>NW_026636279.1:0-600000 GCF_028554395.1 Pezoporus wallicus | reverse complement strand
TAGCTACTTTCTGGATTTATCCTGAACAAGAAGTGCAATTACTGAATTAATGCCCAGGAAGCAAGCATCCTGTGTTACGTGCTCCAGTCCAGAAGTCCTTCATATGGTAAGAAAACCTCTTCCTCTGTATTTCCAAGCTGAGTTCCAAGTGCAAGTATTTGGTATTATTTAAATGAATTTTATGTAAAATCTGTCCATTTTGATGGTTTTAGTGTGGTCTGAAGGTGTGTGAATTGTAGCCACATTGAGTTGAAGGGTTTAGCACATAGGTTAGTGAATTACTTACTTTCAGAATATAGCTCTACAGTTGAGTATTTGAAGACCATACTAGCAATAATAACTTTAGCAATAATGATAAATGTCATAATTTTTTTCAGGGGCAGTCAGAGCAGTAAGTGATCTGCCTGTGTTAATGGCTGTAGAGTATGTAGGTGATCTCTCTCTGAATATGCATTTTTGCAAGGAGAAGCTTTGTTCCACACCCTAACACTGTCCTGGGAGAGTAATTTCTAAAAATATGATATAAATGCAAATCTGTATTTATAAACATTGAAACAACTGTGTGCATTCACTGGTTGCTTGCTACGGTATATTGTTTCCACAGTGTTTGTTGATGATGTAGACTGGGTAATTTTATTTTGATGTATTCAAATACAATATGAATTATTATTTATGAAAATATAAGACTTTTTTTCTTTATTATCTAGTACTAAGTATGCTTTGCTTCTGTCATCAGTGCTATGGTGGTCTACTTGTGCAGTTGATTTTAGGCCAAAATACCTTGAACTGGGGGGAGGGAGGGAAGAAGGCTTTTCTTCAGTTGTGCTAATAGTATAGACAGGTTTGTGGAATCACTGCAGCAAGTTTTAAATGGTGTATGAAATAAGAAATTCCTGTCTGATGCACAGAGCAAGTACAGTCGTCGTTGCCTGTGCAATAGCTGCCACAAGAGGCTATTTCATTTAATCACAGAATGGTTTGTGTTGGAAGGGATCTTAATGAACATGTAGCTCCTGCTACGGGCAGGAACACAGTCCACTAGAACAGGCAGCTCAGTTTGTTCTAATACTATTTCAGACCTACCAGCTTCTATTTTTTTTATTTTTTAATTTTTTTTTAATTTTATGCTTTTATACGAAAGACATTTCTTTCACAGAAACAAAAGGCTGTTGGAAAAAATCCTCTAAGATGCTGCAGGAAGTTTTCTAGGTTTTTGTATGTTTTAGTTTGAGCCTAAGCAGCATTACTTTACAGTATGACATGCAGAGATGATGATGGTGGTGTGGATGCTTTGAACTTTCCTAAAAGTGAGAATTTTAAGAGATAAATGCTGGGAGTCAAGATCAGGAGTGCAGTGAAGCAATTTGTCTGAGAGTTATAGTGGGTTTAGGAACTGGAGTGGAGATAAGAGTGATATCCAGCAGGGAATCAGGAGTTTCAGTTTTGTGGAGTGTGTCATGTCTTTGCATGGTTGATAAAGAGTAAGAACTTGGGCACTGATAGAGACAGAACCTTCTTTTCCAGTTTTCCATCTTAGTCGCCCAAACATTTTTCTTGCACTTAATGACATATGTCTTCTGTGGGGAAAACTGAGATTTCAATTAAAGCATACATGTGACGATCCAAAGTAATCCTGATTAGTTGAACATTTGTATTTCCTAGCACTTGAGTTTGATATGTCCATGTCATTCTGAAAATGTACTTCTGAAAGTTATTTAAGGAATGTGTGCATAGGAAACTACATACATGTAAAGTATAGAGAGTTGTGTGGATATAGTGTAAAGACAGAGTGTAAGAAATGTGTCTTGAGAGGGTATTGTGGCTGATGAAAGTATTTTTATAATCAGAAAGAGAAAGCTTGGAGTTGCTTAGCTTAAAGAAATGTTTTCTCATGACTTCCCAGAATCAGAAAAGCAAACTCTGCCAAGGCTTTTTCTTCTGAAAACATTAGCTACTGCTTTTTTAAACAAATGCTAATTTTACAACCGAGACTTATGGTTACAGTAGAAACTATATATTAATTATGTATTTTTTAATTTATATTTTAAAACTCTGACAAATTTCTTTTAAGGTGTGAGAAATTATAACCTAGTGGTGTTAGTTTCCGGGTCCTTTCTGCAGTGGTTGTACTGCCTACTGCTAAGTCTGTTTGCTCTCCTCTTTTGTATGCAATATTTCAAATAGTTGTGAAAGGGGATGAAAAAGCTGCGATACTTCTGTTTGTCACAAAGCTTACCTATACCAAAATCTAAAAAATTGGCTGTTATAGGGCACCCATGCCAAACATACTATCAAATGCAGTTGCTTCCTTAAGAGCAAAGAAAAAAAATCATCATAATGAAAACATTTCATTGACTGAACCCTGTCCCCCTCCTCCCCCCAAAATCTTAAAATCTCAAACATGCAAAACACTTTCTCTGTCATTTATGATTCATAAATGGATCAGTGTTATTAAAATCCACAGGAGCCCTTTGTTCATTTAGTCAGTCAAAGAGATGCCCATCCGTCACTGCTCTGTGCAGGAGCACCCTTCTGCAGGCTTCAGCTGTTTTTTTCAATGACTCCTTGGTGTAAAAAAAAAAAAAAAACACTGATTATGTTACTGAAATACAAGGATTATTAACTCTAGAAAATTTTTGCATCATAGTTTTATAGATGAACTGGAAGAGAACGCTCAAGCACAGGACACAAGTTACAGTACCCTTTCTGCATAGACTCTTCGCAGATAATCTCTCCAAGCCTCTTATTATATAACTTTATTGTGTTTTTAAATTGCTAGTGGCCATGATTCTTCACATTAATATTGCAAACAATAATGGAAGGAAAATAATGGAGATGATAGTGCCTGTCCAAAAATTCTGATGCCACACAGGGCTGTATGTTCTGTATTACAAACTGTTTTTTTTTAAATAAAAGATGAAATAATACTGCAGCAACATGAAGAAAGAATTAAATATGGGAAAACTAAGGGAAAAAAGGATAAAATGAACTTGCCAAAGACTGATTATTACAGAAACATTTTTCTTCCTTTAATACTAAAAAGTATTATTAGTAAAAAGTGCTGCAAGCCTGTCCTTTCTTGAGTCCTGTAGAGTAACTGATACAATGACACCATGGAAAATATGTTTTGCAAAAGTAGGTTGTATAGTGCAAATAAAACAGAATGAAAGTGAATTTATGAGGCTGGACGGAACTGATCCCTTTCTCAAAGATCAACCTTTTTCTGTACTTTGTAACTCTCATAAAAATCACACATGCCTTACTGAAATGGGGTGAAGAAGCGCTGTTAATAGAGTGGAAGTTGGGAACATTAAATAGGAAGAGTTGGATAGCTTGAAAGAAGTAACAAAAATAAGGTGAAATGCAATAGATCCTAGTAAGACTGGCTTTTATGGATAACTGACAGTATGATGTTTGGTGGGATGTGGGTGTGTTATGTGCAATGGTATGACTCGGCCACCAATGTGATGTGTTAGTGAACGAGCCATGTGCACCCCTGTGACATTGGAAAGAAAAAGTAATTCTGGAGACATTAGTAAAACACTTGTGCTATTGTAATAGCAACTGGCAAGAGCTCATCTATTTACAGAGGAAAAATGTAGCAATGTAAAATCAGAATTATCTTTTAGTTGGAGAATAGCACACGGGGGATCTCAATATCTAATCCTTACTCACTGCTGTAACAATTAACATTGAGTCAAGACTTTGTTTTTCTGTAACAAGGGAAGTATGGTAGGTCATTTCTCCTGGTGATGCTCTCTGATTGTGTTCGATATAAATGATTCAGTAATCTGACAAATAGGAAGAATAATGTGAGTATAAGATTCATTTTTTTTTCCTAATGAAATGTATTAGAGAAACTGTGACACTGGTAGGAGGTGGAAGAAGAAAACGGTCCTTGAACTCTTTACTAGATTGATATACTAATCAGTATGACTTTTCCAGAATAGAAAGAGCCCCATTTTGGTTGGACTCTATCTTCCCTATTTTCCTTTTTCAGAAATAGAAGATTAGGAGGTGTCTGCACCAATGTGATAAAATGTTCCTGCGAAATGGTATTGTATTTTCGCCTTGAGTTGCTGCTGAAATGAAGTTGTTCGCCCTCAGCGCTGCTTTGTTTTTGACCCCTTTTTGTGAATTCTCTGAGGAAAGGAACATATTCCCATCTTTTATAGTAATCAAATTTATCTGGCATCTCTCAGCCTCCTGCATTACTTATGCTACAGTTGGCCAGCCTTGGGAAGGCTTTGCCAGGTTTATTTATTTATTGTTCTAAAGTGAAGATTTTTGACTTGAGGTCCCCATATGATCCTAGAGGATTTTAACAGAAAAACCGAAAGTGCTTTTTGCTAGCATTTTGATATAGTTATTTTCTGTGAAACTATTTAAAAAACCCCACATGACTTAAATTCTAAAAAAAAAGCCATGTGTCCAAAATCCCAAAGAAACATTCAGCTACTGAGCGAGAGAAGAGTGAAAAAACCCTTCATTGTCTTAGTTGTATCAGAAATATTTTCACTTCATTGTGAGAAGGTTAGTGAGGCCGATGTTACTGCATTTAGTTTCAGCGGGAATTTCAGTTTTATAATTGTCCATATGTGCTAATGAAATTTCTTAAACAAGTCTAGTAGCTTTTAATGTCCATGTGTTTAGGAAATTGCATCGCAACTTGTAAATAGGAGCTAGCTGCTGTGAGACTGGAAACACCCTTAAATCTTACTATAGGCAGGAGATACAGGCAGTTGCATTCTGGTGGAACCAGGCAGCTTTTGCTGTTCATGTATGCAGTATTTTGCTGTAAAGGCTTGTGAAAAATAGCACTTGTATGTTCATGAAACATAGATGAAAATTCAGCATGAACAGTACTGGCCCTTGTCCTGTTGGTTAATGGCAACTGCGTTTTTTGTAGGAATGGTATGCAGTGGAGCACTTGTAGTAAATACATGATGTGTAATCAGCAAACAGTCTTTTCTCAGTCCCCTTTTCTATCAAATGGGATGTGATGCAATCCATCCTGGAACAAATTTCAAACAATATTTCAGGCTTCTTACAGGCACAGAGTTTTCAACTGGCTAATATTTTGTTAATGTACTTTTGCTTTTTGAAATGTCTTTTACAACAAGCAAAGCAATACATTCCTAGCTGAGCTTGTTTTCATTTTGTGAAGTAAGTTGGAACATAAAGATTTGAATATATAAAACAGAAACACTGAAGTTGCCCTCTGGCATGCAGCAGAGATTAAATGAAATCAAAGCAGTAGTAGAAAGATGAGTAGGGTTTTGTGCAAAGGTAAAAGTTGTTTCTGCAGTAGCGCACTTGCAGCTTGAGTCTGCTGGAAATGGCTGTGGGGAAAGCAACAGAAAGGTACTGACAGTGTTACAGAGGGAAGCATTGCGTGTGCTGCCAAACTGGGGTTTATGGTGGACTGCTGCTTGTCATAGAGGCTCCACAGAAAATGCCAGGTACGCTAGAATTACTTATTTTCATTAGTCCTGGAAAGTGTAGTTTGTTCTTATTGTAAATACTCTTTAGAGAAATACAGAAGCATGCATCCCATGTCAAATATTTTGTCTTTTTTTCCAAGAGACTTTCCTCAGGCACTGCTTTTGCACATTGCACAACAAACATGATGTCATCAAAACTTTGATCTTAATATTCACTAGATTTGAAAACACAGTTTATATGAGAAGTTTCAAATGCTCAACTCATCTTCGGAATATTTTTGGAGATGCACCCCACAGTATTGGCTTTTGTAATCCTGGGCAAAAAAGGGAGCAACCTCTATCATAAAACACAAGGATGACTTAGAAAACATGTTGCAATAATGCTAAGTTGGAATGGAAATTGAAGACAGGAAGCTCAAGTTTGAGACAGTGTCAATCAGAAAGTCAGCCTGAAGAGTATCAGTAGACGTCTGAGAAGAGTGCATCAATATTAGTATTCTGCTTCAGCTCAGTGTAGTATCATCTTAACTTTTTTGTGTTTAAAATAGATTCTGTAGTTTAGACAGAGGAAAATCAGCAAAAGGCAAAGAAAAGCAAAGCAGTGCTGTGCTGTGTAAAAATAAGATTTTTGTTGAATATACATTGTCTTTTTCAGAAAACTCATTTCTCTTAGTAGAATGCCTACCGACAACATTAAACTTTGTCACAGCTTCATTTGTAACTTCTGTTTTGATTGCTCTTTCTTCATCACTTTAATTCTATATTTGAAAAAAAAAAGAAATGCCGATTATAAGGGAAATAAAGCTGTACTGAAGTATCATCAAAGCAAAATGGAGTATTTTGCTTTCAAGTACGATTTATTTGACTAACAACCTTAAAAGCTTTGACTCATTTGATTTTATTTTATGCTCATGAAATCCACAGGAGGCTGACCTAGCCATCTTCCTCATCTTTTTGCAAGTCCCAAATGGTATTTCCCCTCTGATTCTTTGATCTTATGAAATTTTTCTTAGAGAAGTAAACAATGATAGCAAGGAAATGTTCATATTACATTTTAGATGTACATACCAATGTAGAGGGATTTTTATTGCAGGAGAAAAATCAAATCCTTGTCACCTAAACTGCTAATTATGTTTGATAAATGTATGGTATATATTTAATGCAAAGAGAATTTAGGAAATAATACACCTTGCATAATTACAGCGACCAAGTTACTTCCATCAATCTAATTTTTCTGATTCAGGTTCATTTGCATTGCATTATTTTCATTAAATGAGCTTTCAGTGGAAGCCCTGCTCTCTGTCAAGAACAAGAATCAAATACTGAAATATTTCAACATGCATAAATCCAGTTTGCACATCACATGCATCATGCATGGCTGCTCCATCACAATAGGAGCACATACGCATTCGTAACAGACATGAGCCGTGCACAAACGTGACCATTTCACACAGGTATTGAAAGGAAAAATGAGCCTTTACATAGAAAATATATGTAACTTCCTCTATCTTTGGTTGTCTCTACAATGTCTGTCTGGTTGATTGGAACCATGCCAGTTTTCTCAGGCCATCCAAAGTGCAGTGGAAGAATCTGGTACAGTGGAATAGTTACTACAGCCACCTTCCCTTGGTAAGTTGGTTGTAGCTCCGCAGCAGTACGTTCTAAGAAAAGCTGAGCTGCTTCTTGTGATGCTAGTCTGTAGTGGTCTTGGTTCTCCTGGCACCATTGTATACTCAGTTTTTTCCAACTGCCACTTTCCCAAGTAGTAACCAGACTGTGTTCTGAGCCACTTTAGTGCAATTGTATTGCTCACCATGTGTTAATACAGTAATTTGCTGATTCAAGAGAGTAGGCTACTCCCTCTCTCTTATTAACTGAATTAAGCCTTTTGACTGGGAGAGGTGGGCAGAAAGAAAAGAGATGCTATTACAGGTGTGCAGAAATGACATCTTGTGCAGTTCTGCCCATTAAGGCACTTGGACAGAGCCTTGGGTGACATGGTTTAGTGTGAGGTGTCCCTGCCCATGGCGGAGGGGCTGGAACTAGATGATCTTAAGGTCCTTTCCAACCCTAACTATTCTATGATTCTAAGGCAAGCTGTCCACCTCCACCCACTGTGTCCCTGTTCCAGTGGTTTGCTCTGAATGAGAAGATCTTATTGTTCTGCCCCCCCTTCACTTGACACAAATCTCCTGCTTCTGCTCCAAAACAAGATACTTGTGATCTTAATTAGTATCTCAGAAATGGGGTAACTGTGTAAAGATAACTGTTGTATCTTTCTCTTTGTACATTTTCTGTATTTCCATCTTTTGTGCTGTCATTTCTTTTCACCATAATGCAGTGTTGGAAATCTCCTATCTGATATTTAGTGAAAAACAGCCCTCTTCCTTAATCTACTACCATCCCCTCTCCCACCTCTGCCCGCTTTCCAAGCTTCAAATTAAAAAAATAATAAAACAAATAATTTGGAAACACATTTCTAGTGACAGTACTGCTAAATCTTATCGTGCATGTAGTCATAATTACTGTTGAAGATGAATCTAAATTTATGTTAATGTATATATGGTTTTACTTAGTAATTTTCTTAGTGTTACCTGCTATGGTTATTTTCCATGTGTTGCTCTAGAATGGACTTGCTTTTAAAAATAGAACAGTGATATTGCATTAATAATTTAGTTGAAATAATTCAGATGGAGCAAACAACATGTTTTCCAATATGAATCCTTTTATGCAGTATCCAGAATTGTTCTCAGTCGCTGTCAGTGTCTGTGATAGTGCTGAGACATGCAGAGCTGGGCTGGAGGTTATTTTCAGGCACCTGCCTTTTTTATTTTACACATGTGTGACTTCAGGACCACTTCTAAATATTTGCAATCATACTACTGATAATATGTTAATTTCTAATTATGTTATAAAATATTCTTTTATAAATAAATGCAGGGTGTTTGTGCACGTCTAGGATAGAACCTTATATTCAAGTGAACCTTGCTAAGACGTTTGAGTGGTGGGGAGCAGGCACAGAGAGCTGCTGGGGAAGTTGGGGTGATCTCGTGGCCATGGTTTTCTCACATCCATGCTCTTATTTGTAGTGTCTTCCTTCTGGAGTTCCTGAGCATATAAACTTTGGGTACAGGAAAAATTATGTCTTTTGTTACAGTTGTGGCATAGGCAGAGAGAAGGAATAGCAAAAGAATGAAAGTAAAGGAATGTTTTGGCTGTTAGGAGACCTGCTTCCTGATAACCATTAATACCATGTTCTGCATATTACTTGTTGTTCCATTTTAGTGTGTCCTCCTAAAGACAGAAACTTCTGAACCCTGTTTTCTACAAATACCACCTAATCATCTTTGTATTGTAGAAAATGTGGTTGATAGCCAGCTTCTCAAAAAGATGGGCACTGAGAGGAGGAGAAGCAAAGAGTGTAAGGTGTTTCAGTGTGTTGTCAGAGTTTTGCTGTATAGTACAATTGTTTGGCTGCAGAGAGAAACAAATATGGAACAAGAAACAAGAGCAGGAAGAGTAAAAAGAGCTCAGTAAAGAGGCAGAACACAAACCAGAGGTGTTTGGGAAATGAGTGCCCAGTGAAGTCAAAGCTGGGGGCCAGCTCTTTCAAAGCAAACCTTTGAACCTTCGAAGCAAAGAAACCCCGCCATTTGTTAAGATACTCAGGCAACTGTTTTGAGTATTTCCACATTTAAACAAAATTAAAAGAAGATACTAATACTGTGTCAGCTGAAAGACCAACAGCAAGCTCTTGACTTGTGGTGTTCCTACAGCAAGTTGAGGAATAATTGCAAGGAGTCTGTGTGTGTGTGTAAAGCTGTGGGCAGCGGCTGTATTGATCACCTTTAAAATAAATCAGTTCATCTTTGTATCTGGAAATAACATTTTGTGAAGGTTGCAGGTAGTTACATCTACCCTATTAGTGTGATAGGTTAATGTGCTACTTTACCCGGAATAGAAGAAAAGTTGAGCATGTGGTAAATTTATAACCCGCTGTTGGCTAGGAATCAGTGTTGCTTCTCTCAGTTGCTTTAGGATGGGACTCTCCAAAAGCAGAAATCTGGGCACTGCAGGTTATCCTCTGGTATTTGCAAAACCTGAAGGACTGGACAGTATTGGAGAGACTTTGGAGCAGCTGTCATCTGTCCCATGGAAATGCTGAAGAAAAGAATAAAAGTAGGAGCTTGGATTGGTCAGTTGGCTCTCTGTTACTGTTCAAGCGACTGTAAGGAAAATGAAGTAAATCGTCTAAGTTCTTACTGCTCTCCTGATTAAACAGTCTTCTCACACATGATCCTTTTGCAACGGAGTGCAACATGCAAAAGTAGAATGGTGTAAGTTTGGTTTGTTGTTTTTTTTTGTGGCTTTGGGGGATTGGTTGGTTAGGCTTTTTCTTCAGTTTGTATCTACTCAGTTACGGATGAGAGTTTTGAAACATTTCTTTAAAAGGACATTGATTGCAGCTTTAAATCCTTTAAAATAAGTGCAGGATATTCCGCGTAACTTCATTTAGTATGACAGTTAATACTATTAGGTAAAGTCTTTTTACCCCTTAAAATGACTGCAATTTATTCAGTCCAATCCATTGGCAAGAAAGCTGTGAACTGATTGTAAGCTGTTAAATCTTAGGACTGGTTAAAATTGTGTGTACCAAGTGCATTAACCCTCTGGAAAAATACAAATAAAAAAAGAGTAAATAATCATAGAATCATAGAATAGTTAGGGTTGGAAAGGACCTTAAGATCATCCAGTTCCAACCCCCCTGCATGGGCAGGGACACCTCACACTAAACCATCTCACCCAAGGCTCTGTCCAACCTCAACTTGAACACCACTGGGGATGGAGCATTCACAACCTTCCTGGGCAACCCATTCCAGTGCCTCACCACCCTCACCACCACTCCTCCTTATGTCCAATTTAAACTTCTCCTGTTTAAGTTTGAACCCATTACCCCTTGTCCTGTTACTACAGTCCCTAATGAAGAGTCCCTCCCCAGCATCCCCATAGCCCCCTTCAGATACTGGAAGGCTGCTATGAGGTCTCCGTCAGTTTAATGGGAATAACAAGATAAAGGCACAGTTTTTCTTGTGTGTAATAATTACATGTGTCATTTGAAGAATAAAATACTAGGATACAGTAAAGAACTACATATGGTTACTATGACTGTAAGCAATAATAATTATTAAAATAATTTTTTCGTGTCTAATACTCACCATTAGCTGTTAAAACTGTTGCATAAGATATCTGATCTTTTTAAGCTTAAACCAATAATATTCAACTGAAGATAAAATGTGGAAAATAATTGCTTATTCTGGCCAGAATAACTTTTTGGATTTCTATGGAGCATGCAACAAGTTTACTAGCATGCATACTTGGTGATACTGCAGTTACTCAGCAACCTAATGTATTCTCTTGGTGACTGTTAGACTGCAGGTATTTGGGCTCCCTACGGCACCAGACCAAGCCAGAGCACTCTACTGGCTTGTCTCTGGCAGTGGCCTGCCCCGGATACTGCACAAGAGTGTGTAAGAAACACTGTAAAGTGCAACTAATGGATTACTTAATTGGCTATAGGTTTTAAGGCCAGAAGGGAGTGTTAGATCATCTAATCTGACATCCTCTGTAGCATATGCCATTAAAATTACCCTAGTTAATTCTGTAGTAAGCCTATAAACTTTTGTTTAAATGGAGTATGTATTGTGGTGTTTCAACCTGTCTTGTTATTTCAAGGCAGGAGGAATCTGCTGCTTTCCTTACAGTTCAGTCAAACATGTATACCTTTCCATTTGAATTTCCTCATCTTCAACTTCTGGATGTCTGTCCTTGTTCTGGGTATTTTGAGGAAATAAAGCCTTTTACTGTACAATACTTACTGCACATGAAGGCACATTTTTAGCTTTATATTTTCTTTTTCTAAGTTAAATGTGGTCTGGCTCTTCTTCTCTTCATTTTTTTTTTGTTCAGGTTTTCAATAGGCTTTTGATGCTGGCCACCAGAATTGTATGCAGAAATCCTATACTCGTCTCATCAACACTATAGGCACCCACATGGGGATGACCTGACCCATGCTTTTTTACACTTGGCACTCAGCTAGTCCTGGATAGGCTCTACCCATGGCTTACTGGTAGATTAATGTGAAAATTTGTTAATTTGCATTTTTGAGTGCTAAAAAAAAGTTGTCTTTCAAGAACTCGGAATCTTGCTGATCCTCTCTGTATCACTGTACCACTATGAGATAAATTATCTCCATTAATTGTTTGATTGCTTTAAGTTTACCATTAAAGCATATTTAGATCTAAACTAATTTTCCTGTTTCCCTTTCTGACAGCTGTCAAATTTTCTAGAAGATGTAGCATCAGCTGTGTGAGTGAACTTTGCTAGGCCAGTGGCTCTGAAGTCATGGAATAAAAAATTATAAAGGGAAAGTTTTTGTTTCCCCGAACACCCACTTCTACCTGCTTTTTAGAAATACTCAAAGTTAGTGGCTCATTGTAAAATTCTTTGGTTAGACTGAATTTTAAAGTACCTGATAGGGAAAGCTGACTCGTATATTTGAAAAGGAGTTCAGTGCAGCAGGATAGTATTTGCCTCTGTGTTTCTATAAAGATAAACCAGTAAATATCTGTATGTTACTGTTTTCAGAAACTCTTGCGCTGAAGCTGTTTATTCTCTTCTAATGATTTAATGACATCTTCTAGATTACTTAGTGTCATCTATTCTGCTGCAAAATTAACTAGCTGTTTAATGAAGGAAAATATTTTGCAATGTTAGAAGAAACACTTTGTAAGGGAAGAAAACTCTGGGTGAGCATTTCAGGTGACTTCCAGAGAAAGGCTTGGAAAAATAAATGACTTCCTTAAATTTTAGGCAACTAGTCAAAATATGATCTGGCAATTTTATTGAATTAGTGGAATTTTATTTTTGATCAGTTCAATTTTATTGAGCTATTTAAAGTTTAAAATTATGAGGTATTTCTGCTGTTTGCAACAGGAGATGGAAGTTTGAATTGTGTGTTGTTAAGCTTCGACTTAAATTAGCTTATCAAGCAGTTAATGAGTGTGTTAGTAGTTGATTTAACAAATGGATTAATCACTGTTATCTGCTGGTATAGAGTCTAGAAGGCTAAAGGCACCTCTGTGATCTGTGCTGGTGCACATTACTAATGTGTATGCCTCTATGATTATTAAATAGCTTCTTTCATCAACTCCTTTATAAAACAAGTCAATATTGGATTTTTGAGAAAGCACTGTTTTAGCAGATTATCCTGTTTACTTAAGCGGACTAGATTTTCTATATTTGGCAAGAATTGCAACCTATTTCCATCAAAGTTTTCATGCTGATCAGTTATAGTTTTTACCCAGTCAATCACTCAGAAAATAGTGCTATTTATAACCTTGAATACATTATGCTTTTTAAAAAATATTAATCAGTAATTCAGAGAAATTAAAATTCTAAATGCCATGAAAGTGCATCTCTGTAAATGCAATTGATAAGGTTTTATAGATTAAAAGCCTTGATAACAGTTTTCTTATTTGAAATAATTTTAACAGCTGTATCCTACCAAACTTTATTTCATATATAAAAAAAAATAACTGAAAATCCCTCTGAACTGTGGTGTTGGCTTTGGCACAGTGCATGAAATAATTTTTCCATCTTACCCCACTGTTCTTCGAAGGTCAGGCTTTAAATTGGGCTGTAACTGTCTTGCTGCAGAGTTTCCAAGCTACGTTAATTTTTGGTCTGCCATTGATGGATGGAGCAGTTTGAATTCTGACATGCAGCAGCCTGACTGGAATGACCTGCAGAGGCAGATGTCAGCCTGTTATTTCATGCCCGTTTGTCAGAAAGAAAAAACAGCTGCTTTTTTTTTCCCTTTTTTTTTTTTTAAAAAGCAGTTCTTTTATACATACAGAGAGCACTTGTAGGTGGATGTGATCCTTGATATATATACATATAGAGAATCCTATAAAAAAATTATATTTGTTTATCCTTTCTGGAAAACCTGGTTAGGTCTCTTGAGAATTTGTTGGTGACCAATATTGAGAATGTGCATATTCTTACATTTGCTGTACTGCAAACAAGTGAACAAGAATCCTCTTGAGAATCTATATTATTTCACAAAAAGGTAGTATTTTGCCCATGGATACTCTGAGAAGATTAACACTGTTGTTTTGTAGAAACAAAAAAAGATGCTATTTGTTAATTTATAGTTGCTAAAGAGTTTCCTTTGTGATTCTGTTCTTGCAGATTCATCGTACAGCAAAAGTATTTCACGCTCATTGTCGCAGCATTTTCTGAGGATGACATGGACCCTTACTGAGTGCACCAGAATGTTCCTTTCATGTTAAAGCAAAACTGCCATCCAAAAATGAGCATGGGGAGGGTTTTTTTTTCATTAAAACACAGAAATCACTTTACAGAACTGATGCAGGCAGGAACAGCTGAACTTTTATACTTGCCACCTGGCTTGCAGAGTCCTGAGTGAGAAGTAATTTATTTGGTTGATACGGGTGGGAAAAAAAGGAAATACTTTAATTAAAGAACTGAAAATCCCTTTAACATTCAGCGTCCTGCCTGAGCAGATGTTAGTGAAACCTTTGAGTGTCTCCTATATTCTGGCTCCACAACACACGCTGGCTGCCACTGACACAAAGGAGCAGTGAGCCAGAGGCATCCAATGCGCTGAAAAGTCCTATGGGCTTTTCAGTGATGTTGCCATAAAATGGAAAGAACTGGAGTGAATGAATTTGGGGGTGATTCTGTGACTTAATGGGGTGAAGAGAAATTTGACCATTGATTTTGATAGGATCACCATTTTATCTTGTGATCTTTATTTAATCATATCTCAGTTAGGATAGCTTCCCATAATAAATTCTAAATTCTTGGTTTTCATTTTGGAATTTATTCTTTGTTTCTAAAATTCATAGATATAGAAAATACATCTAGTTAGAATAAAAGACACATAATTCTCGTGGGCTATTTGGAATCACATAGGGGTTAACACAGTAATCATAAGGGTATGAAACAGTTGTGCAAATTTGCAGATAATAAATTTCATTGTGTAAGTTATGACAAGTCTCTTTTAATGACAAACCCAAATAATTTTTAAGGTCATCTTTTGTCATTAATGTACATTTTACTATTGGATAATGTGAAGCTATGCCTTCGTTTAAATAAATAAAAGAAACCCCATAACTTG
Source organism: Pezoporus wallicus (assembly GCF_028554395.1). Taxonomy (NCBI): domain Eukaryota; kingdom Metazoa; phylum Chordata; class Aves; order Psittaciformes; family Psittacidae; genus Pezoporus; species Pezoporus wallicus. The sequence goes on along the minus strand of NW_026636279.1, from coordinate 585,354 downwards.
TGACTGTGAGATGTAGGACCATAGCCAGGAAAGCATCAAGAAAACCATCTGCCAAAGTCTTAGTGATTAGGGTAGATTAATAGTTGAACAGGAGAATCCAGTCTTATGCATTAGCCAAGGCAGCAAACGTAATCCACAGTTTTATAATACAACAGGCTACCACCCAGGAAAATAGGAAAGCAGGAAAAGAGAAAAAGCCCCATCTGTGTATAAGATAAATACAAGATGTAGTCTTCTGCTAAAACAGTGTAGCCTGTCACTGAATGCCTTGAGTGTCAAGTCTGGACATTTTTAAGGCTTTTTTCCCTGTAAGTGTAATAGCTAAAGTAGAAATACGGCCTTGGTGCAGAGATGATTATGAGTTTCTTTGTCCAAAATTATGTGGAAGACACTATTACAAAATAGTTCACTCTTTTCCTAGAAGCTAAAAGTCTTTAATGTCTTATACCTTTTAAAACAAAAGCAGTAAATATGGAAAACTCTGCTGATGAAGCACTGGCTCGGATGCAAAGTTAAAAAACTTAAAGTTCTAGAAAAGTTCATAATAGCAGGGTGCTAATTGTGCTTCCTAGTAAGTGCAGAGTGTATCTCATAGCAAATAATATATAAGTGTTTATAGTAAAGTTGGTGCTGAAAAATATACAGGATGACTTAAAAAAAAACCCAAAACAAACCTCAACCCACCAAACAAAAGAACCCCACCAAAGAAAATAAAACTGATTAGATTTTTCTGTGCCTGGGCAGGAGAAACCTTCTCCCCGCCATATCAGCGTACTTCAGCATTTGTCTAAAATCTTATTCAGACATTGGAACGATTGCCTTTTCCACCAAATGTAGTGCTATTTTCCTTGTGTATTCTATCACTAAAATACTAAGAGGTTGCTTAGTAGGAAATAATACAGTGTAATGGCAAGAGCTAGCTGAGCAGCTTTGCTTATTGTTGGAACATTTTTCTGAGCTGGTGAATTCTCTAACAGTTTACAAGGAAGGTGTGAACCCCAGCGTTGCAAACCACGGACCACTGACAAGAAGCTGTCTTTTTTTCTAAACTGCTTTTCATACTCCTACTAGTAATAATCTATACTCCCATTTGGATCCCCAGGGAAAAGGATGAAAACAACAGTGCAGAGACAACACTTAGCAGCAGTGAAGCCATTCACCTTTTACTGTCCCACTGCTTCAAGAAAAGGGAATGTCAGAAAATTGTACCTGCTTAGTCCCTCTCAAGATGTTGCTTCCTCTCTTACACCAGTACATAATGTTTCATTCTACTAACAAATCCTTCTGAGGATCTTAGCTTGGGACTTCTGTAAAAAGACATTTTTGGGAAGTTAAGCAGGAAAATACTAGCAGTTAGCTGCTTTTGTGTTGTGTCAGGAAACAATTCTTCCATTTAGAGTTAAGCTGCTCCCTAACTGGGAAAAGTACTTGAAGATTCTTGGGGAAATGTTTAGTGAATTGAAAGCAAAAATGGCACAGGTTATTTGGTTGCTGTAATTTCTATGGATCAAGGTGTTTAAAATAATTTTATACGGTATTTAAAAAATCAAAAGAATTCTGTAAGTGAATGTCTGACATGCAGGCTCAAGGCAGTTTGTAGCCCAGGGCTTTTTAGCTTTGTCATTTGAAAGACACTGGTCACTGGTCTTGCAGTATGTAGCTGAAACAGGGCTGGCTCCGTTTTAATTCTGTTTTCCCATTTACATCTAAATATCACAAGCTGATGCTGAATGCCGCAGCCTGTTTGTTTACAAGATTTGCCTCAAAATGTTCGAGATTATCAGGACAGGATTGTCATTTCCCAGTTTCAGAAATCATTGGTGCTGACTTGTAAAGGTTCTTTCCTGAGTTTTTCCTTGCCTTTCCACTGGACATCCCAAGACACAGACCTTCTCATGTGAACAACCTTGTTGTAAATTAATCTGTTCATCGCTTGGACGTTAAAGGACTCAAAAAGTTTGATGTTTTAACGGCAGAAGGAAATCAGACTCTTAAAATTATCTTTATAAAATTGTTACTATAAACAGGTACATACTCTGTGGTTTGCCTGTGCTCTTTGGTCGAATATAGAAGCCAATTACTTTTTACAGTATGTTTCTTAGTGCAAAGCCATCAACTAACTATGACTGTGCTACTTGAAATGCCGGTTGTAATTACCTTGGTAGAAATAATCACGTGCAAGGGAGGATGTGAAGAGGTGTAAGTGCCTTCTGTTAGCATAGAATCATAGAATAGTTAAGGTTGGAAAGGACCTTAAGATCATCCAGTTCCAACCCCCTTGCCATGGGCAGGGACACCGCACACTAAACCATGGCACCGAGGCTCTGTCCAAACTGGCCTTGAACACCACTGGAGATGGAACATTCACAACCTCCCTGGGCAACCCATTCCAGTGCCTCACCACCCTTACAGTAAAGAACTTCTTCCTTATATCCAATCTAAACTTCCCCTGTTCAAGTTTTAACCCATTACCCCCTGTCCTGTCACTACAGTCCCTAATGAAGAGTCCCTCACCAGCATCCCTATCGGCCCCCTTCAGATACTGGAAGGCTGCTATGAGGTCTCCACGCAGCCTTCTCTTCTCCAGGCTGAACAGCCCCAACTTTCTCAGCCTGTCTTCATACAGGAGGTGCTCCAGTCCCTGATCATCCTCGTGGCCCTCCTCTGGACTTGTTCCAACAGTTCCATGTCCTTTTTATGTTGAGGACGCCAGAACTGCACACAGTGCTCCAGGTGAGGTCTCACGAGAGCAGAGTAGAGGGGCAGGATCACCTCCTTCGACCAAAAGGAGGTTACGCTCCTTTTGATGCAGCCCAGGATACGGTTCCTTTCTGGGCTGCGAGCGGACACTGAAGCCGGCTCATGTTCATTTTCTCATCAACCAACACCCCAAGTCCTTCTCCACAGGGCTGCTCTGAATCTCTTCTCTACCCAACCTGTAGCTGTGCCTGGGATTGCTCCGACCCAGGTGTAGGACCTTGCACTTGGCATGGTTAAACTCCATGAGGTTGGCATCAGCCCACCTCTCAAGCGTGTCGAGGTCCCTCTGGATGGCATTCCTTCCCTCCAGCGTATCAACAGAACCACACAGCTTGGTGTCATCGGCAAACTTGCTGAGGGCACACTCAATCCCACTCTTCGTGGCACCAACAAAGATGTTGAACAAGACCGGTCCCAACATCGAACCCTGAGGGACACCACTCATTACTGGTCTCCAGCCGGACATTGAGCCATTGACCACAACTCTTTGTGTGCGGCCATCCAGCCAGTTCTTTATCCACCGAGTGGTCCATCCATCGAATTGATGTCTCTCCAATTTGGAGACAAGGATGTCGTGTGGGACAGTGTCAAGCTCTTTGAAGAAATCCAGGTAGATGACATCAACTGCTCTACCCCTGTCCATCAGTTCCGTAGCCCCATCATAGAAGGCCACCAAATTGGTCAGGCAGGATTTCCCCTCAGTGAAGCCATGCTGGCTGTCACCAAGCTCCTTGCTGTTTTTCATGTGCCTTAGCATGCCTTCCAGCAGAATCTGCTCCAAGATTTTGCCAGGCACAGAGGTGAGACTGACTGCTCTGTAATTCCCCAGGTCATCCATTTTCCCCTTCTAGAAAATGGGGGTTATATTTCCCTTTTTCCAGTCATTGGGAACTTCACCTGACTGCCATGATTTTTCAAGTATGATGGACAGTGGCTTAACAACTTTGTTCGCCAGCCCTATCAGGACCTGCAGACGGATTTCATCTCTCACAGTCCCTGTGTCTGCCTTCCAAGACTTGGGTGGTGCAGTCAGAGCCTTTGCCAGTGAAGACCGAGGCAAAGAAGTCATTCAGAACCTCAGCCTTCTCCAAATCCAGGGTAGCCAGTTCTCCCAATAGCTTCCAGAGAGCCCACATTGTCCCATCTCTTTTATTCAGTGTTCCTATAGAACCCCTTCCTGTTATTCTTAACATCCTTAGCCAAGTTTATTTTCAACTGGGCCTTAACTTTCCTAACCTGTTCCCTAGCTTCCCAGACAACATCCCTGTGTTCTCCCCAGGCTGCCAGTCCTTGCTTCCACCTTTTATAAGCCTCTTTTTTCCCTCTGAGCTTCCTCAGCAGCTCCTTATCCATCCAAGGAGGTCTCCTGGCCCTCCGCTGCACTTCCTTCTATTTGGGATGCAACACTCCTGAGCTTGGAGCAGGTGATCCTTGAATATCATCCAACAGTCTTGGGCCCCCCCTGCCCTCTAGGGCTGTATCCCATGGAACCTTACTGAGCAGGTTCCTGAAGAGGCCAAAGTCTGCTCTCTTGAAGTCCAGGGCAGTGAGCTTGCTGCACACTCTTCTCACTGTCCTGAGGATCTCAGATTGGACCATCTTGTGATCGCTGCATCCAAGGCTGCCCTGGAGAGTCACATTTCCAATGAGCCCTTCCCTGTTGGTGAGCACAAGGTCAAGCATGGCACCTCTCCTTGTCGGCTCCTCTGTTACTTGCAGAAGGAAGTTGTCTTCCACACAATCGAGGAACCTCCTGGTTTGCTTGTGCCGGGCCGTACCGTCCTTCCAACAGATGTCAGGGTGGTTGAAGTCCCCCGTGAGAACAAGGGCCTGCGAGCATGAGGCTGTTCCTATCTGTCTGTAGAGTGCTTCATCCACAGAGGCCTCTTGGTCAGGTGGTCTGTAACAGACTAAGCATATTACTTAGTCTGTAGCAGACTAAGACATATTACTCATTTGAAATCAGTGACTGCATCTTTGTTCCCATGTTTGTATCTTGGTCAGTCAGGAATAGTGCTTCTGTTTGTAATTGATTTAGATCTTAACAGTATATTGATGGCACTGTTACTTAATGTCAGCTTCCTGGAAGCATGTAGAACGCTGGCAAGAGAAGGGCATAGGTGACGCAACTGGTGTGTCTCCCCTTGTGCAGCAGCTACCTTAAGGACCATCTCCAGAAAAACTTCCAGTGCTTCGTGTCACACCCAGTGTGCCAAAAATGTCATGTGTACAGCAGACAACAGGTATCCCTGACAGGTCTGGTAAGAAAAAGGGAGTGGTTTGTGTTGTGAAGGATAACAAAGATCTGTGGATGAATTAAGGCAGTACTGGTCAGGAAAAAGAACCCAGTGCATTAAGACGAAACAAAATGCGCAGACTGGCTACCTAATGTCCCTTTAGTCTGACACCATATGGAAGTAGCCACTGGCAGCTGAAAGGACAATCATCCAGATCAATAGTTAGGGACTATGTTTAGGAATGAGATCTCAATGTAGGGAGTAAACAGCTGTGCGTAGTCGGAGGTTCTCTGCCATGAAGCTGTGCAATCGCATTTTTCCATAAGACTATTCAGTGGGATTCTCTTGCTTTTGCCTGTCATGGCATTTAGGGTTTGACAATCTTTATTAAAGAGATGCTGTGCATCATTTTACAGGATTTAATACTGCTTCATAAGTAACCTCTTTTTATGTCACCAGTGCAGTGAGAAGAAAAGATTAGATTTCTCAGCTTGAAATCTGAGCAGTGGAAAGATGCCTGAATAAGGTATTTTCATTAATTAAGTGGCCTACCATGCTGATAGCATTTTAACTGATAGCCCAGTTGGTCCCACTAAATTAGCAATGACATATGTAAACCCATTAATTTGTGAGTCTTCTTCATGGGTGATACCTATTTAGGATCTACAGATATCTAACTTAGGTGTTGATTATATTATTGATTAAATTGTATATGGTCTTTTTGATTGTGTGTTATTGATTAGTACATTAGAAATTAGATAGGGATTGAAACCTTATTGACAAGTTCATATAAGCAAACTTCAGCCTTGATGATTCTTCGGTTGCTTCAGCATCCAAACCGCAAAGCAGTGACATTTCTAAAAGTTGATTCAGTGTAGAATTACAGGCTGTTCTATCTTCCCATGATTTAGGACCTGAAGCATTTTTGGCCTTTGAAAGATGAAATTTAAGCTTCAGGACCCCGAAATTCAACTTCATAACAAACAGGAGCTCTGAAAAATACCAGGCAGTGTTTGGAGGAGAACAGAAACTATCTCCTGAATCTGAGAGGTAGAATGGTGAGCAATAATTAATTATTCAGGTGTCATCCATTACTAAAGGTATTATTTCACAAGACTTGAATTGTCTTCCAGTGGAAATTGTACAATTACCTGTGTAGTAAATGGTCTAGTATGCATCCATATGTCAAAATGCACGTCAAGATGTATGTCAGCACTTTTGTAGAGAAGAGGGAAATAAATCAGAGGCATGCACAAACCGTTCCCCCTGTGCTGGCACTTCTGAAGTCCCATTTCTTCTGCTGCAGCTTCTATGAAGCCAGTGAAAAAATGTTAGGGCTTTCTTCTCCTTTTTTCTACTTTTGTTATTTAACTTTTTAAATTAAGTGATCAAATGCAAAATTTTCCTTTTAAAGTTTTTTACACTTTTGTGAGAATCAAATTTTATAACATTTTTGTGTGAAAATGAATGCCATTCAATCTCATTTAAGACTCAAGTACTGAAATACTCAATGAATAATAACTGTTCAAAGTTCTAAAATACAGCTTCTCCTAATTGCATTTTCATGCCCATGGCAGGGGTGTTGGAACTAGATGATCTTAAGGTCCTTTCCAGCCCTAACTATTCTATGATTCTATGACTCTTTGTGTGTACTTTTATCTCTGTTCCAGACCATAGCACTGTAAGTTGCTGAGCACCAAGTGGCTTTTTTTGTCAGTAATCTTACTAGACACATAGAGTATCTATCTCAGCTGCAGATGAAATACCAAGCAGACATCAATATTTCTGCATTTTTTCTCATGGAAGCATGAGAATCTACTGGGTTATGGCAAGACTTTAGTGTTAAAGAAGGCCTGGTTGCTACCTGTAATGTTTTCACAGTATTTAGCTTCTACATTGCTTAAAAATGTGAAATGGAGATGTTCAGTGTACTTATTCCAGATTGACAGGCTATCACCTGCCTGATGGGAATTCAAAACCCAGTTGTAGACATTATGGCAATCTGAAAGACATATACAGAAATTTTAGATCCAGTGTATGACTTCTGTGCATTGTGCAATATGCCAACAATGAGCAAGGACTAATTCTAAACACTGGCTTACAAAACTGTGTAAGTGCTTGGATGCTGAATGAAAGCTGTAGAGTGGTTGTGGATGGTTGTGACTGGTGGCTGTGGAACTGGAGATCTGGGGATTGGGTCTTCTTGGTGGGTCCTCACTACCAGATCCGGGATCGCAGCACTGATGCACTGTGATGGAATAGCAGTGCTTACCACAAGCCTCTGAATCTGACCTGATCTCTCAGGTTGTTGTCCTTTGGCTTCAGAAGTGCATGGCAGAGAACTTGCTGGACTGTAATACAATGTTCTGTGTAATTTTTTTCTTTGCATCTCTTTGCAAAACATCTGCCAAGATGAGAAACAATTTGCATCTGATGACAAAATCCAGTTGTGGATTTTCAGATTTGTCTGGCATGCTACCAGAGTGAACAGGTTTAACTCAAATCATGAGGAAAACTGCCTCCACTGAGAGACCAGAAGCACATGTCCATTTTCAGAGTTGGCATAAGAATGCACACCAGAGCACCACCACAAAGATGTGTTTGGACTTGTCCTCAGAGAACTTCAGAAGGGTTCAGAAATCACTGCTGCTGCTTGATTCTGGTTTTAGCAGGCTTACGATTATGCGAAGACCAGGGTTGTATTATTAAAATCTGTGAATGTCCATGTATCAGGAATTGGTGCATAGCTTCTCTTCTGAGTGGCTGCAGTTGCTCTTTGACATCATCTGACATCATCCAGCAAAATTCTAGATAATGAGTGCATTTTGGGTGGTTTGCTTGTTTTGTGGCTTTTTTGATTGTTCCCCCCCCCCCCTTTTCTTTTTTTTTGCAGCAAATTACTTATACCATTCAGCTCCTGTTCAAAAAAAGAACATTTTCTTTTTCTTACCACCCCTTTGCCTCCCCCAGATAGATTTAAATAACAGCAAGGCTCCTATTTAAAATGATAACATCCAGGAAATTAAAAGTTAAGCCCTTCACTGTCCATAACTTGCTGTCTCTGCTTTTGCCTCTTCAGCAGTGGTGTAAATGAAGGATGAAGCCTTAGCCTGAACTTTCAATTTCCTGACTGTTGTCAGTTGTATCACAACTGCCAGGATATGCTACCAATATACAATTTTCATTTCTGGAAAGGATTAATACACAATATATTATAGAAAACTAGAGAATAGCCAGAGGCAAAAATTAAATATTTTGCAAAGGTTTATATTAACCTAAATTACCTCAATGTTTTGTTAAGTAAGTGACAAAATTTAGATTCTAAAGTATTATTCATAAAATGCTTATAATTTGCAAAGGTATAATTTAAAATTATAGCTCATAATTTCTTCTATCTTGATAGCTTTGCCTTTTAGTAGTTAAGAAGTCGTATCATCATTGTGTTCCTCTTTCAGTCTCCTTGAAGAACAGACCTCACTTACTCTCACTTTTCCAGTGCTTGCCTGCCCCTAACAGAGTCAGGGGGTGACAGAAGAGGTTCTGGGTGCTGGTAAGGATGTTACTGCTAGAGATGTACTCTGGGTAGTTTCTAAAGAGTTACTGGAGTAGCAGAGAAGATTAGCAAGTAAAAAGCGCAGAAACCCAGGTCAGATTTAAGACTAATCAATATGTTGCTGAGAAATGTAATTAAAATATTCTATGGAAGCTTACCATACTGTCCTAGGCTCAGCAGTAGCAGTCATTTTTCTCCTTCTTAGTAGCTGGTGCAGTGCTGTGACTTTCGGCCTGGGAACAGAGCTGATAACACCGAGGTTTTTAGTTACTGCTGAAATATTTGGTCTAACCAAGGGCTTTGTGAGCCTCATGCTCTGCCAGGGAGGAGGGGAGGCCAGGAGGAAGCAGAGACAGGACACCTGACCCAAACTAGCCAAAGAGGTATTCCATACCACAGCATGTCATGCCCGGGGAGGTAACTGGGAGTTACCTGCAAGAGCACTCTCTGCTCAGTTGGGCTCGTTCCGGTGGGTGGTATCATGTTCTCTCCCCTTGTTATATCTCTTGTCGTTGTTATTGGTGGTAGCAGCAGTGGTTTGTGTTATACCTTAGTTACTGGACTGTTCTTATCTCAACGCATGGGAGTTAGATTCTTTCGATTCTCCTCCCCATCCCTCTGGGAGCGGGGCGGGGGGCTAAACCGTGACACAAACACTTAAATTTCCCTTTCTGACTAGATGTAGTTGTTGGCCAACACAGCCTTGGTCGGGCTGAGGTACACCTCACCTGCATACTTCCTTGCCTACTGTGGTCTACAAAATCTCTTCTCCGTTACTGTTTCTCAGATTCTCCCACTCCGTAGAAGAAAAAATGACAGCATTTTTTTATTGTTTTAAATTCATCTTCTTACGTGCATCTTTCAGTAAGAAGTGATAAATGACCTATCTTTTTTTTTATATCAATTCATATTTTTCCTGGGTTTTACCTTTACTGAGTTAGTATATTCCCAGTCTGTTCAGTGGTCAAGCTTGTGGCAGGTGCATCTTTCTTTCTTGCTTTGAAAAATGGGGTGCCTTTATTCTTATTAAACTCAAAATATCTTAAATGAATTTCAGATTTATATGGGGAAGTCTCACTATTTGCAGAATGAATCATAAATGCCAGTAATGCAATTTTAAACAGACGCTTTCTCATATAAGAAGAAAAATCCTTGAATCTGGGTATCTACTTTACCTGCTCTGACCAGAGGTGCCGGTAATATCTTTCTATCTCATGTTTGTTGTTTTAACAATATGAAGAGAGACAGGAGTAGAGAAAACTCTTAAAACATTTTCTGGATGTTTACCTATTTGCAGGTATTTTGTGTTTATATGGGTGTCTGGGTACTTATGTACTTGCAAACACGCACAGATAAATGCAACTAACATTAGTCAGTGACAGCAAATGACATAGATTTAAATATAGACTGACTTTTCATCACAAGGATTTTTCTTTTGTGGCACGTACGTGCCCTGTAAAATGCAGGTAACATATATACGTGTCTGTGTGTATTTCGTAATGGCAGCACTAGCCATTGCTGTTCATTCTACCAGGATTTTGGCTGTCTGTAAACAACTCTGATGAGGGAGAACTTTGTGACCTTTTTTTTTCTTTTCGTGTGTGTGTGTTTTGTAACTTTTTGTGGCTGTAATTCTGTTCTTTCAGATTATAAACAGAGATTTTGCTCCAGAATTTGAAACACTCTTCAGTTATCTTATAGTAATCCCACTAGAAAAATACGGACTAAACAATTCACAGCCTAATTTTTCTGTCCCTTCAAACACAAATACATGTCCTACCTTATCTTTTCGACTGTTTTTTTTCTTCATTTTCCATTGCACTGTTTAGTAAGGAAAAGTTTCAAATCAATCTATTTTTCAGAAAAAGGCAGATGAGATTCAAACATTACCAAGGAGCTGGGGACATAATTGGTATTTTTTCCTTTTCTGCCAGACACAAAGTTCAGAAGTTAAATATCCATTTACTGTTTTAGGTTCCATTAGGATAGTTTGTAACTTCAGATATTAATGCTTTATGCAGCCCAACTGTTGAGATCCAGAACAAGGAAACAAGTCAATTAACAGCAGCAAAAGAAAAGGTGTGTGAAGATCCAACTAAGAAAAAAGGCTGAAGTGAACATTAACATTTCTTCAGTTTGCTAAAATAATTGGTGATTTATGTTCTGCCTCTGCTGTGGCCACCTGTGTCAAATAACTTTAACATCTTTTATACTAATGTCCTTTGTGAAGCATTTCGTGATCTCCTTTCAAAAACAGCTGTGTAGAGGTTATACTGAGTGACGCGGTCCTGCCTTCCCTGAGCACATGGACGTCACTGAGCACACATAATAATGCTGTGTCTTCTCCTGCCTGTACTCACAAGTGAGATCTTCAAAAAGTCTGATGTTTCCAGTGAATGTGACTCATGCCAATCATATATAAGGTAATAAAATGCTGAGCCTATTTCAGAGGCAAAATACTTCCCCCCAAAAGGCCTGTGCAGTGTAAAATTCCTTAACAGAGTGTGGCAAACAGTTCGGGTCTCACCAAGCAATGGGGAGAAAACGAAGGTGTTTTTTTAAGTCAGCCTGTCTTTAGAATCTTTGGGAATCCTGCAATGAAACTCCAGGATGAAGAAGTGAGATGTGACTTGGACACTCTAAGCCCATTGCATATTTTTCACACCACTGAGGTTACAAATTGCCAGGTGTGTGGTGTACATAATAAGTCCTATTCCAAAAAGTAGCTGAATTTCTTCGGTGAGCATCCAAGTACTTGATTCATTGGGAGATACATGTGTGCTATTTTATAGCATTTAGTCCCAGGGATGTTGAGATTTTGGCAATTAACAGTGTAGTCTTTTGCAGTCCTCACATAACATTCTATGTAAGGGTTGATCAATACAAGTGAAACTTTATAGATAATTATCTCTTCCATGAATATATACCCAGGATAACATCCCAGAGTATACACGCTTGTGCCACAAAGATGTGAAAACAGAAGCAAAGGCATGTTGGTGTTAAACAGCAAGTCCATAAGAAAAGCTGAAGTGTGATTATAGCTAGAGATGCCTTACAGTTTCCAGCTGCATGGATCCTTTCTTGTGGACTGTTAATCAATTTTATAAAATATGAGATTCTGTAGTTTTGTTTTTCATACCAATTCATACATTTGCTTTTATGGGTTCCTTTTCCTACTCTGTCCAGTATCTAAGATCACGAAAGCTATATTTTTCCTTTTATATGTTTTCTCTCCTCTTTTTTTATTATTCCCTATTTTCTTATTTCCATGAAAAAAAAAAATAATAAAAGAAGCAAGCCTTTATCATATTAAGCCTGCACAGTGCAATTTCAGTTTAGAGCTGAAAGTAGCCCTATTTGAAGTAGGTGGGGGGATATTTCTGGCTTTTTCTTTCTGTGAATCTTACCTACATGAGTCATGTAAAGTATTGCTTAAAATTTATAGAAACCACATTATAATTGATAATGGTGCTTTAGCAGCATCCAGCACCATCCTGTGTGGTGCAAAGTGAACCATTGTAGGAGTTGAGCTAAAAATATTGCATTAAAACTCAGAGAAAATGAAATTTTTATACTTGATTTGCTCATGGTCATATGATTGCAACTAAATACAATTCGAGCTGTCACTTCAATGCAGAGAAAAATATGCAATTTTGGAATATTTTAAATGAGCTTGATATTAGATTCTATAACTCAGAATGACACAGGAAATAGCATTCACAACATGATTGGTTCATTACTACTTAGTAATTGCAGTCCATAATTTTAAAGGGAAACTAAAACACAAACAAATGATCTGCATTCACCAGACTCTGTATCTGAGTTGTCATTTTGGGAACGGTTTTAGAAGATGCGAGTTGTGTATGTTTGGAAGCTTATATTTTTCTCTCATCTTTATCATTTTAAGAGAGCGATTTTCATCATAAACTAACATGTCAGCCAAAGCATCTACATTTTAAAAAAATATTATTTCACAGTTTTCCACAGGCACATTTGATGTAAACCCTGGAGGTGTATTCCCTGAGTACCTATTACCTCCATTTTAGGGAAATTACATTAAATTATTAGTGACAAATTTACTTGTCTGCCAATGTGTTTTTCTTGAATTTTACTACAACATCAATACTTGGCTGTTTTATATGGGCCCTCATTTACCTGTCTTTGAAGGCAGTCACCCCTCTGGGAGCTTTGCCTGTCACTAACATGCACTAGGAAGAGTCTAAGTTTAACATTTGCTGTTTTGAATTAGGGGAAAAAAATATGTTGCACTTTTAAAATATAATATGCTTTTCTGGCAAGTCATTTTAATGTCTCCTGTCTCTGTTTTTAGAGAGCAAACCCAGTTGTAAGTGCAACATGCTCAAAGTAATTGCTGGTTTGTCATCATAAAGGTGTTCACCAAGAGCTCTGACACCCAAGAAGAGGGACTTAAACATCTGTTGTCTTGTACACTTCAGATTTGGGCAGTTACCAGGTTTTACTTGTGTTTGTGTCTATTCAAGAATCATTTCCAGTTTAGTGCAGATGGAAAGTCAGACTGAGAGCTGAACTCAACTGCAGAATTTAAGATCTCTATTACAATTGCATGAGGAAATGCAACTATGAGGCATATGGAAAATAATATGGGCCTTTTTAAGCAGTCACAGCATGTCTGGGAGTGAGGGTTTTTTTTAATCTTTAAGGTCTTTGTCTTCAAATGCTGTGTCCTGGGTTCAGCAGTAGCAGTCATTTTTCTCCTTAGTAGCTGGTGCAGCGTTGTGTTTTGACTTTCAGCCTGGGAACAGAGCTGATAACACTGATTTTTACTCTGACCAAGGACTTTGTGAGTCTCGTGCTCTGCCAGGGAGGAGGGGAGGCTGGGAGGAAGCAGGGACCGGACACCTGACCCAAACTAGCCACAGGGGTATTCCATACCACAGCACGTCATGCCCAGGGAGGTAACTGGGGGTTACCCAGAAGGGCACTCTCTTCTCGGTTGGGCTTGTTTTGGCGGGTGGTATCGTATTCTTTTCCCTTGTTATTTCCCTTATCATTATTATTATTGGTGGTAGCAGTAGTGATTTGTGTTATACCTTAGTTACTGGACTGTTCTTATCTCAACCCACTCTTTCGATTCTCCTCCCCATCCCTGCAGGAGAGGGGTGGAGGTGGGGAAGGAAAGAAAGGGGGGGGGGGGGGAGTAGAAACTGTGTGGCTGACTGGGCTTGAACCAGAACATGCAGTTAGTGTTAATTCCAAATAAATGAGTGTTTCTGGAGTCACTATGCTGCGGTAATATTTAAGTCCACAAAAAATATGCTGCTTTTTGAAACCAAAGCCTTTGCAGTTCAGGTTCCTCCTGTTGAGTACAGGAATTCAGGGTTGCATTTTAAGGAAGGAACTCTTAGTGCTTGAAACTTCTGACATGACTCATGTACTAGCAGCAGTATAGCACTTTGTGTTGTAATCTGCTCAGATCTTGAAAAGAAGTGAGATTCTGCTAGTTCAGTGATGGTCAAAGATTTCTGGGGAATACTTTTGTGCTTCAGCAAATAATATTGGCTATAGAATAACACAGTATTTTGTTCCCTAAAATATCAATCACCGGTTTTGGAGGTGTCTGTTTTATTGGAGACAAGGGGATGTCACCATTCCACATCACTAACTCAAAGTTTTAGAAGCTCAAATTAATGAATGCCTCGAAACGTATGTGAGAATTCACATGGACAGAGCTGTGAATCATTATCATACTATTGTTCTGGGAGAGATTCTTTGCCAGTAAACTGGTACAGACAACTCTATTGAAGCCAGTGAAGCAACAGTGCCCTATTGTAGCAAATAATCTGCCCTGTGGCTTCATTTATTTGTGTATCATTTACTGCCTTGTGAACAGATCCTGTTATAGCCCTTCGGGTGTTATACATTGTAAACAAGAAAGGACCATGTTGATAGCAATAATTCTGCATCAAGCTTCCAGTAGTTGAGATTTCTAGTGCTAGAGCATCACATTTCTGGAACTTAGTATGTCCAGAAAACTTGAGGAGGTGAAAAATCTATTACGAGGGCTGCTAATGTAGATTAGAATGTTTTAATCAAAATCCTCTCAATTTAGCAAAGCAGTTAATTAAAAACAGCTTTTAAATGGAACTTTTGTTACCTTAAGATAACTTGTGCTCTACAAAGAGAGAAAGGGAGGATCCTTGAATAGAGAGATTGTAGGAGGAAGGTGATGGTAGAAACACAATTAAAGGCAGAATCATTACTTTGTTTAAATGGCTAGATTATGCCAGTGGTGCTTGGCTCCTGTTTTTGATTGGATTGATAGCCCCAGCCCAAGGGTTACGGTCAGGGACTAGACCCCTGCTGTACTATTTGCCTACATGCCCACATATTCTGAAAGTACACCATCTCTACTCCAAGGAGCTTGTAACGTAAGCAGGCTTTTGCACGTGTGCATTCATGTACAACTGCAAAAGGGACCTGGATCTTAGTTATGTTTTATGGCATAGACATCAAGAGGAGCAAATGTGAGAAGAGCCAAAGACAAGGAACAGCGCTATGATTCTTTTAGGGAGGAATCTCATTCTTAGTTGTTTTAGTGCTGCATAAATTTTGGTCCAATACTGAATACAAGAGAATTAGGCAATATACTAACATGAATTATAAAAATTCTTAGTGTTTTTTTTTTCAATTTCTGTTTATTTCTGTTTCATCATTCTTAAACTAAACTTTTCTTCCACATCTGTCCTTGCTCAAAGTAGTATTTCAGAGACTCTGCTTTGACTGTTGGCACCGGGACTGCCATAGATCCATGAGAATTCTACTGAATGAGTGTTACTTTTCCTTGTATTATATACAAATCTTAAACAAGCAGCAAAATAGAACATATACTGAAGACTTACCTCATAATTCACTTTGATTAATTCCTTTACTGAATCAAAATGATTATATAAATCAATGCAATTTTAAACTGATTAACCTCAAACCCTCTTAATTAGAAAATAGGGGCTTCAGAGTTCACCTCCAGTATTTGAAATGCCTTTACATGATTTTGCCTGACTTTGTATCCTAGGACTGAAAATAGAAAATGCGTATTATGACCATTAAATATAATTTGATGAGGAAATTATATTGCTCAAGGACTTTCCTCCTTTCTCAGAAGTTGCTATGCCCAAATGCTTGCATTGTTAGTGCAAGATATTTTGGCCTAGAAAGAAAGCGAGAAAGCCAAGGGCGCCTGTCTACATTCACACGCAGAATAACTTCACAGTCCAAGTCATCACCAAGTAGGTAACAACCAACAAAGCAACAGTGGTTATAGTTTTCCTTTGCTTATTCCAAAACCTGCCAAGAGAGAGGAAGGTGGGCAGCATCTCTATCTTCTATTCTGTTTCATACATTGCAGCACCAATGCCTTTGGGGGGTGGGATTGTTGCCTTGCTTATTGATCTAACCTCTCAATATATGTAAACTGGCAAGTTAAGGCTTTTGTATGTTAATTTTCAGCAAAACACATATGAGTATTTTTAAGATAATACTTAATTTATGTGTTTCTTTTCTCATTTTGGACTGTTGTGGGGGGAGTAGGGTGTCAATTTGTTGGCACAATCTGATTTTGGCGCATTTTAACCCTCATACCACACATCCCCCACCTGCTGGTCCTCGCAGGGTCAACATTTACATATCAATTAAATAAGGGTGAAAATCAGGAATGTGCACCTCACAAATAGGTGATGAAAATACAGTAACGCAGATTGCTTTGTAATTTGTGTAAGGAGCCTGTTGGCTAACAGGGTGGGAAAAGTGATGTGTGCTTCAGATGTTGGTGTTTGGCAAAGCACTGAGATGATGCTTGTGTGTAATTATATGCTTTAATGCTACTGATGCCAATGACTCATTGAATTGGGATCAGATTTACCTGTGGCATAACAGTGGCTCACATAAGTGAAACACTTTAAAACACAAGCAAGACAGTTTTGAACAGGGAACTTTAGAGCAGTCGCTCTGGGTGACGTCTGTAGATCTTGCTGGGAATTGTTCCTTTCCTCAGTCAGAAAACCTACAGATCGTATTGCAGTTGTCTCGCCACCTGATGATTGTAGCTGAACAAAGATCTGCCGAGTGCAGAAAATGTGATCTTATTCAGTTTGGCAAATGTTTAAATAAACATATTTAAGTAATTTACAGTAAATAATTTCTCCTTTATAGTTTTTTTTAGCATATAATTGCAAATGAAGACTGTAGCTTTATTAAAATGTTTTCCTGCATCTATTCTCCATTTTAAATGTATGAGAGAAACATGGCTGATAGCTGCTTCTCCTAAGCTATTTCCACTAAGCAAATACAAATTGCTTAGTAGAATATATGAAGTATTGTTGAACATTCCTGTTAATATGTTAAGGATTATTTTTGTCTCAGGTTGGAGAACAACAGCATAATTAGGTCCATTTGTTCTGAACCTTAGAGCTTGTTGCTTTAAACTTTACCTCTGTCTCTGCCTTGTTCTTTTTGTCATCATAGAATCATAGAATAGTTATGGTTGAAAAGGACCTTAAGATCATCTAGTTCCAATCCCCTTACCATGGGAGTTAGGGTAGAAACTCATCATGCCTTGAAATAGACTGTATTTCATATTGCTTAGTGCCATTTTCCATCCTTTATGTTCTCGTCTCAGATATTCTCTCTCTGTATATAAACACACAGGTGTTTTTATATATATATATATATATATACACATGTAAAACATACATATACACATGTCACATGTTGTGGTTAACGAGAGATTTTTATAAATGTGCTCTTACGTACGTATACGTGCATGTAGAAAAAATGTGCAAGTATGCAGGAGAACATGAGGTGTACAGCAGCATTCCCAGTCCGTATCTTTATACTGTTGTTCACTGCACCTGCTTTTTCTATATATATCATCCTGTGGTTTATCGTGAGCACAGGTTTCAGTTGTGCAGTTTATCTGCAGCTAAATGTCTGTTTCCTTGGCAGTCTATCTTACAAATCACAGTTAATATTATTACCCTTTAGCACAGCATAAGGCACATGTTCAAAATGGAAAAAGATTCTTTAGTTTCTAGCAGAGAGAAAACTTTGTGCCTTTATTCCTGTGCGCCTAATCTCTTGTTTTAGCTCAAGATGGAGGGTTTATGATTAATACAGTTGATGCAGAAAATGGCCGGTTGCTTGGTTTCTTTTAGATGTATCATGCTCAGTGCACACGGTCTCTGAGCATCAGTTAGAGGAAAGTGACAGCAGACTTGACCTTTCTCTCCAAATCATATGGGGGGTGGGGAAAGAATTAGCATGATACAACTGCATTTCAACTTGATTTAACTGATAACTTTCATATTTAGAGATGCTAATGTGTTCTGGAAATACAAAATCGCTTTCTAACGAATGTGGTCACATGTTATTTTAAATGATATTTTAAAATTTAGCCTCTGTCTGCATAATAAGGTGCCTCGAAGATATTTTACTGACTTGGCTAGTGCTCCTAAAAGGTCAATACAAATATTTAGCTTCTACTTTTACTTCTGCTGTTTCACAAATTGGACCCATTTTTAATTTAGAGTCATCTCACTGAATATTTTAAGACTATTTAGGTGGCTGGTGAGAAGGCATGAACAATAGGTCTTGTATGTAGGAAGGTGTTAGTTATAAAACGGCTTAAATTGGCTTTAGTGTAACTGGAAACTACACTGAGAGATTTAGCAGGTTTTTTCTGTAGTCACCAATTAGTGCCATTAGAAAGTCTAATACACACAGCGTGGCCTGGCAGCAGCTGTGATTGATACAAAACTCAGCCAATCGCAGTGGACCCATGTCAGCTCTCATTAGTCTGTCATCAATTACCGGGATTTTAGAGCCATTTGAATGAAAAGTAAAAACACGTTGTTACCACAAATTTCATCAAGTGAATATGCTCTATAAGGAAATAGATCAGCTATGACCTCTTTGACATTTTCAAAATGTTTAAAAGCTGAAGTTAATTCTTTGTGATGTCCTTTCATCTTTAGTTGACAACAGAGAGACCTGGAGTGGTGACAACCCTTGTCAAGTGGCTCTACCTTATCAAAACCAATATCCCCCAGATCTTTCCAACTAAATATTCTAATCTTAGATAATTACATTTAATTTTTTGTGTTGCTTTTATGCGTTTCCCTGAACCATATTTTGTGTTAAGCAACACATCTTAAAACACGAGGCTTTTTTCACTCCAGAAGGCGTAATGGTTATTCCCACCAGGTGAGAAACTGTGGGGAGTGGGATCAGATGTAGGCTGAAGTGCCGGGATGCCTGCTCCATGCTCTGGATGCTGACTTGGCTGAGCTTGGCTGTCTCTCAGGTCCTGGGTACCACTATAGGTGCAGTCATTTGGATTTTAAGATTGTCTATGTCCTTACACAACAACTGAACAACCCTCCTCTTTCCAACATCACAGCCTCCTCTTGTCCTCAGATAACTCATCTTTCCGTTTCGTCAAGTATTCAGGCAAAAGTCCCATTTTGGGTGTATAGTTGAGAGAGACCTGTGGAGAATGCCACTTCATTTCAGAGTGGGAGTTTTTAACATCTGTGCACTAGAGCAGCCGTTTCAGCATGCAAAATTAATCACAAAGGATTTTTCATAATTTATATTTCCTTTTTTATTTTCCTCACTGGGAGGTTTCTTTTCCCCAAGGAGAGTTACAGAAATCAGTATTTTCAGATCTCTAATTGAGGAATTTCTTGTTTCATGAAGGAGCAAGCAGGTTAATGCAGGTGACAAATACCTGTGGCCACTGTTGGTATTCCTAGCTGTGAGCTTCCCGCATCTCCATGTGCAGACACCACTGCAGCAGCTTCTGCCACTCCCAGCCCCATCTCCCCGCTTGGCCCTCCTTTCTGGAGTGTTGCTTCAGGCTCCCAAAACCGATGACCCTGCCTGTGCCCACCGTAGTCAGTACTCCTCCTGTAGGTTGGATTATTTAACATTTTCGGAACTACAAAGCTCATTTCAATAGAATAAAGTAAAAAGACACAAACAATTTTTTTTTTCCCCTGTCCTGGTAGAGTTTTCCTAGTAATTTTCATATCTTCCAAATCAAAATATAAACTAGGTCAAAAATTGATGTCCTAGCAGAAGTCTACAAGCTGATATTTTGGAGCACACCTACCATTGGACAGATCTGAAATGAAGGAGAATTCAGTACATGAGTTTTTAATAATCAACTAGTTTATTCATGACAATGTTTCTTCTTAGCTGATATTCTCCTTAGATTAATTCTTTGTTTATCCTTTTAGTGATAGCTCTAGTTTTTTTAGGTGTGCATTTACATGCCATGTCAGTAACCTCTCACATAGATTTTTGCTGTGTCAGTAAACATTTCTGAAAATAAGATTTTCAAGTGTGAATTATTTATACTATATGATAAGCAAGTAGAATGTTGAAATTCAATACCAGTTCATAAGAATTTGTTTTGCTTGATTTCTGTGTCTTCTACCCTAACCAGGCTTCTGTTAGAAAGGGTACTTTATTCTTTTCCGATACACTACTAAAGGTATTATGCAAACACAAGTTGTTCATTATAATCTGTTGAAAATGGAGGCAGCAGAAAGCTGAATTTCATTTTATAATTTGATCTAAGAGAAGATTTTAATGGAAAACAGCAGCCAGCTGAAGGTGTCAGGACTGACTGCAAAAGCTGATTTTATTATGATACTAATGTCAGGCAACCCGTATTCTCTCCCCGCTGACATAGCACAGTCCTGTGGAATGAGTGAACAGCATTGCTCACACACACTGTGTGCCATGGGAGCAGGACCTGCACCCAGACATACTCCATTGCGTAGAACCTCACTTGTCAAAAATAATCACTTCAGAGGGGCAAAGAACTAATACGTGTTATGGGAAAGTTCAGCTGCTTCTCTGTGTATCTGAACCTCCTGAATCTAAAACAGTAGATGTCCAATAGGGAGTGAATTTCTCCTGAGCTGTTTCTCCATTTGCTTTGGAGTAAGTCACAGCACAAGAACCCAGGTAAAAGTTCTGCAACCCTCTCCAGGTTTTGCTATGATCAGTATGGTTTGCATTGTTGCATTTCAGGGAAAAAAGGTAATGAAACAATAATTTATACTTTTGAACTGTTCCATTTGTTAGGTCAGTTCTGTAATTTGTATGGACTGTCAGGTCCCTCCCCAGGTTTTCCTTATGTCAGCTGTATATTACTTGAATAGTAACATGAATGCTGAATATAGTTTGGTTTAGGCATCTGTAAATCCAGGTTATACTGTTGCATAGTTTTCATGAGTCTATTTGAGGACAGAAATTAAGATGTTTCAATTATTGTATTTAGAAGTATATCAGCACTGTTTACTTTTTAATAAAACATAAACAGTCCTACATTTAACAAAATGTAAGCATACTATTTGATTTTTCTATGTTTTTACCTCCTTTTTCAATGAATAAGTGCATATACCCACACCATGTATATGTAATATAAATACATATATAAATGCTTTTTATCTGAAATACTGTGTATCTATCTGGAAATTCCAGGAAAGGTGGACATTTCTGGCATACTGCTTTCTCTTTTTAGAGTGGAAAATTATGAAATGGCATTTACACATTTGGGAATTTGATGAAACGAACGGAACCTCATAAAGAGCAGACTGAAGCTGCCTCATTGTTACTGACTTGTGACTGACTCAATTTTATTTTCTGTCTATCTTTTTTGTATTTTTACTAAGTAAAGTTGAGCCAAGAGCCACGCTGGTTTTCCTTCCTTGCCTCTACCAAAGTAACTTCGAGTATTACGGTTTGTATTTTCTTCTTCGTGCTGTGTCATTCATCTAAGGGAAGGTGCTGCCCCTAAGAAGTCCAACAGCACACATGTTCAAACTTTAAAAATCGTAACTTTTCTTCTGCCTTCAAACTGTACAAATCCTAATTTATTTAGACTTGCTGTTTAGGGTGTAATATAAATAAGTGTAGCCTAAAGTGTTTCTCATTGCATAGTGCTTTGATACTGACTATGCGAGGTGTGGACTTGGACTAGAGAGGAATTTTCTGTTAAATGAAACCTCCAGAGCTTTTGCCATGGCTGGAAACCTTTTCACTCTAAGCCTTGAAATATGCTGTATGCCCCACTCCCAACCTCCATTATTGCTTAATAAGCCATTGGATGTTGGAAGAGCTTCTCCTGCAAAGATAAGCGCTGACATAAGTACCTAAATGTATATATTTATTTCAGGACTGTTCTGCTAAGAGTTCTAACAGTATGTATCAAGCAGTCTGATGTCTTCATTCAGAGAACTCTCTAATAAAACTATTTCTTTAACAAAGGTCTGCTTGGTGTAATTACACAATAAATTCAGGGTTGCAGAGCAATGAGAATAGTAATTTAGTATCCTCCTATAAGGTATTCCAGGTGGAAGGCTGAAGGTACCAATATTTTTTTTTTCCAGTGGATGAATCGAAGAAAGTTGCAGAGAATTTTATTTTTCAGAAATCTTTGCATTTTGACAGCAGGGAAGAGAAACAACATATATGTGATATTTCTTTCCATAGCTGGGGCTCATGCATGTAGGCATGAGCATATATATAAACACACATGCATATAGATTTGTTAAGTAATGGAATTGTTTTCATGACTGAATCATTTCCCATGTGAAACCAAATGTTTTTCTATCCCTACAATTAGATATTATATGAAATCTACTAAGTTAATCTTACTGAAGTACATTTAATTAGTAACTGCCATTAGAATGCAGCAAGGCTCAGCAGTGTTCACTCACATCAGTTAACAAAAGAGGATGTCTCTTTTCCAGCAGTTTTCGTCTTTCATTAGTGGTGTGTAAAGGTGTTTAATTTACCTGGAGTAGTGTAAACCTTTTTGAAAGAGGTGCCCATTCCACAGAAGAATTATTCTCCACATACTCTAAATACTGTACATATTTACCAGATTTAAATACATATTTACATACGTAAGATTGACCCAGTTGAATGGAATGACTCCCTCGATACCTTTTATAGTCTATTAGGTAAATAAGCATCTCTGAAACGGGCTCGCTTTTCTTTGCACAGTAGACAGTAATGTAGATGGGATTAGAGTTTTGGGTCTCTGTATGGTAGCTGGGCTGACAGCTTACTGGAGAAAATAGTTATTTTTCTCCATTGCAGATACAGACATAGATACATGAAACAAATAATGGAACAAAAGTTTTTAAGATGTGGCACGTGCAGTGGTCAGTGGATACGAGCAGGGCTGTACATGATGGCAGCCCCACGATACCATTTACAGTGCTGTTGTGACCAAAGCCACCTTCAAGCTGCAGCCTTCCTCCATTTCATCCCCTGCCCACTGCATAATTCTGTGCTTCCAGAGCATTTGTTGTCCTATCAACAGAATCCTAAGCAGTGCCACGAGATTCCACTGCACAGGCTCTAGGGAAACACAATAACATCACACTGTTGCAGGATGCCAAGAGTAAAAACTAAACTAGCCAAAGATGTATTCCTTACCACAGTACATCATGCCCAGTATAGAAACCTGGGGGCAGTTACCCAGAAGGGCTACATCACTGCTCAAGTCAGGCTGGGTATTGGTCGGTGGGTGGTGAGCAGTTGTATTCTCTTCCCTTGTTATTCCCCTTGTCATTATTATTATTGGTGGCAGCAGCAGTGGTTTGTGTTATACCTTAGTTACTTATCTCCACCCGTGGGAGTTACATTATTTTGATTCTCCTCCCCATCCCTTTGGGAGTAGGGGGAGGAATAAAGTGGGGGAGTGAGTGAGTGGCTGCATGGTTCTGAGTTACAGGCTGGGCTTAAACCACAGCAGCTGCCAAAATACAGGTGAGAATAGTTCCACTATTTTAGTTTCTTAATCTGATGAGCACAGGCCAGTAGCAGCTGCAGTGGTGGTGGAGGTCTCAAGGTGGTCACTGGTGGATTACAGGTTTCTCTCACGTGGTAGAGATATCGCCCTCTGCCTGTGCCGCTGCCCCTACGCCTTATGGGACAGGTTATTGGGATGTCTTTTTGAGCACATGGGCTAATAGTGCTCAAAAGATGGACCATCAAAGTAGCTAACTGTCTGTGTGAGAGGCAAGGCACATGCTCTTCTCATAGTCTTGTGCTCAGCACTGTGCTCTGGCTGTAAAACCTGACTCCTCCTTGGTGAAGGGACCAGTAGAAAGGGATGATGCATCCCTACTGGCTGGCTCTCATCCCAGACCCCTAAGCAGAGCCTTTTCAATGAAGCCCATCAGCATCTTGTGAACAAAGATGTCACGAACATCTCAGATACTATGAAATCTTTAAAATTACGTGTAATGAAGAGTTTATTGCAGTAGAGTGAAGGCTAATGTCTACATGAGGGTTTGGTGTGTTTTGTTTTTCTTTTTAACTTCAGTTATCTGATTTTGTTTTCAAATTTTAGTCATGGGAGTAGTAGTATTTAGCTTGTTTCTTATTTGCTTTGAACAATGAATTATATTTTGTAGCTGCAAATAAAAAGGTAATGCTGAGAGCTAGGAATTTATTTTGCACATCAATTCTTTCAGTCAAAGATGACCATACAATAGAGAAATCAAATGTTAACCTCTGAGCAGGGGTGTGAGCACTTCCTAGACACCCTGTGCTGATAATCCATCTGTTGTTCTATGCGGAGTCTTTTGCTTTTGGTGATTAGAATCAGAAATCTGCAAATTATACTGTGGCGGCAGCATGACTCTGAACTGTAAATACACTGACATACTGACAGGGACTGCTCAGCTTGCTTTACTCCGGGCCAATTTATCACCTACTGATTTACAGAGCTGTTCTAGTTTTATCTTACTGATTTGCAAATTCTAGTGACCAATTACATTTCCAACATCAGTTATTTTTATTATGTAATTTGTTTTACTGGAGCATATAGAAAAGCCAAGCCCTACTTCAGAGAGCTTACAGTCTAGTTTTAGATATATAGTGAGGATCATAAAGAGAAAAATGAGTTAGCTCATATAGCAATGACAGTTACTTGGTCTTGGCATGTGCCTATCTTGCTGCTCTATTTAAGCTCCTTAATTCTAGTGGGGAGGGGAGGGAGAAATCAGTTCTTTTAGACAGCAAGACAAAAATTAATTTCCACAAGAATTTCTGATACTAAACCCATGATGGATGTCACTGGGAGAAGAGATGAAGTGAAATACTAATTTTAAAGGCAGGATGAAAAGAGACAAGCAACGAGCAGAGACATAAGCTGTGTGGAGATGTACAAGGACAAGCTCAGAATGTGAGGGGACACCTCTGGTAGCAGTGGCACAAAGGGAGGTGATAGGAAGGTTTACCGTAGGTAAAAGTGCAGGTGACACATCTTCTGATGGGGAAGTCAGGCAGTGTGGTGGCTTTGTGTCCAAATGCAAAGCAGTGTGACAGATTTGGGTGACCTGCAAAATTATCAGAAGCCAGGTGACAGTTTTAGTGGCCAAGATGGGACACAGGCTGTTGTGCAGTCCTGCAGGAAATCGGGAGCTAACACAGATCAGATTCATCATGATGAGAGATTTTTCTGGTACTATATCGGTCCTCCTGGTCTTCAGGAAAAGCTCTGGGAAAGAAAAAATGGGGAGAGCTTGAAATTAAGGCCACACTTTGCCTTGAAAGATGATGTAAAAAGCTTTTCTCACTGGGAATATATTTTACCTGCAGAGGTTTCAGACTTCCTTAATTTCTGTTACATACTACATTGAAATACTAGTAACATAAGTGTTAGAAGATAGAAATTCTGTTTGTGAGGTAACATTTCTGTTAATATCCAGGGAACTTAGTCCATTTATCTGTGATTTATTATTAAAGTTTGTCTTCCTGTTGTATTTTAAAACTTAAAAACAGCCCCATCCCATTGCACTACCTCATGAAGAAGTTCAGGTTGGTTTACAGAATTACTGAACGAATGCTACCAAGTAAAAGATCATTGGATATACCCAAGAATAATACCCCAAATGCGAGTGTTTGCAAACAGTTATGGATTAGAAGCTGAAACGGCAACACTTTCAAAAAGAGCTATTAATTTCAACATGAAAACATGCTAATATAAATCATTGTTTAGTATATTGACTGCACTGGCAGTAGCAGCTGCAGGGCAGATGTTTCTCTGCAGTGGCATCCATACTGCTTCACACCTATTCAAATGCAGGACTTGCCTGCATGGATAATATTTATTCAAGTGCTTTTTAAAAGACATGAAGAAATGTGCTATTTTTCATTGCCAATTTATCACCCTCAGTCTGATAACAAAAGGGAAGTGAAATCCAAAGAGAAGAATGGTAAAAGAAAAACACCAACAATATTCCAGACATTTTATAAACTGTTTTGCTATTTTGAAGTAACCCTGTTCATGGTTGTGTTGGGTCCAGAGCTTTTCCAGTACCTGAATGGCTTAGTAGGTTGGTGCATGTTGTGGACACCAGGAGATGAAATAATCTATATTTCTGTCCCTACATCAGCTTTTCTATGCACCAGTATGTTTAGCTGTTGTTTGTTCAAATAAAAATGAGTCAGTAGCATGGCAATGGAGCTTATAATGTTGACCAGTTCCTTTTCCTTTGTCAGCTGCAATTTGGCAAATTAGAGGAGAAGAAAGAAAGGTCTCACACTGCTGTGTGTGAATTGTCCAAGTGGTTTTGGTTAGTTTCTTACCTTTCCTCAATGGAATAAAGATTTTGAAAATATTTGTGATTTTTCCCATTCAAATGCCTGCCTAAATGGAAATCTGTAAAATGCAACTTACTAAGGTGGATGTATGGGAAGAATGTTCATTGGTATTCCCTGTGTATTTGTTCTTTCTTAAAAAGTCAAAAGAATACCACTTGAATCCCAGAATTTTTCAGTCTGGAGTGAGTGGAGTAGAGACAGCAACCAGAAATAGTGCAGCTATGTACCAGTGAGTCCCTTTACACATCCATTTCGCAGTTCCAACAAAGCACATGCAGCCCCAGTTCCTAGGATGGAGCAGGTGATTCTGTTTCTTTTTCTTTTTATGTGTCAGAATGATCTGTCTGCTGAAAAAGTCAACTGAGGGCAAAAAAGACTGATGTGGTGGCAATTTTTAAGGTTTGAATTATTTTAGGACCCCATGTGGTTCAGGACTGTACTAGTGTGTGGAGACATAATATGAAACTGTCTCAGCATCGACGAAGCCAGCTTCTTTATGAGGAGTTGCAAAATACAAGGAAATCACAGTAGCCTGGGAAAGCAAACAGGATTTCATGTATTGTTTTGTGATCCTGTGTAGTAATAATAATGTAACTTAAAGAGGAGATGCTTTAATCCAGGTTTTTACATCTACCAGTTGAAGCAGATGTGATAATTTTGGTCTCTTCCTTGACATACATCTGAAAATCAGTAAGTACTCCTTCGACCCTGGGTTACTTGTCTGTTTTTTCCCTTGCAAATGAGAATAAGATTAGGAAAAGATTAGCAATGATTTCTTGAAATATATATATATTTTTTTTAAGGTGGCATTATCTGGATGTTTTTCTTCATTATCAGTATTATTATTACTACTACTATTGCAGTAGTCTGGGAGAGAGCATCCTTCTAAAATACTTTCTGGTGTAACTGGGCGCTGATGTTTTTTACAGCAAAATACTATCAGCCTGGGTTCTACAAACCAGCTTTTTAAAAATCCCTCTGGGTGTATAATTCCTTCTCAAGCTGTCTCAAAGCACAGGCAATGCAAAAATTGTGAATTATTAAATGGTCGCTGTAAACTTTTGGAAAACTTTCTTGTGGATGGAAAAGCAGATTGCAGAATCGTTATTCTAAAGTCTATCTATCCAGAGTACATCTTGTAGTATGATGAATTTGAACACAGAAGCAAAAGTCACAGCAACATAATGCAAAATATATTCCGTTTCTGCGCCTTGTGTAGCTCTAGAGTGAAAATGAAAAAATACATAACCACGGAAAAAGCACAGTAAACCAAAGGGAAAAGTGAAAACTGTGTCATTGGTTTTTGCAGCAGGTTGTTTCGTTGTGTGGATTTGCAGTATTACATAGAGGTTGTGTCTGAGAGAGATATGACATGCTCTGGGACAGAAAGTATTTTCAATGAAAAGGCCATTAGCAATGGATAAATGGGTGTGAGTGGGTGCAGCATGTCCAGAACACCTCTCTACCAAGGATGTAAAAATCTCTCTCTCAAGAAAGATCTGTTTTTTCCAGTGAACAGGTGTCATGGAGACCAGCACTCCAGATGTATTATTATTTTTCTCTGACATACAGTCCTTCCACTCTCACCCACACAGCGGGTGTACATTGTCTGTCTTTACACATACAGACATGAGGTCAAAGAAGGCACTCAGCTGCATATCAGCCTCATGTATGCCTAAATATGATTATATATATTACGATTAACAAGTTACGACTTAATGACTGCATTTAAAAATAATCAGTGAGATTTTAGCTTTGGAATGGAGTATACAGAAGGTGTTTTCTCACAAGGCAGAGATTAAAGCTGCACAAACGAACTCCAAAGAATTACCTCGAGATGGTGGGCTCGACAGATGCATGCCTGCATCCCCTCCACGCTGCAGAAATTGCCTCTGTGCATGGAATATAGTGAATGCTGGGCTTATTTTAAGGCTATTTAAACGAAAAAGCTGAATTCCAGACTCATATCTAGGGATAAAAAGCAGGCCAGAAGGTCTTAGTGGTTTGGACTCTTCAGTAATTTTTTGCTGTCTACATTCTTATAATGTAATTTATTGTGAATGCTGTAAGGAAGGACAACAACCAAAACAGCCCAACTGTCTGGAGACATGCATGTTAAAAACCAAGAAATGAGAAGGATGTTGCCTGGGTCACTGACCATTTAACAGCCCTTGAGCAGGACGTGAGAATGCTGCTTACAGCAGAAGTTTCATTTGCTTTTTTTTCTTTCCTTTGTAATAATTCTTTATCCAAATACTAATAGTGAATGAAACCTGCTGCAGAGTTGCATTATCTATTCTTGCCCACTCTTCAGGTCCTTTGGTTGTCCCAATGTCTGCTATGTCGAGGGGTAAATATTTGACCACTCTGCTAGCCATTGCTTCACAGCCTCTGAGTGACCCTGCATTAATTAGTTGGGAATTTCAGGGCTTTGAATCTGATTGAATCAAAATATTGTTTTTACAAGTTGATGAAGGCTTGATTGATGTGGGTTCTGCTGATTCTTTAAAGGATTAAATTGTATGTACAGATTACAGAGTCCTGCCTGTCAATGCTTAAATGGGAATTGTTTTGTAACACCGCCAAGAGAAAACAGTGTTTTTCTTTAAAACAGAGAAAGAAAGAAAGAAGTCCCATGGTTTCCCAAGGTCTTGTTCTCTCTGTCTTTGTGGGCAGTGTATTTCCTGAAGTCTAAAAATACTCTTTTCAGGCTAGATTACTGCTTTCCTTCTCCTCCAGCTTTGCTGTCCTGCTGTAGGAAAGGGTATCTCCAGGTTCCAGGGTCAGGGATGACAGGGATCACAACTTGCAGGACTGTCTGTTTGCTAGCCCCTACGTTCTCCTGGACAATAGCAGTAACAGCTATCAGTTTCCTAGACCTTCCCTTTTAGAAGAGGAAAGGAACTCAGGGGACTAAATAAATACACTGAATTGGATAAAGGAAGATGTAGGGGCAATCACATGCCAACAGCTTGACAGAAAAAAGGCTCTTTAACTGTACTGTTGAAGAAAGGGGGAAATCCAAAGAGTAACTACTCCTTAAAGGAAGACACAGTAGGCAATATGTTCCTTCTGCACGTATGGGATATATGGGGGTTTTATCCTAGGGATTTATAAAGCTATAATCTAATTTTGCTGTAGACCTGTTATGCTGAAAAATGGGTTGTTCTGTAGACTCAGTCTTATGCAATGAATCAGCCCCAATGCATGTAGAAACAGTAAAACAAAAGCACGGGCCACACAAGAGCTAGTGATTCTGAAATGAAATCAGTGAAGCAAAGTTTTTTCCACTAATATCGTAAGAAAGAAGTTTCCAGACATGATCTGGAGATAAAAACCAGTATCAAGTCACAGAATTTCTGCACCTCCTTCTGTTGAACTTGGAAGGGACCTCATCAGGTTCTAGGTTTAGTGTTTCCAAACCCTTGTGTAAACTTTGCGTAAAAGTGTTGTATACCAAGAAACCTTTCTGCTTGCTCATTACTGTTAGTAAACAAATAATGAACCTCACTTTCATGTTTTGCCTGCTGGAAGAACAATGTGTGGAAAGAAAACTTTTATAAAAATCATATAGCTGTGAATAAAAACTGAAGTGCAGCTGATCTGCTAAGTCTTACACAGAAGATTGTTTTCTAGCAGTAGAGGAGGGCAAAATTAAGACAGAAATGAGAGGGAGAAGGAAAAGATATGATTTACTTTTCAAGCAAATTAAAAAACTGCATTTTGAACGTAGGGTAAAGCCTTCTTTGTATGGACCCCATCTTCCTATAGCTTCTTCAGGTAGCAAATTGTTACTGTTATATTGGTGTGTCTGATTTGTGATAACATGCTTTAAATAATTTAAATTTATTTTCACATGCTGCTACAGAAAATTTATTGGTTTTTCCTCCTCTGTGGGGCTCTGGAGCTGACCTTTTGTCACATATAGGCATTGCCATGAAGAAGCTAGCACATGCATTCAGAATGTTTGTGCTTGGGCTGGTGGCTGGTTTGTGAGCAGTCTTATCCTGAAAATGATTCAGCAGCTTATTTGTGGGAGTGTTATTGTAGGTTCGTTTCAGGGAAGCGCCTGTAGATTCCCAAATGCAGTTAAGTACAGGTTTCACTCTCTGCCCCATGACATCGTGTAGCAGAAAAATGCAGCTGTGGATTTTAGGCTAGCTTAAGGAAACGCTTCGTCATGCAAGCTGGTGATATGTAAAGAATCCAGCTTGGAGAGTTTCTGCCCTGGGAAAACTTCCATGGGACTGTATTTCTAATAATGATGTTATCAGAGTTTGTAATTTTACCATTAAAATCACAAATAGTGGTCAGTTTACTTCCAACAGCCCAAAGGAATAATTAATTCATACACCTGCATCTAACAGAAAGCTAACTTAAAGGAGGAAGTGAGAAATGTATCCAGCCCCAAAAGCAGAATTCACACTAAACTATGATTCCCATGCACACGCTGGAGCACTCAGCCAGTTTCACCTCAGGACACAAAGCTGGGGAATGGTCCTGGGCAGCCAGAGCCTCCCCAGATCCCTCACTGCAGTGCCCTGATTTAGGGCTCAGCACATGCTCTTTGTGTGCGCAGAATCTCAGACTGATTTGGGTTGGAAGGGGCATTAAAGCTCATCTAGTTCCAGCCCCCTGAGACAGACAGGGACACCTCCCACTAGACTAGGTTGCTCAAAGCCCCATTTTGAATTATTTTAATTGGTGGAGTTCTTTCATGGACAAAACCAAACTGTAGTTGAAAACCACCCGTGTGTGTTTCATTTGTATTTTCTTCCTCTGCCTTTAATCCTGTTAGGAGCCTGCGTGTTTTTTTCAGTGTCATGCCGCTCACCAGCCAGTTGCAGGATCCTGAATGGGAAAAATATTTAGCAACTTGCTTCCATTTCAGCTTTCAGATATTTTTCCTTCCATCCAGAAAGATGTACAGAAAGTCTGCAAGCTGTTGCAGTGTCTGCTGTCTTTAAACGTAAATGATTGGCTTCAAAACAACAAAACACTTGGAGTGAACGTCCTTGCCTTTTTCATGCAGGAGAATTAGCATCAGGAAGGAAAGCCTTACAGTATGCGCTCTCTCCTGCATGCTTTTCAAACTTCCCACGGCTGGATATATCGATGGAGGTGTCATTTGAAAAGGCTGCTCCCAGCCCGGAATGTTTGCTGCTGGCTGAGATGCATTCCCTGTCACCGAGCGCTTGGCTGCGGCTCATCAGGGAGCATTAGCTTGTGCTCAGCTGGTTCCCAGTGCTCAGGCACCCCCAGCCCTGGCCCTTGAAGGGCCTTTTTTCAGGCATTGCACTCAAATAGTTTTGTTTTGTGCCTAAATTTGTGCAAGAGTGATAATGGTTGTAACTGCTGATTTAATGTATTGCCATTTACAATTTTTGTTAAGCAAATTGCCATGCAAAAGCGAGTGATTTTTTAAATCCAGTTTTTATACTCTTGTGTTTATTTCAGTATATTTTCTTAATATATGTATGTGTTCAGATATGTGTAACGAACAGTTCTGAAAGATAGCAATGGACTTTAATAACAAATAAAAGAATAGTTCCTATTCAGTTTAAAATCGCCCTCAGCTAAATTCAAGGAAATGTATCTGCAACTAAACTGAAAAGTGCAGGAATGGGTTTAATCATTTAACCTCTGGATTCATAGCCAGGACATTTAAAAATCCATAGCGTGGAGTTTGCTTATTACTTATATGAATCACATCTCTTTACTGCAAAAACCCACTCCAGGAACTTGCGTTCCCCTCTCTAATAGTAGTTTAGATTTCCCTTTTTGTCAGGCTCAACCTCAAGAAAAAAAGGGGGAAGAACATTTACAATTGATTAAAATAGTCTGTGACATTTAGTTTCTGTCAACAATTTCTTAATTATTGTTTTAAAAGCAAAGCTTCAATGTGTCAGTCTAAATAGTGATACAAAAGGCTTTTTAAGAAATCACAAATTAAGCTGCTAACATTTACCATTTTCAGATACTACTGATGAGATTAAATCATTTGTCCTGATTTCACTACTGAAAAAGATGTATGTCTGGTCATATCACAACACTGCAACGAAATCACAGAGAAGCAGCTCCTGAGTGCAACATTTGCACTAGCATTCATGAGGGAGAGTGGAAAGGTTCTGATTTTATGTACTATTTACTGAATTAATATATCTTAAAAATGTAAAGTATTGAATCCAATCTGTCTTTCCTATTGCAAAGCACAGTCTTTCAGAATATTTTGTATTTTTGCTTCTTGGAACAAAAATCAAATAACAAATGTCCATTTTGAACATACATTTGCAAGATTTTTTTTTTAAAAATGCATCCTAAAGTTTAAAACTGAACAAAGTTGAGTTAGTAGTATCTGCTAGGCTTTCTCTCTTTCCATCAATAAGAGGAAAGCAAATGGTTTTAACAGGGTGAAACACACAGTTCAAAATAAAGGTTCAGACAGGGCTGCTGTTTTAAAATGGAAATTTAGTTGATCTCATTTGTCATGTTGTAAATACTTCAAACCAAGTATTTTAGCACCATTACAAAGAATTCACATAATGGTTCAGTCCTAAGAAACATCGTGCTTCTGCAGCAGGCAGCTTTGACTGTAGTGAAGAACTCGGGGCTATTATTAAAATTAGAAATGTCATTTTGCCCATTATTTTAATGGAAAGTTACCTTTGGAAGAATAAGTCCATTTTGACATGATATAAATGTTTTAAAATAAAAAAGCATTGAGGGAATCACAGAAACATTTTAATCTTAATTATTCATAAATAGCTACCTCCAGTCCATTTTAACAAAATGTCAGTTGACCAAGAAACATGCTTATTTTGCATGAGAAAAAGGAATATTTGGGCTGTAAAAGGAGACTTCATCAATGTATATTTAACTTAAAATGAAACTTGCAAATCAGAAACAACCATCTATCATGAAAGTGCATTAACGTTACACTGTTTGCTACTGAAAATTCAGCAATATTATGAAATTTTTAACTCCTTGGCTAACTAACTAAAAGAGAACTGGCAAAGAATACTTTTATTATCAAGAATTTAGGAGGGATTTTTTGATCAATCAATCTTAAATGTTTGGAGGAGCTTGATCTGGAGGAAAAAAGCATTTAAAATGTTATCGGGGGAAGTTTTGAAATGTAACTTATACTCTTTTAAATATTTAAGAAGCTTTGTATATTTTTCCAGCTCTACCCTTGAGAAATGAACCCCCCAATGTGTGTTTTGATATACTGTGCACTTTGCAGTTAAACATTTTCTTCTCATAAAGGCTTCTAGAAAAAGACATCCTAGCTGATTTCTAAATACATTTCACAACAATTGATTGTTTTGTTCTTTTTAACTATGCAGATTAAAGTAATAAACCTGGACTTTTTGGAGTTGCGGGAAGAATTAATTGTTACTTCCAGCTCCTCTAGAACCCATAATTTCTGTGTTCATGCTGTCCTGCATGGTTGTGTGTATGTTTGTATATACAGGTTTCGTTGGCAGACCTAATTTCAGAATACATAATGCATGATTTTGAAACCAATTTGTTATTGTAATAAAATATTTTTAGGAATGCATGGTGGTACTTGAGAGGAGAATGTTAAATTATACATGTATTGTGGCCGAGCGCATTCATTTAGCTCAGTGTGCAGGTGAATCTCCCCATGACCTTGGCACTTGCAGGGTAGCATAGAATAACAATCAAAGCTGGGATCGGAAATCCTACCATTTCCAAATATTAACAACTTCTTTCAAAGGAAATGCTGATTTCAGCATTTATGTTAATGGAAACATCAGTATATCTTTCAGAGAACTTAAAAAAAAAAAAAAGCCATGATCTTAATAGGATTAAAAGCCAGGCTTTTTATTTTCAAAATGCTAATTTGTTTTCTGCATTCTGTTTTCATATCAGGTCTTGTTATTCACTACACTGGGATCTAGAGGACACTGAAAGCTGCCAGAAATGCCTTGGTAATGATAGGAAAGCTACATAAAAGGTTTCTTTCTGAAAGAGAGGCTGTATTCCTTGCAAGGCTGGTTTCCCCATCTCTCTTAGTTGGTTCGTCAGTGCAGTGATACGGGTGGAAAGCAAGGGGAGAGCATTTTGCTGTACGTTGCTGCTTTGTGTATCTGCATTTATTCCTTTTGCATTAAGGAACAACTGTGAGTCATTAGAGGTGCATTAATTGAAATAGCCTGTGACCCACATTAGTGAGATGAACTGATACGGCCAGCGAAGTTTGGCTGTGAAATTTCGCGTAGCCTGAGGCACCTGACATTCTGTAATCTGCTTATCTGGCAGGCTTTCACAAGCCCTCTCCCACCGCCATTCATGCTGAACAGTGGGGTGTAGAGAGGAGGCCAGAACAGAGATAATAATTTACCATGTAATTTGTTTTGAGATTCCTTTGATAGATTTCAAAACCGAAGCATCCTGCAAGAGAACGGGGTCCGTACAGCCTCGGAGCCAAGTGCGCAGCGCGTGGTGGTGGGCTCGGCGGGAGGCCGCCCTAACGAATGGACACCCAAGGCACTGCCCGTTCTCCACGGGGACCCTCTATTTATTTAATGGCTTTTAAACATTGCTTCATTCCTTTCCCTCCTACAACGGCCCCTATAGCTGGTGCTGTAAATCTGCAGAGTGCAGAGTGAGGCTCAGTGCAGGCTGATGAAAACCACTTGCTGCAATCGAGAGGAGCAGGTAATTTCCCAGGCAGATTTGGTTGGTAAATGAGGTGTTCCATTTGGGAGCCAGGGCAGCACCTGGCTCACAGGTGTGCTGGGCAGGACAGCTTGCTTCAATTCCCCCCTAGTTATGGGATATTTCTTAGGCCACAAACTTTTGGTTTAATGCCTTCATGGAAGCATAAAACACAACAAAAAATCAGGGATTTTATATCCCAAACTTCAAAACTTTCATCCAAAAGGGAAAAGGATCAAAAGGAAAAGGTGGTGCGTTTCATGTTCTCTTGTGGCTTTAATAGTTGTTAACTGACCTATAAACTGAGTTTTCCAAGTAAAGAAACGTAGGGGAATTTTATTACAGAAAAATCTATCATGAATCATCCCCAGCTGCTTTTAGAGATAGGAGAGGCTGTTTTCAGTCCTGCTTTTGAGGGTGTTACATGCAGCCGCTACACCTTTCCTTTGTTTCCATACTACCATTGTGCATCCGTAGGCCCACTGGGGGAGGGGGGGATTGTTTACTGTATTTCTGTCTATTTTTTCTCATTTAGAGCAACTGCTTTGAGCTTCTTCAGCTAAAGGAGGGAGAGTTACACACAGTCATTTCATCTTTGCTTGATTATTTTGATGCTTGTGATGCCTGGCATGTCCTTGGATCCAAAGGATGTTTTCAGACCTAGTTGTAAGTTTTGCACAGATGACCTCACTGCCTGTTGTGCTCATTGTAAGGTTGTACCTGGAAGCAGAAACTTCTCATCTGTGTCTCTGTGAAAAAAATATTAGGGGCTAGGAGATGCCCCTTAAAATGATAAAAATTATGGACATATTGAGTGAGCAAATACTTAAAGAGAATGAGTCTGGAACCCTTTAGGTTGAATTTAGTTTGTTTTTTTTTTATGCAAGTGTGTTGCTGTGTATTTGTACAAAGCCCAGCACAAAGGAACCAGGCTGGGGCCTCTGGGTACAGCCTTCATGCAAATAATGATAAATCATCATCATGGACAGAGCATGTTGCTTTTAAAATGCACAGCACTATTACTGAGGCATCAAAATGGTTGCAGGAGAACGCTTGCTCTGCCAGTTTTATAATGGTCATCAGAGAGGTTTGGAGAAAAGCTGTAACACTGAGAGAACTTGGACATTCAGAAGCCACCGTTTTGTCTTTAATACTCTATTAAAGCTGGTAGCAGGAATTCCGTGGTAACAAAATTAAATCACTAGGTTTTACCCGTTAGTCTGTAAGGACAGGAGTCACTGGGAGCAGCATGTGGAAGGAGATGCCTGGCGTAGGTGACATGGTGCTGCCCAAAAGGTTCTGTCCGCAGCATCAAAGCTCTGAAACCAGAACAGAGGACAATACAAACCTGTAAGATTCCTTATGGCTTCAGGGGAGTGAAGGGCCTCTCTGGGGCTGGAAGTGCCCAGTTTTTATCCTGGGCTGCCTGCTCCTTTAGCTGAGGTGCCTGTAGCTGCTGCTTGAGGGAAGGGACAAGAGGACAGGCACACTGTGGGGTGCTGGGTCCTCCTCCTCCTCTGCACTGCCCTAAAGCTGTACAAAAGTGTTTTCCAGCAGCTCCTGCTATCCCAGGGGAAACAGCTCTCTGTGGCTTATGCTCATGAGTGGGGCTCAGCACTGAAATTGATGAATTCATGAAATTGAGACAAGTTTCATCCTGAAGAACAGCCAGCCAGCTTTCCCACGGCAGCGCAGGCCCTCGCGGAAGCTCATGCAATCCGGCGATTCATTCATTTTATTTATAAACAGATGCCAAGTTGCAGCTTAGGTAGCAACGTTTCAGGATGCTTACTTTAACTGGGAATGATTCTTTTTTTCACTAAGCCCCATTGCACAGGGGGCACTGCGTGCTCCTGTGCAGCCTAACTGTTCCAGGCCCAGAAGCTGCGCCAGTGGCCTGTAGGAACCAGGTACATATTTTGTGGGGTACTGCGGAGCTCTCCTTTGTTTGCCCAGAAGATTTTCTGCTTATCTTCCTGTAACGGTGCAGTAACTTTGCTATGGGGAAGGTTCTGAAGCGTCACTTGACATCAACCCATTTTCTTAAGGTTTGTGATAATGTGGTTTGTGTTTCACAACTTACAGCAAGGTTCAAAACTGTTCTGGACTCAGCTGTAACAGATATTTTTCTCCTTCCCAGTATCGGGTGCAGTGCTGTGTTTCAGCTTTAGTCTGAGAACAATGCTGATGACACACCGATGGTTTAGTTGTTGCTCAGCAGCACTTACTCTGATAAAGGACTTTTCAGTCTCATGCTCTGCCAGTGAGGAGGACCACAGGAAGCTGGAAGGAAACAGAGGCAGGACACCAGACCCAAACTACCCAAAGGGGTATTCCATACCACAGCACATCATGCTCAGTATAGAAACTGGGGGGAGTCACCCGGAGGGCCCAGATCGTTGCTCAGGACAGGTTGGGTATTGGTCAGTGGGTGGTGAGCAATTGTACTGTGCAGCAGTTGTGTTTATTGGTTTGTTTTTTTTCCTTCCCTTGTTATTTCCCTTATCATTATTATTATTGGTGGTAGTAGTAGTGGTTTTGTATGATACCTTCATTATTGGACTGTTCTTATATTAACCCATGGGAGTCACACTGTTTCTGTTCTCCACCCCATCCCACCCCCAGCAGGCAGGGAAGAAGGGGAGTAATGAGCAAGCGGCTGTGTGATTCCGAGTTACTGGCCGGGCTTAAACCATGACACCAAACAAACCCCCCTCACCCAAGTCATTCTTTCCCTCAGGTCCTTGTTTTGGAGTTCAGCAGTATCTTGGGGTTTTGAAAAACAGTGTTTTCTCTCTGTGCTCAGATGTTGTGATGAGACCGAGACTGGAGGTTTTGTTTCTGCCCATGCAGGTATTTCTGTGCCCACTGTGGTGGGTGCCAGCAGAGCTGAAGCTGGGTTTAAAGTTTGTGCAGGCTGGTTCCCATACAGACTAGGGCACAAGTTAAGTATTTTCAGAAGCAAATGGCTCAGATTGAGAAATTTTTAGATTCTATGAATTTCTGACAGGTTTCCCAAACTGCACAGAGGGATCTATGCTATCCAGGTCTCTACTACTCATTGGACTGACACTTAGCTTTACAGGAATGTATTTTGTGGAGGTGCTAATTGGTGGTTTCCCTTAGATGCTCAAAAATAACTGTAAGGTTGGACAGAAATTTAACTTTTCAGGTTTAATAATTCTTCATTTCTTCCTCAGTTATGTTGGACTTTGGTCTTACACCCAGAGTATTCTTTTCATTTTTCAAAAGAGAAGTATAAATACGTTTCAGGTTATAGAAGAGGTGCTGAGGACTGTAGCTGTCACTCAGGAATACAGAGAGCAGAGAAAAAGATCAACTCCAACACACCAAGAAAAATAAGGGAGAAAAAATAGTGAAGTATGAAGGCTTTGTTAGTCAAATACCCTGTTCAAGTACGTTAGTAAAAACGAGATGAGTAGATTTTGACCCAGTTGCGCAGCTGAACAAAGCTGAAAGGGTAAATGGCAGTGGAAAAGGGAGGTGTGAAACCTCCCCCTGAACAGGGTGCTGCAGACCCCACTGTGCATCCTAAGGGATACAGCCACGGGGTGGATTCTCACCCCTTGTGGATTCACTACATGGAAGTTTTGTTTTACTTTTTTTTAGAGCAAAAAAAGCAGAGGAATGTTGTAAGAGCACAAATGGTTCAGAGTGACTGCTTACTGTGTGCTGTGAGAGCTCTGCTCTTATCTTACAGCCCTTTCACAGAGGAATGACAAATAAAAAGGTTTCTGACAGACAAACTTAAAAACAAATAGTTTTTTTCCATAAGATGAAAAGTAAAATGTAAGAAGCACATTTAATTTCTCTTCTTATAGCTGGCCTTTAATAAAAAGGCACCCTGCAATGGGAACAGATAATGTTTGTTTTATAAAATGTAGCAGCTAGTTCCTAGTTTAAACACAGATCTTCTGGCTGGACTTTGTTGTGGGCTGAGAACTGACAAGTTTGCAGATGCTACAGCTTGTTACCTAATCAGAGCCAGATGCTGCTCCTTGGTGACTTTCTCACTGTCACCACATCCCTTACCACAGCATGGGGACAGCCAGAATTCACGGCAGGCCTTTTTGTGCCTGGTAGTCCTGCCATATTTTTTGTTATCATCATTCTCTGTTTGTATTTCATTTAAGGAAGTTTGCAGTGGCAGGAGATACAGACGAGTGAATAGGAGAAGTAATCTGAAAGAAGCTGATGTCCACTGGACATCTGTTTAAACTCGTCAGACACAGAGAGAAGCCTGTGTGCCTTTAGTTTGTTCTCGGGAAATGGCCTGCAGCAAAAAGAGAGTATTTGATTTGAGAATTCATTAGATAATTCTGTACTTTATACTTCAAATAATACATTGGCCTGAGAGAATGTTTTAAGTAAAATTAAACATTTCAGGGTGGCTGCAGCTGTTGTTGGGCTATTCCAGCACAGGAGCGCAGGGACTGTTTTTTCCCTCTCTGCACTGCAAATTGAGCTCAACATTCTGTTTGATTTTTCAAAAAGATAGCAAAGGAGTTTGGATTCTAGGAAGAAAGGGCTATTTGCTTGAGATCATTATTTGGTTCAGCACCTTTTGCAGCAGAGTTTCCTTCCTCACATGGCCTGCACTGCTCCATACTACCTGATGCTATTAGCAGCACTGTAGCTCTGTGTGTTTAATTGACTTGTTACCATCTGCCATGGAAATGGAAAGTTTGCAGCTCTTGCACCCAGCTGTGTGCATTGTGGTGTGTATTTCTTGGATTAAAGACTGACGAGAAGGCATTTGCGTCCCCATGCCAAATGATGCCAAAAGTGCCATGTAACGTGCACAGCTACGCAGACATTTGGTTTTGGAGCTGCTTTCACATATGAAATTATCCTCATGCTAAACCACTGCTATGTGAAAAGCTCAGGAGCTGGACTTGCTCCTGTTTACAGAGGGATCTGCTTTCTTTCTTTCTCTCTTGAAGAAACCTGTTATGTAGTGGGTAATAAAACTAAAAATAAAGATCAGAGCCAATGGAAATGCTGTAGTGTTTCTCAGCAGAAGCATTAGAAACTGCCCATAAACCATAAGGCATTCAAAAATTTGCACCCTATTACTGTGCCCTCCACCCCTTCTGGAATCTCTTTCCTCAAACAGATTTTTTTATTCCCAACACCTCTGCACTTACGGGTTGTGCTTCTGAGCCCAATTCCCTGCTACGCTGCTTGTCTTCTTCCAGAGGAGGGGAGAGGGAGTGTTGTACCTGCTCCTTCCCTAATGCTGCTTCTCCACATGAGTTTGAACCATGAGCTCTGTGCCTTCCATCAGCACCACGCAAAAGGCTGGGATCTGCAGTTTTGGAAAAGCCTTGGTCTAGTCTGTAAAGATGAAAGTTGAACTCTGATTTATCTTACAGAGAGGCCACATCTGTAAGTTTAAGGAGCGCTTTCCCAGACTGTGCACCTTCTTGTATTTAGAGTTTTAGTTGGTTTATTAGGGTTTGATTGGTTGGTTTGGGGTTTGTTTTACTTTCTTTTCCCAAACATTTTGTGTGACTGTTTTTCCTAGAAAGGTATTTAATTTTCCAGGATGTGTTTTCCCGTTGACATCTTAAATAGCTGCTGGTTTTCTATGTCCATCTGGCTACTAGATTTTCAAAAGTCTCTAAGCCTGAATGCACTGTGAATCAGCTTCTGCTGTTTTCACTCACCCCTGTGGTTTAGCAAGCAACAGCTTTCTGCAGAGAGGCTCCACTTTTAAACAAACCTTATGTCTGGAGACCGCTGGCAAGAGGAGTGAGGAATGTTTTGCACGCTCATCCTCCCAAAACAACCCCTGCCTCCCCCTGAAGAGTTGGATGAAGTCACCTCCTGAAGCCCTGCCTCCACCCCCTAGGACCCTCAGGCCACAGCTCCCCAAGGGCAGGGGTTTTCTCTGGAGAACAATAAGCCATCTTCTCTTCTTTTGGTGCCTGTCCAGTGCGGGAAGAGAAAGATGAGGTCAAAGTGGCAGGCTGTACAGCTTTCTTCTGAGCCAAACAGATGGTGAAGGTTAAGTGACAGCTCTGTGACTGCCTCTTTTGAAGTAATTGGAGATAATTTGTATTTTGAATCAGAACTTGACCACTGTCAGAAGGGAAGAAGGTTAATATGTAAACGATTTTACATTAGCCCCTGTTTCTTGGGATTTTTGCTCCCTCCCACCCCCTTTGGATTCTTGTTTCTATAATCCTTGCTCCAGGCTATTGGTAAGATTGTCTTTGAGCTCAGTGTGACTCGTCCTAGGCTGCAGTTGTTATGAAAGCCAACAACAGCTTATTAAGGCCAGGGATAATCTCTGCTACTGATGCATTGTTGCTTTCCTGCAGTCCAGTGAAGGCTATGTGCTAGAAACAAGAGCTGGAAACGCAGTCTCTAACTGGAGAGGTTAGCAAAGAAATACACAAAATACACTCCTGTTTCTGTAGTTGAACCCCATTTTGCAGATTATTTTACATGGATAAGAAGCTCCCCTTCAGCTTCTCTCATGAGAAGAAATAATTTGATTCTGGCTTCCTTCTATCCCTTGTGATTTCTTTTTGACCTTGAGCAGACTTCTGTTTATTTACTTATAGAACGTACCTTACGTGTTGTATTTGCTGGTGCTCTCCTGGTGGGAAGTGTACAGTAAGCCTGAAATATTTCTAGAGTCTGATTTCAAGGCAGTGAAAAGTAGCTGGCAAGTTGCTTCTCAGCAATTCCAGTTGATGTAACAGCATAAACCAGCACAGCAGTTCCACTCTGGTCCCATGTCTTTTTGTAAGGACCATGTGCAAGAGCAAGAAGGATTTTTTTTTACTGAGTCCTGTTCCTTTAAAATGTAGGTACTGGAAAAACCTTGTGGGGAAAGAACCAGTGAAGTCCTCCTCATCCTCACTAGCATCTCAAGGCCTGTGTAACCGGGAGTTTCACACTTACTTGGATTTCTGTTCTTTGCAGGTGATGAATTGTAATTTTTGACATAGCAGTTGGTAGCCAGAAAGATGCCTGAATATGCTGTTTGGGAGAGAACTTGGACATTTTTGTGGAGTAGATGAGTAGGCTAATTCATCTGTTCTTGTGCCCCAAGAGATTTTTTGCATGCAGAAGTCAGGGATGCTGGCGGAGAGGCAACCAACAAAGAACTTCAGTGGTATTTTTGGGTGATTAAGTGCTGCTTCCACAGAAGCACAGAAGGCAATATTGTATTTTATTCACATACATCACGTTTATTATGAAACACATTTTTTCACTAACTTGAAGAAGAAAAAGGAGACACTGGCTTGTTATTTCTACCTTTTTCTTAACCAAGCAAAGTAAAGAAATGGTTGCAAAACCTTTAGAAGCATTCAAGTATCTCAGTGACTTTCATCAGATGTTCCCTGTACAAGAAAAAGAAAAAAAAAAATCATTCTATCTTTTTATTTTTACTTTGCTTTAATCTTATTTGATGATGTCTCAACAGGCTGGGACATGCTTTCTTGGATGGC
Source organism: Pezoporus wallicus (assembly GCF_028554395.1). Classification (NCBI taxonomy): domain Eukaryota; kingdom Metazoa; phylum Chordata; class Aves; order Psittaciformes; family Psittacidae; genus Pezoporus; species Pezoporus wallicus. Next base: position 542,962 of record NW_026636279.1, on the reverse strand, counting down.
AATTTTGCTGCACCATATGTGTCTCTCACAAGATAGCAGAGTGAAATGAGTCTTGGCAGGAAGAGAACTAAACACATCGACAAAGAAAAGAAAAAATTATTTACTTAACTCCCTGTTGCCTGCATACATTTTTCCCTAGGACTACATCTGGTACAAGGATTCAAAGTTGGTTTCTTACAAACGTATGTCTGAAGCACAGTCCTGCGCTGAATCACTTTTTCTAGCCATCCACACTGATTGTTTGTTTGTTTTTCTTGTAATCCCAGTTTAAGTGTTTCAGTACCAAGCTAAGAAAAAAGAAATTCTGGTTTTACCCAAAAATCTCTGTTGCTCACAGTCTCGGGGAGAGAACTGGTCCTTATTCAGCTGCAAAAGGGACTCTGTCATTCTTGGAAAAAAAGATAATAAATAAGTTAACAACAAGAAATTCCTGACCTAGCAGGACATTCTTCTGGTGAGCTCCAGGCCTGGCATTTCAACTCTGTGGTGAATATAAGGGCTGTTAGGCCAGGCTCCCCATCAGTGGAGGGCCATTATAGATACTTATCTTGATTGCTAAGAGATTCTAGTTTGGGGTGATAATTTTGGGAAATTTGCATTTGATATATTTTGAAGCAAGGATACTGAATCTCTGGGTTGAAATAGTGAAAGGTATGTTTGGATGCTAAGAACAATCAACCAAGCAAAATACACTGTATTTGAACATGCTCGTAAGGTAAATGTCATTGTGCTGCAGTGACGGCTCTCCGAAGTGCCCAGCTCAGAGCCACAGCTGCTAAAATGACTTCCCCACTAGCAACCAAAGGGTTAACCAGCCATGATTTTTCCAGCAGAAATCTCCAGAAGTCCATCTCCAACTCCATGTTCCAAAGGCTTTTGCAGCTGGATTGGTTTGTGTTTACATTAGCTCTCAGGGATGACTTCAGAACCGCTGATAAAATATGTATTTGTACAGTTGGATATTTAGGAAGAAAATCAATACAGGTTTTGCAGTGACCTTGCTGCTTAGCATGAAAGCGCCTGGCAAAAATGATAATAAATGACCATGCAGGTGATTTGTAAAAGATAAAATGAACAAGAAGCAAGCAAGTTAAGTATCATTAAAGAAACTTGCAATTAACAATGGAGTCATTATATATGAATTTATACACCATGTGAAAAGACATGAAAGGGGAAGTAAAAGAGTACTCTGAGGCATTCTTAATGTATAGAAATAGCAGGCTTAGTACAGAATCATGGTGAAGGGTTAGATGTGTGGGACCTGAAGGGAGCAGAACGCATGGAGCTGCCCCATGCTGTGCTGCGAGCTCTTCCTGGGATATCTTCCCCTCTGCCATCACCTGATGTTTATCCTTTCAGGTTTCTCTTTTGCAGTTTCTGCTTCTAGGCGTGGGAAGCAGCTTTTTGTTGTGGAGGGAAGGGGTTTTCTCTGGAAGATGCATAATAGGTGGACATAAAAATATTGATCGTGTTGATGCAACTTTTAGGATCGTATTATGTATTTAAAAATCCTTTTCCTTTGTGCTCCTGTATGAAGTGAGATTAGAATTCTTTTCTGAATCCCTGCTTTTTTCACAGTATCTCTTTTTCAAAGGTAACTGTTTTGTAATATGTAAAATTACTATCACAGGACGGCCTAAAAGATTGTTGTGATATAATTTCTGTGTCAGTTCAAAAGTTCAGTTATGTCAAGTTAAATCTGTGAATTTACCTTCACCATTTTGTGGTAGGTATAACGGAGAGCATCTAGTGTTGATTCAAATACAGAATTCGATTTTGGCTGTGCAGCATTTCAGGCCTTTTGAGGCGGGTATCTGAGGTCACTAGGCTCAGAAAGCGTGCAGCTGTTGCATTTAGTGTTACACGGCAAATGTAACGGCAATGGGAACAGTGGCTTTTCCAAAGACTTCAGTGTCGTGTGCCCACAAAGGGGATAGTTCTGCCCCAGGGTACACAAACTCCTTATATACAATTAGTGATCAGCAATCAGTGCAGGGTTCAGAGTTTTGCTGTGATTTTCCCTCTGCTGATCAGGTCTGAGTTGTCAGTCTTTGCATGGGGCAGTGCCTGCAGTGTTGAGCCAAGGGGAAGAATAGGGCCCTGCCTGGTGTCCCAGCTTCCCGAAAGCAGTGATGAGTGCACTGTGACACCCTTTGGTGCCCACAGATGACTGGCAGATCAAGAACCACATTAGGAAGCAGTGAATGAACTATGTGAAGGATGCAAAGTCAGAAAATTTTCACACAAGCTTTGGGGAAACTTTGTGAACCAAAGGGTAAGGTGAGGGGTGACTGTGAGTCACATACTGAGGAGCTTTTGTGCTTCTCATTTAGGGAGGCTATGTTGTGCTCCTACTAAATGAAAATATTCATAAAATATATGCAGGTTGTATTACTAAATATCTGGTGTTGCAATTGATCCGTGCTGCTATCCCTGTGCACTTGCTTGAAATGGAAATGCAGAGAGAAAAGATGAGAGGCATGGAGCACAAAGAGGAGCTATGGGTGAGGCTCCAGGCAATGATGCTGGCCCCCCTTTGACACAGGGATTCTGCATCCGCAGGCCCAGGGAAAGCCACAGCATTCCAGCCATGATACATAAGAGCCGCTACATTTAATTGGGGAAGCAGGCTTTCTGCAAGAATAGGACTTTTTTTTTTTACTACTCTGTTTTTTCTTTTCACCTTCTGATATACTGAATTATTACTTACTTAAAGACTGCTTACCCTCATGCCTTGCAAGCATGGAGTCATGGAGAATACCAGACAATTTATATCGTCTTAAAATAACAGGTCCTACAGGGGGGAAAAATTGTTGTCAATCGCCTTAATTTTATATATTCTTTTAATCACATTGAAAAATTAAGAAAATAAAATCCAGGAGCATTGTCACCTGTGTTTCTGAGAGGGCATCTTCCAGGCTGCAGGTGTGAGAGGCTCAGTTTGAATAAATGCAGAAATCGGTTTGCAAACACCATCACATGGGTGGCAGGAAAAAATTCTTTTGTTTTCAGAGTTGTATGAATGCAACATTCACTAAGTTAGAAAGAAACGTGCCACAAAACTGTTGTGTCTTTTTAAATGGCTTTAAAAATATATCTTTAAATTTGCAGAAGTTACACGGATTAGAAAATGCATTAGTGACAAAAAGCATGTGTCCTTCGTGAAGAGCTTGTGAGATTTGACTGAAAATCTAAACCCTATCTGAATCATCTGGATTATACTTAACATCTTCTTTAACTGTGTATTTTTTTTGTTGACTACCAGGTTAAAAGAAAATCTCAGCGGCTTTAGTATCTTTGATTACATACTTAATATTAAAATGTAGGTTTTATTTTCAATTAATTTCAGACTAATTACTTGGTGATGTTAACTTGCTTTCTGTATGAGCCTATGTTTATGTGTAAATACATATGTGCTTGTACATTATATGTAAACCCTGAAATTTTTAGAATGAAGTTTCTTTCCAGTAGAGCTTTTTAATGACCTGTCAGTTTTCCAGTTGTGTGGACTGTTTAAAATTCTATACCATTTTCTGGTTTAATGCAATACCAATTAATTCTCTAGAGGAAGAGAGATAAGGTGTTAAAATTGGGATAAAAGCTTCCAAATGCTGGAAAATTTGCTCTGTCAAACCCAGGGCTCTTTTTACTGGCAGAAAGTTAAAAGAGTAAATACTAGTCCTCTCATAGGTAACAAAAAAATTAAATATAATTTCTTTAAATAATACAAATTCAATTATCAACACTTCCTCTGAAAACAGATAATGTTGAATTTCCTATTAATTTTTTATTTTTGATTGATGAATACAGATTCAATACTTTGAAACTTGATTTTTCCCCCCCAAAAAATTGTTCTCTGGATGGAAAAGGACAGCTGGTTTTGCTGTTTTCCCATTTTGATTATTCTCTTTTTTAAGAATGTGGCATGAAATAAACCACTCATATAAGCTGCCTTCAAAGTGTTGTAACTGACGTATAGTTAACTACATAAATTCCCTTCTTTCTACATTAATAACCATTTAATTTTCTTGTGGAAGGCAGTTAAGAAACAGGTTCCAAAATGTCCAGCCAGTAGAAAAGGCACTTGGAAGAAAGAAATTAAAGCAGAATGTGACAATTTAAGCGTTTCCCTTCCCCATCCTGCTTTGGCTCATGGCCTGGGGTGGTTTTAGGCAGTTGTCCCCCTGTGGCTCTTTCTCTGAGTGTGGCCCTGGGTCCGGTTTGGGCAGCTGTAGGTGTGGGCAGGCTGCAGCATGCTGTAAGACTGGCTCAGGAGTAGTGTCCAGCCTGTCCTGTCAGGTTTATTGTCCACTCCATCAACGGGTCTAATGGTCAGCAGAGAGGCTAAACGTGTCCCCAGTGGCCTGACATTAACAGAGTGGACTTGTTTAAGTGTTACCCAGGGTGTCTCTGGCTGATGGGGACGCCAATACCCGTTTCCCTCAATGAGCAGTCACTTGGATCACAACTTAATACAGCTCCCCCGGACACAGCCCAGCCCTGAAGGGCTCCTGGGGGACCTGCCCTTGCCTCCGCCACCAGCCAGAAAGGGTTGATCAATGCCCGCTGACAACAGGCGAAGCCAGGGCCTCCCCCAGCCTCCCACCGCCGGGGAACGATAAAGATAAATGCTTTTACCCCAACAGAGAGTCTGAGCCTGAACCAGGGTCCAGAGACAAGTCTAATTGGGCATCCAGAGAGCCTGAGCAGGCACTCTTGGCCCACTGCTCTCCCAAAAAGTCCAGCTTGTGGGGCAAACACAGAGTGGAATAATCCAGATTAAATGGCTGGGAACTCCTTGTGCTGCAGTGCCGTTTTATCTCCAATCATGCTACCACTGTAGAAGCATCTGTTAATATAAATGGGATTTTGCTGTTCTTGGGAATAACAGAATTTGTACAGATACTGCACGGCTGCAAAGCAGAACAGTCCCAAACATGGAAAAGATCATGTAAAACAGTAAAAATAGTTTGTTTGAAATTTTATGTCTTGAATTTATAAGTAATATAAAGCTTTCCCAATTTGTAATTTCTGACAGTGCAAGAAAATTCCATTTCATTAGCAGTAACAAAATAGGAACACTTCACATCCTAAAATGAGAACGATAGTGAAAAGTGTGAGAAGTGAAGATGCGGAGCTTTAGGTAGCTCCTGCTCAGTGTTTTTCATATTCCTCTTCAATATATCGTTTATTTTCTGAGTGATTTTAAAGTGTTTTCTGTTGGACAATAAAAAGATATTTTCTGCATATGAAATTGTTTATGTAAGAATATGATTTTTTTTTTTCTTAATCAAAACTAGCTTACTGCCCACAAATATTTTAGGGAAAACAATTTTGGATTAAAACAGATTTATTTAATTTTTAAACTTTAAAAAAAAAACAATTTCTTCAAATATTTTGTAAAAAAAAAAAACAAGAAAACACTTTTTAACATATAAGGAAAATGCGTATAACTAGGCTTGTTCCTGTATTAACAGATAGCAGGGGAGAGAGATTCTGAACTGGTCTTCTTTCCCAAGGCAAGCTAAAAATGGAAGTTACAGGGGCAAACGAGCCAAATAATATAATTTTTTGATAGGTGTTTGTAGTTTGTCAAAGCTTTTTGTCATTCAGATGACTAATTTGTATAAATAAGTCTGAAAACACTTTGTATTAACATAATTATTTACATAAAATATCTTTATTTTTCTGCTTTCATTAACAATTTTTATTGTTTATAGTTTCAAATACACTGTGGTAAATGCTTTGTGCATATGTATATGTTTCTGAGTGTTGTCTCAAAAATGTTTGATAGTATCAGTTTCCTAAAGATTGTGTTTATAAAATGCACATAGTTGTGTGAATTATTTATAACAAATGAATGAAAAAGGGATCCTGCTACACTTACATCCTAACACTAACAACAGATTCACTTTTTTCTTTGGCAACACAAATATTTATTATATTATTGTACTTAAAAAGGGCTAAGCCTCTAAAGTGTCAAAAGTCAAGCTGAACAAATTTAAAAGCAATGAAATGAAAACCAAGTTGGGCACAAAGGATCTTTTCTGAATTTACTGAAAGGCAGTTGCAAGAGCTGAAAAGGACGAGATCTGTGCCTCCCTTATCCTGTTTATTAGGTCTAATGGTCATCTTCAAATGAATATATTGCTGTGGCATAGCATTTCAGGTTTTAAATGAGTTCTAGAAATGTTTGTGCATTAGTGTTTTCAGACAAGAAACAAATGTAATATTTATTTGCAAAATAAAAAATAAAAAAATCTGGTATTCTGTGTATACAGCATAAAGCATAAATATTCAGTTTGAGAGCAGATAACACAAAGCATGTGTGCAAGGAGGTATTTGTGGGAAAACCCCCCAAATCTGAGAAACACATTTTAGTCACAGAAGGGTTCAGTGCCATGGATTATATTTTGTAAATTCTCTTTTTGGTGTTCCCAAGCTCTACCATTTCTGTGTCCCTGGGCTCAGTTTGCAGACAGGTGGTGGTTGCCTTTTGCAAATCAGTATTCTGGATTATTTACCCTGCCTGAGGAGGGCAGGGATCCTGGTGAGCACATGTGGGAATGGCTTTTTCCTCTTCCAGGATGCACTGCAAAACAGTGGACTGGGAATCTGTGGTGTCTGTGGTTGGCAGTGGGAATTCAGAACAGTGTGCAGAGCTTCCAGGCAGCAGTTAGAGAGCAGAGGAGGTGACTACCCTCTCAAAGGTGTGAAATTTGCTTTTAAGACCATTTTGGAGCCATCCAGTCATTTGTAAAATATAAAATCAAGTTCCCATTTTTTTTGAAATTAGAATTGTCTTTCAAATTAACCAGATGGCTGTTCCTTAAGTTTTATAGATGGGAAACACCTTTCAGGGTTTCAATTGCAGTCACAAAACTAAGGCAAATCTGAAAAATCACGCTTAATGAAGGTGCTCTTCATTTGCGGAATGCTGAAGAACTAAACCCCAGGGAAGCAATGTGCTGGGAGAAAAGCAGTAGAAAGGAAAATAGGAATTATGTATAAAAAAAAATGCAGTGACCTAGAATCACAATGTGTGTCCTGTAGTATCTCTTCTCCAAAGGAAATTTCGTTCTCCTTTGAAAAATTAATTTTGTGCAAAAAGGACCTTTAGTTTCAGACGCAAACCTATAACTGGGGGGGGGGGGGGGGGGGGGAGAGGAGGAAGTGTGCTGTGCCGGGCAGCAAGTAACCTGCTGAAGAGGGATCACTGTGGATGTGCGGGGAGCATCTCGCTTAACAACACAATTAGAGCCTGTTTCGACAATGCTAATATTCCAAAGAGAAAATAAGCCATTTTCCAGGCAAATGCTGGGCTCTGGAGAAGTTGTGTGTGTTTTACGATAGCCCCGAGCTGCATTCTGCTTGTAGGGCTGGGGCTGGGGGGTGGGGCTGGAGGGGCAGGAGATGACAGGCGCGGAGAGGGACACACAATGGGATGACCGTGACTTTGAACAAATAAATAAAACATGCGACTCTCATTCTGTGCTCGCCCTCACCCGCACCCCCACCCCTCCCATCCAACTGTGATTACATTTGCCGTGGTCATTTCCCAAATGTCCGCCTGATAAAAAAGCACCCCCGGCCCCACTCGCGCCAGCACTTGCAGCGAGGGCCCTTCCCGTGGCCAGCAATCTGCAGCCCTGCCAATCACCCGTGCCGGCAGAGACATGCACGCCGTTTTCATTAGCACGAATGCTTCACGTTTGATTGTGGCCCCCCAAAAAACAATCAGTAACTCAGACTCGGCCCAGTTAATAAAGAACCAGTGCCCTGGCTGCTGCTTGCGCGGTGAAGCGGGGCTTCTCTTGCCCCCACTGCAGAGCCCGAGGTGTGGGCAGGGAGAATGCGTTTTAATAAGCCTGGGAAGGAGAAAAATGAGTTTGCTTCACAGTTCTGTTCTTTAGGAACAGAGAAAGGTGAGCATGTTGCAAGGCAGGGAGGGGAAATTTAATATTGAGAGAGATAATGGCAACTATGTTAATATCCGGAATTTTCAATGTACTATAAGTACATTTTGTTTTTCCTTTTAGCACGATTTATAATTAAAGATTTTAATCTGGCTTCACATTGAGTTAATAAGCCCTTTGATTGATTAGGATTCATAAAATTGCCATTTCCCGCTGACGCTTTGCATTTCTGGGGATGTTCTTTCGAAAAGCTGGGTTAAGGTGAATAGGAAGCAGCCATTGTTTGGCTGAGCTGTGCCAATTCTGGGAACTCGGGACTGCTGTAGTCAGAGTTTGTCCACAGCAGTATCTTGTTGTTCAGCCAAATTAATGCAGATAGAATCTGCTGAGCTAGATTTTAGCTAATCTAGGAAAAACTTTCTTTTTTTTCCCTGTGATTTCAGCAGGTGGTGCGCACAATTCCCACCCTTCTGCACTGACCTGTTGTCAATGAAAGAATTTGGGATTAGAACTCTAACTGCTGTTTTGAAAAAAAATACAGCCAAATACAGCAGAGCCCTATACTGAGGCTCTCGTGTGTCCTTTAAAATTCAGGTTACAGCTCTGTGCTCTAACAGTGTCCCCTGCTTTGTTATTAGGGGCCAGGGCTGCAGCAGCCCCCTGGCAGAGGCACTTGTTATACAAGTAGAGGGAATAAAAGGAAGAGGCCATTTGGCCACTCTTTGATCACGTTCTACTTGTTTAAATTTGTTTTCCTTTTTTTTTTTCAAGTAAATTCTGACAAATGCTAAAGTCTAAATTAAAAAAAATGAGAAAGGAGGTTTGTGATTTTTAAGCATCACATCAAGTGGAGGCGGGCTGCTTTCTCCAACAGGATCGTGTGTACGTGTGTATGCATGTGTGTGTGTGAGAGGGGAAAAAGAAATCTTTTTTCTTTATTTTTAGCCAGGGTAAAAGTGACCCTCTTTAGCCCCAGAGGGGCCTCACTGTGTGGATTGAATCAGAGCAAATTCCCTTTGTGTTTCCCGCTCCGAGGGGACACGCTATTGTTGAGTGCGGGGCCTCTTGTAACGCGGAGCAGCGCAGGACCGCGAGTAAATCCTTCCCAGATAATGTGCAAGTTGTTTCACAATCGATCTGTCCTCCCCTCCCCCAGCATTCACCCCAATTTACTTGGCACAACTATCATTTCCTGGCCCTTTTATTACTATTCAGACATCCTACAAATGCAAACGTTTGGGACGGAAAAAAGGGGCTGGGTGAGGCACTGGCAGGTTTGGGAGCCCGGCAAGCGTGATGCTGCAGAGCTGCTCGGCTTCTGAGTGGGAGAGTGGATGCCTGGCTAGGGTGAGCGGCGAGCTTGATATGTCAGCATTTCCAGGGGGCTTAATTGGCTTAATTTTTTTTAATGTAAGTACCTGTTTCCTCTTTCTATTTTACATGAAAATATTTTAATATATTTTTAATCTTCCCCTGTTAATTTTCCAGCAGCCTCTGAGACGATTTTCCTCTTAGATACCTTGTGCTGGCACAGGCTGACAGTGATGAAAAGATGAAAACCTGGCAATAACACAGGGTTTTGCTTACAAATTGACAAAAACATCCCTGCCAATCCCCCATAATTTTCTGCATCTCCATAACTGACCTCACACATCCAGCACCGTCAACACTGGTTGGCGGGGTTATAATGTGAATGATGAAGAACATTTACCCCAAAGAAGAGAAACAGAAAGACCCACCACAAAAATAATTTGCCTCGCTAATTAATAATTTTATCCCATCTAGCACACAGGTTTGGGTAGTTACAGGATGAGTGACCATTTAGAGCAAACTCAGTGCTCCCCACAGCAGGTCACTGGGAGTGCCGAACAGGGCAGAGGATTCCTGGCTCGGAGTTTTCCATCGGCTGGAGGAACCTCTGAGTGAATGTCAGCCTCTGCCTACCCTGGTGCGGCCGATCGATGCTTCATTAGGCCAGATTGTCTTTCGCCCATGCAACCTTGAAAACAGTCCCTTTAATTACCTGTGAGGAAGTCAGAGACCCTTCTCCCCCCTCCACTGCCTCCTCACGCCTTCCTCCCCCTGTCCCTTGCTGCAGGCTGGGAGGTGGCAGGGGATCACCATGGCCCTTCACTGCCACAGGCAGGGGGGTGTGGGGAAGAAATATGGGACCCCAAGGTGAGAGGGCAGGGTTCAAGTCCAGACTACAGATCTATTGAAGAGGTTTCAGACAGCCAGGCCTCCACTTGACTTTCCCATCAGCCTGCCCCTGATTCTTCTGCATCACCATGGCTGGTAACTCCTCTGTGCTGCTAATTACCCCATGCTCCAGAATGGAGCTGGGCTGCCAGGAGCATCCCTTGTCCTTGGGATTCGAGGCAGAGAGGGGGAGCAGTCAGTGCACCCCCCTCCAGCTCAGGCTTTTCAAGAGAGGAGGCTATCTGTAGTCATGGGCCCTGCAAGCAGACTGAAGAAATTGCATAAATAATCTTATTTGTTATGCATTATTAAAAATTATGAAAGATTTTAACTTGAAGTGATAATCTGATCAACCTGAAGGATAGGTTTATATTTAATAGCCAGGTGTTTTACCTATTCATTTATGATGGAAAATATTATAATGAAGTAATAAACCTTAGCACAGATATGTTAATCATATATACATGGTCTACAAACCCCTTGAAATCACAGACCCCTTCTGCTGTCCCAAGCTGTCTTTATTAGTATCCTCATGATTTAAGATAATTTAGTTTTTTGGGATTATGCCTGTAGACCTCAGGGCACAGTTATTAATAACGGAAAGCTTATTTGACTGCATTATTCTCCTCCTGCATTTCTTATCTGGTTTGCTGTTAAGTTTTTGTACTATCATCTGCTATTTCTTTGTTTCCCATTTTAGGAGAATGTGAAACAAAATCATACAAACTGTTGAGGCTATAGCAAATCTGATATGAAAAGGTGGATGAATTACAGATAAATGACAAGTTGTAGAGGTTTTTTGGGCAACTTTAAAAATTCACAAGTTTTTTTTTCATTTGAATACAAAGCATGGTTTTGGATACTCTCATGATGCTGAAAACGGAGATGTCTTTCAGCTCTCCATCTACCTCCTTAGCTAAGAACCATCTCTCTCCAGTCTTTGCATTCAAACCCCACCAAATTCAAGTTACTGCCACAGGCAGGTATGTAGCTGTTCTCCTTTGCTGTTCAGAAATGAGTGAACTTATTAGAAGTGTCTCTCCCAGGTTTCCCAGTTCACAGAGTAAGGCATGATGCTGTCACCCACATGCTGCAGCAGGGCTGTTCAAGCTCGCAGAGCGACCTGTGCGGAGCTGCACTACAACACAGCATCTTCTGCTCCAGGGATGAGCATTAAAGATCCGACCCGACTAAATCCCATCCTTTGGAAGTGATCAGTAGAGCCATATTCTGCATTCACAGCAAGGGCTTTATCTCACTAAGAGGGCTGTGATGTCACCACATTAAGCTAAAATAACCACTGAACATGAGAACAAGAAGGATGGCGTGGGGGAAGGTTTGACGGGGGGGGGGAGAGACAGAGAGAGGGAAATAGCAGGCATATTACAAGTCCTGCATGTGGATCACACAGCCAGATTGTGAGCAATCCCTGTGCTCAAAGTGTCTTCTTAACAGAAAAGGGAGAGTGAGAGAGAGGGAGCCAGAAGCCAGCCTTCAGTCCCTACCACAAGAGCTCTCGTGCATACACTCGGCCAGGGTGTCAGAGGGCGTGAGTGCATTTTTCATTTCTTAGCCTTTGTGTGGTCTGCCAAATAAATAGGATTCTGTCTGTATTTACATGTGCTTGACTAACTGTGCTGTGTTTTTTTTTTTTTATCCTGTATGTGAGCAGACATTAACACATAAACTCACATGCACTTAAATAGATGTAACATAAATAGTCCTCTAATACATGGGGGACATGTTAAAAATAGTATGAGAGTCAGCTTTTCATGTAAACTGCCTCCCTGGCAATGCCCTGCGGTGTTTCCACCCTTCCTCAGTGCACAGGAACTGGAGGTTACTGGGAGGGAATGACTGGAATGGGAGGGGAGGAATCTTTCTTTTCTGGCATCTCTAATTAATGTTGGCCTTTGCTTCATGTCACGCCAGAGAATATTGTTCGTGATGATGCTGGTGCTGAAAAGCCACCACTCAAAACAGCTGTCCCATCTTTGTTTGCAGCCTGCGTCTGAAGGTCTTTAGTATATAGGCACTTGATAAATTAATCCAAACCAGTTCTGATGCATTCAGGTACAGAAATATGTGTGTGCGGGTGGAATTGCTCTGTGTGTATGTGAGCTCTACCTGTTTACAGCGTGGGCTGGGAGCATACAGCAAACATGCAGGTCCTGTATCACCTCTGTGGATCACATATGCGCACCCACATGTAATTCACACGTCACTTAGTACATGTAGATCTTGCAAATAGTGCCAACTGCTCTGCCTTCGCCATAACTCATTCTAAATCCAAGCTGATCTTAGTATTTGAGGAGGGAAATGCTAGAAGACTTGGACTAGATCTGCCAGCGGTGTTTCAGCAGGACAGAGGCAGTGCTAGCACAGAAGAGCTTGCCTTGAAGCCTTTACGTATGGGTTGGGTGGCAGAGAAGGAAAAAGAAAGTATCCTTGGAAATGTGTCTTTTTTAGGATGGTAGAAATTGTCCCAGAAAATAAAGCAATGGAGAAAATCTCTGATGAGGAGAAAGAGCAAGAGGCAAGGAGACACCCAGACTTCTCCCTTTTCCAGCAGCCTGCCATCATAAAAGGATGCCTGTCCTGAGGTTACCAGAGGTCTATCCAGCTGTCTGAGACTAAGCCTTATGATGGCAGTCTTCTTTCTGCCTCCTCAGTATTCACACATGTACCTGACTAAACCAAGTAGGATTTAGCCCCAAGTCTTCCCACTACATTTCCAAGGTGGTGCAATTTATGGACATCTTCCTAGGAAGGGACAAAACTGCAGTAATTTCAGTATAGAGAACTATCAAACAGTGTTACCAGTTCCAAGTCATAAACCTTCTCCCTATATCATGAAAAGGGTGTAGGGTTAATGTAGCATTCATAAGTGATGGACATTTTCACAGGTATAGTAACTGTAGAGATACAGGACTGGAGAATGAGGTACTGGAAAAGTTTTCATGTTTCTGTGTAAATCAAGATTATGTAAAGGAAATACCAAGAATTTTTAGCAGCAAGTTCCTTGTGATGACTCTTGAGGAAGAGAAAAAGACCACCAGGAAGGGCCAGAGCATGCCCTTGCACCTGCCAAAATCAAGGTTACCCCTTATATCAGTAAAGCCTGCCCTGCTGGGTTGGTAATGTATTTTGGCCGTTGTTTGTGTGTGCAAAGGGATCTGCGCTGTCATATGTGTGCATGTGTGTGTGCATGTGTGCAGGTGTTGGGGAGGGGGGGGTACCTGCCTGCTGGGGCTGCTGTCCTGGAATCCACTGTGGTCTGGCCTGGGTTCCCAAGGGAAGGCTGGTGTTTGTGAGTCCTTTGTGCAGCTTGTGCTCTGCTTTCACTGGGATATGGAGCACGATGGGGCTTGGCCAGCCATCAGCTTCACTAAGATGTATCTTGTTTGGCTATGTTTTGTGTCATTAGTAGACACATCTTTATTTTTTTTTTTTTTTTTTTTGCATGTATTAGGTACTGAAGTCACTTCTGCAAGATTTAGTGTAAGAAAGAAGAAAAGCCCATGTTTTTACGTGGTGCATTGCTTGCTCCTCATGCCAGTGCCTGTGTCTCTGTTTCCTGTGCAGCATCAAACAAGGTCAGCAGTTCTGCTTCTGCTGCTGCTGCCTTTTACTGCCTGTGTTATCGAGGACACCTTTAAAAGCTCCAGCTTTTGATATTGTGACCTGTGGCGTTGCTCCGTGCTGCCTCGTGGTTTAGAGTTTTAAAGAAACAGAGGAAAAGTGAGAGAGTGTTTGCCTTAGGTGATGAGCAGCAGTGGAGAGCCAGAGGCTGCAGGAGTGGGAGAATGGGGGGAGGGAGTAGGGAATGCTCACAGTATTTATTTATGCAATAAAAAGAGTTTATCGATAGTTATTATTTATCCCTGATATATATTCTACATAACTGTTATATGTGGTACATATTTTATTTATCTATCATTATAAAGCGGTAATTATTTATAGTTAAAATAGACCTTTTAAGAGACCTGTCTGCGCATAACTAGGTGCAGGTGGCGACAGCACATGGGTTTCTGACCATGGGTGCTCATTTCTTCATTGTTTCAAAGGCTTGCCATAAATACTTACATTTAGCTATTTGGACATATTTCTTAAGCCCTTAACCCTGTGTACATGCTTATGTATGAATGGTTATCTCTCCTGGCATTACGCTGCTGCAATGATACATGCTTGCAATAACATTGACTGGTTTTCACCTTTGCTCTTCCTCTTGTTTCAGAGGTGCCCTAAGAGGTGAGCTCCTCTTTACCTTCCCATTGCCTCATTGTGGCTTTCTAAAATCACTCACCTGTTTGGCTGGCTGTTTTCTTCCTGTTTGCAGGTGGTGGTGTTGTGCTGTATAATCACACCATAGCTGTGGCAGCTGGTCTTGGGCCAAGGGTAAATTTGGTTGGAATTTTACAGGTAATCTGGGAAGCTAGAGAGACTGTCAGTGAGCATGGGTTGACGGGACAAGTATTATGATGAGGCAACCTGGAAAATACTCCCTCTAGCCTGCAAGCATTTTAGAAGTATCAGTGGAGAGAATTAGCATGTAAGAGCAGAAGTGTAATGATGGCACAGAATACTTTGGTGATGAGAACATACAACTAGAGCTGTTGTAACCTACTCCTGACTTCCAAAAACCTTCCGTTGTGCTAAATGTCTTCCTTTGTGCTAATGACACAGGGTTGTGGGTTTTTTTTTTCAGAAAAAAGAAAACCAGTCTGAATTATGCTGCTAGAAAGTAAATTGACATTTTGGTTTGGATTAAAAAATAAATTATTTCTTTGTTCAATTAACATCCCAGCCACTAATATTTGGCTGTTTGGCTAAATTCTGTCTTCCAGATTTGTGTGCTTTTCTGTTTAAGTGTCCTACAAACATGTTGGGGGAATTTCAAAACTATAATCTACCTTGATGGGAGATTATAAGAAACAGGTGATGGACAAACAGTCTGTGGTTAGGGCAAAGAGATTTGCCTTTTTGTTTAGTCTGTGTAGTTAGAATAAAGGCAAGCTAACAAGTGTAATTATGCCAATGACACCCTAAAAAAGCTGCTGCTAAGATTTAACTTTTACTCTTTATGATTATTTTATGTCATAATGCATTGAAAGTAGAAAATGGGGGTTCTGAAAAAAACTCAGCAAGTTGAATTACAGAGGGTTAATAAGGATTGTTACCTCCCAGTGATTAGTTCAGAGAACACTCATCTGTGGTTCTGAGGTCTGACTGCTCTCTCATACCACACAGAGCTTCCAGCTCAGCTCCAAGGACCTCCTGGCACAATGCATGGAGCCAGCCCTAGCTGTGAGTAGGCTGCTGGATGAAGGTTTTATCCAATGCGTGTATGAGGTGGCCACTCCAACCTGGAGTATGTAGGTGGGAAGTGGGGACTGGAGAGATTCAAGCTTCTAATAGCAAGTGGATGCTTCAGCTGTGTGCTGCCTGCAGTCCGGAGCTCAGCAGTGAGTTAGACAAGTGGTTTGCATCACCCAAAACATGGCTGTGACTGAGGAGAAGGTGTTGTATAGTGAACACTGTAAGGTAAAATAAAGAAGGCTATCGCTGTTTTTGGTACTTCACCTGAGCAGATGAAAGGCATCATGATATGTAGGCTGAACAAACAGTTGAACATCAAGAACACTTGAATGTAATTTTGCAAAACTGTCGAGGTGGCTTCATTTGGGTAATTTGAAGCTGTGAGTGCAGAGAATCTCAGAAAATTAGGTCCTTCTTGCTCAGGCAGCTCCTGAGTACATTGTCTTCATTTAAAGTACTTTTATGCTAACTCATAAATGTCAGACAGCCCTGTTAACAGCACCTGAATATGGTGAAAATTAAGCAGTTGTCCCTCTTTCTGTTTGAACAGATAAACCAAGCGTAATTTAATGTGCTGTAGTCTTGAAAAAGCAGACGGATTTCCAGGGTTTTGTGGGGAAATCTGTGGTTGAAGTGGTATCTAAATTTAAACATTTTCTACAAATAATAAGTAGCAGTAGTCCTGAGCTGCATCCTTGCTGACAGTGCATCTCTCTTGGTTTAATAGCATCAAATCAGTTCAGCGTGGCACAGCAGGCTTGATATCCCCAGACTGATCAAGACTGGTGTGTGCAGTGCTGTGTGTCGTGGGGGCATTAATCAGAGGGTGGATCACTGCTGTAGAAAGTCTGACCTTCTTGGAGGTTCTCAGGAGCCCCATTATTGCTCACAAACAAGAGAGGCAGAGGCAGAAGCACTGCAACCATGCTCAAGTGCAAGTGCATGGTTGGGGAGCAATGAAAGCCTGTGAAACGGTAGATAGGAAAGGAACTGGCAGGACACACCACCAGAGGAGGAAAATGGCAGAAATTCATCTAGTTTGCTCTGAGAATAAGCAGGATTATAAAATGTGGCAGGTAACTGAAGCAATGGTACTGGGAGGGTTGCAGGCTGCTTGGGAAGCTGTACTATTTACAGCGGTTCCTCGGAGGGGCATCATAGTAGAGTGGTTTAGGTCACAGCCACAGCCATTAGAGGGCCTTTATTTCTTAAATTTAAAGTTTATATAGCTGGTTACTGTGTGGCCTCAATTTATTGTTGTTAGCATTGTTTGTTATTTGCTTATCCTTTCAATTCAGTTAGTCTTCAGTTGGCCATTTTTCCTGTAATATGGCATAATATTTGTCTGCCTTTATGGAATGTCTAAACACCTAAGAGAAGTGTGATAAATGTTCAGAATGGTTTTATTTCCTTTGTTATAGAAAGCATGTAAGTGCCAAGAAGCGAGGTTGCATAGTTCAGTAGTACTATTCTTCTTCAATTCTGGATACAGCACTCCTTCACCAGAGCCCGAGCCCCATGGGGTGGCAGGACTTAAACAATCCCTGCAGCCTCCTTACTCAGTCACTGGCAACAATAGAAGACACAGGATGCTGGTGCTAAGACTGGGGACAGAAGGAACCTTTTGGATTGCCCCATCTGGGCTGGTGAGAGCCACAGTGTATTCACATGAAGGTCACTATTAATGCTGAGCATTGTGGATGCAGAAAAAAATAATTGAACTGAATTTTTGAAGGGATTCTTACTTGTAGTTGGTTATTGTGCGTCAAAGTTGCATTTAGACATGGGCTCACCATTCTGAGTGCTCTAAAAATGCATATTGGCACTTGAGTGTTTCCTAGAATCGCAGTATGTGGTTGTTCTCTCTGCACCTCTTCTAGAGAGGCAGTGACGAAGGAAGGTGGGTGGATTTCATCCACTGATGACCTGCACAAGTGTTTTGTGATGACTGAATCTCATCCCGAGTATTGTTAGTGTCAAAAGCCCCAGTTCCAGTGTTTGGGGCTTTTTTTGGTTGCCTTTTTATTTAAAGGTGAGAGTAATCTCTGACTGATGAAAGTATCTGAAAATCAACAAAGTTTCATCATTGGTATTTTGATTTTGTTCTTTGTGGAAAGGCAGGACTGTGGTCAGGAACGCCTGCCCGGCATCTAGGGCAGAAGAGTTTAGTTAGAAGGGCTTTTAGTTTCTGATACTTCATCTGAGCTCCTGAGGGTTAACCTGAGAGTTAGAAGGGCTTTTAGTTCATTAAATCATTCAAACTGTAAACCTGTTAGATTTTTTAAATTATTATTTATTTTTATTTTTTTGAGGTGCTGGACATTAGATTGATCAAGTTTTGGTGATAGGCTGGTGTATTCTGGTGTCTGTTCTAGGTCTCTCCAAGTGCCTGCAACAAACCTGTAAGCCTTGTGGCTTGTTTCAAATTTGTTCTAAATTTGCTCTTGTGCTTCCATGTGGTGCAAGTCAATGAATTGTGGCAAGGAGGAAGAAAAGTATAAAAAAAAAAAAGAGACTTGAGGGAAACTTGGGGCAAGAGCCCAAGTGATTTAAGTAAGGTAAGAAGTGTCTTTTGTGTGTCTGCTTGTGAATTTCTGCAATGAAATGGCAGTTTACTACAAAGGAAAAGCAGCATGGTGGTGAATTTGGAGTTTGGGGAGATTTGAGTTTGCCCCCTCCTTACCAGGCACCATTTATTTTTCAGTGCTTGTGTCTAATTAATATAAGGCCTGCTCAGGCACAGCCGCCCTCATTGGACGTGTCACTCGTTAATCATGCGACCCTCCTAGCCTTGGGTAATGACCTTGAAAGAATATATCAGCCCATGATGGCGGGAGTGAGGAATTAAATTGTTTCTCTGAGTGCTTATGGTCATTGCTGACAATTTATATGACACAGCTGCCCTAAGCTGTCCATGCTGGCCATTGTGCCGCAATCATTTTCGCCCTGGGAAGGGGTGGCTGCCCCCGGCCTGGTTTGGTTTTGGGGTTGTTCCTTTGTGTGAGGAAGAGGAGGAGGGCTGTGCAGCCTGGCGATCCTGATCAAGGATACTGAAGGCATTGCTGAAGTCTTTCTCTCTGGCTGCGTGCAATGTTGTTATAGTGGTGGGAGTGACATTAGTTTGATTGTTGCATATATTTTCAAACCTGAGGAGGGTCCCCAAGTTGAGAATCCTGGTGCCTTTCAGAAGGGACATTCGTAAGGTTTGTAGCCTGTAAAATTGGTAGGACACTTTGACTGGGGATGATATTTGGGTAAGGTTCATATACAAACATGTCAAATAGCGGCGTTTACATGTGCAGGTCCTTTAAATATCATAAGAACCCATCTGATTCCCTGTGTGCATTCATGGGAAATTAAGAATTAAATTTTACGATACATTCATGTAGACTTTTATGGGTTGATATCTGTGGTTTTATATTTTTGTGTTTTCCAAAGTGTTAAATGTACTTGGGAAGGTATTTATTATTTGCAGATAATGAGTAAATGGCTTTCTTAGTTGTTATATATTGGTATCTGCTTTTAGACTGATGAAATAATCTGTTACAGTTATTCAATCATGTTATTTATAGAAAACATGCAGCTGAGGATCTAAACATCAGATTGTTCTGCTATTGCCATATGGACTGCTTTTATCTAAATATAAACAGTTGATAATTATCACTAGGACTATTGGCTAAAATCACAAAATAGACCACGAACAAATAACAATCTCATTCTTCATTAGCATTTTAAAAATGAAATAGATGTACTTGTTTATGCCTTCAGTAGATTTGGCTCTGTTTTTGCAGAACTGTAAATGAACCAGAACATTCGTTTTGTATAATCTATAAAATATTTTATATGCATATTTGTATTTGTGAGCTCAGTCTGCTGGGTTTGGAGAACGCTGCTGTGAGGTGACGTATGGCCATGTGTCTGTAGGTGAACTGGGCCTGCAGGGGCCCACATCCATGCATTCGAAACTGCAGAGTGCACTTGTGGTGTGGATGGTGACTGCAGTGGGTGTCCCCAGTGGCGGGCCATGCTTCTGAAACCATTTTTCTCAGATTCCACTCTGCATTTTGGTTACTTGATGGAATATCTTCTTTTAAGGCTGTACCAGTTGCTTGTTAAACCCTACACGTGAGACCATTTTTTATTTATTTGTTGACATACTCCAAAACACTAGTAGGTTCAAAATGCATAATTTTCCTGTTAAGCGGCTGACTTGTACTACTGCATCAGAGTTACCCAAATGTTTCATCATTGGAGGTTGTCATTTAAGCTAATCTACTAGATACCACGTATATTGCTGTTGTAAAGTACATTTATTAATGTATTAATTGCTTCCATCTGAAATGTTTTTAAAATGCTTGGCTTTGTCATTGGAGCTAGTCAGTTTGTTCCAAGATCTCTTCCCTAGCACCTCACAATGTGGGAAGATCATAGCAAAAGATGTGCAGTTGTGACCTCAGTATTCTGTGTATTTTGAGTACTCTAGGGAAAATTACCCAAGTCAGCAGTAACTGCATAAAACTTACCTGTAAAATAAAAGACAAAATCAGGCAATGAAGTGAAAGTGGACATGTAGGCTGGGAGAAAATACTATATTCATACGTATATCTCTCTTTTAATACATGGTTAAAGCAGAGAATGATAGATTCCGTTTTTAGTTATGCCAGTGATTTACTGCATGGAAATGGACAGATTTATTTGTGTTGTTATTTGTTATTGTTAATGTTGTTATTTCTGGGTTTAAGCTTACAGTTAATGACAATGATAGAAGTTTACTATCAGTATTATGATGATTATAGACAGGCTTGGCATTTGGTTGCATTTTTCGCTTTCCACAAGCTCATGAGGTTACTGGCAAATCACTGACTTGGGCCCGTGCTGGATGAGATCTGGGTGAAGGCTGTTGGTGGAGACTTACTCAGAGGTTTACTACACACTGCAATACACTCTCTTCTCTTTCCAGCTCAGCAATGTTTGTTCTCTATCACCTTAGATACCTGCATACTGCCTTTAATGCGAGTATGTCTGTATACACCCAATAAAGAGTGTCTTGCAGCACACTTACAGGATGGCAGAGACCTGCAGGTCATGGATACAGAATTTACAAAGAGCACTTCCTGATGTGCAGACCAAGACTTCAGCCAGGTTTCCTCGGAGCACTACTTCTAGTTTGAAGGTGAAGACAGAATTGGTAGGAATAGTCTTAATTTCCCATGGGAAGTGCGTGGTCTGGATGTGTTATGGCAGTGCTGCGGCAAGGTCAGCTCCTGGGCCGGTGCTGCTGGGCTCATGCTGAGCTGCAGATCAGCACCCGTGCAGGGCTTCTGCTGTCCCTGGGCTGGTGCTGCCCTGGTTTTAGTTCCTTACAGGAAGAGAGCTCTGAACACCCCTTCGGCTCCGGCAAGATGTTACCATTCCTTATTGAAATTCCTTTTTTTTAATGGGCTGGAAAGCGAGTGAACAAGCTGCAGCCCTCATTCCCTGCGCTGCGCTCGCCACACTGACGTCAGCCTTCTCGTGCGGCAAGGGTATTTTAAATTTGTTTATCTCACTGATATCAGGTGGCTTGGTTGCTGGCACTCACATTAGCATGGCAGAACAGCAAATATGTACATATATATTTATATTTAGCTTTTTTCTTTTTTTTTTTTCTGGTATCTTCAGCTGAAAAGGCTTGGCTTGATTAATATTTTCCGCTGTCCGGTAACCATGGCAATGGGGTCAGCAGATATAATACTTAATTTAATCTTCCAACTGCCTCAGTGTGCATCACCAGTGTCCCGAATAATAGAAAGCCTTTTGCTTTTCCCTCCCTTTTTTCCCTCCCTCTCTCTTTCTCCCTCTCATTCTCTTGCTTCATATAGTATTACCTTTGCCAGTGGCTCCCTCATATGACCCAAAAGGAATGAACAGGGGAATTTTTTTATTCGGTGTATGTGTCTTACCAAAAAAATTAACCAAAGATCGAGAGCCACCCTCCTCAGCCAGCCTGATCCCCACCACCCACCCGCCTGTTCCCCCTCCCGGCCGTGCTCCGAAGCCCATCTACACTGCGTGATGGGGGCATGGGGACACATGGAGCACCCAGCGAGGCCATGAGACGCTCTCCAGCCACATGCGATCAAGCACATTTCCCTCCCACCCGTGGGGCTGGATGGCCTGTTTTGCTCTCCAAGTGGGTTAGTGCATTGCTTTGTCTTCTGATGGCCCAGTTCCCCTATTCAGTTATTTAATTTTGCGCTTTTGGCTTGACTTTTTTTTTTTTTTTTTTTTAGGGTTTTGGTTTTGTTTTATATTATAGCTTCATTTTTT
Source organism: Pezoporus wallicus (assembly GCF_028554395.1). Lineage (NCBI taxonomy): Eukaryota > Metazoa > Chordata > Aves > Psittaciformes > Psittacidae > Pezoporus > Pezoporus wallicus. Next base: position 521,219 of record NW_026636279.1, on the reverse strand, counting down.
TCCACGATAAACGCCTTCACTTTTGGATTGGTTTGGGGAAGGAGATGGCCTGTACACATGCTCCCAGGCAGACTCATACTATTAAAAGAAAGAAAAAAAGAAAAAGCAATTTTTTGCTCAAAGACATTCTAAATTGTCCTGTGACTTGTTCCGCCTGGGACAGGTCAGGCTGGTGCTCTCCTCCTTCTCCTCGTCCTAGCAGCCCCAGTATCCACATCTCCAGTGAAAAGACAGGAGTGTTATCACGGATTAGAGAGTCATGATTCCAGAGACAGAAAGAATATCAAGAGGAAGAGACCCTTGAAATCTCCATAATCAAAATACTTTCTGTTGGTTTGTTGTTGTTGCTGCTCGCTAGTTTACATTTTAATCCATACTTGAATTCTGAATTTAACTGAAGAATACTTATGCAGAACACTCTAGGCTTTTTTTTTTTTTTGGGGGGGGGGGGGGGTTGGTTTGTTTGTTGTTGTTTATTTGTTTTGTTTGTTGTTTTTTTTGTTTTGTTTTATTTCCCTCTTTGCTAATGAGATATTTGGGAGACAGAATGATTCTGGCCACAGAATGGGTAAATGAGTGAATTTTTCCTTTCCCAGTCCATGGGAAAGAGCTTGTGCATGTGTTCATTACCTCCAATACCATTTCTCCAGGCAGAAATACAGACAGAGGCCAATGGCAAGGCCTGGGCAGAGTTCTAGCTCTGCTCTTCCTTGCTGGCTTTTGTCAAAGCATGTCAGACACGTAGGTTTGACTCTCTTCTCGCCCAGGTGTTGAGGGATGGCTGGAAGGGTTACAATTTTGAAGGAGCCGAATTTCATCCCATAAGCCCAGATCTGAGCTGCTGATTTGTCATAACATTTGGTCCCAGGCAGGGATTACTGTGAGGACATTAAATTCCTTCCGATTTCTGAGGTGTACCCATCACTTTTCTTCAAGCACAGGGCCATGACCATGGCAAAAGCACACTGCTGTTAACAGATGCTGCAAACCTGTCAGTAGCAACACCCAAGAATTTCTCCAAGAAGTGGCCCAAATTGATCCAGTTGCCTCTATGCATTACTAAAGGATCAGTCCTTCCTCATGTTTGTCTATAGTACTATTTTGTTCCATAGCACATAAACTTTTGTAGATAGTGTGTTTTATTGTTCTTCAGTACAGTCTTCAGTCATTTCATTGCTTGAAATAATTCCTGCCCTTGTTTATGAATGGATAGAAGGCCTGAATTAGGAAAACTGGTACATCCTTCTGCAAGGAGTGGGGAGGCAGATTGGTGCACAGCATCCAGGAGACTGAGATCCTCCGGGGAGCAGGGAAATCCAGTTCTATGGCAGCTGCTCCTGGGTACCAGGGACAAAGATGGTTGCTGGGCACACGAGCATGGGTTTGGTCACTTGTATTCACAAGGGTGTGTGTTTGAATTGCAAACAACCAGTGCAAATGACAGTTGTCTATGCTACACATATTTTCAAGACTACACATATTTTTAAGATTTCAAACCAGAAAAGTCAGAGTAATGCAGTTGTAGCATGATATTTGCAGATGCTTCTTTTAGTTCAGGAATAAAGGAGCTTTTCCATCCTGTGGCTGCGTGTCCTGGAGGTTTCTGACCCCAGCACTGGGGAGGAGCTGCTCGCTATCGCCCTTTTGGGGAGGGGCAGGGAGCGGGGTTTCTGAGGGCCCATGGAGGCTTTGGTACTCAGCACTTCATAGCGATGGACTCTAAGCTTGATTGAACAAATGTGTATGAATTTCTGCAGTAACTATATCTCTTATTTCCTTTGTTCCAGAATAACCCATACATCCCACTTTTGCTTCCATCTTTTGTCTTGTCCGAGCCGCATATATGTTGTTAGCAGAAATACAGATGTCCGCATAGATTTCATGAAGATAATTGAGATGAGCCTTTAGATTTGATTTCATGTATTTTGAATAGTACAGTTCAACAATTCTTCTTCTTTTAATATATATTCTAAGTGTTTGATAAAGTAGCTTTTTGTCCCATAAATATACTACAAGATCAGCCATAAATCTGACTCGAATAAAGTACTGAAATTTGATTTATTTTTTTTTTATTTTATTTTGAAACGTCTCTGAAGTAGGTTAATATATTTAATTATTCTAAAAAGCCCTCAATCATGTTATTTCTTAGGGAGAAAATGGCACATCTGTTGGTAATACAGACTTTCTCTTTTGACAAGTCAAAAGTTCAGCTCTTGGGCAAAGTGACAGAGGCTTGACTGGCAAATCCCTCCATTGTAACACCCACCCTGGCAGCCTTGCACCCCAAAGAAGCTTGTATATTAACTGCATCTTACCACAGGTCTTTGTCTCTAATCACATGGATATCACTAGCACATACACTACAAGTGTATAAATATAAGAAGAGCTCCCACTCTCATGCATATTTATGCCATAATGTTAAAATATCATATGCACTAATCTCTGAAAATATAGGAGAAAAATGTGGGAAATAAATGAGCATTCTTTCAGCTTTACAGGATTCCTGCCAATCATTTGCTATTTGATCTAAAAAGAACAACAAAAATGAACACAAAAATAAAAGCTAACCCCAGAAGCAATAGCAAACATAATGCACACTCATGTTACAGTGCCTACAAAAAGTAATGCTATTTTTTTTTAATGTATTTACCATAAACAAATACTCTCAATACCTTCTCTTGAATAAACATCTCTCTGTCTCCCCTTTCTCTTCTAGGATCCTGCCTTATCGCCCAGTCTTACTAAGTCTGACTTGGTCTCCCACCTAAATCAATGGGAGTTTCAAAAGAAATAAGGGCAGGAAACTGTTTATGGAACATACATGGTTGTAAGATGCAAGGGCTTAAGGTATAGGGCTGAGTGTCAGTGCTAGTCCTGGAGTAGTTTGAAAGCAACAGCAAAAATGTATTGGAAAGTGGCATTTACAGTGTGCTTCCAATCTGTATACTGAAGCTTTAAAATTAAAAATTCAATTTATAATCAAAAGGAAAAATATGTCTTCCTATTGAAGGAAAATTCTACAAATAAATAATTGTTCTAGCCTTCCTTTTCCCCACAAAATAACTTGTTCTTCTGCCTGCAATTCATGAAATCATAGGTTGGAAGAAACCTCAAGAATCACCAATTGTTGGGCAGGATTAGTAGGAGAAAATGAAACTGTAGTTTGAAAATAGCTTGAACAATGCTTCTAAAACCCTGTCTGCCTTTTGTGGAAGAACTGAGGTTGCAGAGATTTGATAGATTTCCAAACGTTTTCTTGTTGCAGTTTGCCAACTCAAGTTTGGTTTTAGTTTTTCTGCTGCTTTCTATTGTTGGTTTGAAATTATTGTGTCTTAGATGGTATAAATAAGAGTCTGAAAGAGCATCTTGGTTACTGGCAGCACCTTGAGAACTTGCAGCATATGAGCTTGCTGCCATGCTGGAGCAGAAGAGGGGTTTGCATGTTCTTGCTGCCTATGCAGACTTCCAAAGGGGCAGATGCCCCTAGAATAGCAGTGCTGGAATTAAGTATTTGCAGGACAAGCGGTCTGTAGGGTCGGTACTCTGCTCTTTGTCTTTGTTGAAGGAGACCTTGGGAGATCATTTATTGCATATTTTTGTCAGAGACAGGATCTGTTCTATCAAAGCCCTCTTGCTGTACACATAGCACTTTATTATAATAAATAGCAACATTTTTTGCACAGTTGAAGTTTGCTGACAGTTCACAGATTTTACACTTCAGGCAGTATATTTAAATGACTTAGTGTAAATGGGCACATAGCTGCTGTGGAAGTAGTGGATTTTTAAATCTGAAGCAGAGCACAGAATCTGCGATGTGCCCAAGGGCATGGAGCAGGTCCATGGAGTCCATCTTCTCCCTGCACAGCATTGGAATAGTAGCCAAGTCACCCTTTGTGAACTATTTACCATTGCAGATAAGGTCAGGATGAAACAGATCCTCCCCGGGAAAGTTTGTGCTAAGGGATACTGCCTTTTTGTGCCCCTAGTAAATTTGGGGTAATAATCCCAAATAACAGGATAATTTCCAAAACCACTGGTGATCTCAGAAATTCTTGGCTAGGCTGGAGGGAAGTGACACAGTAATAGCGCCTCCCCTTTCATGAAGATTGACATTCAAGTTCTTAGGTATGTTTTCACAGGGGAGGATTGTGGCCCTAAATCAAACTGACAGACTACATGCTGTAACGTGTGCTATTGTGCATTGTCCCAAAAGCAGGAGGGGAGGACCAGTATCCTTGCTTGAAAGGAAGGGAATAATAACAACAATAATAATAATACTGATGCTAAGAAATATTTCAGTGAATGCAGCAGAGTTGTACCTTACTGGTGCTAAGACCAGGAGAGCCAAGTTGGGTTGAACAGCAGAGGTAGGAAGGCTCCATGCAGAAGCCTATCAAGAAGGAGCTGAGAATGGGGTGTGTGTGCCTGGCGATACCCACCTGTCACCTCGTTTGGGCTGTGTGTTTTGGAGAAGGATGGCCCTTTTAAAAGCAGCACTTCTTCTGTATCTGTGTGTTTCCTTTTCCAGCCACATCTCCATTAAGTGAGAGAACCCTTGAAGGCAGCCCCTCCATCCTTCAGACATTTGCTTTACGTAAACCAGCTAGCAAACCGCTCTGTTGGTATTGATGTAGACATTACCACAAATCGCCACTTAGGGACCTGAAAGAATTGACTAACTGGTTTCAGATCCAATACACATAACTTGATCAGACACAAACTTTAAGTACACTTGCCGGCGTGCCAACTGCACCGACTGGGAAGTGACTTTTCTGCTGGCTATTTAAAGAGGCCCTGAGGGGAAACAATGAAAAAATAAAGATTCAGGATTGAGACTTTTGTTACCATGTCTTTTGGATTAGTCTGAGCATGAACAATTAAAACACAACTTTTATTTGTGAGACTTGGCCTATAATTTTTTTTTTTTTTTTTAATAAATAAACCTCACAGATTCAGGTTTTACAGCCATCACAATGACTGTGGATTCCTGAAGAATTTGTTCTGAATCTTATTTATGTTAAAAGGCCTGGATGCTCTCCTGGCATTTGGAGTTGCTTTACAGAGTGTTTACACTGCCAGCCTGGAGCAGTTGGAGGGGGGAAATGGGACTGGGTCTGTTACCGAGAACCAGCTGTGCCCCACTGACAGAAAAATCTTCTGCATTTATTAGCACCAACACAATAAGACCTTTTCCTGCGGTGCATAATATATCCTGTGAGAGGTATTTTTCTATGATTTGAAAAGTTTGTGTGTCACATTGGCGTGGTATTAGACTGCTTTGTGTACAAATGCTAAGTCCTTAAGTATTGCTTCTTATTACAATGAAACTTGCAGCTATAAAGCTTTCTTCCATCTTCCTGACCCAGGAGGATATTCAACTCCTTGGTTCCATGTGTGCATCAAACACAACTTCACTGCAGCAGCAGCAGCTGAGCCCCAGCAGCCCCCTCTTTGCATCCCAGTTTCCAAGGAAAGAGGATTCTGGGCTGTACTGGGAGCACACCTCTGAGCAGCTGACCAAAACAGACAGTGCAGAGATCAGGATTGTGCCAGCCTCACTGGGGCAGTTTGTATGCACAGAAAGAAATGGTGATTCTTAAAGTAAGATTTAAATAGCCATCCAGTCATTCCGTCTCCTACAAGAGTGCTCTAGAACCAGGCTATGGGGCTGCTGCTGCAGGAACAGCATTCTGCTGGGAGATAAGCTTCTGAGAGCAGGAGTATCTTCTGAGTCACAGAAACTCCTTCGTGTATATAAAAATTAGACTATTCTTTAAAAGAGGGGGGGTATTCTTAGCTGTTCCTTTTATATCCACTCAGATTTATATTAAAAAATAAAAAATAAGAAAAAGTGTAATTCTGGGAAATTAATGGTTTAGTGGTGGTCTTGCCAGTCCTGGGCTAATGGTTGGACTTGATGATCTTAAAGGTCTTTTTCAACTTGGTTGCTTCTACGATTCTATGAATGTTCACTTTTGTGTCAGACAGAGGCACTTTGCAGCCCCAGGTGAGATCCTTAGTCCTGACAGGGTTCCTATGACCCGCCTTGCATGGTCATTGTGCCTGTGTGTGTTATACAGTGAGAGCTTCTCCACAGACAAGTGCCATTTTCTGAAATTCAACTACATCTTGAAAATCCAGCTGTTTGCTTACTTCTGCATTTCGTCTCATTCTGTCCTTTGAATCACTATATAGGAACAAAAGTAGTTCATTGCTTTGACCAGTGTATAGAAGGCCTGCTGTACCATGGATGACTTCCTTTACGTTATTCTTCACCCTACTTCATCTAGTTTTCCTGTTGTATTTTTTCTGTGTCAGTCAAACACTTCAGTTTTGGTTTCTTTTTCTTCCCTGTCTCTGCCCCTGTTTATTCTGTCCCCTTGATAGTAAATTGGAAATTTAAATCATTCTTTCCTCTTTTTAATTGCTATCTTTTCCTAAATCATTATATTAGGAAAAAAGCTAGATAGAATAGTCTTGCCTGAACTGAGCACCTGGGAAGCAGTAGGAATAAGCTTTTGGAGGTTGCACTGTTCAGCTCTTGTGATGGCACGTTCCGTTAATTTTTGTCCTGATCAAGAAGAACCCAAGAAATACTTCTTGTATTACTCAGGAGATGTAATCACAAAGTTTACAGAAAGAAATAGAATACCAAATGAGACCATTTCCTAATTTTCATTGTCAGTGTGGTTTGTTTTTTTTTTTTCAAAACCTTGGGTTTTCCAGGGATGTTCCCAGAACAGTGGCTGGGGAGTTACCTGAACTTGCACAACAGCACACACCGTCACTAGGTGTTGCCAGCTTGCTCGTGATCACCCAGGAGAATTCCTGGTGATGGTGAGCTCTGCTCTTAGTGAGACTTAAAGACAAAAGCATTTAATATTTTTGGCGTTAACTTACAGTGTCAGAACTAAGAGCTCCACTCAGGAAGTTGGCAGTCGTGAATTTTTCAGTAGATCATAACAATCAAACAGGATTCTGTGAGCTGGAATTGAGAAATATGGGATGATCAAAGAAGGTGGGAAGAGTGCAAGACAAATTCAAATCATTAGTTGGAAATCATAGCCTCTTGTATAACAACTTTGGGTGATTCATAGAACAAATCTGTATTTAGCTGCAGGAATCAAAGTTCAGAAGAAAAAACTTAGCTGGGGCTCTACTTCCTGTTTTGTCCTATGGAAATCAGAACACTACCTAAAGGGTTTTTTCCTACCTAATTGTGATTCACGCAGCTAAAACCAGCGTAGGCAGCATTGTCTAACTGAATACGGTGTCTGGTTGTGAGGCTTCTGCTTGGGGAATTTGCAACTGATGTTGCTGTCCCATATCTAGTATTCCCCAGAACTTAATGTTGCTATAGAAAGCCCAGGAGGGTCCAGCAGGGCACTGAGGACTGTTTTCTTATTACCAAACAGAGAGATATTAACAACACAATGTAAAAATTAAAAAAAAAAAAAAAAAAAAGAAAAGAAAGAAAAGGAAAGCAAAGACTGCCGCCTGCTCTTTTCTTCTTGGTATTATTATTTGTGACAAAGCCTTTGGTCCATTTTTCTTCATAATTTGCAGGACTCCTAATGGGAACAGCACCTCCCAATTACCATGGTTGCCAAAGGCTAATTTGGTTACCCTCAGGATCCACAATAGAGAAACTGTGTCGGCCCTTTGTAGATATTTGCATACTATACATACCAGGAATGTAAAACAGCTGCCTGGGCCCTATTCCACTATCATGGCAATTATGGGTCATTAGCTTTTTCTTCTCTCCCTTTCTCGCTCTTCTTTCCTTGTTCTCATCTTCTAAACTCTGTGAGGCAGCAGAAGCAGCTGATGTTTTCGCAGTGAGCAGCAGCAGCACAGGAGGAACTGCCTTGCCTTATTGAAGGGTTGGGGGCTGACAAATGGCCGCCTGAGCAGTGTGAGCACCATCTTCCTTTATTCTGCAATTACACTCTCTCTTTCCCTTTTTTACTCTCTTGGTGTGCTCCCCAGGAGCACTTACATCAGGACATGTGTGCCCGTGCACGCGTGTGCGCGTTGTGCTTGTGCTTGCTGCTGTAAGGGCTGCAGTGGGTGACGCCAGCAATGACAACAGCCGCGGCGCTGGTTGTGAGCAGAAGCATGTGCTTCCCCGTGCCCATTGTGTTCCCATCAGACACCCCCTGTCAACACCCTGTTCCTTGGGGGAAACCTCCTTGTACTTCTGAAACTTTTGTGGGGTCCCAGGGGCCCGGAAATTAAAGGAGGGGACAAAAGGCAACTCTGTCTTAATTCGTTTGGTATTCAATTTGTTAAATGGCCAGAGCCTTTTAATAGTTTATCTCTCTTTTGTTCTGAACAACATTTACAGTCTCTGTAGTTTGCAGGGAAGTGATGGTTTTGCATATACATTAATTTTTTTATGAACTGCTAATTTTATTGACAATGAGGATAGATTGAAAGACCCAAAGCTTTTGTGTTGTTTTGTTAAAGCAAGTAAGTAAAGCACAAATGTAAATTACATCTCCAGGTTCACATTAGAGGTTTGCAAATAATACTGAGCTAATGGTTATTGCTAAGCAAAATAGCACTGGGATCAATATTCTATACAGTAGAACGCAATACCTCTCTCTCTTTTAATCACCTCATTGCAGAAATGGCATTGAAATTTGAAATCTCATTTTCTCCATTTGTACAAATTGAACATAAATCACTGTGAGTGAGGGGAGGTTTCGGGCAACTTCACTCTTTGTGGAATTGCATTACTAATTAGTGCTGGAGGGAAACGGGGATATAGGCAGGGCTCAACCGGACTCTGCAACTGCCCACAGATGGTTCTGTAAATAAAGAACCAGGGGGAAAAGAAAGGATGGGCTTCATTCATTTCTGCATCAGGGTCTTCCAAGCAAAGAAAGCACTTCCAATATTTGTTTCTTACCACCATTAAAAATGGATAAAGAATTAAGGACAAAATGCCGGCATCGCTTTTGTTGGTGTTGAGGGTGTACCTGGTGCTGTACAAAACAAACTCAATCTGTAGCCGTTTCCCTAGGAACTTGATTTAAGGGTGAGTCTTGCTATGCTTAAAGTGGACTGTTGTATCCCATGTTGTGCTTTTATTGAAGGGGAAGAGGGGCACTGTTGGTGATGGCATGGTATGCAGAATTCTGGGTAGAATCTCAAAATAGCGTTGTTCCTGCTGGTTAGAAAAAAAACCCCATAGTTGCTGTTCTGCTGTCTCTGATTTGCTTAAATAATGTTTATGAGGGAAATCCTGTCAGAAAAATCTTTGCTGATGATAACTTTAAACCCTTTTTCCTGTGGGGTAAGGGAGCTTTTCCCAGCTGGGGCTGGCAGCATGTGTCATGTGTGTGCTCCCTCAGCAGCTTGGCTTATCCAGAACGACCCAGGACATCAAAACATTCAGATAAAGGTAGTAGACATTGGGTAAGTGATACAGGCTGAGAGATAGAACAGATTTGGATTAAAAGGTTTAGATAAACAGGGTTTTATTTGTCTGTGTGGAGAGGATACTGTGATGTTATGAAAAGAGGAGTCTGAGTGACTCTGAAAGTTTCCCAAGGAGTGGGTGTGTTCCAGGCATCACCCCCATGGATAAAGACTATTTGAAATTAGTCACTATCAGTCCCAGAGATTTATCATTACACCTATATTTTTCCATCATTTTCATGCTTTCTAGACCACTACAGTAGGAGGTAAAGAGGTAACTTTATAGGAGAAACTGTTATTAAGGCTCATTATATAAATCTGTTCTTGCCAATTTCAATAGCTAAAAGTGAAGAAAATAGTGTTCCTCACTTTCATGTTTGAAATACTGGGCTTGTGGAGCTTCTAGCAGAGAAGAAATAACTCAGTTTTAGAAATTTGGGGCAGAAATCTCAGATTCATACCAAGGGCTGGTTCAGGTTTAGACTATTCCAAAGGATAAAAAGAGATCCAAGTTATTACAAATGTTGTTTTCAAATATAGTTGCGATGCTCTTTGAAAAGTGTATTTACTCATATGGCAAATAAATGGCAGAGAAGTTTGCTCCTCTTTGGCTTGGTCTGTGCTACCAAGCTCTAGAGAAGGACTCGCATGTGTGCCACTCTCCCAGCTCTACGTACCCCATCTTCCTCACCGGTATCACACAGAGCCAGGGACAACCTCTGCATGGTTTGAACTGGAGGACTGCTCCTATGTTGTGTCTTTTGACACACAATCCTACAAATGGCAGGAGTCTTTGGAAAGTGGGTTATGATATAAAGCACAAATCAGCCTCTCTGCTTCATTAACAGTTGACCGTCCGTGAATCACTGGACTTCTAGAGCCTCTTAGCATGCTGCTTTCTGTATTGACTTGCTCAGACATGTATTTGGACCCAGCAGAACATACAGTGTCATTTGTTCTGCTCTTGCACCCGTGTAGCACATAGCAAGAGGTTACTTGAAGAGAGGGACATGTCAGTAATAGTCAGCACATCCAGCCATATGTTTAGTGAATGTCATTTGCCTCTGTCATGCTGGCTACATTAGAAAACATAAAAATATATACATTTAAAGGAAAAACAGAGTTTCAATTAAGATTTTATGGGAAAACTGACTTAAGAGTAGGCAGGAAAAGAATTCTGGGGTAAAAGAAATCCTGCTAAATGTTTTGCTTCGCAAATGATGGACTTTGGGTTTAGGTGTCTGATTTCCACTCTGGAACAGTGGGAAAATGATCTATTTAAAAAATTATTATGCATAGCCATTTATTTATTATGTGATTTACTGAGAGATTTTAAATTCTGCACATAGCACAGCTTGTTCTGAAAATACAGAAATAATTTGAAAGTTACATCAATTGCTAATGTATTAGCAGCCACAGAATCTCACTGATTTCCCAAGGATCAGCTGTGGGCAACAGCCTCTTTAAACTGATCTCTAGAGGCAGAAAGAACTGGTTTGCTCGAGAGCACAGTGGAGAAAATCACACAGAACACTTTTGCTTAGAACTCTGCTCTTCCCTAAGTCTCAGTTCTTTGGCTGCTGTCACTGTCTGAGTGCTGTCAGGAAGGCACAGTCACGCTACCCAGTGAGGGTATTTTTCTTCTGAATTTATTATCCCATGCTCTACAATGTAAATGTTTATAAATTAAATAAATTCCTAAATAAGTGCATACATAAACAATTGATAAATAACTACAGGCTACATACATAGATACACAGCACTAATGTCTGCATGCCTGGTATAGATGATGCACCAGTATCTCCTAATTCTGCAGAGTGGTTGAAACAGTAATGTGAATTATCTGTTTCTCATATTGATGGGATATTTCTGGAGCATAAAGATAATAATTAAAGTGTCACTTTTTTTACTTGCATTCCTTATGAAGATCTGCTCAATATTTTATAAGTTGTATTTAGCTTCACTGGTGCCAGTAGAGAGAATTCATTTTGTGAGGAGACTAGACAAGTAGCCACTATATTTTCTAAAGCTTCCAGTGCATGCAGGCTCCAGGAATCCCAGCTAATGCGTGCCTTGAATGCTACACATCCTTTGCATAGGCAAGACTTATAAAGAGCACTAACTTGTCATGTAAAAGTTGATATATTGATTTATATTGGCGTACTCTAATTACAGTGGTGTGTCATGGCCATAAGTTGAAGAGAAGTCTACAAGCTCTTTCAGCTGTGTAGAACAACTCTACACCTTCTGTGGAGTAACCACAGTGCCCTCTGCAAACTTCAGGCTGGCAGCACATGCATAATGTGCAGACTTGAAGTCTGAGATTTTCAGGAAGTGTTTGACTATGTTGTATGTTTTGGTGTCCCAGTGTGCCTGCAAGGGGAGTAAGTGGCCTTCAGAGGGTATTCTGTATGTGGATGCAAGGTTTGTCCCTCCTTCCTCCCAGGGGCAAAAACTGGATACAGCACATGTGCAACAGAGTGGGGCATCTCACCAGGATGTCTTGAAGTTTCTCTCCAAAACAGTCAGAACAAATGATGCTCTGGATAAACAGAACATCACCTTAGGGTTTGTGCCTACTGGCCTCCAAGCCAAAAATGAAGGCACACCCAAGAACAGACTGAAGGGAGGCAAAAACCCTTGCCAAACACTTGCTTCATGGGAAGGATGCACATGTGTGGTTGTGCGTGGAGCGGTACTTGGGCATAAGACACAAATATATCTTTAAGCTACATCGGTCCCCTAGCACGGTGCAGATTGCAGCTGACAAGAATGTGGTGAAATGAAAAGGGAAAAGGGCAAACTATTCTGCAGCATGGAAGCAAAACATTAGGAATGCTTGGTCTACCTTGCTCTGAAGCGCTTGGGGTTCTGAAGCAACCTACAAAAAATGTTTGATCAGCCCGTAATCCAGGTCATCTCACTTGCCCCAAAAGGACTTCACATATGTGATGAAAAAGGCATTTACAAACCTATGGAGCCCTGAAGGAGAGAATTATTGTATGAGTAATAATAAGTACTTAAATAGCACTTGACAACTTGATTGATACAAACATTAACAGATTAACTCCTACAGGACTTAGTGATGGATATGTTTCCTGTATTGCAGTTGGAGAAACTGAGGTGTAGCAGTAGATTAATTTACTTGCTGACCCACAGTGTGTTGCTGGCAAAGGCAGAATTAGAATTAGACTTCTTAATGACCAATTAGCAAAATTATAAAGCAAAAGAGCGAAAGCTCTGATAGCAACCTCTAGGATCAGTATGAAAGGACACTGTATAACCTCAAGATCTCATTTCTTAATTAGTAATTTTAGTCGAGATTTCGTAATTGTATATAGAAATTAGGATTATTTTTATCATGTACTTTGTCTTGCATTTATCCAGCCCTCTATTTCATGCATGCAGATTCTGACTTTACAGATATTTATTTATACCTGTTATGCATCCAGATATGGTTTTAGTGGTACAGCCATAAAATACAGCCGTCTATAAACTAACTGGGAAGTATGACTCTCTCTACTTATTGGCACTCCACTTTTTGGTATCTACATTAAATATGTGTCTATTTTACTATCTGGAGAACAGAAAAATGAGTGAAATCCAGCCATTTGCCTATTACTCTTTACACTGAAAAATTGTGTATGTTTATAGTTTGGATAGATACACAGTTCATGCTAGGATGCAATAGAGTGCAGGTGTTATTGATGAGTTTGAGATGACGGTAATACTTAGGAGTAGTGAAGCCTTGGATGACTTATGTGGCTCATCCCAGCCTAATGCCAATAAATTGTTTGTGTCACACCATGCCTCGGTGTATTTTGTGTGTGCTACATATTTTACAGGCAAACTATTTCAGAAAGATGTTAGAGACTTTTTAAGAAATTATTTTTACCGTTTTTCATAGACTGCTTCATGAAGGCAGACTGCCAGTTACCAGCACTCTGAGTCTATGCAAGCAGAGAAAAATTGTACAAATATGATTCTAGGAACCTTTACTTACAGAAAGTATTATTTCTATATAAATGGGCAGATTTTAACATCATATGTATTTTGAAAGCTTCTGAGGCATACAGTTCTTTATTTGCTGAAAAGCTGGAAAATCTCAGAATTCTTCTCATGTTTTTGGTGAGCCACAAAAATACTTGGTGGCCAATCTCTCCTCATGAGTGAGTGAATGTGTGCTACACCTCAAACTAGTGCTTTCTGGATCAGAAATTTTGTGTTTGAAGAAAAACTCTGACTGATTAAACTAATTATTCCTTCTTCAAAAGCAAATGCCAGCTCTTTGCAGAGCTGAAGTTGGGATGTTTGAAGTAAACTGGATAGAGAGGAATGAGGTGCAAAGCCTGCTTCCTCCTCAACATGACTGCCTGCATACCAAATCCCAACTGGGACAATAAGGGGATTGCGGGACTTGATGGGGGACATAAAAACATCCTGTTAGGTGTTAGCAGTTATGCAGAGAAGAGTTATACGTTAGTTGATGAGAGAAAGAAACCTACATTTCTGGGGTATTGACCTTGGGTTTAGACTGCATAATTTATAGAAAGATGAACCTTAAATAGCTGCCACTTGGATGCGTGAAAAGGTATTTTTTATGCTACTTGGTTCTGTGTCCTTCAAGAGTAGTGCGCAGCTGAGCAGATGCAGCCGAAGTTTGAAAACTGCATCTGTCTTGGATTCACTTCCAGGCTCCAGCTTATATTGGGTTGGGTCCAGCACTCCCATATGATCACTTGGAGCTGCAGGACCTCGGTGCTTCTCCAAAAGTCTCAGGGTATTCAAAGCTGACATCCCCAGCATGGTGGCAGTCAGATATGGATAGTAGAAGAGGGCTTTGCATAATGAGGAGTTTTTAAAACTTCATTAAATATGGTTATTTTCAAATCATAATTAGAAATAATAATTTTGGGCTCTGAAGCTGGTTCTTTCTACATGTCGTCAGCAATATTTGTCTCACTTCAGGGCTGTGTGTGTGGAGATGAATTTCAAACACTTTAAATTATTAAGTTAAACTATGACAAAGTTTTAAAAAGTAAAAAAAAAAAAAAAAAATTGCCAACAATAACAGATAGTGACATAAGCCAAAAAATGTACCAAAGGCCTTAACGCCTTCTTCTGATTGCTTCAGCTAGGATTGAGTGAGACCAAAAAGCAAGATGATATATTGCTTTAAACCATGATCCTTGCGGAGAGGCAATCCCAGCTCTTTAATCTCTTTCTCTCCCCAGCCAAGGGGATTCTGTGTTGTCTGCGCTGAAGCTCCAGAGTGCAGAGCCCTGTCCCTGGCCTCAGAGCTGCATTTGGGTGCTCCTGAGACAAAGTTCAGAGGCACAAGGAGAAGGGTGGCAGGGACCCGTGGCTGGGACAGGGCCCAGGTCACCCTCTGTTCCCCCTTGGTGTGCTCGTGCCGAAGCACAGCTGTGACATTGGCAGGCAGGCATTTGAAGAATAATAATAATTCCGCAGATCAAAGCAGCTCTTCTTCAGACAATTACAGTAAAATTGAAGCTCTCCTCCAAGAGAAACGTGTGCCCTTGTTGTGGTTTTCTTTTTTTTTTGAGCTCCTTTTCTTTCTCTTCTTCCCCCCCAACCCCTCCCTTTTTTTTTCCTTTTTTTTTTTTTATCGTTTATGAGCAAATAGCTTTTTCAGAGCTATAGAAAAAGCCGATTGGAAGCTGAAATCCTCCCTCTCTGCCAAGGGGTGGGATTCCCAGGGTTAGACATGTAACATCTGAAGGGTGATTTTTTTTAAAATTGATATCCAAGAATAAAAGAGAGAATAGTAGGAGAAGCTGATCAGGAATGAAAAAAGTCTCCTTTTAAGCTGAAATAACCTTCCCCCCCCAATTTTCCCTCCAGAAAAGCCGGACTGTAATTGCTTGCAATCACTCGGCGCAAATTGTCTGTGCGTATTTGCTTTTTAATTTTGTATAATCTGGTCCATTTCGCTCTCTCTGCCTTTGAGCTTAACCTCTCTCTTTCTCTCCCTCCTTCTCACTCTTACATGCCTTCCCTTTCTCTCTTGCTTTAATTCTTCAATGCTGCTAAAAAAAATATTACTAACTCACAATGATATTTGATGGCTTTTGCTAAGGAAAAGCACTTAGGAAAAATAAAACAGACTGAGTGGACATGTGCTGCAACTGGTGAGATTTCATTGTTCTCTTTAAAGTGTTTGTTATTTGTATATTTATTTCATTTATGTTTCCTTAAGACGCAGAAAGCTCTTTTAATACATCTATAGGAGGTCTTTCCCCACTCTCCAATGGAGATGAGAACAGGAATCCTGTGCACCCCATCTAAGGAGGATATGCACTAGCTGAACAGGCGATATGATTCCATCATGTGCTGCATCTGAATTTGTCATCATATGTTTTGCTGGTGCCCTATTGGGGAGTCCCAGGGGTTCAGCCATAATGAACATCCTTCCAGGTGAACTTGGTGCTTAGTAAATAATCTTTCTGTGATTCAGTGGTTAGAATTAAGGTTCTCATTTAGATTTTGCATTAAGATTTTCTTCAAGCAGGTGCCTGTGGAAGCCACTGTGTCAAGGCCTGGCCCAATATCTGAGGAGAAACCTGGCTGGTGTTCTGAAAAAAAAATCTTATGTGCTAGAAAATGGTATAGAAGGTGCTGGGAATGCGAAAGCACAGAGATTACATCTGTCAAAATAGTTCCTCATCATTAATACTTCATTTACAGGGGACTCCATATAGCTTCAGTGGCATATCAGCACCAGGCATAAGGTCAAAGGGATGAAAACCTCTACCCCACTGCAATTTTTGAATTTTATTTTTGCAGCAGCTGATTGACTTTGCACGCTTTTTCGCTATTTCTCCAGCCCCAAGGCCGCTGTGTTGTGCTGCTCTAGTGCTGATGCTCCCTGTCCTTTCTCCATGCTCTGGGCCGGTGTAGGGAGCAGCAATGTGCTCTGTGGTGTCTTATGGACATCTCAACCTGAGTCATCTGTTCCTGTTGCTGCTCCTATCGCTGCTCCCAAAGCATATTACATAGTGTTCAAAGTGCGTGCTCCTGTTGCCTAGCAGAATCTGAGAAGTCCAGACTGGGACTTCTGTGGGTGATAAGCTATAATGTTGTAATTTGAAATACTTTGTTCAGTTGTTGTGTTTTGGTTTTGGGGGTTGTTGGGGTGGTTTTGTTGTTGTTTGTTTGTTTGTTTGTTTGTTTTTCCTGGCCATGTTTGGGGTTTAGTTTTTTTGTTTTCTTTTTGTTAAAGCAACAAAAATGCTTTGTAAGTCTTATTGATAAATAGAATAGTCTGTACTTTCTCTTGAGTTTTTGCTTGCTTGGTTTAAACCACAATTCTCAGATACATTCACCCCACTCAGATTGTGGTTGTAGACTGTATATTAAATTTTTTTCTGTTATTACTAAAAATGGTCTGAATTGTTTTACTTGAAATGCAACATTAAGGGTTTATGTTCTTTTTAAAGGACTTCTAATGAATAGTTCTAGTCATGAGCAGAGATATATGTATGAACAAGTCCCCTGGTCTTACAGAACAACTTTGGAACGAGCCCTGTGTGCTGCCACCATGTCACAGGAGGTATCAGGACCCATCAGAAATCACCTTCTTGTTGCTATTCTACTAAAAGATCTTACTTTCTGCATATAAGAATTTAGCTTCCTATTAGGAGTCACTCTGGGGTGGATGTCACAGTAAGCTGAGGCCCTGATTTCTCTTGAGATTTCTCCACAGGAAGATAACTTTGTTTTTTTCACTCATAATGTCTTTAAAAGAAAAAAAAAAGGAAAAATCCCATGACTGCATACAGAAACCTGAAAGGGTCTGGGTTCCATTCTTCAAGCTGTAGAGGGACCAAGGAGACAGGCAGACACTGGCCTTCACTGTAAGTATATTTAAAAAAAAGACAAGACAGCTTTACTCTAAAAACAAATAGTTGCAGATTCTCAGCAAACAAACCTGTATGAAAAAAAATAGTGCAATTTAAAAGGAAAATTCCATGTATATTTTTCTTGATGTATTTTGGGTTTGTTTGTAACAGATTTATAATGCTTGTATTATTCAGCTTTTCATTTGAAATTCTAATGGACCTTTTGAACACACTGGTGCAGTCTAGGAAGTAAAGAACATAAAATAGTTTCATTGACTTATGATTTTCTGCTGACTTTTTCATTGTCATCCGATATCTTCATTCTCTGTCACGAGACTATTCCGGGAATGTCCTCAGTTGCCTGTTTGATAGTGGGTTGGAATATAGGAAACTGTATGAATTGCAGATGAGTTGGTAATTTATTCAGATGGAGTCTGTCATCTTTAGGTAATAGGAAAGACAGCTTTAAATACATGTTGTGAGTGGATTTGAGATTTTATAAAAGTTTTCTTTTGACTTTCTTCCTAGACCATGCAGTAGCATGTGTTCCCTCTGACTCACAGCGTCTCTTAACGGCAAAGCCTTGCTCTAGAGAATTTCAAATTTAGCCAGAACTCGCTTAAAAAATAAGAATGCCTGATCAAGCAACACCTTGTATCTATTACATATCAACAGTGAATGCATCAACTTCTATTGGAGCACATTAAGAAGTTTATAGCAGTTGGATTTTTTTAACCTTATGCTTTCAAGTAGGACCTTAATGGGTAGAATAGCATTTCTTTGCTGGGCCACAGGATTTGGGGACTAAACACCCACAGTTTTAGTTGGCTAATGATAAAGGTGTTATACTCAGTTCCAGATGATTCTCATCCAATCACCATGTGAGATTTTTGATAGTTGGGACCTTTTTGTTCCCTTGAGCTGTCTCTTCACAATAGATATTTCAGGGTCTTTCAACCAGTTAGGAAAGTTCATTATATTTTTAATATAATCTAAAAAAATTAAAATAATGATTTGATATACAGGCATTGATGAAAGATGTATTTTTAAAGTAGTAAATTAAAATCTCATTAATATTTCAGTGAGAATATTTTGTGCTTATCTGTTTCATCTCTATTTTTGACCTATGGCTTGGAGTTCACAGCATGAAGGAGATGGTGAAATCTGTTCACCATAAAATGTTAATTATAAGTAAATTACAGCACAAACGTTCAATCAGCCACATTAATTCTACATAAAGTGAATTATTGTAGCAGAAAATTTTAAAATGTGACTGAATTTTATAATCTGAATCCTCCATTTTCTACCTTTGCTCTTATTGCTGTGCTGTTCTTCTCCAGCATGGCTGAGCTCTTTGTGCACTGATGGTAAGTGCTTTTTGCTTAGATTGTGTTAAAAATGGAAGAGCACAATTTGATCTATATGTTTGCATCCTGCAAATGTCTCTTAAATACAGAAAATGTTATTTGCTCGGTGAGAAGAGGCAATACAATGTGAAGGGTTCAAAATGCAGGAGCTGTGATTGGGAGCATGGAGCTGTGATTGGGATCATGGAGCTGTGAGGTTCTTGGTCAGCCCCTGGGAAGGATGGATGCCGGTCATGCCAGCAGTGGTGTCACAGCAGCCTGTTCCCTGTGTGAACTGGTGTTGGAGGGATCACAGTGCTTTGTGCGTGTGCAGGACACAGCATTCACTTTTAATCCTCCATTTATTTTGACAAGCAAGCAAAAGGCATAGCTGAATCTCCATGTACTTTCAAAATTTAGATGGAGCTCTTGCTGGCCTCCTCACCCCTGAGCGGAAAAGGCTTCATTTTAGTGGTATATTATTATGTGGCTTTCTTTGTAAATCCCAACATTGCGTCATGTTACAAAATAATTTGTGCCAAGATGCAGAGCATAAGAAATGCTTCATGTGCTCTCTAGAGATGACTGTGGGGACAGACCTGAGAGACCACCAGGGCTCTGTATCTCGCTAGTGAAGCTGAATACAGGAAAATCTTGTTTGAGTAGTTTTATTCTGGTGTTTCAGGTAGAAGGTCCATAGAGTGAAAAAATAAGTGGGTTATGTTTTTACCTATAATTTGTGGTGTGTCTGGGAAAGCAAGAAAGAAAAGTGAACTTCTATATGTGCAGGTGCTCCAAGTTTAGAGACTCTGGATATTGCTCTAATCCTCTTTTCTTCATTGGGGTGTTTCCTGAGTCAGTAAGTCAGGTGTCATTGCAAATTACCATCTTGACTCTGAAATCCTGTAAAGTGCTGCCTGTTGGATTGGGTTTCAATTTGATGTTTTCTTAAACCTTTGTATAATGACATCTAGACATTTTTTTTAAACACTGAAATGTGGCTTGGTACATTCCCACTGCTCTTCGGAGAAGTGGACTTGAGTTCAAGTCCAAAGAAAAATTCCAAAATGCCTTGTGAGGCACAGTTACAAAGTAGGTTACAGCAGCAAAGGATCGGTGTCCTCGCACTAGTTTATAGAAGGCTTTTACTCATTAGAAGAAAATTATTTGCCACTCCTAAGTGGTTTATGGACTAAGGACTTCCTAGTTGTTAGGTGAGAAATCTGCTCAGATCAGTGCATAAAGCTGAATAATTTTGTGTGCCAAGTGATCTTTCCTGAAACAATTGCACACCAGTGCAAAATACTCTATTTTGATAACTTTGTTCAATTTTTCTGTGATGTCAAACAAAAATTTTTCATCTCAATTAAAAAAAAACCCAAAACTGAAGAAACAAACCACTTCCCCAAAACCTGTAAATGGCTGCTGGGTACCTCAGTGCTTTCTGAATCTGGCTGTATTCAGGTTATTTTAACTCTGATTTTGCCATTGATTGCTCATTGTTGTAAGCAGACACTTGGCTTTTCTTGCCTGTACTGGCCCCTCCAAGTAAGGGGATCTGGGGACTTGTATTCACTGAAATCCATGAATATGCTTTCCAAAAGCTGTAGTACTGTGTATCAATTTAAAATGTTTTAATTGTCATAAAATATTATCAAGAATGGGAATCCTGACACTTGTAGGAAAAGAAGACCAGTTCATCTGTAAAAGTGTGTGTTTCTGGGAAGGAAGGGAGCAGGAGACATTTCCAATTTGTTAATAGCAGCTCTGATGATCTGTGAGGGTAGGGAGGAAGTGGTGATCCCATGGCACAGTGAGATAACCTCCAGGATTAAAACATATGAGAGAGAAGAGTTAGAAAGCTGATCCCATGAGGTGGGAAGGAGTAAACTAGGGCAAACTGAATCTCACAGCCATGGTATTGGCTACCTGAGCACATGGAGGGCTTACAGATTTTGTAATTCATCCTTTGATTTGTGCCTTCAGTGCTCACAGCCCGTGCTGTCAGGGTGATGCCACACAGGTTCTTGCAAATGGCACTCCATGGCTCTAACCCGTCATTCCTCCATATATCTGAATCACTTGCCACCAGCATGAAATGTGAGCTCCAGAAAATGTGTATGTGAGTCACTGAGATTTGAACTGCTAAATGCTGCAAAGTGTTTTGAGAGAAATCTCTCAAGACTTACTGGGAAAGTAAGATTTGCTCGGGAATCTAAATGAAACCCAGAAATCTAACCAAAATAATTTGCAAAAAAGAGAGTTGTTATCAGAAATTTTATTTGCATATATGTACACAATAGGTAGAACTGTGGCTGTGATACATGCATTTGGTTTATGTGACTGACAGCCATGATACCCAGATCTCCCACTGCTTTGTACAAGCACCGGGGGCAGACTCTGCACCTCCAGGTCTGAGTTGAGGTTCTGCATCCTCTGCCTTCACCATCTGGAGTGCTGTTCTCACAACTGGCTGTGCACCCTCGCTTACTTTCTTGTCCCTGTTCTGACAGGTTGCATAGGCATGAGGAACTTCTTTCTTTTACAGAAGCAATGTGATACAGTGGCTATTCAAGATTATTCTGTACCCAGGCAACACAATGTATGTTTGCATATGCGAGCTCTGTTGAACAGCTACACTGGAAAAACAGCATCTGCTGTATGGACTCATCTCATCAATTGGTACACAGCCCTACCTTACAAAAAGTCATCCAGCTCAGAGCATTGAGACTACAACAGATGTAAGTCAACATTGCTCAAGAGACACAGAAAAGTGAAAGACAGGGTGGGAAAAATAAATTATCACAGGAACCTGAGAGGTCACACATGCATGGAATCTGAACTAGCAGACCTATTTGAAGTATCTGAGATATGCTTAACATTTAGCTGTTTAGAGGCACTATATTATGAGGAGACTCGATACAGAAAGACTTATCCTAGCTGCATGTGCCTTTCCTGGGTTTTGTCAGGGAACAGCATAGTTACATGATTTTCATTTAATAATTTTCATTCAAAAGCAAGGCTTTTGCTAAGTTTCAATCAGCTGCCTTCATCAGCTAATCATAAACATGAATTTGTCTATTCTTTCCTTTTCTTGTGTTCTGTGCAGCTAGCTGCTGCTGGAATAGATTAAGTACCATGCATAAAGATGGATTTCAGCACAGCCGAAAGGTACCTGGGCATGGTGTCATCTTAAAGTAAGATTCATCAGGATGTTAAAAGAAACAGATGTGACCAGTAAAGCCCCTTAAAATGGAAAAGCATAGGGAAGAAAAAGTGTGAGGCACAGTGGCTGCTAGAAGCCCTTGTTTTCCAGTAAGCAGCATGATTGGCAGCAGAAATAAACACTAGCGGGAAGCTTGTGTATCAATCTAATTGTATAATTGCAGGTTGCTTTCTGCCTGGTTTGATGTGCAGATTGTAGTAATGTGTAGTGTCTCTTTGGTAATTTGCTATTAAATCCAACACTAGGAAGTAGTTCAGTTGCTTCCTGTACAGATACCTGATACTTGCAGTAGCTGGGAGCATAACCCGTGCCCACCTGCTGGGGCTCTTCGTGGTATTTTTGCTTATATGGTGTTCCAATTTTTTTTCAGCAAATGGCAGAAGGTGAGTTAGATGTAAAGGTCAAAATGTGGTAACTCATTGCACAGTGTTGTAAAATTCACTGCCAAGAGCTGAGAGCAATGTTTAATTATTCCCTCTGAACTTGTACAAAATATTATTTTATATATATGTTGTAATCAGTACACTGGAAACACAATTGCCTGAAAGCCTGCACTGGCTCTTCTCAGATCAACCAGTGGGTCCCTGAATGGGAGTAGAAGAATGGTGTTCAGTGAAACTCCTACAGGAAAAATCCTTAGGGTAGGAAAAATAAGTATTACCTTTGAGGATGGATGTAGACCAAAGCCACAAAGGAAAGAAGCTCCTTCTTACTGGGAGAATTGGAGAAGGTTCAACTCTATAGGGTCAAATGTTCACCTAGCTCATTGCACTTTCTTAGTAACTTGGCAGTATCTAATGTTCTAGTGTTTATTACAACTAATCGGCAGGTTTCCCAGTGCAAGTACCCCACCCCTGTTCCTTGGTGATAAATTGATCTCTGGCTGAAGACACTATAATTCCAAACCAGAAGTACATCAGCTTTGTCTTGGAGCACTAATGTCTGTTACAGAATGGCAAAGATTGACTTCTCTGATTTCTCGAAGGATCTTCCCAACCATTTTGCTTCCGATGTCCCAGTTGCTTTTTTTCATATGACTGTGTTTGCACCTTGTGTCTTTTTCTTTGTTGCTGTTGGCAAACCACTTTTAAAAGCCAAAGCCATCATGTATGAGTTGCTGTGACGTGCATGAACACAGTTTTTGACAAATTCTGCTAAAAACATCCTTTGGAAGACAATTCTAAATAGATATTTCTAGGCCATGAGCTTTTCCATTCAGAGGAACATGTTCTTTTGCATCAGTAGTTTTACACCATTAATTTAGGGTATAGTTTCAGCAACAGTAGCTAACACATTTTGGGGAAGGTTGCAATAGTTCAGCTGTACCATGCCTCAACAAGCTTCACCCCGACAGGAATGCATGGTGGGCATTCACTTCATCCCCACTGCTTAGCACAGACTGGGGTAGCACATCTAAATTGCTAAAAAGGAAAAAGAGAATATCAATATATAGACAGTTTCTTACCTAAGAAAGGGAGGAAGGTATGAGGCATCTGCAAGTCACACCGTTTAATGAACACCTAGAAAACACCCAGGTATCATTCTAGGGGACAGAGTTTGATTTCAATAGAGTGGAGTAGACGAGGATGTGTTTTGCACATAGCTGAACAGGAATAGGAATGAAATACAGGATTCTGCGTGCTTTTATGGCAAAAGCATACGGCCTGAAGTTATAGGGAATGGCTACCCTGTAGGATCTGATAAAATGACAAGCTGACATGGGTATTTTTGAGCCATTCTGTGGGAATTAATGCTGAATTTTAATCTTCTCAGAACTAGGTAGATGAGTTAAAGTTGCAGATACTTTCTTTCAAGGAATATTAAATTTTAGATCAATTTTGATAAAATGCTAGCAACTTACTGTATTTGGTTTCTAGGTTCCATACTTTTATGTATAGGTTATAGTCTAATCTAGCCATAGTACTTTCTATTAAATAACTGTAAATGAATAGGTATTTAAGGGGGGGGGGGGGGGGGGAGGGTGTTGAAATCATGTTCCTGAGCCCTTGGGAATACGAGAAGACAAAAAGCCTCTTTGCCTTATATTTCACGACCTCTATGGGGAAACTAGTACCTAGATCATTATTTTTCCCCCCAGGTATGTCACAGTGCTGGTATGCTGATTATATAATTATTATTTTTATTTTCTTGTGTTAAAATTCATAGTGGACTGACAGGCAGACAGGAATGCAATGCACATAATATTTCCCTGCATACAGACAGTTGCTGTCTATTGAGCATTGGTCTTGATAGAGCTGCAGAGGTTTGGTGAAGCACTGGTCCTGCTCTTGATGTGGCATCATTCCCATTGTGTGAATTGGCTCCTAAAGACCTGACACCTGTACAGGTTGGGGCTTTCTTCCTCCCCTGGTAGTGCCTTGACATAACCTCAGTGCCCTTCTGTCCCGCCTCACTCAGACACTGATTGCATCCCCAAAACTTAACCTCTGGACTCCCAGGGGTTACGCTCAAGCCAAAGATCACTGAGCTTATACAGATCAAGAGGATGTCAGTGAGGAGGGATGGCTCACATTCAGACCTACGGTAAGCTTTAGACACTCATTAGTCCTAACTGAATGCCTGAAAATAACATGCAGAATTTCAGCTTAGTCAACAGCAGTGAAAGATAGTTACTGCATTCAGATTACCTTGAAATGTCTCCTGCATGCTGGGACTAGCAATTAATATTATCCAGAAGGAAAACCGTCCTGTCTGATGTTCCCACAAGGGCAGCTGTGTCCTCACTCCTGCAAACAGAAACCATTCTTGGCAAGTGGAAGTTTAATTAGGAGTCTCCCTGAAACTAGCCAGGTTGGGACCTGACTAGTGGCCGTGAGGAGCCCTTGCAAATGTGTTAGCAAACATGCTAGGAAAAAGGCTTGATTTCTGGGACATGCCACCAGGCTGCTGTCTCACTTTGTATGTCCTCACTTGCACATGTTTTTAATACAGTTGCACATTGTCTACCTGGAATATGCAAATCTTATTCAAATGAGACCTCAGCATTCAGACTGTCAGCACATACCCAACGGCTTCCCTCCAGCAAGTGACTAATGGGAACATGTGTTCTTTCTATTTTTGTGAAGCTGGGGGAATAAGGGAAGGAGGGCCTGAGCTATCGAGATTAAAACGGAGCCTCTCTTTCCTGAGGTCTTTTTCCACTGGAGGAACGTAGTAGGATGGCTGCCCGCCTGCCTGGAATTGCTCTCCGGGGCTGAGCCTATTCTGGGGGCCACTGTGGCATTGGCAAACAGTTGGGGCAACTGCCCTGATGGGAGAAGATGTTCCGGGTGCTGCGAGTATTCCCAGGATTTGGTGCTCAGACAAGCAGCGCAATGTGGAGTGTCTAAACTTTCTCTGATTGTGTAGGTAATTTTCTTTCTTTTTCCCCAGTCCATTTTATTCACAATTATACATATCACTATATTTGCTAAAGTTTCTATGGCAACAGCTTTAACTGCTAACATAGAAATGTAATGTCAGGAAACTATTTAATGCTTCTGTGGATGACTTAATGTGATTTAACCCTCTGGTATAAAAAGAAATCAGCCTCGTCTAGTCCCGGGCTCTGGCTCCCAGCTCCTGGGCGGAACCAGCCTGGCTTCGTGCACTCTGGGCTTTCCACTGCTTCAGAGGGTTTACTTGTGTCCCTCACCCTCCATCCTTCTCAGAGCAGGGCATTGCCTTGTGTTGATTCTGGAAGTTGTTCAGCAATATACATTAAAATAATAGCATGTGATTAACATGCATCTGCCATTCCCAGACAACTCAACCAAATGCTGAAGGCTCAGATACTGCTGAACTCAGACAACTGAAATTCCTGATCCCTCTCTAGGCCTTCTCCAGTCGTGTGTAATGTGTATTCCAAGGGACAAACGCATGTCTTATAAAAACTATTGTTCTTGAAAAGTAGTAGCCAGGAGGATGTCACAGCCTGCTCTCCAGATTTCTTCAGGACAACGGCAACCTGGGCTGGGACAGCCATGGCTGCGGCTCCTGTCCCTGATTGAAGGGGAACCGGTGGCTGCCGCAGCTCATGTACTGTCTATCCTGTGCAATGAGCAGGATCTGGTCCTATGGAAAAATAGTATCATGAGAAAATAAGAAGTAGTGAGTTTGTATAGGTTAAAATGCATGAGTGGGGTCATGGGCACCATATCCAAGAGGAAGACTTTCCTTCATAGGCTGCAGCTCAGTGGGAAAGTGGTAATACTTTGTTATTGACTTTCTTATCTGTTTACATGGCTCAAGTGAATCAAGGTCTTGCTCTGATACTGAGAGACTCAGAGAATCAGATTCAGTATTTTCCAAATACTGGTCTAGGCCATCCTCCTGGGCTGCTCTGGGTCCACAGTTTAATGGAGAGTTACACTACCACTCTTCAAAGTAGGCCATGTTTTAAATATACTCATTTGGAATATTCTGCTTCCAAGTATTCATGTTTCCAAAGCAGGATGCTCTCCCATCTCTCCCTGAGATACAGATCTCCAAGACCGATAAAATGTGTAGAAGGACAGAAGCTGGCCTACCTCATTTGCCAGCTCAAAGCATGACTGAGGTGTTTCCTTTTGCTTTTAATAAGATTGCCAGCACTCCTTTCTGCTCTGAATGGAGTAGAGGAGTGTGATTTAAGCAGCCAGAATAGGGAGCTCACTCTTCTTAATTAGCACTAATGCAGTGAAGGTTGCTTTCTGGCCATGGCAGAGAGGAATGGTAATTAATATGGCAGAGAGACAGAAGGAGAGTTCGAGGCCAGCATGTGTGACTCTGACCCCAGGTCAGTGGAAGGGCAGCAAGCAGAGGCAGCAGGCACCTGGGAGACAAAGCCAGTTCCCACGGGATGGACAAAACACCAGTGGTGTCTCAGCTTTCCTGCCTGGCTCCCCGCTTCCAGCAAGGACGGTCCCAACCCTGCCCCAGCGTGACCAGGCTCTCCACACCCCAGTTCTGGTGCTTTTGTGTTTTAATGAAAAACTTCTATCGCACCTCTCAGCATGGTCTCGTGGTTGGTCCTTTCTTGGCGCGTGTTGGCTGCTGCTGGCACCCATCAGGTCATATTGGCAAAGCCAGGACCAGAGGAAATTCCCACAGGAAAGATCCACATCTCCGCAGGCCACAGCACAGCACCATGCAGAAGGTGCCACAGACGACCAAAACGACGACCAGAGGTTTTGGGCGACCAAAACCTCTGTGTGGTCACATTGATCAGTGCTGCATATACATGTGTGCTTGTACATTATTCTGTATGTTTAGCTGTTAGTATGCTGTGCTAATGTATAGGCAAAATTAAGAGAGTATGTGAGGAAAAGGAAGATGTGAGCAACGAAGTGTTATTTGCTGGTGGAGTTAGGAAGGACAGGAGATGGTAACACAAAGAACTATCTGTAGTAGTAGCATTCATATTCCCTTTGCAACTGCTTCGGTGTTAGGGGGTTTGTCTGTTCAGGACTGCGGTGCTGAGCCTAGAAGGTACTGCACTTTTGGTGCAGTAACACAGTTTGTTCAGAACATTTATTCCTCAACCATTCTTTTGGCATGCTATGCACCCACAACCTTCTAACGTGTACACAGAACACAAGTGTTCAAAGCAAGTGATCACATGAAGTGGTGAGCCCCCAACACACCCTTCGGGGCAGAGGCTGCGATATAATTAACTGCAGCCACCAGATTTCAGGTAGAGTTGTGTGGGTTTTCATGTGCTCTTACCCGCAGAACAGGTTGGCTGGGACAGATGGGTGCTGCAGTGGCAGCCAGACAGAGCTTGCTGCTCATGTTCATTTGGAAGCCCTGCAGTAAGTACCTGACGTAACGCTCAGGAGAAATATAAAAGGTTTACTTACTTTAGAAGTTCCTGGTTGTGTTGGAAAGTAGAAACTGAGTGATGCCTGGTAAAGGGGGTCTTGAGTTGGTTGTGTGGTTTGTAAAGACATTGAGACTTGTAATTTCAGCTGGGAGAGTAGTCAACCCTGAAAGCTAGATAAACCAGGTTGGTTACTTTAATGTTCTAATAAAAATTGTTTAGCTGAGAAATTGATTTCCTCAATTAAATGGTCTTGAATTCATCTTTTGAAAAGCTGGGTGGTATTTAAAATGTTGAAGAAAAAGCAGTGAGTGGAGTGGACAAGGCTTTTATGTATCAGAGCAGTATTCCTGAAAAGCAGCTTAGTAAATTCTTGTGGGGAAGTCTTATCCTCAACAATGCACTTTTCAATATTTAACGACTGGAGGTAACTGTTTTACAGCAAAAAAGACAGCCTGGGTCCTGAGGTGGTTTATGAATTCCATCACAGAAGTGAGACCAAAGAGGTGGTGCTGATCTGGCTCGTGTGCTGGGGGCTTGGTCCTGGGAGTTTCTCCACTCCTGCTCTTTCCCTGCTCTTTCTCTTCCCCGTGGTGTTAACCCTGACTGAATAAAGCAAATGTTTACACTTTGAATAAGAATAATCTGTGTAAGCATTCACCTTGGGTGGAAGCACTGTTCTCTCTGAAGCAAATGCTTCTTCCCAACAAGAAAAAGAAGCAGTAGGGGATTTGTTTGCATCTTTTCAATCTGCCAGGTCTGGGAGCTGAATTCTTGCTCACTGGATGAGAAAATGCATGCTAGAGCTCTTCAGCCCTTCACCCCAAGAAGGGGCGCAATGATGAGCAAAACGCTCTTGCATTTTGTCTGCTACTGCCCATCAGGGGCTGAGCAGGGACCAGGAGACTCATGTCACCTACGACTGAAGTTAAAGTAAGGTCAGAAATGTGAAATGGCAATATTTTATCCAGTAAGAAACCCAAGGCATTTGGATTTGTGCCAGAGCAGCAAATGCTAAATCATCCCATGCCAACTGGGGGATTTATGGCAAAGTTACAAAGATGATAAGCACTCGTGCTTAGAATTTTTCCCCCTCCCATTGATTCTTAT
This sequence comes from Pezoporus wallicus, assembly GCF_028554395.1. Taxonomy (NCBI): domain Eukaryota; kingdom Metazoa; phylum Chordata; class Aves; order Psittaciformes; family Psittacidae; genus Pezoporus; species Pezoporus wallicus. The sequence continues at coordinate 492,449 of NW_026636279.1, read as the reverse complement.
TAGCATGGAATGTTTTACACTTTTTAATAGGTATCACAATGAAAGAGGGAACATTTTCAAAGAAGCATTATCCAGAATACATACATTGTTTAAGCTAGCTGTTCTCCAGACTTTTAGAAATGTAAATATGTAAAGATAGAGGCAGTGTCTTATGTTTTATTAATCATACATATCTGTGAAAACTGTCAATATCTTAGCTTTGGAAATACAAGTAGCGGTTTAAAATCTCTTTTAAAGTAAAGCATGTCATAATACTGATTTGCTACACAAAGCTGAGTTTAGAACAGGCCACAGTGTGCAGGAGTGATGCTTTTTCCTGCCTCTGCGTGCTGGGTAGAAGCTATCTCTGCTCCATTCAATCTCACACTGTTATCACAGATGTTTTTAATGAAAAATGTTTACATTAGTGTTTTGTTAGATCAATTAATGTTATGTGTATGTGCTAGTGTGTTCTTCACAGTTTGCTATGACAAGCTTTTGTCAGAATGATGCTTGGAAGCAAGATGACAATGCAGAATGTGGAGCTAAGCAAAACATTACATGAGCTATTGTAAAGCCAGGCCTTTATTTGGCTTTAATTGCCTTCTGTTGTCCAAACAAAAAAAAAAATTAAGTGCTGTTGACTGCAGGTGAGAGTGGTGAGCACAGGCAGGCACTGACCAGGGGTTGTATTGCATTGCTTATGCTGTGTCATGGACTTGGGATGAAATGCCCCCATGCACAGGAGTGCAGGAGGCTCAGGAGCTGTTTGTAAGGCTGGACCAGCTCAGGAAAACATTCATGCTCAAGAAAGCACTTCAGTATGAGCCTACCTTTGGACTGATCAAGAAGACCTCAGTATATGTATGAGGTTCAGCACGTGCTTAAACATTTGTTCGACTGCTGGGCCCTGAGTGATGAGTATTAGAACAGAAGAGTGATGAATTACTCCGTATGTACATCTCACCAATATGAGATTTAAACAGACTAAGTCCAGAGTATAAATAGATTTTAATGGGAAAATTATGTGCTGTCCTATGACCATGTGTTCTGTTTGTAAAAAGCAGAAACCAAACTTTAAAATAGATTTTTCCCACAGTTTAGCAAATTACTGTATGTACAGTAGTTTGCAGCGAGGATGCCAAGTGCTTCTCCTTGATTTAGGCAGCTCCCTTGTAGATGACAGCTGGGCTTGTAACTCCAGGATAGAAAGCATCAGGTATTGGTAAAAGGCAGCTTTCAGGGAGCAACAATCTAACATGACAATTAATGGCAGCTGAGAAGATTTCCAACTTAGACTGAGTCTACACAACAGATTGATGTGTTGCATATGAACTCCTATTGATGACACTTTTAAGTTTTGTGTGCAAATCTAATCCAGCATTTAAACATCCCTCTGTGCAGAAAACTAACAACTAAAACTACCCTTAGTTTTTACTGTGAGCTAACACTGTGGCTTTAGTTGTTTCAAGCTGAATTAGCGTGTAGGTAGTACTTCAGTCATACTATGCAAGCATCTGCTTTTGAGTGAAGTATTACAGATTTAATCTTTATTCAGGTCTTTGTGTGTGAGTCATTGACATGTTAAGATTGAAAGGTGGCAGGCAGGAAAATTTTGGTTGTTTCTTAATTGGTTGATGTGTCTTTCTCTGCCAATTACAGATTTTTTCATTCTATGCTGTCAAAAATTAGATGAGTAAGAGCGTGTAGCAATCTGAAACAAAAAAAAACCAGAGGCATTCCTAAAATCTTTCATTTTGCAACACTTAAATTTTGATTCTAAGAGGTCTTCACGTGAAATTGGTCTAATGATAGCTGCCCTTTTTCCCACTTCACTGGTACCATGCGTTGCAGCTGGGGCAGCAAATGCTTATCAAGAATTGAACAGTGGCTGCTGCAGGTGACCTTCCAATCCAGTCTGGGGACTGTGCCCCGTGGCCAGCACCCATCCTTTGTTCCTGCTCAGGTGGATGTGAGCATCTTGACACACCGTGGCTCACACCACTCAGTGAGGAAAATATATGGGGTAAATGACAAATTATTTGTCAGCCAACAGGACATGGGGTTCCGCTGACCTCTGATTTGACCCACAGGAGCCACTTTTCTGTTGTTTTTTCACCCCCAGTTGCTGGTGGAGAAAAACACTCATGATGTGGAGCGTGACACGGAGCCTTTTTTCATTATCTGCTTTGAGGCTCCTATAGAAAAAAACTCTGGAATTAATGAAGCCACTGAAATTTTCATGGGAGTAATTGCAGCATATGGAATACCAGGGGTTAGAAAGCAGAAACCAGCAGCTGGGGACATGTCCCTGGAACCGCGGGCTGCAGAGCACCTGCCCCCTGGCTTCTGGGTTTGCTCCTTGTATGAGCTGTTGTCATTGCTTTGATTTTGTTATACTGCTGCTGCGTGGTAATGAAGTAATTTCTGGATTTTGGGGAGGTTTTTGGGGGTTTTTTAATACTAAGAAAATGTAATATAGCATAGCATCTAAAATGTGGCTTAGTGAATGAAAACTGATTTTCCAGGCTGAGATGCTGGCTAATCTCACTTGTGTGATTTCTGTGTTCTTGGTTGCTGCTGTTCTGAGGAATAAGCCAACATAATTTTGAAGAAAGCCAAGTGGTTAACCTCTGCTAGCCTGCACTGGCAAAATAAAGCCACTTATTTTAAAATTAATATTTTAGATATGAAAATACAACACATTTTCTTTCTATCAATTTTAGTATAAAAGCCATCACAGGGATTCCTTCAAATCTAAATTAAAGAGAGAAACAAACAAACCCAAATTAATACTGTCCAGTAAATACAGCCAAAGGATTTCTGTCCCTCACCCCAACAGTCAGCTTCATTTCAATTTTTAAAATCAATGCAAGAATCTTTACATTTAATTGGAGCCAGGATATTTAGCACTAAATTAATCAGGTGGAAATGACTGTTAAATTTTGTTTGGGATTGGCACAAAGCAAATGTTATTTCACTATAAATAAAATCTGCATTTGTTGGAACAAGTTAACATTTAATTTAGATTGCAATATTTTCTACTGAAGGGAGTTCAAGAGAAAAATAATTTTGAAATTTAGAACTGAAATACTTCCTCTAGGAAGCGTTGACAGTTTTGTTTCTATATTCAGACCTCTTTTTTTGCATGCACTTTTTCCAAAAAGGCTTTTTTTTTGTAATATTTCTCACACAGAAACCTTCTGTTTTCCAAAGAAAAGTTGTTTTGCTGCTGGATTGCTTATTCCATAGTGACACTGGGCAGCAGCTCCTAGATCTTTGTGTTACTTTCTGGAGGATAGGGCATCTGGTACAGGGTTGTCCTGCTGTCTCCTTCCTGCTTCCTGGGATGGTGAGTGCGGCACAGGGTCCAGCCCTCGGGGTCTTTGCTGGCTCCTCTCCTTTGTTTCTGTACACGCAGTTGGATCGCTGCTTCAGCTGCCAGCATTCAGGAGCTGCTGCTGAGGTTCCTCCCCATCCTGCTGGACCTGGTTTGAGGCTTAGCTGAAAGTGATGCTTGCTTTAGTCTCCTTTCCCTGTGAGAATCCCGCTGCAGGATCATTTTCTCTCTGCTTCCATTTTTGATGGTTATCTCCAACAATAGGCTTGTGTTCCTCTGTCTGTTCCAGCCTGACACAGCGTAATGCAGCAGAACCTACAGGAGCTTGAAAAGAGCAGTCCCTGGGTGTTTTTTTTTTCTTTTGGGGTTTGTTTGTTTTTTTGTTTTGTTGTTGTTTTATTTTTTTGGCAGAGGCCACTTTCCTCCACCCAGGCAGAAAGATTGTCTGTACTTTACTGGCTTTTACTTTTCAAGAAAGCATTTTCCATCCGCCCGTGTCTTTCCTGCGGAGCGAGTCTCCCACTCCGTTCAGAGGAAAAGGGTGCATTTTGCGCATTTGCCTTTTTGTTTTGCCTAAGCCTCTGGGACTCGTAGAAGGGGGAGGAATTGATAAAAGCAAAGCATTTTACCATAAAAAGAAACTAAGAGGGCAATGGAAGGCCATTTGTGTAATTCCCCAGGCTGTGTCTCTTTGAAAGTGAAGGTCTGGCAGAGTCTGCATAACCCGCTGACTTTGGATCTTCCTTTATACTTTAGCATGTGCAATATGTTCTTGTATATGAATTAAAGATTAAAGGCAACTTAACCTGTATTTTTCTTTTTTTGCAACATTCTGTGGTACTGAAATGGTGAAGCAACATTTCTGATCAAAACATGGGGGGTGTGTGTGAGTGCGTAGGGAAAACACCCAACAGATTACACAGCTCCCGAATCAGAGCTGCCATCTCACCATGTCCAGACAATGTGAAAAAGCCTTGGAAGCCTAAAATAATTATTAGCATTTCTAGAGGGCTCTTTCTCATGGCTCTGACACTGGTTTATGGCTCTCAGTAGTTTGCACATGGGGAAGTGGGTGCCCACGACCACACCAGGGATTTGCGCTGCAGAACGATTACACTTTGACTGCCAGGGGACAGCTCAGGTGCACTTTGCACCTGAATACATACTTAGGTTTTGCACGTAAAAGCAGTGTCTGGGTGGGGCTGCCTGTATTCTGCCACTTCCCCGGGTGAGCAATGAAAGTAGAAGCATCCTTGTTGGGGTGCGGTGAGAAATACCCCTGTTTCCCCTACAGCTACAAAGCAATGGGGTTAGCATGTCAGTAGGGAGGAAATGGTTTCACAGTGGAAGAATTCGTACTGGAAGCTTTTCTCATACTTTTCCATTGACTGTAGAGTGGGTACTGGAATGGTAAAATACTTCTTTTCAGGTTTTTTATTTTGTTATCTCGCCAGGCAATATGAGTGAGGTAAAGGCAGGGTAAGAGATAAAGCTATTTATATGATTTAGCCATTGAGGGTTGACTTGGATTGTTTAAAGTTTGGCTGAATTGTAAGCTGGGTGGAGTAGAAAGGCACAAAAGGAGCAGGCAGGTGGCATCAGCATGCTAAATGGAACGGTGAGTTTTCCTGTAGCAGCACAGCTCAAGAAGAGGTGTAGAATATATAGAAGCAGAAACTGCTGTCTGCAATGAGCAAACTCCCATTGAAGCCAGACCACAGGTCACAGTGTGGGAATCTCTTGCCAAGTGAGACATTAGCAAAAAAAAAAAATAAAGGTTTGGAGCACCCCTCCCCACAGGGCTAGGAGCATAAGGCTTCACGTGCTCACATGGTGCAGTGGCACCTTGGTGTGTCGAGTGCTCTGGACACCATAGTACTAAAGGGTATTGACAAGCCAGGAGGAGATTAGAGAAGAGCAACAAAAAGGATTAAGGGGCTGGTGTGATTGATTTACAGGAAAAGATTAAAAAACTAAATATGTGTAGTTTGGCAAAGAGATGAGTAGCAGAAGGCTTGATAAAAGTCTACAACTGTTTGAAGATCTAAACATAAAGGGGCTGATCCTGTAGACTTCACTTTCATGATGTCCCTGGAGAATCAATAGTCATTGGGTATAATGCTTCAGGACTGAACCCCAATACCCAACAATAATATATCTATGGGGAAGCATGTGAAGTAATTTGGATATCAGCAAGAGATTTCTAAAACTGATAGGCTGAAATTTTACAATTCTTCTAAAATGGAAGATATCAAATCCTTAAGCCTTGATGTTTAGTCTGAAAAGCGTACTGGACAGTGAGGAAAGTGATACACAACAGTAGAGGGACAGCGTGAGTTTCCTCCACCAGGTGGTTCCTTTTTTAGGTGCTCTGATTCTGCAAATGAGAGTCAAGAATCAGCATGAACCAGAGCAGAAATTTGCCGTCAGGATTTCTCTTTGGGTTGTCTTTTTAGGGGGGTCAGGAGTGGAAGAGTGGTTGGGTTTGTTTTGGTTTGTTTATTTGTGTTCCTGTTTTTTTTTAATATATGGTGACATGTGGTTATAATGGTGGTAATACAATACTGGATAAAAACCTCCTAGTTTCTGACGGGTATTACTGGATATTTAAGCAACAGGATTAGTTTCACTTATGGTACTTCTGAACTTTGGCCTAGCCTCTGCAGATTCAGAAGATGAAGGCATGGCTGGAACACTTTTAGATCAGGTAGTGAAATTTCATGTTTCTCTACAATTGCTTCCTGTTTGGAGACTTTTTTTAGTTTCCTCTCTCTGCTCCTTCCCTTCCTGGTTTTCTTTACCCAATGGTATTCCCAGCTGTTACCCTGAAATTGACATTCCAAGCAGGGGCACCTTCTAAGCTATCACTCTCCCTTCTCTTAGCTGGCAGAGAGAATTTTGTTCCTTCCATGCATTCAACAAGTCCAGCTATTTCCCTTTGTTTCAAGGAGACTCCAGCTAAACATAAATCATGTCTCCATCTGTGACAGTCCACAGTCATCTGTTTACCAAAATAAACTTTAAGCATATATTGAAAAATAATTTCTATTGAAATATGCATCCCTATGGCATTCAAGCTTGGTATTTAATGCCTTTTTTATGGTTAATAATGCATCAAAAGCATTTCTAGTCTCGAGCTGTCATTACATCACATACATGATGTGCCGGATGCGTTTAATTGACTCAAAAACTTGGAATCAGTTTTTATCTAAAAAAAAATACTAATATATGATTACCAAGCCCTAATTCTCCTGGTCTGTGTCTTATAAATTGTCTGCTGGTGTGGCATAGTCCATTTACAATGCTTACAGCAAGCTTAGCTCTGAGTAGATGGAGAGAGTTCACACATAACAAAAGCTGTTTGTTAGAAGTGTTTTCCTGAAGCAGAGTTTGCTTCTTTTTGACTTTTGCAATGTAAAAGCAAGTTAAGTCAGGAAGATATTATTAGACCTCGTGCATGCTTAAATTGAAAGAATATTGGTCTGAGACCAGAATAGATGGTTCTGCCCCACGGGAGTTTTTTGCTCCCACAGACAACATAAGAGTTACCAGGTGTGTTGCTGCCCTGGATCTCTGTACTTACAGGCACATCTGCATACTGAGGAGAGTAAATGTCACTCGGATTGATTTCAGTTTGTGCAGGTGGGGGCCATTTATCCATGGGCTCATGGAAAATGTAATGTATGAACACTGGGTTGAGATTTTATTACTGAAAAAATACCCTGCTGAAGTCAAAATCTTTCCCTATGAATGTGATGTTGTGAACCAGTAAATGAACAATAAAATAGTGTATCATGCTTCAGCAAAGTTGTTCTCAAACATGTTTAGGGATGGTAGCAGACCCTTTAGTGCCTGTAGGAATCGCCAGATGCAGACTTCACATTATTCATGTCTTGTGCACGTGCAGAGGTAGCCATGAATCATGCCCTGAAGAGAAAATGTGAAAAAGCTACAGCAAGGCAAAGGTAAATGCTCTTATCCACTTACTTGTTCACAAGTTCTCAAAATTGATTATATCTTGGTAAGTACAGATATGTTTTCTTCATGCCATTTTTGTGCCTTATATTTCAGTTCACTTTTTAATGTTGTTGACTCTGTTCTGCTGTTTCATATTCTGAAAGTCACTACTTCCCTTCCTTCCCTTCTTACGGAATTTGTTTAGGTACCTTGTTCTCATCCCTCCAGCTGTCACAAGTCCGACTGTCGATGGAGTGCCAGTGCTGTGCCTCCTAGACAGTCTTGTAATGTGAGAGGTTTCTCCTCTGCAGCTTTTAAACTATATTCCATATCATTTTGCTTCATCTCTTCTCTGGAATAATTTGCTTCTAACTTGCCAGTATGTTTTCCTGTAGCCACTCAGCCTTTGAGTATCTTTTGCTGGCTTTTTTTCTACTTTTGTCTTTCAAGTTTCTGTTAAGCCTTTTAAAATACTTTTTGACTGAATGGTACTTAAAATCCTGCGATTGTATTCCAGTAGAGGGATATGAAGGATGTGAAAAGACTCAGATTTTAGAAGGACTGAGGTAGTCATCTGATAAGGAGGATGTGAACATAGTTTTGGAGAAGTGACTCGGTCTTATTTGTAGGAATCATTCGTTAATACAGGTTAAACTGAGTGCTCTGGGGATGCCTCTTTGTTCCTTCCTCATGTATAATGTGACCTGTGATTGTGACAGGTATGTTGGAATCCTCTGACACTCTTCTTCCTGTCACTTCTTCCACCAGCTGGAGCAAATGCCGTTCCCTACAAACCCAAATAGATGCAGACTTGAACATTTTGTTTCTTCTTGATAACTCTGTTAGATGGATGATATCGCACTTTTTAGCTGTATTTCTAAGCTCTGTATTTCAGGTATAGCTCAAGTTTGAAGCCTACTAGGTGTTTGGGTTATTTTTAAATACTCAGATTTTAATGGACAAAAGAAAAAAAAAAAAAAGCACAATTCACTCAACGTCCTTCTTTCTTTCCTTTTGTTTTCCCTACTTTTTTACTTGACCATCTTGGTCTCAGCACTCACCTAGTTTCCTGGTAAATATCAGTTAGGTCTTGCAGAAGGCAGTTTTCTGTAGCTGGTCATCTTCAGTCATCACTGTCCTTTACTTTGGGGCTCTGATGTTGTCCTTCTATGGTTTAAAGTCTCCTGTCTTAGCTGTGCAGTGCTGTTTTAAGTGCCAGAATGATTCCTCCCACAGCAGGAGGGGCATGTTTGCCAACAAATGCTTAGAGCACAGACACCTGCAAGCGAAAAGGGGTGTTTTCACACACAGGATGGACACGTAACATGTCACAGGACTTCAGCTCTTGCATGCACTCACATGCACACTTGCAGGTGCATGCTTGCTCACTGGCATGTACTCCTTGCTTCCCACGCACACCCATGCTCGCATGTTGTACCACTGGCCTCACGTCAATGTTTCCAGGTCAGATGTGGCAGGGTACTGTGAAGGGCCAGTCACTTAATGAACCCCTCTGGGACCTACCTCAATTACTAACATTTTCTCTCCAACTCATCAGGCAGGGAGTCGCAGCCCTTGCTGTTTCACTCCATCACTTTCTTCCACTGCTTTTTCCACCTGAGCTGCCTGCTTGCTCCACACAAACAAACCAATTATCGATGAAGATACAAATTGGGTCCTTTTTCCTGGAAAGCTCCTTCAGCCTCACACTTATCCCAAGTTTTACAGAAACACGTCAACTAGCATTTCTCTCTGCCTTTTCTCTCTCCATCCCTGTCTTGCACATGCTGAATTACATATTCACAATTAAGCATCCACCTTCATATCCAGACCTGGTATTGACTTGACACAAAAAAATCACTATCCCCACGCACGTGCTTGTGTGCTTGTGCTGTTATGAAAGCACATGAAAGAGAGCTTGGGTCATTCATTAGTTTGAGAATTTGTTTGTTTCAGTTGGAGGTCACCTTACCTGCAGGTGTCTCAGACAGAAACAGCTTCCAGAATAATCTCCTCATCTCCAGTTTATGTAAGCAAGGCCTTCATGTACCAGAGATCATAAAATGAAATGAATACCACTGAACATAGTTGGTTTATATGCAGTGCATGCAAGCAAGTATGTTTTCTGGGAATGCATATGTCTTTGTCTCCTTAAATAAAAGGATCTTCATGAGAATTATTTAGTGTTACAAGAAGTGTGAGATGACAGCTGTGATCAGCTGGAGTCTTTTTCCAGTTCTGGAACTGTATGCTAATGTTTGGGTCTATACTTTACGTGTGGCAATTTGGCATCATGTGTATTTGGTATAAAGAAGTGAAATTGATCAAATCTTCCCAAAGAGCATCTGTAGTTGAGCTTCCGTTTACATGGCACTGACCTCTTCAGTGCCTTGCAGCTTGTTCACACATCTAAATAAACTCATCAACCTCTGGCTGCCTTTATGAAAATATGTTTTGGAGTCTATGAAATCAGCTTAGAGAGCATTAGATGGCAGAAAACGGGAGGTTACTTGTAGCAAACAAATAACCTTTTTAAAAAGCTATAAGAAAGGGCTTTAAAATTTGCAGAGTTTTGTCAAGGAATTGAATGTTAGAGAGAAATGTTCTTGAAACCCTGACCTCAGGGCACATGGCTGAAGTGCCACTCTCATGCTGGTGTCTCACATCCTCTCTCCAGCCTGAGGCCTCTCACCCCTTTTAGAAGGAGATCGTTCCTATGCTTAGCAAACCTGTGTTTTCTGAGGCCGTGCACATTCCTTCTTTAAGGCTACCATGCTGGTTCATGCCTCACTTCCACTGCTGACCATAGGAGTCCTCTGCAAAGACCTTGTTGATTTACCCAGCAGCTCTCAGTCCTGGCAGGTGAAGGTTAAGCTTGTGGTGCTGGAAGCTACTCTTAGTGGGTGCATTGTTACCTCCAACCAGACCAACAGCCAAGAGAACCTTCATTTCTCACCCTATATAGCTCAGATTTAAAAGGGCTCCAAGGAGATGAGCCTCTGCAGAATCTTCTCCAATTCCATTTAAAAGTAATAAAATATTGCACAAATGCTGGACACCTGAACATGGAGGCAAGCATTCTGCACCGTTCCCTTCATATCACTATTAGGAGGGATTTCAGAGAACGGAGAGGAGGAAGATATTTAGTAAACACATGGGTTTTTTCAAAGGGTATAAGTTAAGTAGAAATGATGGAGTAAGCCATGCTGATTTAAGACTAAAACTGTGCGTAGATGAAATAGCAGAATTAATTAAGGTAAAAACGTAACTGTCAGTAGGTGCAGTTAACGAGAGTCCCTGCGGGTAGGAATTCGTGCCACACTAGCTATAGTTGAGCTCTATACCCGTGATGTAAAGGAGATGACTGCATGTGTAAAAGCTGTAAAACAGACTTTTTCAGAGGCTAAATTTTTTAGACACTCTAAATGGCTTTCATTTGACACAACATCTTAGAGAGAACCCCAGACAGGAGAGACCATTTGTCATTAGTTTTATTTTCTTGCAGTGCAGAGGACATAGTATGGGTGGTAACTATTGCAATTTTGTAAAAAAATAGAAAAGCCTGGAAAAACTGACACTTGAAAAGTCTAATGTCCCCTAGTAAAGTCTAGCTTTGAAAAGAGAACTACATGAAAATAAGAGGGAGGTTTATTTTATCTTTTGCTTTAGAAAAGAAAGCATCCGAAAGGTTAAAATGTTTTAAGTGGAATGGTGGCAATTCAAATACACAATATCAGACTTAAAGGAATTCTTAAAAAATAAAGCAAAAGTGAGAGTCATATTTGAAGAAAAGCGTAAAAAAGAAAAAAACAAAGCTTTTGGGATTAAACATAAAATCATGAAAACACAGGTGTCATCATGTTCCCCCACCAAAACAGCATGTTTGAGGAACAAATTGCTGGAAACATCAAAGGTAACACTTGCTCAAATGCATCAGCACTACAAAAGTTGCCAAGAAGTCAGAAGGGGTGCCAGATGACTGAAAACTGAATTATGAAATGAGCAGTTATCAAAAATAAAGTAGATAGCGGATAAGCTAACTAGGATCTCTGCCCTGGTGTGTGATGTGGAAGAGCTTTGAGAGGTTCCACATTAAAAGCTGTTATTTTTACTGGGAACAAGTATGAAAAACTGTCTCAAATTAAATGTCAGGAGAAGGTTTTAAAACAAATCAATGAAAAAAACTACAATAAATTTTCAGGACAGATGCCAAGAGTTTGTGAACTAAAATTCAAAATATCCAAATTACTGTACTTTGCAACCTGTAGTTTAAATTGGCCCGACACTAGAGGAATTGATTGTGATTACAGTTCTTTAAAAATGCTCTAGGTGATGTCAGGAATTTCAGAGAAGTAAACTTTATTTCTGTTGTGGAAAAATAGGGATATCACAAATGGAACTTGCAGACACACAAATAAGTTTGACATGGTGGAGAAGAGCCAGCACAGCTTTTGTAAATGGAAGTATATCATCACAAACCTATCACACTGCTTGAAAGAAATTGATAAGCTTGTGGGTGTGAAGTGACTGAGTGATAGAATGTATTCAATTTCCCTCCCCTCTCAAAAAAAAAATATGGTTTTGGGGAAAAAAAGACAAAAATATGAGGGTCATATTTAAAGAAAAGCGAAAAAAAGCATAAGCTTTTCAAGGAACAGAGAGAAACCAATAGAGGAATATTTTCACACCATTGTATGTAGCCATTGGGTGGCCACATGTCTGTTGCCTCTTCAAGTTCTTCTCCATTTCAACAATGATAAGGTATAAATTAAAACATACATTGAAGATCATCACAAGCTTGGGAACTGGGGAGCTCTTTCAATCTTTTGGATTGGAGATGTTTTGTCCCAATAAATTCACAGCTTCATGAAGTATACACTGCAGATTAAGAATCCATAACCTTCACATTCCTGGGAACTAGATGCTTATGAGCAAAAGAAGGAATACCTGATATTTCTTTTGTTCTTAAAGTTATTTTTCCAAGCAGCTACTACTGTCTTGCTTTCAGAGAGGTTTCTGAACTAGATGGGCCTTGGGTCTGTCCCAATACTATTCTTTGCACGTACATTGTGACACTTGAAGGAGCTCTGCACCAAGGCAGGAGGACTTCTGTTGTTTTTCTTCCTCTTGGCAGTCTGTTGCTGTGCAGGGTATGGCAGGTACCAACCCCATCTCCAATAACCATGCGCTTCAGAAACCTGCTTCAGAAAGGGCTGCCTAGATAAGAGTCATTCTATCAGTAGTGAAATTCCTATTTTAATGTAATTTTACAGACCCTGATTCACTGTCCCTTAACTGCAGCTTGTTATTTCTGGCATTAGAGGGTAAAAAAAAAATAGCTTCTGGGCATGTGACACTATTCACAGGCCTTTAATGTCAGAAATAATGATCATGTTAAATTGGAGCTCATTACGACGAAATGAGACCTCATTGAGCCCTCTTTTTGGGGGGTTGTTTAATGATTTTCCTTTTTCTCTTCTTTTTTCCTTCTAAGTAGCTCTGAATTGGTACACTGGGGGAGAAGCTGGGAGGTTTGGTGGTAAATTTAAATTGCAAGAAACCTACACCTTTAAAATATATTAAAAAAAAAAAAGGCTTGATTTTTCTACTGTTCTCCCCAAGTACTCTGTTCTTTTGTTACATTTTTAGTTATAGAAATTTTCTTGCACCTCTTAAGGCTGATAATAATGGTTATATCTGAGGCAGCCACAAAACATATTTGGGACTTTATTTCAAGCACTACTTTTCTCATAATGAACATGAGGATCCCATTTTCCAATCTTTTTTCTAATCACATTCAAAAGTACTGAAGCTACCTCCTGTGATACAGCTGCAGTGAAGCCGCTTTGCAGTATGTGTGAAGCTGATGTGTGAAACCAAGCGAGTGCCCACATACCCCATCCCTTCTCTGGGTCTGCTATGGCACAATAGCTTCCAGATCTCAGGCCTGTCTGGATGTGTGGTATAACCCCATTGACAGATGCTCAGCAGAGCACATCCAATGCCAATCTGAGCAATGCTGCCTGGGATCAAACCATCAACAATAGGCTACTGCTGTCCAGTTATCAAGAGGATAAGTATCTTCAGGGGAAAAACAGTTTTGTTGTTCTCCTTCCTTCTCCTAAATATATCTTAATTCTATGGCATTCAGTCCCTTTTGCTTCCCTTCTCAAGTCATAGAATCATAGAATAGTTAGGGCTGGAGAGGACCTTAAGATCATCTAGATCCAACCTCCCTCCCATGGGCAGGGACATCTCACACTAAACCACATTAACCAAGGCTCTGTCCAAACTGGCCTTGAACACCACCAGGGATGGAGCATTCACAGCTTCCCTGGGCAATTCATTCCAGTGCCTCACTACCCTCACAGTAAGGAATTTCTTCCTTATATCCAATCTAAACTTCCCCTGTTTAAGTTTGAACCCATTACCCCTTGTCCTGTCACTACAGTCCCTAATGAGGAGTCCCTCTCCAGCATCCCTACAGGCCCCCTTCAGATACTGGAAGGCTGCTATGAGGTCTCCACGCAGCCTTCTCTTCTCCAGGCTGAACAGCCCCAACTTTCTCAGCCTGTCTTCACACAGGAGGTGCTCCAGTCCCTGATCATCCTCGTGGCCTCCTCTGGACTTGTTCCAACAGTTCCATGTCCTTTTTATGTTGAGGACACCAGAACTGCACACAATGCTCCAGGTGAGGTCTCACAAGAGCAGAGCAGAGGGGCAGGATCACCTCCTTCGACCTGCTGGTCACACTCCTTTTGATGCAGCCCAGGATACGGTTGGTTTCTGGGCTGCGAGCGCACACTGAAGCCGGCTCATGTTCATTTTCTCATCAGCCAACACCCCCAAGTCCTTCTCCTTGGGCTGCTCTGAATCTCTTCTCTGCCCAACCTGTAGCTGAGTCTGGGATTGCTCCGACCCAGGTGTAGGACCTTGCACTTGGCATGGTTAAACTTCATGAGGTTGGCATCAGCCCACCTCACAAGTGTGTCAAGGTCCCTCTGGATGGCATTCCTTCCCTCCAGGGTATCAACCGAACCACACAGCTTGGTGTCATCGGCAAACTTGCTGAGGGCACACTCAATCCCACTGTCCATGTCACCAACAAAGATGTTGAACAAGACTGATCCCAACACCGATCCCTGAGGGACACCACTCGTTACTGGTCTCCAGCTGGACATTGAGCCATTGACCGCAACTCTTTGTGTGCGGCCATCCAGCCAGTTCTTTATCCACCGAGTGGTCCATCCATCGAATTGATGTCTCTCCAATTTAGACAAGGATGTTGTGTGGGACAATGTCGAATGCTTTGCACGAGTCCCCTCCTGTTACCTTTCACATTCCTAGCCAAGTTTAATTCTATCTGGGCCTCAGCTTTCCTAACCTGGTCCCTAGCTTCCTGGACAACATCCCTGTATTCTTCCCAGGCCACCTGTCCCTGCTTCCACCTTTTATAAGCCTCTTTTTTCCCTTGAAGTTACCTCAGCAGCTCCTTATTCACCCAAGGAGGTCTCCTGGCCCTCCTGCTGCACTTCCTTTTAGTTGAGATGCAACACTCCTGAGCTTGCAGCAGGTGATCCTTGAACATCAACCAGCAGTCTTCGCCCCCCTGCCCTCTAGGGCTGTATCCCATAGAATCTTACTGAGCAGGTTCCTGAAGAGGCCAAAGTCTGCTCTCTTGCAGTCCAGGGCAGTGAGCTTGCTGCACGCTCTTCTCACTGTCCTGAGGATCTCAGATTGGACCATCTCATGATGGCTGCATCCAAGGCTGCCCTGGAGAGTCACATTTCCAACGAGCCCTTCCCTGTTGGTGAGCACGAGGTCAAGCATGGCACCTCTCCTTGTCGGCTCCTCTGTTACTTGCAGAAGGAAGTTGTCTTCCACACAATTGAGGAACCTCCCGGATTGCTTGTGCCGGGCCGTACCATCCCTCCAACAGATGTCAGGGTGGTTGAAGTCCCCCATGAGGACAAGGGCCTGTGAGCATGAGGCTGTTCCTATCTGTCTATAAAGTGCTTCATCCACAGAGGCCTCTTGGTCAGGTGCTCTGTAACAGATCCCCACAGCAATGTCTCCCATCGCTGTTCTCCCTTTAACCCTGACCCACAAACTCTCTGTGGACTGCTCACCTCTCCCCAGACAGAGTTCCATACTCTCCAGCCTGTCCCCAACATAAAGGGCAACTCCCCCTCCCTGCCTGCCAGGCCTGTCTTTCCTAAAGAGCCTGTAAGCTTCCATTCCAACACTCCAGTCATAGGAGCCATCCCACCATGTTTCTATGATGCCCATTACATCATACCCCCATAGACGTGCACACATCTCTAATTCCTCTTGTTTGTTCCCCATGCTGTGGGTGTTTGTATGGAGGCATCTGAGCCGAGCTCCAAATGAAGCTGCCTCATTGGCTGGAGTGGCTGGGATATCTCTACATTGCCCCGAGCATTTATTATAGGTGCTGGCAGCTGACTGGGAGTGCTGGGATGGAATGATGCCCCCCTCTCCCAACATATCTAAAGTTTTCTTGAGCAGCCTGGCAAGCCTCCTACCAAAACCGCTCTTCTCCTTGGTGTAGATGAGCTCCAACAGCCTCCGGTATACTTGGCCTCCCAAACTGGGTCCCAAAATCATCTCACAGTCATGTTTTGTTCCTGATGAATGCACTTGTTGGACTTGCATGCTCGATCAGTACCTCTGTGAGTTTATGTATCTCTGCTTCTACCTGTGCTTCATCCCCTCCTCTCCATTCCTGAGACTAAACTATCTATTAGTTTATTTCCTTCAGGTTTTCACTTCTTTCTGCATGGTATTTTTACTATGCTTTGTCCTGCATCTTCAATGAGCCTGGTGTGCTAGATCAGTTGTGATGTGTGTATCTTTAATCCTGCTGCTTTTGGTCATTGTCATGCATGAGTTTGATTTCTCATAAAACATACACCAAATCTTTAGAAGCTGGCAGAAATGTGATTGATGAAGAGTTAATTTTCTTACTTCATCGTATTTTCCTTTTTTAGCCCTCTTTCCTTGCAATGCGTTGCAGTGCTGTAAGCTCCTGAGAATTGTCAGCTTCATTCATTAAAGCTTACACAGCTTAATTTACTATTAAGTAATATAGTTTGAGGTGGGATGAGATGCTCCTGGGTCAAAAGGAGAACTCCAGTTTATGTCAGGAGCTCTGTTTTCTGTCTGGTGATGCACGTCTTGGGCGTTAACACAGATTCTGCTACACAGACTGTTTTCCTGACAAACGTGCTCGGCTATCTGACTGCTTTCTCCTCTTGGTGCCCTCCCCAGGCCTCATAGATTTGCTGTTTCTCAGTCTAGATGTGCTAGAGGAGGAAGATAGGCTGTAGTTCAGATGGAAAGTTGTTTTGTAGACAGAAGCCTGTTCATCATGCTGTACAACTGCCTCAGGAGAGGTGGCCAGCAGAGCCAACAGTAAATCCTGCATTGGCAGGTGGAGGATGTGAGACTGAGGACTAAAGCAGTGTATTCCAGGATTTTTTGTTCTGCAGATATCTACAGCTTTCTCTGATTTAAAGAGTAAAGTGACTGTGCTGAACATCCTTTTTTTTCTACCATGTTATTTTGAAGGAGTTCTTGGAGACTGGGGAGCTCTAAGGTGTTGGCTTGAGCTGGGGAAGCTGCATGACCTCATCTGGTGTGCTGGGCAGGGTAGGGTGGTGCCTGCTTCAGCCATTTCCAGGTCTACCAGCTGTGACTATGCCCATGGACTCGGAAACCCAGAGGAAGGTGACAGGGCAGCTGATGGGAAGGGGCCAGGAGCAAGGGAGCTGTGTGGCCATTTTCATCAATAGCTTATTCCTTTCTGCTGGGGCAGTTAGATCCCTGCCCTGGAGTAGGAGTCTGCTTTGCACTTGCTGCCATACAAACGGGATAAAACCACTTTCAGCCTAAGGGGTTTTCTTCTGAAGTCTCAGGTAAGTGATAAGTGATCCAGACATTAAGAGGTGATACACACAGAAGTTGTGCTGCTGTTGGATGCCACAATCTCCAGTGGTCTCCATAGACAATAAGCATAACTGCAGCCAACATAGAAAAGAAGAGCTTTAATAAAAATTTTAAAATAGTGTGCCATTTTTTGCATCATTAGAAGGCTCAATTGTAAAAGCAGCACAGGAGAAAACTGAAGACACTTAAAATTAGAATGAAAGCTGATAGAAAGTACAAAGATGGAATTAGCATTCAGATACCAAAAGAGAAGTTGTAGAGAACAGATCATAAGGAGCTATAAAGGAGGGAGATAAATATATTATGTATGCACTAAAAAAGGAAGCACCTGTAGGTAGTTGCAATGTCGCAGTGTTAAATTTGGAATATTATCTTTGTCCCAGCTCTCAAAGAAATATGAGGATGTTAAGACTAGAGAAAGAATGTTTCCATTTTGTATGTGACAAACAGTGGATGTCTCGACAAGTATTTTAGCAGTGTAGATATTTAGTAAAAGATTCTTAGAGGTGTTATGGAGAAAGCAAGCCAAATGTAGACAAATCTGAAGCTGATGACTGAGAAAAGCTGGAATAAAAGATGATGTTTGAGATATTGACTTCAGTGTTAAAAGTATTTAAGAAAGTTGCTAGTGAAAGAGGCTTTGTAGAGCAGATGAAGACCTCTGCTCTAGCTAAGTGATGTTCTGGATGTGATAGACAAGATACTGGATGCTATTTTGAACAATACCTTCAGATAGAGGGATAGATCTTTGAATCCTTAATACAAAGGTATTAGAGTTTCCGTCTGTGGTTGAGAATACCCATTTTGTCCTGTTCCATAACACGCACACACATATATATATTATATATGCATATGATGCACAGAGGTTTTTCTTGCAAGATATTTTGGATCATGGAGAAAAGAACTGAACAAAATCCAGCATTTAGGTGATTTGGCAGAGAAAACTACCATAAATAAGCCTTCCTTGGTGCTGAAGCTGAACAGAGAGCTACTAAGGACTTTGATGTGTGTGGCAGGCATGCCAGTTGCATAACATACCTCAGAAGATGAAACCCCATTGCACTTAGTGTTTTGAGGAAATAATTGGACATCCAGCTCTCAGCACAGCTTTTGATTGCATTGTGTTCAATACAATAAGCTCTTCTCTGCCGCATTTAGTTAGAATCTTGGCAATTTCTCTTCTAACTTTAATGTACCTGAGATTTCACTCTTGATGTTTGGTCACTGGGAAAGGATGGAGAAGCTTGCCCTCCTGCCTGGTAGGAAGATCTTGGGGAGCCAAATGACAATCTGTTGTATGACCATCTGATAGAGAATCTCTATGTTAAGGCAAATCCTGCAGACTAACAGGTCTACTTAGATATCTACTAAGCTGTAGATATCTACAGCTTTATCTATTTTAAAGCTGTAGATAAATTTCTGTCTGTCTCTGCACATGCATTAAAATGACTCAGAAATGGGCATGTTTAGGAAAAATGGCTACCTGTTAATGCTCTGCTTTCCTATGCATTACCAGTGATTATTATTTAGCATTGCAAAAAACAACATTTGAATTGTGATAAGCATATTCCAGTGTGAAGAAAAATCCTGAAGATAATTATTTGTATCCAAATTATTTTTCATTCTTTGGCAGACGTTTTCAGACTTCAAATATGTTGTTTTCTGCAAGTGCTGCATAATAAATTAATTGCTTAATTAGTAATAGATGTGTCACTCCTGGGAGAAAACCCCTTACTTTGAACAAGTAAACCAGACACCCCTTTCATGTTTAATATGTTGGGTTTAAGACTTTTACCTCTTTTTAAATGCGTACTTTCATAGATCAGATAATACCTTAAACTATTGTCAGTGATTATGTAAGATCTCACAACACAGAATGGAGCAAACTGGAGACATTTCCTGACTTTAATCAGCAATAGAATACGAAGAAATTAAAATTTACTTCCCATCAGTAGATCTCCTGCACACATTCCATCTATTCTAAGTATTGAAGTAGTCCTCATTACCATAGATGTGAAAATCTTGTGTCTATGGAAATCTTTGTAATGTAATCCAGCATTAAAATATGTTCATATTCTGGAACAGAATCAACGCACAGAGAGACTAATGGAGCAGGAACATTTTTGACTCAGGACAGCAGCCTTCTTTGTGGGAAACCTTTCTTGAGCTTCTAAAACAGAAAAAGGTTTGTTGACTACCAGTTGCTTCAGCTACATTGTCTAGGAGGTGCAGAAAATGGGCTGCTGCTGCTTAGGAAGGCAAAGGCATGGGTAGTTACCCCAAGGCTTCTGCTAATCCCTGCAGAAAAGTAATGCTTCTCTCATGTGCACTTGGTCTTTCATTTCATTTTGGCATGTTTGTGTTGAGTTTTTGGCAGATGGTGCCTTACTAGCACAAAGGGACCCTGATTCTGTGGTTTGCCAGCACTGTTAAAATCAAATAATGAGTGATAGTAACTGTATACATCATACTGTAGTGTTCTTGTCAAAGCATTCAGCTGGTTGATCTGTTAAGATTTTTTTTATGAGCAAGGCTTTGTTTTAACAATATTTATATATTCAAATAACTAGCAATTCAACTCTTTTATAAGTGCAAAGTCTTCAGTATATGTATCTAGTGATTCCAGGGAATCAATTCAGACAGTATTGGCATTATGTTGAATTTATGCCCTGGTTCTGCCTCACCAATATGTACTGCTGGTTTTATCAGAACATTTTTTCCATGTCCTATGGGATATGGTCCTGAAGAGAAGGGTGGTCTAGGAGAGATATGTTAGTTTTATGGATTGGCTCCTCCTAGAAAGAAGACCCAGCAGGATTAGAGAGATACTATCCAAGCATGAACATACAGGATTAGGAAAGCCAACTGGGGGTTGGCCTGGTAAGCGATGTGAAGGACAATGAAAAGGGTTTCTATGGGTATGTCAGCAGCAGACAGAAGACTAGGGAAAACTTGGGTCTGCTGTTGAATGTGTTTGCCTATATTGAAGAATGTATGTCTGCATCTGAAATTCAAAATGTGGTTTAAGTTATGAGCTAAACACCAAACTCAAGAGAATGTTGTGAAAGCTGTTAAATTGGCAACTTTCAGCACAAAGATTCAGCGTGGCTTTGTATTGATTGAAGGACAGATTTTGTTATATTCCAGTTTTTAATAATCAAATGTGTTGGCTCGAAAGAGGAGGGAAGAGAATAAGGAAAATCCCCAAATGAAGAACAGCTCAGCAATTGCCAAATGTAAAGGAATCCGGTGGACTCCTGCATCCCTCTCACACTGTCAGCTTTATACTGATGGTCAATGGTTCTTTGAGCCTGAGACCAGAAGAGCAGCTCTTACGCCCCAGCTCTACAGGTACATATGTCTGTGGTGGGGTTTTACTAAAGGTGGGCCTACCTGCTGGAAGGACTGAGGAGACCTGAAATTCATTTAACCAAAGCCACTGAGATGACTTCTCATGAGACACCCGCTTTGGCTGGTGTTACCCTGGGCTGGATGGTAACAGGTGACCAGGGCACAGAAGTTCTTTGTTCCATCCCACCCCTCTCCCTTCAGCTTTTGTTATCTATCCAAATTGTTAGCCGAAAAGATAGACGTATGCAAAGCACTTCCACAGAATCTAAGCTGGAACAGCTGTCAGAGATGCAGTCCCACTTAGTTGGTCTTCATAAAATGCATGCGGCATTTCTAAAAGTCTGGATAAAGGGTAAAGGCAAACTGTGCCCATTTAGCAGGAGGCAGCATGTGACAGCTGACAAAGTGACAGTGGGCCCCTGAACAGCCCATGTCACTCTTCAGCAGGAGGCCCTGAAATGCCCATTTTAATTTTAATGTTATTTTCAAATAAAATTGCCACTTTGGGATAATTGCTTCTTACTGTGTAACTTTGAGAACGCCATACTGAGCAAAGTGGGTGCAGCTTTCTTTATTGTTGTTCTTATTTGTTATTGTGCAGCACCATATGTGTCTACAGCCCTGTGCAATAGGTGGTTCCCTGAACTGCCTGCTGCACAAATCAGCCTTTTGTTCTGGGAGCTGTTGTTTTAAAAAACAAAACAACCGTCCCAACCTCCGTGCAAGGTAAGGAGCCGAGATCGGGGGGATTTCAGTCACATGCATTGTTTGGGGGGTTTTGTTTGTGCAGAGTTTTCTGGTAACCACATCTACAGCATTGGGCACAGTATAAGCAAATATTTTTCTTTGTGCAGAATGACTTACGAGTCTTTTCATCTGAAAGCTCCCCTAACTACTCGCTCAGTTTCCCTTTTCTTTCTGTCTTCCTAAAGCCTCCTGGTATGGCATGAAGCAAAAATGCAAAGCCCATTTTCTCCCAGGTTTGCAAATGCAGTCAGCATGTTTACATATTCTGTTTATTTAAATTCTTTCCTTCATATAGAGAAGAAAGTGTTGGTTTAAGTCCTTAAGCACCCTGCTATGGTTGCAATGGGTTCGTGGGGTTCGTTTTGTTGTATTTTGGTTTTTGATACCCTGAGGCTCGACGTGTCTTCGGGTGTCCTAGTAATGGAGTAAAGAGGTCAGAAGAACAGCAGCAAGGGACTCTAGCTAATTCACACCTTGGCACCAGGATGCTGGGGCTGACACGTCCAATTTACTGTGCCACTGTTTGACAGGTGTCAGGACTCGACAGTTGCACAGAAGTACACACAACTGCAGAACCAGAGCGAGGGGATGATTGAACATTCTGCAAATGAGACACCCAGGGAAAGAAACACACACACACACACACACACACAAAACAATTCAATAGAAAATCTAGGCTAATTAATGCCTGCTGTTGCCTGATGCGTGCCATGGCCCCTCAAGGACTCTTTGCCATTTGAGAGTTGAAAACATGTCAGGAGATTCCTCTTTTCTCTTGCATGGAGAATATTATGACATTTTAGTGCTAAAAAAAGTTATGACCACTTTCTCAGTTTTCATGGCAAGTTGTGAAACTTCCTGAAGTTCAGCCTTACCAGTGCCATTCCTGGCTCTGCAGTCTGATATCTAATCAGGTCACCTTTTATCTGTCAAGATTTACCTGCTAATATCTCACGTTCTCCTGGATATATGTTTGTACAGTTTTCTTTCTTGTGGACCTATAGAGCAGTGTCTCTGCGTACCATGCTCAATGAAGCAACCATTTAAAATGGGCTATTCTCTCCTGTCAGCAGCACTGCTGTCATGCACTGACTTTTGAGGGACTTCCCCTGCTGGTCAGTAGCCAGGCACCGTGGTCATCACCATCTCCAGCCAGAGAAGGAAGGCTGCAGAAACTTGGCCAGCTCTGCTTGCCTGATGCTGGGTTCAACCTCCCTTGCTGCCTCTGGGTCTATGCTGGGAACAGCAGTGTTTGCAGCAGATGAAAATGTGCTAGAGAAAAGCAGGTGTGTTTCCACAGTTCTCCTAGGATTCTGGCAGTGATGGGGAAGGAGCAGCTCCTGAGTGTGTGTTGATAAAGCACCTAACACCATAGTCCCTAGCCCTGGCTGCTGAGACCGGTGGAGAGGCTTGTAATGCTTCCCATGCCCGTTCCAGTGGCTGTTGCTGCAGTGAGTAATGGTGAGGAACACACACAGACTGTGTGAGCCACTTGGGATCTGCCAGCCACCCACTAATGCGGTTTGCATTAATGTCACAAAAAGAAGGTTCCTAGACCTTAAATTTGCACAGAACATGAGAAATGCAACTCGATCCTTGCTCTCCATCCTCTGATCTTCCTGTCGTGGCTTCTGCTGCAGTGTGGGTAGGTGGCTGTGTGGAAAGCTTTATGCTTTACTTTGGGACTGAATTTTAGAGTGGGCTAGCAGTGGGAGACTGCGATATTTGAGATTTGTCTGAAGTGGGAGGATCCCATCATTTGGGGAAACAGCTCTGTACAATGCTGTAAATCAACGGGACACAGTCTTGTCCTGCTGAGAAAGTCAGCAGAGCCAAAACTGAATTTAAAGAAAGCCTTTATTATTATTATTATTCATGTCAGGACTCCATTGGGAAAATCTTTATCTGCATTAAAACATACATAAGAGGAGGAAAGAAGAAAAGGCCAAGAAGAGTGTGTACTACAAAGCATCCCTTTGAGCTCAGCTCTGTTCTTCTGTAAAGTTCGTTGCCAGGCTCTTTACAGGGAGAGAATTTGGGTTCAGGGTTGAGCTGGAAACATTTCCTGGTGGAATGTATATCCCCTGATCGCACCTTTAGGAGATTATCCCATCATTAAATATTTGTAGGATAACAGGAGAAGCCTAATTTAGTTTTTGTTTCTTTTTCTCTGTGGTTTAATCACAGATGAAAGAGACTAATAGCACTACAGAGCTTTCTGGTGATCAAAGGCCAATCAATCCTCTTTGTGGAGTAATTAACTATTTGCTAAACTTGCAGAATTGATTTCCATTTAGGGCTAAGAGAGAGGGTTTTAAATGAAGACCGATTTACCAGGCATGAGGAGGGAATCTCAGCACTGATGCCAGGAGATACTCAGAGTGATGAATTGGAGCCTGCTAATTGGAGGATGAAAAATACAGCTGGAATCTGGCCCCATTTGCTCCTACTTTGGGGAGAGACAGGAAAAGGGAAATAAGACTGAGAATCTGACAGATGGCTCTCTGCAACTACAGCAGGGAGAGCAGAGTACAGCTAAAGCAGCATCTGACTGACTGGAAGGAACATAGATGTAACCAGCACAAAACTGTATGGCAGTGAATCCATTATTCAGGTAGATGCTCTGCCTAGAAATGATTTCTGCCTGCTCAGTTGCAACTTTGTGCTGGTGAGCTCCAAAGCAGCTTGCATTCACACTAATTCTCTCAATACAAAATCAATCAGACAGCTTTGTCTGCGTGGAGCATTAGTTTGCCAGGAAATTTTCAGCACCACAAATGAAATAGGGGCTTTGTGAAAAGCTGAGGGTGTAAAACATCTTTTGGCACTCTTCAGTGCAGCTAGAAGGAGGAGATTCTGTACTGATAAGCATTGGAGCCTTGGAGGGATAATCAGGATATTAGGCCTTACTTGAAAATGTTGAAATAGGGAACTGAGCTGGACAGACTGTTTACAGATATGGGGCATATTCCACAAGCAGAGGGACTAAAAAGGCTAGAGTCCATCATCATAGAATCTTAGAATCATAGAATAGTTTGGGTTGGAAAGGACCTTAAAATCATCTAGTTCCCACCCTCCTTCCAAGAACGGGGACACCACACACTAAACCATGTCACCCAAGACTCAGTACAACCTGGGCTTGAACGCTGCCAGGGATAGAGCATTCACAATATGCTTGAGCAACCTGTTCCAGTGCCTCACCACCCTCTTCATAGGGAACTTCTTCCTTATATCTAACCTAAACTTCCCCTCTTTAAGTTTAAACCCATTCCCCCTTATAGAATCAAAATCATCCATTATAATAAATGTGATAGAGAAATGCAGTGGCACCTTGTAAATTGTGAGTAGCACATGAAAAATTATTAGGGCATAATTCCAAGAAGTAAGGGGTTTTCACCAAATGTGGAAAGTTTCAAACAAAGAAAAGTCAGTACCTTTTCTCAGAGCACATAGGTAACACATGAAATTTATTGCACGTGATGTTGTGGAAGAAAAAGAATAAAGGAGTTCTAGAGAGACTAGACAAATTCATGGAGAAGAGGTTCATTCTTGCAACCTGATCTAGTTGACTATGTCCCTGCTCATTGCAGGGGGATTGGACTAGATGACCTCTGAAGGTGTCTTCCAACCCAAACTGTTCTATGAGTCTATTCTGTGACAGAGCTCAGCTAGACAAGGTGCAAGAGATGCCGTGGCATCTAAAAGAGGCATAGCAGGTGTGTACTTTTTGTCTAGGGTGATATATCCGCTTCTATGAAGAAGGCGATGCTGTTGTGATGAAGCTGAAAAAAAATTCTTTTCTCATTATTCAGTGCTACTTCGCTTCATTATTATTGGCAAGGTCTGTAGGAGAATCATAGAATATTTAGGGTTGGAAAGGACCTTAAGATCATCCAGCTCCAACCCCCCTGCCATGGGCAGGGACACCTCACACTAAACCATGTCACCCAAGGCTCTGTCCAACCTGGCCTTGAACACTGCTGGGGATGGAGAATTTACAACTTCCCTGGGCAACCCATTCCAGTGCCTCACCACCCTTACAGTAAAGAACTTCTTCCTTATATCCAATCTAAATTTCCCCTGTGTAAGTTTGATCCCATTACCCCTTGTCCTGTCACTACAGTCCCAATGAAGAGTCCCTCACCAGCATCCTTATAGCCCCCCTTCAGATACTGGAAGGCTGCTCTGAGGTCAATATTAGAAAAGTGAATGAAGGTCAGTATTAGGACGTTGACTATTTTTTTTACGTATCTCAGAACTACAAACCTTCTGGGGTTGCCTGCTGGCTTTCAGTTTGCCCAACACTACTGAGAAAGAGAAAAATACACATTAGAAGACACACTGCAAAATTGATCTTGCTTTATCCAGTTGGTATACAAATCTGATATTACTTTATTACAGAGAAATTTGGTTCCTCTGTATCAAATGATTCCTTAGGTGTGATTTGATTCATTTCTGCAGTTTCAAAAAAGGCGCTATAGGAACTTCATTAAGGAAGGCTTCTGGAGGGCAAAGCTGGTGGGGAGAAGGCTAGCTGGCCTCGTGCTGGGCTGTGTTCCACAGGAGTCGTTGCACAGTAAAACCCAGGGAAGTTGCATTGTGGTGTAGTGCTGGTGTCAAGATGATTGTGTTTGCCTGTTATAAATTGAATTCGCCTATTAGAGAGCTATGACTTGATTTTTTTTCATTAGCACACAAAGCTTGAAGGGAAAGCTTCTTCTGCGGTCCCTCCAGACCTCTTTAAACAGGGATATAATGATTCTCTGTTGAGAAAGAGCAAAAGAAATTCCACTGCTGTTTAAACAATTAAAAGCGAAGCTGTACTTGGCAGAGAGGCTGAGGCACCAGCGGTAACCTCTCCTCTTGGCTGACCAGCAGCTTTTAAATGCAGGGGCTGCTGTGAACTGACTCACTGCAGGGTAATTACGTTAGGGACCCATACGGCTTGCTGAAAATCAATTCTGTTGGACCAGTGTGTTTGTTCGGAAATCCACTCAGCCAATTCAGGAGTACATTAGGCTGCAGGCCCTGTGCGCTGACCTCCCCAGGATTGGGGTTGACACTTGAACGAAGGCGTTTGTCCAGTTAAAGGACAGTACTAGCAGCAGACTCTTATCTCCCCTAAATTGGATTACTCAGATCTGCTTGTTCTCTTTAAAGATAGCTACTTCAGGTTTTTTTCCTCTTCTCTTTCTGTCCATCTGAGACACTAACCTAGTGATTACAGTTTAACATGCCCTTCTCAGCTATTCCTGGATAGTGAACATTTAGTATTGCCTCTAGAACTTCCTTTTTTGGCTGGAGTGGGCTTATACTGGGGAGTCACTTCTTCAGCAGCAGTTGCTTTCTAACAGATTACGCAGCAAAATGTATGGAACCCATCGTATTTTAGCAAGATAGGGTCTGCGTGACCAGGCACGACAGGACTTGGTTAAACTCAAGTGCTGGGTTGGAAGTGAAGGAGAGGCCCTGGCAATGTGGGTGACATTTGTGCCACCTCAGGGTGACGGCCCGGAGCATGCAGGACCTGGTGCTGCTGACAGACCTGTAGTGGCACGAGCCTTGTGAGCTGAGCAGCACAAGTGGTGAGCCTTGCAAACCTGCAGGGCTGGTGAGTTAGACCTGAGCTAGTCACCTCACCATTATCTTGAGCACCAGAAATTGCTAATACCTGCTCTAAACCCACTTGGCCTTTCCCATCAATGATAAGAAAAGAATTCTTGAAATGTCCATCTCACGAGGTATAGAAAAAATCCCTGCTTTCTTGAATTTTCATTTTGTATTTTTAAATCCAGGGGCATTGGTTAACCTCAAACACCTCCACATGGAGCAGGTTATCAGCTCGTTCTGTCTTGTGTTGCAGAAGGTACTTGTATGTGTACGTGAAACCAAAATGCTTTCTTGCTTTTGGACGGGAAACTGGAAAATAAGGTTGGGGAAGAAAAACTTTGAATCCTTGAAGAGCTGGCTCCCTCTTAGCCCATGCACAAATCCTTCTGCTCTGTAGCTGATCCGTATGTAGATTTTTTGTTACAGTCTTGTACTCGGAGTTTGTTCTGGTCTTGTAACTCAAAGCTGCTTTTGCTTTCTTTATCTCCAAACAGTGCTGCTTGTTCTTGTTTGAAGCAGAATACTATCTAAATATAAGAAAAATTTCTCTTGAAAGAAGAATTTTTTGTGCGCATTTTGTAAACTATGCATGATAAAACAAGGGAATGAGGAAAAGAGAGGGGACAGGAAAAGTGTAAGAGTGTGTGTGTGAACATGTTGTTAGTATGTTTTCCCAGTTAGCAAAGATCTGGGACAGTATTCTTCTAGTGGGAAGGGAGCAGACAAATGGATATATGGATAATGTATAACTGCTGGTAGTACCATTACAACAGGAAAATCTATTTGGATGACTGTGTGAAGGAACTGAGATGAGAATGTGCTGAACATCACAATTCATGATTTTTTTGTGCTGATAAAATGTTTCCAAACCAGTTTGATAATATCTCTGTGAAAGATACTGTGAAATATTAAAAAAATAAATAAATAAATCAAGTCTTCTCTGTGTATGCAGAATCTCTATTGAAAGCTCCAATGGGAGTCAAAGTTCTTGTTTAGCATACAGAGGCATATGAGTTTTAGTGTTCAGACTCTTAATCTACAAAGAATAATATAATCCTGTTTTATCTAGCTGCACCACAAAGCCCCAGTTGTAGATAAGTTCTGTGGTGACTGTGGATGCAGCTGCATCTTCTGCTCCTCTTCCCTCACCTACCCTTGGTAAATGTTTCTGCAAAACAGATGAAATTAACTGGTGTAACCAATAAATAAAGAGCAAAGTTTGCAGAACGGATGGTTGTAACACAGCAGTAGACCTTAAATACAACTGATAGGTCTGAGCTTCTGCTCAGCTGCCTGCCGATATCAATGGTTTTCTGGTTTTGTGAGTCCTGGTGTTTCACCCTCTATTCTTCAGGGCTGTGAAAGCATGGGAAGCCTATGTAGGCCTCCAGACTGTCTTTGCAAATGTTCCCAGTTAGGAGATGGGATCACTTTGGATGGGAATTAATTTATGCTGCATAAAGGACTGCTTCTGTATAACAGCCAGCATGGGTTCACCTGCAGATTCCAGCATGTGTCTGCAGTGCATCTGTATGGCCATATCAGCCATGTAAGGGGAGCCACCAGGAAAAGGAAAAGCTCAGAGATTTGCTCTCCTCCCTCATACGTGTGAATCTCAGGAACTGTCTCATCTCCTCTGAGGCAAAGAACTTGCAGGAAGGCTTTCTGAAAGGGAGCTGTCAGAGATACTGTCCTTCCTGCATAGCAACACTGCTTCTGACAGTAGTCTTCTGCTGGCACAGCTGAGTATTTCTCATGTCCTTCTGAACCTGAAGGTGCTAAGAGGCAGTTGTATTGTTTCTGGGTTAGGTGCAAACCAAGTCCCAGGTTTGAAGTTACCTCTCATTCAGTCAGAGATCCTATTTGACCTGTGTGGATTTGTTGCATATTATATTAAAATGAACAATGTGCTTGGCTAAATAACAGTCTTTTCCTCTTTTTTTTTTTTTTTAACACTATTGTCATGGCAATGGCAGTTTTTCACAGTACAAAGATAGATGCAATTAGGATAAATCAATAGTTGCTAAAATAGCTCTTCCCAGATGCAGAGTAGAAACTTCAATTCAACAGGTAATAAATTGCTTTTCTTGGATGAGTGTAGTGGTTGAAGTGGACTGAAAGCAGTCCAAACTGGAGCTAGCATATACCTTTAGAAATTAAATCAGAGGTATCAGCCTCTGTGCTGGAGAGCATGCAGCCGTACACATAATTGGCAGTTTTCATGACCAAAGGGAAGTCTGTGACCAGATCCTGCTATTGTACATGGGCAGATTTCTGCTGAAATCAATAGACCTCTACCCCCGGAAGCTGCTGAAGTAGGTTGATGTGCCTGGTGTGCTGGTGGTAGACATTAGACAAGACAAAAGTTTCCAGTTCTATATGCTACCACCCATGGATTGGTTTTGTTATCTCTGAGTAGAAAGACAGCTCAAGTAACTTCAGTTTCACTGTTCTCAATAGACACATCTCACTAAGGCTTCACAAAGCAGAAGAGAAGGCAAACACTGAATTAAAAATAGAGAAGGTGCATTTTTTCTTCCACATTGTTTCAAAGAGGGTGAATCCATTGTTGGGGAAGAAAAGGGGATTTGTGGTGGGAAGAGAAACATTCAAATGGCAATGTTGATCTGTGAATATTTTGATGAGAGCTTGGTCTACAGAAACTGCTGTCATGGGTGCATAACATAATGTCTTTGTCTGCTGTCCTTGATTTACCTCCCTCTTCTTTCTTCATTTTATTACTGTGGTGCACTATGACCCTGACTCTGTGGTTTCTCTAACTTCCTGAAAAATAAGCTATTCCTCCCAAGATAGTT
The DNA here is from genome assembly GCF_028554395.1 of Pezoporus wallicus. Classification (NCBI taxonomy): domain Eukaryota; kingdom Metazoa; phylum Chordata; class Aves; order Psittaciformes; family Psittacidae; genus Pezoporus; species Pezoporus wallicus. The sequence goes on along the minus strand of NW_026636279.1, from coordinate 462,680 downwards.
ATACCCTTCTCTTCTTCTATGGCATGCAGTAAGAGCTCTGTACAGCTGTTATAATGACATCCTCGATACTAGCAAAAGATGAATAATAAAAACTGCTACCATTGGTCCCAGAAGGGCTGGAAGGAGGTTTGTTTTGGAATAATGAGTATGGAAATTCTGCATCCATAATGAACTGCAAGCAGTCTTCCAACTCACTCGTGCCGAAAATTCACACTTGCCTTTCCCATAACTTGTCACTTTTCTTTTATTATTATTGTTCAATATGTAAACAAGGCCAAGAAACTCTTTGTTCCTTTGTGCCTACTTACATTTGTCCATTAATCCCAGTCTCCCCTCCCCCGCCCCTGCAGTGCACACAGGATTACACAAAGCAAAAGTCATTAATTTTTATCTCTGACTATCTGTAGGCTTTTTAATGTGGCCTGGCTTGCTTATGCACCAGCAATTACATGTCATAAGTGCTTGTAGATGCTGAAGCAGTATCATAGGCTGATGAATCACTGCCTTCTCCTCTGATTAGTATGCAAGGGGTCGTACTCTTCTTTGAGCAGCTGGCATGCCAATGAGGATCTGGCTCTGCTGGTCAAGGCATCTGGACATGAATTCAATATGGATTGCTTTAATTAAATGGCTAAGCACACAAGGAGCTAAGAAACAACTCCATCATTGACTGAAATTTTAAAATAAAGTCAACGTGAGAGCATAGGTAAAAGAAATTGTTTAAACACCTGTTGGTTCACTTGTGAACCTCCAGGTTCCTTTTCCATTAATGAAGTTCTTACAAGTGGCTGAAATTCCTTCCAAATTCATCCTTCAGATAAATCTTATTTCTAAAATTTGATTTATCATTAAAGTTTAGGAACCAATGAACTTGATTCCATTTCTCTTCCCTTTATAGGATTGATTTTATTTCATGTAATAGTAAGATTATTGCAATTTGTATAAGCAACTATTTTAAAGGAGGGATTAGGTAGGTGTGTGTTGAACCATGGGAAGTGGAAAGTAGCAAATCATCTCTGAATATGACAGAGGTGGAACAGGAGAAGATGAGAAAAGCATTGTAAAATACTTATTTTGCCCACTTTGAAACTCTGTGAATTATGCCCATTGATAGAAATACCATAAGGATATTTTCTTCTGTTAGGTATCAGTCTTTGCAAAATGGAAATATGAAGTCTGTTCTTTGCTTTTAGGTTTTTCTGGTCTGATATAACCTTAATTTCTGTTCTAAGAGTTTCTGTACTGGACATCAAATTGCAGGTCTGATTAAAGCATCGCATCATGCTGAAAAATTCGCAGTTCATTTGAACTGTTCAGTTCATTGACTAAATAGTATTATGAATAAAAAGAGGGCTTAATTTCCTATATAAGAAGTCAGATTCCTACCAAATGAGCACCTTATCACCTGTGTTCTGCAAGGACTGTCATGACTCATGCAAAATACAGTATTTACTTTAGCTTAAAATGACGGATTGTCTTCCTGGTTTGGGAAAGCTCCTGTGAACTGCCACAGGAGCTCCTGTGGCTGTGCGGATGTACACATCCACTTGAAAGGCTTTTGTTTCAACGTGAGCTTTGAGCTGTAGCCATCCTCTTTCCTATACAGCTGCTCAAGACTTTTTTATATGGCCCAGAAGAGTAGGCAGGGAACCTTCTCCATGGAGAAGCAACGTACTCTGACTTAATGCTCTGTGCTTGCCAAGCAAAGGAAAACTTCACTGGTCCAGGTATGTGCAGAGCAAAGGAAAGCAGCAAATGAACTATGAGGGATTGTTCTTTGATGCCTTTTGGTTGGGAAATCGTGAGGTTTAGCCCAAGTCTACCTCTGGGATTTTCATGTGCTTAATGATTTCATGCACTTTGTAGTTATTTGGTCCTCAGGAGGAAACATGAGTGCAGCTGTAATGATAGCTTGATAGACACCAGAAGGTTTTGTTTCTTTTTTTTTTTTCCTCATGCAGTTTACCATCCTTAGGAGGCAGTTATCATTCACTGTGTTTCAGGGAGTGGGACAAAGCTATTGTTTCATCAATTATAGAGATGAAAGGAGCCCTCCTCTGCTGTGACATCTGCTAAATCATGGAGCCTGCACACCCTTCATGCAGGGAGCTTGCAGTGTGGCCTCCAGAGCTGTCTGTTGAGCACTGGTCAGCACAGCAGCAAGGCTGTGTAAGCCTTATTGCCATCCTTGGTCTGTGAGAACAGGGGCTGGAAGCACCCTGGTGCTGCAGCCAGTGGTTGAGAGCAAGGGGTCCTCTGCACTGCTTAGAGATCTTGAAAAGATAGAAGAGAGTTGCAGGCAAATGAAGGGTGACATGCTGAGACTGTAGCTGTTGTTTAACCATTCAGTGATCACACTCAGTATCTTCAAACTGCTGGTACTCCACTGCATCATCTCAATGCAATCTTCAACTAACAATTTGTACTAAAGTTGGTGAGCAGGAAAGATACCAGGCTACTGTCTTTTATAGAAAGTAATAAAAGGAAGACAGCAAAATTAAAATAGAATCTGTATTAAAGGTATTTTTTTCTTGTGTTTTACATTTCAAGAGACTTTCTTGTATCTGTTAGATAATGTGCATGCTTCATAAACCAAGGAGATTCATCCTGTCCTTCTTCTAAATGAGGAACAACTGGATGACGAGTTCCTCAGCAGTATCACAGTTTTCTGTGCATCAGAAGGATGTGCTTAAATCCCTTAAAATCAAAAGAATTGCAGAAAACACACCAGTAACATTGCAATGAGGACATGTTTTTTGAAATCTTGAGTATTCATTCATAGATTTTGTACAACTTACCACTTGCTAGCTGTTTAGGATTTTAATCTAAATGACAAACTACTTGATTGCATTTCACTGCTATAGCAGGTATTTCTTAAGTTTTATTTTTAACACAATTAGTTTTGTGTTAATAATGATTTCCTCCTTCCCTCCCCCCATCCCCAACCCCCCCCACCCCTTATTTTTGCCAGTGCTTGCTAGGGGTCATTTCCTAACGAAGTTCAGTGCCCTCTGGAGCATGTCACTGATGCATGGAAAACATACATTAGCATATAAAGGCAGATTTTTTATCAAAGCAAAATTTAATTTCACATATGTGTAGCTGTCATTCTTTGCAGACACACAGCTAGAACTCTGCTTGTCCCCCTTGTTTTTCCACTTCCCACCAGAACATCCATCTTCAGCTTTGTTCTCCTCTTCCTTCCTCCTGTGCACTAGTGTCTGTCCCAGCTCCTGCTGCAGTGAGCGCTTTGCACAGCAGAGAGGATACTATACTTAGTGCAACCCAGTTTACTCTCATCATTTTAATAGTGGACCTAAGGTATGTTGCCATGTGAACAAGTCATCATGTCACCATGGCAACCAGCCGGATTGCAGCATCGCTCTGAGGAGTGGACTTTTTTTTACCCCTTTTTTTCTAGTCAGTGCTTTTTCTTTTGTTAAATTTGCTGAAGGGCTCACAATGGGAGGATTGAGGCTGCTTTATCAAGCAGCTTTTCACTTAAACCTGTAAGTTGTTGTATAAACAGAAGGGCCAGCATGCCACTGGATTCTCTTTCAAGGCAGACTTGATGAGGGCTTTGAACCAGGACCCCAGCACAGTTTGCAGCTAGATCAGAACTGAGACAATTACATGCCTTGGCACTTTTCACTCTTCTCCACACTTCTCCACTGCTTCCCGCAGTAGGGACCCCGGGCACTCTGACATGGATTGGGTGACCAGCGGACAGCCCTTTGCTCCCACTTTGAGCCTTTTTTGCTTTTGGGGATCTCAGTAGGCCAAAATTAGACATACTGAGAGGTTTGAGTTTATGTTTTATTTTTTCTTTTCCTTCTCCACATAACATCAGCAGCTTCCAGCACCAAGCAGTGGGGGCAGAGAAGGAACATGAACAGGCAAATGATTCAGGCACTCAAACACCAGAGTGGTGAGAGCTGTGTGCGATCGGTATGTAAGGGCATGGTAACAGAATACATAGAATCCTTAAGGAGACCATAGAAAAATAGGCAAATAAAATACAGCTATTAAGCTGGAACTCAGAAACATTATTTTAAACATATAATTCCAGTAATGCAACTCTTCTTTTCCCTGAAACTGTGTGTGAAATTATAGGCTAGGCTAGCAGAGATCGTCACAGCCACTTTACAGGTTGGGGTTTTTATATCCGCAGTTTCGATATGCACACACTCCTGGTTGCCTTACAAAGAGCTCTTAAGGAAAGTATCTCCTGTGGAATTTCCGGAGCTTAAGGAGTAGCCTGCATGATGGCAGCAGAGATTCTGATCTTCTGCAATTACAATTGCATAACCTCAACAGACCTTTCAGCCTGTACAGATCTTTTTCCAATCTCGACCTCTACTGCCTGATTCATTCTCATGGCAGCAAAGGAGTAGTATCAGAAATTAAGCAGGAGAAAGAACTAACCTGCATGTGTTTGTTTGGGGAAGGCGGTCACTGGGGCAGGAACCAGTGCTGGTGGCCTATCTTGATGTGCTAATGCAAACTAGAGATCAGACGTCTCCCAGGGTTTGTGTTTTGGGTGTTTTTTTATTATATGATGAATAAAGAAGAAGGAGAAGGACGGTGTAGGTGTTGTTTGGATGGTGGTATGGTCCTCTCAGGACAGTGAAATGCAACAGCTGTGCAGCTTTGGACACAGAAGATTATAGGAGTAATACCTGTAAATAGCCAAGCTTCATTACTAGCCTGTAACATATCAGCAACAACAGAAAAATCCTAGTACCACCCTACTGGGTCTACATGCTCTTGTACTGGTGGTGTTCACAACCAGCCAGGGTATGTCATTGAGATGTTGCTCACTCTCAGATATTGCTGAGAGTGAGCGTTTAAATGAACGCTCACTCTCAGCAGCTGTGCTCACCAGCCCTCTTCAGATGAGTGTGCATTGATAGATGTACAGTGCAGGATGGGCTCATGCTCCTGTAGTACTTATACTCATTTAGGCAGGCAATTGGTAAGGTGAATCACCCTCCATAGGCAGCAGGGATCATATCTTCTTTGTGCATAAAATTACAGCAAACAAGCCTCAAATAGCACAGGACACTTTCATAATTGATTTATGTAGGACTCCGAAAGTTCTATTACCTTTTGTTTAGCTCAGGGGGCCTGACTCTGTGCAATCCATTGCTGAAACTAATTACAAGATATAATTAAACTGTGACACGAAGATATTATACCGTTAGTTTACTAATGACACCGCGAAGCTGTACCACCAGCACAGGACAGTGATTATGCTTCATTCATTATTTATCCGTTTGCTAAATGAGATGCTGACATTTTCAAAAATTACTTTGAGGTTTCTTAATTGTCGGCAGCAGGATGGACTAGAAGGAGCTCTCCTTCCTCTTAGTTACTTATCTAAACCTCAGATGTATTATTAGCAAAAAATAAATAATAAAGAAACCCCCAAACTCAGGCTTTCTGGTCATTGTTCTATCTGAAGCTGGGTAGTCATTTCTGAGCACTGATGTGAAGTGATGAATAAGAAGTGTCTTCAGGTGAAACGTCTCCTGTAGCAGTTTATGCCATAACCTGGGTAAATGGTGATACCTTATGAGAGGGTGATGTCAAGTTCTAAGTGGTTCAGTGCCAGCTGGAGAAGACTGTCCCATTTCTTCCCCTGAGCAATTTTATGAATCTATTTGCATCTTTGTTTGTGTAATAACTTGGGGGACTTTATCGATCTGTAAAATATTTGTCCATTACTAGTACTAAAATATAATTATTTACCTTAAATAAACCCCATTACACGTAAGTACTATAATTGGCACAAAGTAGAACAGGCACTGCCTCTGGCTGGTAATTTGTATGGATGGCCTCTCTCTTCTCCATTCTGGTATTGAGCCATTCATTTGCAGCCCAGTAAAGCTCTGTGCTACAGTGGTGAGCAGACCAGCAGACCAAGAAAGTCTTGATCCGGCTCTGAAGAATACCCCATTTGCTAAAGCAAGCCTTATCCTGAAGCCAGAGGGGAAGCACACATTATCTTTGTCCTTACCCTGAAAAGATGATTTCTGTGGACAGGATTTATTTACAGCCACCACATCTCTGTGTAGCAGCCTTGGTTTTCTGCACTATAATTAATGGAGGAGTTTGCCTTATCATATTCTCAGAAAGAAAAGATGCATTTACTAGCTCCATTATGACGAATTCTGGTGTTCTCTTTTTCTCCATAGTAGCTTCTCTTTCTCCTCCTGTGCCTTTCCACTGTTCCTGTTCCTTGGGTTCAGAGATGCTAAAAAGTACATACAGAAGGCCCTGTACAGTCACTAGCCTCTCAGTAACCCCCCTAGCAGTGCCTCATGCTTGTTTTCACCAGAGGCACCACTGGACAGCTTAAGACAAGGTTTAATTTCTTCTGAGTGTAATGGTATCTTGCATCTATAATGATGCTATTTTCTCTCCTGTACTGATTAAGTATGATTTACCCAGAGAACTAAATGATGAATATTTGAGCAGCGTGTGTTAAGCCAATAGCTGGTAAAATAGACGTAGTAAACTTGCAAAAGGAAAAGGAAGAGGGACTTACAAGTTATGGAATATTAGCAGGTGCAAGAAAAAAGAAAGTGAGATTAAGTCAAGAGACAAGAGACTATTTCTACTGCTTTGTCTAAAGAACAAGCTACATGTCCCAGGTTTGGATTGCCTTCTAGGAAGAAGGATTTTTCCTTCTTTTTAACCCCTCTAAATTAGTTTAGGAGTTGCTTTGGTTTAGTTGAGAGTGAGTGACTTCCATAGGTTGCATATTTGAACCCCTGGAAATTAAATGGCAGTGGAAGGTAAGTGTCTCCTCCAGAATACACTGATGTTGCAGTCCCAACTCTCCTCTAAAGCGAGAGTGCTCTGGCCAGCACTAAACATATATACCAGAATATTTTTATGTTTTCATCTCTGTCATCAGATGTCTTTCATCTCTGTTAGCAGAAACTCTAAGAGAGAATGAGATGGATAGTGAGATTTCAGTTCAGCTCTTCACGTTTTCTAAGCTGGAATCAAATAGCAGTTCAGAAATGAATGAGTTTGAAGGAAACCATTTCCCAGAGCTTTATTTACCCAATAAGTAGTAAATGTTTAACAATCTCTAAGTGTGCTTCAGAGAAACCCTGTGATTGCAATTGTTTCAAGAATATGGTAGAAAAAATATAAAGATGACATTAGATGAGTATCTGGTGCTTCATGGACTCCAAAAAGCACCCAGAAGCTGTAAAACTGCTTATTTTGCTGAAGTGGTACTTACTGCAGAACATTCACCTCCTAGATCCAGGTGACCGATAAACACCAGCTTGCTCCAGAAAAACTCATGCATCGTTCTAGTAACTGCTGCTAGACTCATCTTGCTATAGATGATGGTGACCCCATTTCAGATCACATTTAGACCATTCTGGCGGGGACCAGGAGCTGGGACTGCCAGGCTTTCACTGAGAGCTCTCAGCATCAGCTGAGGTTTTTCCTTCTCCAGAAGTTACATCAAGGACTAACCAAGAGGGGCTGAGGAGTGGTTTTAAATACAGTCTGTGAAGCCCCACACAGGGCCTAGGTCTTTGACATAAGGAATGGAGCTTCCTTATGCATTGATTTTGTAATGTCGCTGAGCACATGTGGAAGAGCAGGGTGATGTTTTTAGCTCTTTTTATAATGCTCCTCTCAGCACATTTTTGTGTATATTTTTTATCTAGGTATTATGCTCCACTATGTAAAAAAGGGAAAAAAGGTATTCTTAAGTAGCTGCAAACAATGAGAAATAAATAAGGAACAATGTTTCCAAAGCCTAAACTTTTTTGAGTTTGATTGTGTGAATTCCTTGTCTTTTGCCTCCTTCTCTTGAATCTTCTGTACCTTCTGCTTGCTGCAGCTACCTTTTCCACCTTTTTTTTTTTTCCATTATTGTTTTTGTCCTGAAGATTTTCTGGGTTTAGAGCATTTTTTATTTTTTTTTTTTTTTTTTTAGAATTCAAGTTGTTCTTATTCTATCACTCCTGTATTTGAAGAGTGGTTAGACTTTGCTGTAAGACTCTTGGTCCCAAGTCCCAGGGAGTGGAAAAATCAGTGAGGATGCAGATGACTGCAAATTGATCAAGAGCTTACAACCAGTTTACTATTAGATTAACATGACCTATCTTTTCAATCTAGGATGCCAGGATACTAGAATGCTTTAATGTAATTGATTGTGCTTGTGGGTAGAAAGATCAATTTAGGGATTTTCTGAGGTCTTTTCCAGCCCCGTTTTCTATTATTCTAATCATAGATATCTGGGATCTGTTAGTGAGCCAGATGTGGATATAGCTTGAAAACTATTAGCTGAACACCTCTTTCCCCAATAAAAACTTAGGAGACCTGGGAGAAATCGTCCATCTTGCCTTACAGATTTCTTTGTATTAGAAACCGTATTTCAATTCTGTAATTCCCAGGTTTAACACCAACTACTGTATGAAAAAATGTAGACTCTTACCTAAGTGTGAATGGAAGAGAGTTGTATGGCTACATCAGATACAGGAATACTGTATCTGAGTTGAGCAAACACCATCTGTGTGTTCCTGTTAGGGGTCCCTCAGCCAGTTCTGATCAGTGCCTCTGATATTTCTCCTGGGTTTTATTACCAAATAACACGCTATAGCATTTTTTCTAGCTCTTTTCTCCCTCCCTACCCCTTCCCACCCCCCTCACCCCCCCCCCCCCCAATGAACTCCAAGCCTCTAAATATAGGTCACCCCAGGCAATTAGGGAAGAGCTGCTGGTTTTGAGCGATATTCAGCAGGCAGGAAGCCCAGTTTCCAAATGAGTTATCAGGTGATACGATGTTTGGCCTCAGCCAGAGTGATTGACAGGGGGCCTGCATGTTCACAGATACATTATTTAAACATGGTGCGATATAAGAGATCTTCTGCACTAATTACTTCGAAGGCTGTATTAATCACAAGACACTTTAATACTCAATCAATACTTGCATTTGTCAATGACCTTGTAAATCTCCTCCACTTTAACTCTGCTGTGTGGCAAAAGTAGCTGCTCAAAATCTTTGGGTGGCTTGTTTTGTACTACTGTTGCTCTGTAATATGTATTTAACAAAGTCTCAATTCCAGTGTTTTAACTTCAGTTTCATAAGTCAAAATAGGAAAAGGACAGATGTTAAGGAAACTAGGTACCTATATTCCAGCTAAAGTGTCGTCATTTTTGATGTAGATTGGGAAGCACATACACTGCAGAGGACACTTTATATGGCATTGGCATATCCTGACTTCACTTGAAGGCTGGACAATGGTGACCTGATGGTAGACTAATTTATGTTCTAACTGGCATGTGCATATTAATGTGAAGATAGCAGCATGCTTGTCCTCATATCTTTTAGATGTAAGGGATGTGAAACTTGGTAATTTTATCCAAGCAAAGGAAGAAAGTAAAATAATGTCTTCAAATTAAGATAAGATTGCATTGCAGCCCAGTGCATTCAGAAATGGAAAAGTCATTATTTTGTTTTTCATTTAAGGCACTGAGCTAGAAGAGGGAAACTGAGAGGAAAAAACTGTGCACTATGATCTCCTGTCTAGTTGGAATAGTTTATCTTTTTATAGAGTTTTTTTTTTCCCCAGCTACTACACTGTTGTTTGAGCAGGTATTTCTCATATTCCCAATTGATTCATACAATTAATAATATTTTACCTGCCTGGGGTTTTTTAAGTATTTTGGAACCTAACAGTAGTTCACTCAATTGTTTATATGTGGTCATGAGAAAGAAAAGCCTTGATTCCTCAAATGGGTCAGTAAGTCATGGAATCTCTGAGGTGGGATGGCACTTCTAGAGATTTGTCTCCTCCAGTAAGTCCATATATGTCATGAAGTGGCGAGCCCAGAACTGGACCCAGTACTGCAGACATGGCATTCCCAGTGCTGAGTAGTGGGGAAGGATCAGCTCCCTTCACCTGCTGGCAATACTTCTCCCAGTGCAGCCCAGGATGCTGCTGACTGTCTTTGCTATGTGTGTGTATTGCTGGTCCATGCTCAGCCTGATGTCCTCCAGAAACCCCAGGTCCTCCTCTGCCTGTGTGCTGGTGCCCCAGGTCGCTTCTCCTCAGGTGCAGGACTTAGCTTTCCCCCTGCTTGAGTTTCAGATGCCTGTTAAGGCCTTTGAGGTCACACTGAATGGCAGCACAGCCCTCTGTTGTGCCATCTCATCCTGGTTTTGGTTTTGTGTCAACTCCTCTATAGAGCTGTGCTCTACCTTTGCATATCCAGCTCGCTAAGGAAGCTCTGGGACATCACTGTCCTCACTGCTGACCCCTGGGGTACACTGCATGCTGATTTTCAGCAATCCAATGTAACATTACAGGATTCTTATGCCAATTGCAATATCTTTTTCCATGGGATCCCTGTTGGTAATTGTTGCAGCATTGTTCCTTTAGCACTCTAACATTGACTCTAACATTGCATCTGCAGTGCAAGATCTGCAAATATTTAGACCACTTCTTTAGTCTTCCCATATGACCTTTTTCTCTATAATGAGAAAGGTTCTTACATTAAAAACACTTCCTTTATTGGGGTCAGTACTTTATTTCCCATCTGCGGCGCAGCAGTTTGGGGTGGCACACATACCCACATTCCCATGTCTTCTGGTTCTACATACTTTATGCTCTTTATAGCAATTTTATCTTTATGCTCATTTCTGTGGAATTCTGTTGCAAAAGTCTTATTGGCAATGTACAAAAATTACCTCCTTCTTATTCCAGAGTGCCCCTGCCTGTAGTCACTGCTGTCACCTCTGAAGCTGCTGTGCTGCAGAGAGAGGTGAGTTTAGTGCTTTCCCTCTGCTCTCAGGCCATTTTTCCTATGCTTCTTTTTTATTATTTTATTTTATTTGTGGTCCCTGTCATTCTGCCGGGGCAAGGGGGTAAAGAGATTTGACACTAAGTGTGGGGCAATGCTGTATCTGGAATCTATCTTCCAGACGGTGAAAGAATAAAAATTCATGGCAGGACAGCCACTGCTGACACATTCCCAAAGACATATTGCAGGTAGCATTATTTATTGTGGCAATGAGTTCATAGAAGTGCTACCTCAAAGCACCCTGAGAGATCCTAAAAAGCCCATCTCCCATCAGGTAAGGCAGATTTACTGCGGCTGCCGGCGAAGGGGGTCAGGCAGCTCTGCGCAGGAGGCAGCTCCTTGCAGGAAGCCTGGCTGCTCTCCTAACGGATGTGGCATGGGGCGATTGGCTCCAAGGAGGGCTCGAGCCTGTAATGTTGACCATAAACTTGAAGTGACACGCTGCCTTAGATAAGAAGTGCTGGAGGGAGGGGCTGGCGTGGTTTCTGGGAGCAGAAGCGCTGAGGTCCAGCACAGGCACTCATATTTTAGGTTAATGCTGGAAAAGGAGTGATAGGGGTGGGGATGGGAAAGGATTGATGGTGTTGTGAGTGAGCAATGCACTCCCTGTGCCGGAGGCTGATCTCAGCCCGCAGAACCGTGCCATGGCTGAGGCAGGCAGATCTGACCTCACTTTCCCCAAGACAGGGAAGGGAGAGGCTGTGAGTGGGACGGCCTCACCAGGTTAAAATACCGCGGTCCCACCATGCTGCTGCACCAGCCAGCCCTGGAGCAAATGGTGTGAGGGCGAGGGTGGACATGGCTTGCTGTGAAAAACATGTTCCTGTGAATCAGCCTTCCAATTAATGGACATACAACATTCACCTGTGTTTGTATAAATCCGACCACTACCGCAGGCAGTCGCCCCACTCATGGATGACGTTTGCACTTGCAGGCAGGGCAAGTTCTTGATCTGCTTCCACCGTGTACCATTACATTCTGTTCTGCAGATAATTGGTTAGCACATTCAAAATTATTTTCCTGAAATACAGCAAATGCAACATGGACCAAGGCAACAGGGTAGTGACCTGTTCTAGGCTTATTTTCAGGAAGATTTGTACAATAGGGCACCTTGCTAGTCTAGTGTGCTATAACTGTTCAGCTGCTATATTGAGAAGTATTGACACCTTCCCCACCCCCCATGTTGATTCATTTGAGAAAAATCAGAAGGCTAAATAAAACTACTCCTTCATAGAGGCTTGTGAACTAAAATTTCCTTGAGGCATTTTTCTGCATATTACTTGAACTTTGTCTGCTCTTCTATACTTGTGTTGTCCTATTGCTCTTCTCCCACTGTGGATGAAAGCTGGATTGTAAAGAATCCATCTGCTTTTACAGAATGACATTGCAAGTCCCATGGACAATCGATGGTGCTTCCTGGGCAGTGAAGCAGCTGTGACTCTGTGATTGAATGGACTGTGGCAGTGAGTTTGACAGTATTTATTCACTCAGTTTTCTCAGAAACCTTATGGTGGGCTGTACACTTCAGAAATACTGTAAACTTCAGAGGTCATTAAAGACCTCTCTCAAACTATGTAAGTATGTTACTGATGCCTCGTTAAACCTTGAAGGCCTTCTGAGGACTGCTTTCCCCTTCCTCTCCTCTGTAGTTGCTCTTTGCTCATTTGTGACAATTTAAAGACAAAGAAAAACTAATGTTGATAGCCTTTGGAGTCCTAACACAGCTGCCAAAACAACACAGGTGAGAGGAATAGGGAGTCACAAGTCCCCAGCTCATAAACCCACATAAAACTGTGTGATTTTAACTAAGCTAAAAATGATTTTGCTATTCGAATGCTTGTCTTAACCCTGCTCCTACCCATCAAAATTAGATGTTCTTGCAGTATCAGAGGATTTGGATTTCTTAAGCAGATACTTGTTAGCAATGACGCAGGATCCCATATCTCTCATTATTAGAGGTTTGTAGGGCCTCCTTTGGTGATGGCACAAGCTGAGCAGTTTTCCATGTCTTCTCCCTTTCCTTTCACACTGTGATGAGCCTGTTTGCAGTTAAATGATCTAGCTCCTTGCCTTTGCATCTCATCCATGCCAGCTGCCTTTCCTGGTGTTTGTTGTTGTGGTTGATCCTGTTCAAGCTCCAGACATGAAACACATCACCCAGCTTCAGTGGAGATCTGGAAAACACAATGGCTATGCAATGCTCAGCATGACAGCGTGGACCCAATGGTCCCTTCCTGCTACCTTGCAGAACCTCCCCAGCCAATGCACTGAGGCCAGCTTCTGCCCACTAATGCAGAAGAGGAGGATGCTTGAATGTGTATTTCCACTGCCTGCTTTTCTTCCAGGCCAGCTGGAAGTTATCAAGGCCAGAGGCTGCTTTCCAGCTTCATAAACCTCTTGCATTATTCGGAGTCATGATTCTCTTATTCAACTGTCTGTGCTTTTCGTTGGGATGGCTAATCCCTCAGCGTGACTAGTGGAAGCTGTGGTATTGATTTCTGCATCTCTCTAAACCTCAGTTGTGTTCAATGCTTGTTAGACATCCAAAGGAATATCCATTGGGCTCCAGGGGCAGTTGGAGAGAGGAGCACAGTCAGCTGTGCAGGGAGATGTTTGCCTCAGGTCTGGGGACAAGCCATCAGAAAGGACTAGAAGGCATCAGGAAAGGGGCAGGTGGGATCTCTAACCCCTGATAAAACTCTTGAAAGGTTTAAACTAGCACAACACTGCTGGCTTACTATCTAATCATTGATAAAGTTGCAGTTTTATGAATTTGGCTCAGAGGATTTGATGGTCCATCTGAGGATATGCCAAGGTCCACTGAGAAGGGAGGCTGTGTTTAGTGCAGTTTCTCAAGCCATACACATATGCAGGTGAAAGGGAGTCCAGCGTTGTGGGCTTTTTCTTTGAAATACTCCATGTCATGTGAAGCCTTTGAATTCTAGAGTCCCTGATGGTGGGAAACACTCTGGAAACATGTTTGGGCTTGATCTACTGGATTTCCAGTCTTCAGGGTCCATTGTCCTGCCCACTGTTGCACTCCATCACGTAGCCTATTCCCATACTGATCCTGACTCCTAAGAGCTCCTTTATAGGGAGGGAGCATTGGATAATTGGGGAAGGTCATATGGACACTGGAATTGAAGCTTACAGCCTGGATGAGAGGGCTGAAAGAGGCAAAAAAGAAGGATTTAGCACATTTTTAATTAAAATAACAAGCTGGGACGTGTCACTACACAGATTCCTTTGTATCCTAAGTTCCTTTCCGTCTTTTCATCTTTGACTTTTTAGATTAGGCACTCTCAGAGAAGGGATCACATTTTCTTCTGATCTGGAGAATGCCTGACATACTTTGAGGGCTAGCATTGTCTATACAATAATGAAAAAAAAAATAGAATTGCAGTTTCATTGCTGCCTTACTCCTAGCTGCCATCATTGTGAGGTACTTAGCACTTAAAATAATTGCACCTAGCACTTACATTATACTTTCAGTTTTTCACAAATTAATCCTTCTACCACTTCTGAGATCAAAATTGGTATGTCCATTTTATGAATTAGGAACAGAGACACAGAGATGTTAACTTTGTCATCCAAAGAAATGGAAGGAATTGGTGGTAGCTGTTATATTATGGTATGCTGCGTAAACACAAACCTAGTCACAGTCTGAGCATCTTACAGAAGTGCATTAAGAAAAATGGCTAATGTGTCATGTACTTTATTTGTGTTAAATTAGAAATTAGTAGATTAAGTCAAATTTTGTTCTATTAAGCAAGCACAGGCTAGTCTAAAGTGAACCTATCAATCAAGGGGATGACCATATCACATGATTTATATTTGTTCTAATAGTTGCACATCCCAGAAAAAATAGACCCTTTTTAAGTGAAGCTTGATCCTCCATCCATGTAATTTAGCATAAAACCTAGAAAGGAAGCAAAGTAAACTGAAGTAATTGCAAAATACAAATTTTAATAGATCTAATACTCTGCAGAATCTCTGTCAGGAGAGCTGATTTTGTATTTGTTTATACAGATGAGTCTAAATGGCACATGAGCACTGGTACAGGGCTGTTCCACAAGCTCGGTCTGTTGTGAGAGTTATTTTCTGGTCCAGTATAGACCAGTAAAAGTTGATGTGTAAATGCAGCCTGAGGAAGCTTTGTTAAGGGGTAACCTACTTTCACTTTTTTCCTCTCTCTTACTCAAGAGTCCCATGTTTTATGTTTTACTGGCTTTACTTGATGATCAGCTCACCCTCTTGGTACGTAGCCAGTTGAATATGGGGACTTCTCTGTCTCCAAGGAGAGAAGCATGCTATGTCTATAGCTGGTGGAACAAACCCGATGCCTGGCCAAAAAAGGTTCAGCAAACAGGACTTAGTTTTTCATGTAATTTTTCTTTATTTAAATTACTTGTGACTACTTATAAATTTTTTAATCCATTTTCATGTTCTCTGGATGTAACTCATGGGGTTTTTGACACCCAGATGTGTACCATGTATCTGTGTGAGCGCTGCCAATGTTTCTTTCTGATCACAGTGTTATGTTCTACAGAAGATGGGGTTTCTGAAATTTTACAGATACTAATAATTTTGCCACTAAATATCTTCATACCTCTGTGCAGGTATTTTTATCTATTTAATATTTGTCTGGTGCTAGCCAACAATCACTAGGTGATGCTTTCAATTGTAATGTCTGCTCGAGCTGTAGAGGAATAGTAGAGGAATAAAAAGAGTCTCAGCTATACATGTGGGTCGAACAGTTGGCTAGTTCTGCCTCTAAACTGAGTCCAAGCAACTTATTTATCCAAACCTGTTGGTCTAAGTCTGCACTTTCATTCTGGAGATGAAAGGTGAGTGCCAGGTTGCTGGGCTGCCTCACTCCTCCATTTCCTTTCCCCATTAGCAACTGGGACTGGAGCAGGTGAGTGGAAGAGGCTGCACGTGCCTTTGCAGCACCACCTAAAATCCCGTTTGATTTGCTGGCTTTGATGGTGTGTTCACAGTCGTCTTGCCACGACTGATCTTCTCTAACCGCATGGCCCTTTAAATGCCCCATTTCAAATAGGAAGGAGAAAGTGATCTGGTGGAGCTCTTCCTGTCCTTAGGATCTGTGCTCTTATTAAGGTTTTTTCCTTGCTTATATCTATGACTTTCTTCCTTTCTGAAGGAGTCAGCTTGATTCAGTACTTTAGGGACTTGGTGACATTAATCTATCTGTTTTATGTAACACGGAGTCATTATTAACAGAATCCTGGATCATAAAAAAAGGCATAACGAGAGACAAGGAGGGTTTTTCCCCTTGAAGATAATAGCAGTCGTGCCGGAGAGGGTGAGGGCAGGGGTCAGGCAGCCGCTGCCTGATTGGGCACCCAGGCACAGCATTGACATTTCTGCAGTTTCATCAGAAAGTCTAAATAATCCATGTGAAAACTGAGGGTTATTTACAGGAGGTAGGTACGTGCGGTGTGAGCCACTGAGGTAACGAAGACACAATCCTGGCTCTTGGTGCCTGCCTTTGCATAGCTGCTATTGGGGATGTACGAGCATGGATGGTCTGACAGCCAGCTCCTGTGGCTGTGCAGGGAACTCAAGGCATGAGTGGAAAAAGCACAGGAATTGGAAGATATTAAAGTGAGAGCAATAAAATTGCTTCAAAGGGATGGAGGGAAGAACAGGCAGGTAGTTAGTGTTAGTTTAGTGCTGCTCTAGGAAGGAATAAGGAGGAAGGTAAGGTAACCTTATCTGAAGATCTGCATATGCTGCAGGCTTCCTCTCGGAGGAGTTTAAGGTGGCTTTATTGCAGATTGCTGCTCCCCTCTGCCACCCCACCCTCTATCCCAACTCCCTGACAAAATCTGTGTTTCTAGCATGTGCTGCCCGTGCGCCGGGGGGAGAGATTGGAACAGAGATTGTAGTTTGCAGGGGGCTCTAACCCAGAGACCGTGTGATGAGAAGGAGCTAAAGTACCAATGGAGGCTTTGATAGTCTTTTAATACTGTCCCCAAGTGCCATCCACGAGGATTGTCCAGTACACCTGCTTGAGTTCCTCCTGCCAGCCATCTGTGCCAGAGAAATTACCAGTCAGATCATGTGTTCTTGATTGGCATTTAATATTTTTTTCTATCTTCAAATTTGAAACTGATACTTATTTACAGGTAGCTGAAATGCCTAACGTGCTTTTTAGATTACTGTTTTAATATTTTTGCAGTTGTTAGTAAACTGGTTTTGGTTTATATAAATTGACATGTGAATATCTGGGAGGGGGAGGACTTGGGATGTTTTCTCAAAGGTTTTATTAAAGAATCACACACTCTTATAATCATATAAAAGAAATAGCAATTATACTGTGCACAGCATGACTGACAGCTCCTTTTCACCCATTTCAGCAGCACACTTACTGCTCTATTGTAATGTGTAATGCAAGGTGGCTCATATGTTACAGCACAGCCCCCAGCAGCGACAGCTCCTTCTCCTGTACTGAACCCACTAGCTGAAGCAGTGTGACATGGGTAGACATGAGGACTCTGTGCAGCCTGATATGCACATAGGGCTTTCCGGGCTGACAGCTCTGCCCGGAGGTCCAGCAAAAACATGAGATTGTTTACAGCATGCCAAGCACCAGTGCTAGAGTCCAAACTAGTGTGGAGCTAAAATCCTGGGATACTTCCCATCTTGAAAGTCTGCATACTTCAAGAGCCACTCAAAGAGCAGGTGCTTGCAGGTAAAGTGTTGAGTTGGTTGCTATACTGGGGAACCCAAACCCAAGTACATCCTGCTTTGTTGACTTAGACTAAATTTTACTATTAATTTTAAATGTTGAATAAATTCCTTGGCTACTTCAGTTATGTGTTTATTCCACTGGAGGGTTGACAGCTGAAGTCTTTTGACTTGTGTCATGTTCTCTTCATTCTTTTCCTGAGAGGAGTGTAGATATGCACACAAGAGCTGCCCCTCATTTTGGAGCACGTTAGGAAAACTGGTATAAGGACACACATTGTCAGGAAACCACCTTCCTTGCTGGTTCCTGACATTTCACTGCTGGCTGAGATCTTAGAACGGTGCCTATGCTTCCTCCCTTCCCTATCAGCAGTTTTCCTTGCGAAGGAAAGTGTAATGAGTTCCTCTTTGCAGCAATCCAATTTATGACAAAGGAAGAAGGAAGAGCCATTTCCAGGCAGCTAAACTAAAGACAGGAGCCATAACAAAATGATAGTTTGCTTCTGAGTGCTGTGGCCAGGCTGGGGCATCAGCTTGGTGCCTTGAGGTGCTGCACTCTGGCTTAGGGCGCAGAAGTGGTTGAACGTGTGTGCGAGGTTAGAAGTGATGTGAAATATCATCTCTGCTGCGGCTATGAGTTGAGGTCTCTAAATCTCAGATTTGAAATAATTACATATAGGTTATTAGAACTAAAGTAGATTCTACTTTCATTTGTATTCTGGTTTCTAACACGTAATGCCTTTCACCACAACTATGAGCATTAGGAATGTTTGTCAAACTGACGGCTGAGCTTTTTATGTTGTTAGGTGAGTCTGCAAGCGGGAGTTTTAAAAAAGCCACCAGGTAGCTTGAGAGAAAACCTCTCCAACAAAACCCTGAGTTGTAAACACTAGATTTGGGTAACTTGGTGGAAAACCCATGTTTAAAAAACAAGCTATAGGCCTCAAACCCAACGGTTAGCTGAGTCTGCAGAATAATAAGTTGATTTTCTGAAGCAAAGCACATTAGGAGCCGTTTGACGTTTTGGTTATAAACCCTTTCAATTTGCTTTGAGATTAAACTTGGCCACAAGGTCACAGCCTAGGGGGAAATTCTGGAACAATTTTCAAAGCAGTTCATTTGGACATTTTTCAACTATTTAAATACAAATATAAATGAATAAATAATTTATGCATTGCTTTAACTGAAAAGTATTTTAGTTTAAGAATACACAAATTGTCCCACAATTAGTATGGCTTGTCTACAGAACAGCTGGCAAGCTGGAAAAGCAAGTTATAAACCTGGGAAAGGGGCCACTTAGCACTCTGTACCTTTTCAGTTGTGTTTACCTTCATATCTGTTGCTTTGACTGGACTGTTACAGAGCAAATTAAACTGTGACAGTACAATAATATGCACTTAAAAAAAAAGATTATAGAACATATTAC
Source organism: Pezoporus wallicus (assembly GCF_028554395.1). NCBI lineage: Eukaryota > Metazoa > Chordata > Aves > Psittaciformes > Psittacidae > Pezoporus > Pezoporus wallicus. Next base: position 443,701 of record NW_026636279.1, on the reverse strand, counting down.
AAATTTATTTAAAAGGCATTATTATACTGTAATAAAGTTAAATGATATGTTTATGTAAACCTTTAATTCCTGAAGAATTACAAACTGTGGGGCCAGATCTATCAGCAGGCTAACGTGACAAAATCATGTTAGCTTTGAGACGTGTGTGTGTGTGTTTATACCAGACGGGGCTCCAGCAGAATGCATGAGGCTTTGTGAACCCACGAGGATTCAACACCCATCTGCTGAAAGTTCCCTTTGAAGAAGGGGGCTACAAGGATGCTGGAGAGGGACTTCTCATTAGGGACTGTAGTGATAGGACAAGGGGTCCTGTTTAGGTTTAAACCCATTCCCCCTTATAGAATCAAAATCATCCATTATAATAAATGTGATGGAGAAATGCAGCAGCAGTTTGTAAATTGTGAGTAGCACATGAAAAATTATTAGGGCATAATTCCAAGAAGTAAGGGGTTTTCACCAAATGTGGAAAGTTTAAAACAAAGAAAAGTCAGTACCTTTTCTCAGAGCACATAGGTAACACATGAAATTTATTGCACGTGATGTTGTGGAAGAAAAAGAATAAAGGAGTTCTAGAGAGACTAGAACTCCTTTATTGGAGGAGGAGAATGAGAGAAGAGGTTCATTCTGGCAACCTGATCTAGTTGAATATGTCCCTGCTCATTGCAGGGGGATTGGACTAGATGACCTCTGAAGGTGTCTTCCAACCTAAACCATCTATGATTCCATGATTCTATGAACTGCTAACAGCCAGTTATACTTCTATTACCACAGCTTAATATGAAAAGAAAGTTCTCCACAAAATGTGCAAGAAAAGCAGGTCACCTCTCACTGTGTAACTGGACGCAAAGTCTCATGCAGTGACTCAGGACATATGGGAAATCATTTATTTTTTGTAAAATGGTTTTGAAAAGTTTTCAAAGCTACATTAAGTTGACAGAAGGTTGAACAAAAGTGAAAATATATAAAAAAAAAAAAAAAGAAATGTTGTCTCTGTTCTGGTTTTGAGGGGTTTTGTTTGGATTTGGGCTTTTTTATTTTCAAAAATTCCCGCACTCCAAAATGAAAGATTTTCCCAGCTTCAAACAAGATATTCATAGCAAACCAAACTGTATTTAGTTTTGTTTTAGGGATGTTTCCATTTAATATGAAGCACTTCTTTCATGCTCTGATTTTTGTAGTTACTCATCAAACCAGAACTAAGCAGTTGTTTTACCTCCCTGCATCCAGAGATGGTGAGACTGTGCAAAGGCTCATATGAGTCAATGTGACCCTGTGCTGGGGTGTTGTGGGTAACTGTGAGGTTCCTGCCTGTTCTCCAGTTGTACATTTCTCTGGGCACTGTCACGTTTGACTGGTATCGCTACTGCAGCAGACTGGGCCTCTTTTCCTTTAGCTGTTAATGACCATGGTGAGACTGTTGGTCCTTTCAATTACACTGCAATGATCCCTTAATCTCTTTAAATAGCTCCTCTGTTCTCATACATCATGCTCATTACCTCATGTAGCATCTATATCCCAATCCTAATCTGGAGTTGAGAGTAAATAGGGTGTTGGGGGTGGAGTTTCTACTTTTATTCTGCTTGGGCTTGTTGTATGTGTAAAGAAACAAAAAAGGAAGCAATGTTGGTGGCACTTTGTGAGTGTGCTTGCTTTCTTCACTACTGACCCGCTGTGCAGGATATCAGAGCACCATGGGATGCACTATCCAGGAGTGGCTGGAAGCAGGCAGCCTTGGGCTTTGTGGGACTGGGTTTATGGGCTTTTCTGGCAGCATCCTTAGCTGGGGCATTCTCAGCTGAGCCACAGTGCTGGCTCTCGTGGCTAAGGCTTGTGCAGGCATCCCACAGCTGACAGAGCATGGGAAGGAAAACGTCTGCTAACTGATGTTAAACAGTGGTGCCAGAATCCTAACAAGATTACTTAATTTTTAAGGGGGTGTGAGAAAACATTTTTCCAAGCATTTTTATTGATTTTCAGTATTGTACAAAACCTAGCCATGTAAAGCAATAACATGGGAAAAGAGACAATCATTGAAAAACAATTACAGATCAAATGCCCAGTTCTGGAAGCAGAATACATGCACAGCCCGCCCTTTCTAGTTCAGGCCTCATTAGCTATGAACACTTAGGGGTAAAAAACAGGATTTAAAAGTTAATAATTAGATGTCCTGCTGCAGTGCTCTACTGGTGGCTTTCCTCCCTAAGCTGCTGACAGGGTCTCTTTTCCTTCAACAGTCTGTCAGTCTGTTTTCTTTCCAAGCCCTCATAGAGCACTGTCAGGAAGCAGAGCAGGATGTGACCCAGAATGGTCAGAGACAGCCACTGGTGGGAGGGCTCCGCTAGGGGAGCAGCGCGCCCTTACCTGGCCGTGTCCTGATGCTCCTCAGGCTTTACACACAGGATCCATGTCACTTCCACAAAGCAATCCCAGCACTTGATAAGATTACTTCATTTGCTGTGTGGAGCAAAGCTGTGCACTGAAATCAATGGCATTTCTATGTCTGTGTGTCAGTTACACAAGATCCAGCCATGTGTGTGCTTGCCTACTGCCTGTGTAGGCAATGGAGTGTAAAAAAAAACCAAAACAAAACTCCCTCTAGGATTACTGGAGTATTATTGTCATTTTGCCAATTACATAATACAGCTCTTAATTTGAAATGAATTAGCATAAATAGGAATCAACCTACAATTAAGAAAATAAGTTAAATTGCATTTGGTGAAGCATTATTCTATCTTGTTGAGCAGTTTGCTCTCATACTGCTAACCTGACAAATTCTGTAATTCACAACATCCTCCACGTAATCAGTGTGAATTACTGAGGTTTTACAATAACCTGTACATACAGGTTGCAGTGGCACTGGATACTCCAGACAGGCCAGGTTTAGGAGAGCCAAGTGTCCTTCAGAAGCTAATTTGAGCCTGTGTCAGATGCTACTGTCATCAGGAACATGGGAATCGGCAGCCAAAAATGTTAGGAACATCACTGGCTCAACAAAATATATGTAGGTGTCCCCAGTTCATACAAGGCGTGATGTTCAAGTGACACATGAAGACAAGAAGGCAGGAAAACAACCCTGTTTTCCTCACCCAGTGTGGCTGCATCTACAGGAGGACAGGAGGCTTAGCGGGTTACTGAAGGAACCTCCCTCTCTGCCTCCAGGAGCTGCTCCTTTGCATGGGGGGAAGGCGTCTCCACTGGGAGCTGCCCATGTACAAACCAGCTTCTGGCTAGCAGCATCTATTGGACACAGAGTATTAATGGAACCATCTCTATTTTCTCCATTTTCATCTCAGGTTTTCCAAATGCCATTGTGCATGGTCAGACAAATGCAGTCTGGGCACAGCTCTGCCCTGAGAATATTTGATTTAATCATAGTGTCTGGAAATATGAAGCAGGTTGGAAGAGCAGGTGAAGTGTTCAGTTGAGTGTTTTGTCCTGCCTTCTTGTCGTGGTTTAAAACCAGGCAGAACTCCTTCACTCATTCCCCCCCCCGCCTCTTCTTGCCCTCCCCCTACTCCTGGAGGGATGGAGAAGAGAATCAAAAAGAATGCAACTCCCTCGGGTTGAGATAAGAACAGTTTAGTAACTAAGGTATAACACAGATCACTACTGCTACCACCAATAATAATAATGATAAAGGAAATAACAAGGGAAGAGAATACATCACCTCACCACCTGCCAACCGTTAACTCGCCCCCCCCAGCCCGACCAAGCACTGACCCATACCTCCTTCAACCCTGCAGTCTACCAGTCCTTCCAGGTAACTCCCAGTTGCATCCTGGGCATGACGTGCTGTGGTATGGAATACCTCTTTGGTCAGTTTGGGTCAGGTGTCCTGTCTCTGCTTCCTCCCGGCTTCCCCTCCGGCCTGGCAGAGCATGAGGCTCACAAAGTCCTTGGCCAAACCAAAACATCATTGTTATCAGCTCTGTTCCCAGGCCGAAAGTCAAAACACTGCACTGCACCAGCTACCAAGAAGGAGAAAAATGACTGCTACTGCTGAACCCAGTACACTTGTAAAACTAGGGTTAGGGTTAGGGCTAGGGTTAGGGTAGAAGGGGATGTGCTCCCTGCTCCACTCCTGCACCCCCTGTATAGCACCTCTCACCAACCTCACAGTGAAAATGCAGAGCTGCATCACGATGCTGATCTGCCTAAATGGTGCAGATCTTTCTAAATTTGCCAGTTAGCCGTGATGGATCCTGGAGTTTGTCACCAATGCCTTGCCCTGCTCATTCACACACACAGAGACATCCTTCTGGCCTCTGAACCCTCCAGTGCCTCCACGGGTACTTCTGACAGAAAAGGAGTGTCCTCGAGCCCTCTCTTTTGAAACCAAAGCTTAATGAAAGTGTAGGCACACTCCCGTCATGACGGCAGCCGGCTGTAATTCTTGGCAGGCTGTGACATTGCCCATCCTCCTGAATTAGTGCAGGGCATGAGGAATTTAGCATGGTTCTAATTGTTATCAGATGCAAACAAGCAGCATCGGTATGTGGGCATGTGGCAGGACAAAACAAGCGCAGGCGTCTGTCAGTGCAGTGCCCTGCCGCACTGCCCCGCACAGCGAGGGGAGGGCTCTTCCACACACGCTTTGTTCCTGTGCTGGCGAGAAGGTCTCTGGTTTAATTTAGTGTAGGCTTTGTCAGATGCTCTTTATTTGCCATACAGTAACTCAGCTGCTGCAAAATCAAGGCAGCTGCTGAGGGAGAATGCTCCCTGTCAGTCACAGCCAGGGAAAAGGGATTCCTGTGTCAATCCTGAGCACCACGAGAAGGAGCAGGAGAGGCCCTGCAAAGGGACAGGCCTCCTTCCCACCAGACCCCACTTCCAGAGAACACTGATTGTGGCATTTCTCTCCTCCTGGACACCCCTCAGTGTCTTGCTGGCTGCAGGAGGTGAGTGGGAGCCACTTGCAGGGTGTGGGAAGCTGTCACAGCAGAAGTTTGGCAATGAGCACGTGTCCCACAGAGCCTCAGTGCTCTCTGAAACCAGGAGATACAGCCCCTACCTACTGGGGTGGTACTGGGAGCAGGGTACCAAGCCGCACCAGCCTCTGTGAACAATGCCATTCACAGGCGTGCTTCTGGGCAGGGGGAGAGAAGCTTGAGCAAGCCTTACAGCCAAGTCCAGCCCAGAATGATGAGAGGGGTTTCCTCCAGTCTGCAGTCTGATTTGGAGGATGATCCCCCAAGGTGGGAGGTGTTTGCTCCTTATTCTCCAAAAACAGGCTGGGATTTCTTCCATCCATGGCAGGGCTTTCTTCTTTCATCTCAACTGAGAGAGGATGGAGTCATGTATTCCCTTGTAACTAACCACGTAGCAGCAAAAGGACTGTTGTTTCATTTCCAGTACTCCTGCAGAGACTGGGGTAATCTATCCTCAAGTTGCCTGCAGAAGTCTAATTAAACCCATTATATGGCTCAAATGAGAAGCTTTAGCTTTCTGCCCCTCTGCTCTTCCTCTAAGGATTTCCCAAGGATGGGGGATGCTGCCCTATGCGGGGAGCAGGGGGGTAGGGAAATCAGACTTTGTACTTACCCTTTACTCTCCTACTAGTCCAGATGGCACTGGTATCAAATTGTTCCCAAAGCCAATCCATTTACTAAAGCGAGCAAAGAGCTGCCTTTAAAACAAGGCAGATTTAAAACGCCTGGTTAAAAACAGGATCCTCTTCAACCAGGGAAACCCATTTTATCTCCTAGTCACTGAACCCCATGCAGTTTTCAGGAACTCTTCTCAGTTTATTTTAAACTTCACTTTTCTGAAAAACTCCAGTTGTTAACTTCATTATCCGTGTGACACTTCACTATCTCCTCTTTCCAGGTTATTTATGAGTACACTGAAGCAGTGCAGAATTTCTGCTCCCTTCCCATGCTAAATTGCTGTTTGTACCCTTTTTCCCCCTATCTTTTTATTGGGAGTTTGCAGGAAGATTAATCCTCCCTACTCCATGACAGTTTAGTTTTCTTAAGAACCTTTAGTGAGGGATGTTCTAGAAAAGCTTTTAGAAAATCTGATGTACTTTATCAGCCCAAATCTCCCGTATTAGCAGGGTTGTTTCCTCCATCAGACAACTTGGATCTAGACATATAAACTCTTCTCTTGGCTTTGAGACTCCTCCCCAAGACACCAGAATTACTCATCTCTGCTAATTCAGGTTGGTCCCCCAGTTTTCTACTGCTTTGCTTGTTCTGGAAATCCATCTTTCTGGGAGCTACAAGGATGCTTGGGAGGGACTCTTCATTAGGGACTGCAGTGATAGGACAAGGGGTAATGGGTTAAAACTTAAACAGGGGAAGTTTAGATTGGATATAAGGAGGAAGTTCTTTACTGTAAGGGTGGTGAGGCACTGGAATGGGTTGCCCAGGGAAGCTGTGAATGCTCCATCCCTGGCAGTGTTCAAGGCCAGGTTGGACAGAGCCTTGGTGCCATGGTTTAGTGTGAGGTGTCCCTGCCCATGGGAGGGGAGTTGAAACTGGATGATCTTAAGGTCCTTTCCAACCCTAACGATTCTATGATTCTATGACACAAAGGAAGAAAGTTCAGCTGTTTCATAGTTGAGCTCTTCTAAAACTCTTGAAGGGGTACTGTCACCTCTGGTGATTTGCTGCTGTAGCCTATGAACCCTCCTGATGTCCTTCATAGTGAACAGCAGTGCAGAGAATGAATTGAATTTTGCTGCTGTGTCCTTATCTTTCTTAATTCCTCCCTTTTATGCATTGATCATCCATCAGCTGCACTAGGTGACTGACAGGCTTCCTGCCTTTGTGTTTGAGATGTTTTTATTAGCTCTCATAAATCTAGCAATTGTTCTTTGGGACCTATTTTGGCTTGCCTTATCATGAATTTGCATTGAACTTGCTGGATCTATGTCCTTTTCTGTTTTCATTGTTTAGAAGCAACTTCCATTTTTCTGAAAGTGTATTTTGATTTTGGATAGCTTCTTTTTTCTGTTGTTTTGTTTAAACCAGGCTTTAGATCTCTGCTGGTTTAGCCTTTCACCTGTTGTGTCTCACACACGTCAGTGTCCTGTAGTCATGGTGTTGTGTACCACTTGCTTTCAAGCTAAAGCTACTAAGTCAGGATGGGAAGGAGGCATCGTTATCTGATTTGCAGACTGGCAGGTTGCAGTCTCAGCTACAGTGACCCATCACAACACAACCATCAGCTGGCAGGATTTCTGTCTTGAGCCCACACTGTGTGCTTTTTCTGCCTGACAGATGCTGTCCAAAATCAAGGCTCATATTCAAGTGATCAAACAAGACTCTGACCAAATATGAAAATAGTAAAATGCTTTCAAGTGTAGAAGGAGATAGGGACTAACAAACTGGGGAGAGGCAAACAGTATTTCACTTGCCTTCTGTAATTCCTATTCATAAATTCCTGACAGCTGCAGAGGTGTGACTGCAACAGGAACCACCATCAGAAGGGATGAGTTCCCATCCCGGAGACCTCCTGACACTGGGTGCATCACACCTCATGTTCAATCATCCATCTGGATGCCAAGCTGTGCACTGAAAGTAATGCTTTTCTTTGGGATGACTTCTCATGAATCCCCCTGTTTCTCCTAACTCTTCAGTGTATTTGTTTTCCTTCTTATGCATCTATTCTGCTGCCTGTTATGTGAAACAGTACTGAGCTGTGGAGATTAAAACAGAAAAACAAGACTACAGAAATTCTACCACTGCTGATGGATGAGTCAGAGTCCGTGGTACAATCAAACTCATAGGGTTTCAATTGGCAAAGCCACCTAAATGAAGCTGATACAGTCTTTTCTATACTGAGTAAAGAAGCTGAAAAGTGCAACTCCCTGTTTTGTAGAACTCAAAATACACCTCTCATGTAAAAACGCTGTTGGTCAGCTTTCAATTGCAGGAGAGGCAGAATGATTGGGAATGTTGACTGAGTTGGAGATGAACACACATAATTTCCCAACAAAAAGAGGGATGTTGACCTGCTTGAGTGAGTCCAAAGGAGGGCACAGAGGTGCTGGAAGGGCTGGAGCAGCTCTCCTCTGAGACAGGCTGAGAGAGCTGGGCTGGGTCAGCCTGAAGAAGAGAAGGCTCCTGAAGGGGAGACCTTAGAGCACCTCCCAGTGCCTAAAGGGGCTGCAGGAAATTTGTAGAGGGGCTTTGGACAAGGGCCTGTAGGGACAGGCCAAGGAGAATGGCTTTAACCTGCCAGAGGGGAGACTGAGATGAGCTCTTAGGCAGAAGCTCTTCCCTGTGAGGGTGCTGAGGCGCCGGCACAGGGTGCCCAGAGAAGCTGTGGCTGCCCCATCCCTGGCAGTGTTCAAGGCCAGGTTGGACAGGTCTTGGAGCAACCTGCTCTAGTGAAAAGAATCCCTACCCATGGCAGGGGGTTGGAACTGGATGAGCTTTAAGGTCTCTTCCAACCCAAACCAGTCTGTGATTCTATGCTAGTAACAACTCCGTGATATAAAACTTCTGGTTCTTTTGGTGTATTATTTCAAATTCTTCAAGATTTTTCATATGCTTTATGTTCTGTCATTTGCAGGCTTTGATCTGTAGAGTTTGTACAAACTTTTTCCAGTCTGAATAGGAACCATCTCCCCTATCCCACTCACTGGTGCTGAATCTTGTGGCATCATCTCCACATTTCCATGCTGAGGTAGGGAGATCTTCTACAACATCATTTTCTTTGGCCTTGTAGGGGTGGGGGTTTTGTTGGTAGCCCTCTTGGGATGTGTAATGTAAATAACATGGATTAAGAGATGTGATTACATGTAATACAACCGTGCCATTCCCAGGCAGAGAAGAGAAGCCTTTGTGTCATTTATCCTTTGCCATTCTGGTGAGCAGCAATGTTTGCTTGCTCTTTCTTCTAATGCCTGTATGGTTGTTTTATAAATGCCATCTGCATTAAGTATTTCTTAGCACCTGACTTGCTGGTCAGTAATGTTGGCTCATCTTGTTTTCAGTGCACTAAGATGAACGGAAAGGTGGTTTTTGAGCAAGACTATTCGTAGATTCCTTTTATTTTTAACTAGATGTCTTCAAGCTGATACCTTGTCAGACTATAGTTCTGTGTGGGGTGGTGAGGAACTATCAGGGCTCTGTTATTTATATGTGTTGACCCTAACTATTAGTGTCTGTCATTAAAGAACAGGCCAAATGATGGAGCCTTTGTCTCCATCTTCTTAGCAGAAAAACTGTCCCTTGAATTTCTGTCATAGCCAAATAGGTGTAAGAAAAGGAAATAGGAAAACTCCTCACCTGTTGCATTTTGTGTGTGAATTGTTGAATGTAAATAATATTCACATGATCTGTTTCAATTCTTAATTATTCAGTTTCCTAAAACTATGGTAAATGATGTGCTGGCACAAAAAACATCTTCCTGAACTCAGGAAAAAATATCCCTTCTCTTCCTACTGATCTCTCCACCATTAGGCTTGGCACTGAAAAAGCACCTATTGTCCAAATAATTCTTTTCATTCAGAATTATTTTCTATGTAACTAGAATTCACTGAGTCACAGTGAAGTACCTAGTTTTAATATATCTGTATATCTTGAGTCATTATGAAGTCATTCATAATATCTGGGATACTCTATAATATCAAACTAACCTTGTGTAATATTGATAGCAATAGAAAGATTAATGGTAGGCTTCAAAAAAATCTCATCAGTATTTTTTTCCAGATGAAAAACTGAGAAATATAAGTTTGGCACTGGATTTTATCCTGTGTTTACTTTTGGGGTTTGCTTAATCCTTTAAGGAAGCTTTCTCTCTTGCTTCTCCATAGGTTTTTATCTGAAGTATTTTGTTTACAACATGAGTGCACACTTCAATTTCTTAAGAATCATCAGGCTTATAAATGAAATTGAAACCTTGTGAAGTTCTGTGATGGGCAAAGACATGCATTCTCTTTGTACTCTTAATATCGTAGAGGATCCTCAGTAAAGTATCTACATTTCCCATTAGGAAGGAAACCTTTCAGGCCTTAGAACCCTTTGGAGGGGGGGTGTGTGTGTGTGCATGATGTTCATCAGATGTTGTAAACTGAATCCAGATTTGGGTGAGGAGTATTAATACTGAAACCCCTCCCCAAGGTCAATATTCTCGACTTTGATCTGAAAATGAGAAGGAAAACGATGGGTGGAACATAGAACAGAACAGCAAGCAGAAGATAAGAGAGAGGAAGATGAAGTAGACTGAAATGAAGAAATTTTGAAACATTTAGTAGAAATGACATGGGTGGTTGGTTGTGACATTTTCATGCAGTTATGTCTTGACTGATTTTGTTGTATTATAAATTGTAAGTGTTCTTTAAAAACACCTACAAGTGGTTCTACAAGTGGATTCTATTTTGGGAATCTATCTGTTCAGTATTTTTACTGATGAGGTAACTGTTGGATTTGATGATCTTAAAGGTCTTTTCCAACCTAGTTGATTCTATGATTCTTTGACTGTGGCAAAAAGATTAGTAATACGCTGAGGGAATCTTCCAATCTCCCAACTTCATCAGACTGACCACAGCATGGGAAAGTGGTACCACAAGAAAGCGAAACAAACCCAAACCAAACCTGATATATGGGTGAAACACAATAAGGATGGCCAGTGAATGTGTTTGGGAACTTTCAGGGTGATTGGCTTGAGTGTCTTAGTGAATCTAAACCGCAGGGTTAGTTCTGTTGAAGAGACAAGTACACAGAGTGAAAAGCAAGTGTATGGGATTAGTAGGGAAATGCTTCACACCAGTGGAAATTAAGATAGAACCTTTTTTAGTTTGTGGTACATTGGTATGCACAAGCAGCACTATGCAAGCAGGTTTTTACTGGTAAGCACAATATTATTTTATTTAATTTATCAGGACAAATGTGTAGAAATTTTGTAGTTGCCAGAATCCAGGGTACATACCTGCTTTCACTGTATCCACTGGATTTTAGCTTTCTCTTTAATTTTTAGAAACTTTTACTTTCAAGCTGTGACTCTCCTCCTGAGATGATTTTTCAGTTCAAGCAAAACTGTGCTGTATTTCAGATAACAATTTAGGGGTACAAATTTCTGTTACTAAGAAATATTTCTGAGCTGCATAAGCACCAAAAGGTTAGACAGCATTTTGGCAAGGAGAAAGCCATGAGAATAGTACTTCTAAATATTCATGTGAAAACTGATGTTTCTTTAGCAGAACTGTAACTTTTAGAAGTTACAAAGCTGACATAAGCAGGTATAATTTTATTTTACCCAAGATACTGTGAGGCTCACTTGCCTCCAAGAGACCCAGATACTTAACCAGCTGTATGGAGGAAGATCAAGTTTTGTTCTGTGAAGACCAAGCAATGTCAGTAGAGTACAGACCCATACCTCTCCTTGTAGAAAGGAACTTTTTTCTTTATTCTTGTCTTGGTTTTCCCTTTGGATCTAGAACAGACTTAGTTATTAAAGTGAAGGCTTTGATTTCAACCTAGCATGGTGAGGAAAACTACTATAACGCTACTATAGTTGTCATAGATTTTATTATAGGGTATTATTATAATTGCCTGTTTATTGGCTAATTGCTCTTCATTAAGTGCAAAGAAAGTGGAGAAAGTAGGACCACTGCTGTATTTCAGAGTATGAGGGGGCATTTGTTAATAACACCCAGAACTCTCATTTTGTGAAGCTGACGAGTCACGTCTTTTCCTATTACTGTGATTTCTTTTTACCCCTTTCTGCTGAAACAAACAGTAAGTAACAAAGCCCAGCTTCTAAGGTGCTGGGTCAGAGGAAAACCTTGATAAGAATATTCATAGGCACTACCCCAGTCCACTGAATTTCCTGTCAGATCCTGCACTCTAAATCCTCTGTATTGCTGCCATGGCCCTGGCCCTGCTGCACTTAAAGCTCTTGTGATTTAAAGCACCAGGGTAAAATCACAGGGCTCAGGCTGTCCCTGGCAGGATGCTGGGGTGCCTGGAAGCTGGATACGCCTCTGCTGGGCCGGTTTGCTTTGTGGCCATTGTAACTGATACATCCAGGGAAAATCATACCTTCGTATCAGAGGGCAAGTGACATTTGCACTGCAGGTTCCTCCTTGAGGGAACCGGGTTTGTTGTGACATCAGGTGGTGGAGCACATACTCTGAATGCCAGGTTTTACTGACAGCAAGGAAAAGGCTGAAAATCCTTTTTTGTGTCTGGGGTTAGCAGGTACTGCCTAAAATTTATTCTGTTCATTGAGCAAGTAAAAAGGATCCTTAATTACTGATGAACATCTCAAGTAAGAGATTTACCCCCCAGAGCCGTAGCTTTTCTATTTACTAAGATTTTTCTAGGTTTATTCTACAGTTTCAGTATGTATTGATCTTCTGGCATAAGAATATAATGGTTGTTTTAGTAACTTTCCTCTCTTTCAATACTGAAAAAGAGTGGGAATGTATTTGTAGCTCATCACCTCAGTGATGTGAACATGACAGACAGTTCTTATGTGATTTCCCAAAATATTCTTGTTTTTGACTGGCACAAGGCTCTTTCAAAAGTCACTGTAAAAATATGGGTTTAGTTCAGCGGCTCAAAAACTCTCTGGTCCCACATCACAGATAATACAGCCACAATCAGTAGGAATCCCTTGCAAGCAGCAAACAGTTCATCACTATTTATGGTGTTTAAAATTGAAAGTTTAATGATAAGGACTGGTTGTAGTTTAGGATAAATTTTGGAGGGTCTTCATGTGTTCATTTTGTTTATCTAATTGTGAACGTAGATTAAAATATACCAAGATTATCCAGCATGTCCTTACCATGCATAAGCTAGAGAGGTTTCCTTAAATGTCAGCTGATTCACTGTTGTTTTCCTTTCTGGAACATGTGGACATATGGCAGGTGTTGAAATTCATGAGAGGTTTTCCCCCAACTTCTTCAACAGATAAAGTCTTTAAGTTGTCTATCTTTAAAACATTTAGGCTATAAGTGTAAAATCAGCTGATGTAAATCCGCTAGAATTAGTGGGGGATACCTCACTAGACACAGATAAAGCCTAAGAGCCTTTGCCCCTCTCCCCCACCCTGGGTATGAGCAGGGGGGCTGAAGCACATTCCCCTTCTTCCCTGGTGACATTCCTGCTTCTCAAAAGCATAAGTTGCACAGACCCCCAGAGCTCATGAAACTCCTGTGACAGTGACACATTTTCAGAGAGGCCACATTCAGGCCCTGGCACTTTGACAGGAGCAGCAGGGAGAGCATCCCTGGACTGCACAGTCCTGCACACTCCAGCCACACAGGCAGCTCTGGGTCTGAGCACATACTTCCCCTTTCCACACTCACAGTTGCCTAAAAATCTTGCTGATAAATATCTAAGTTATGGTTCTGTGATATTTAAAGTCTCCACGCACCATTTAAAAATAAAAATCATACAGCATTATTGCAAATTTTCCCTTACTTGCTAGATCCTGATAAAAAGGCCATACTTGTGTTTAATCTTTTTATTCTCCACAACCATATGACAGTGTAGGGGACATGAACATTTGCAAAATAATTTGTTTAAGAAATAGCACAGGAGATGAAGACATCCGGACAGGTCCATCATCCCTGCTGCAGGCTGGATGTCACCTGCAGCACGCTATGACCGTGCCCTCACTGCTCAGCTGTGTGGCTACTGCTGCTGTTTCAGCAGAAGGAATGATGTGAAAGAACTCAAATTATTTTAAACATTTATGTTTACAGGTACTGAGACTTTTTCCTAATTAAATCCTGTCTCATAGCAGTAGTGGTAACTACGATATTAACAGCAGCCAGAGCACAAACAATGAAGACTTCTCTTTTTGGCTGGTTGCTGGCATTTCTTTGAGGCTCTGTAAAGACAACGCTGCAACATTCTGACACAGACCACCGGCTTTGTAGCAACTGTCTCTTTGGAGCCTTGGCACGGAGAATAACGTGCATGTGTCCAGGCATTTTCCAGGTTGTGGGATTTTCTTCTCTTCTGGTCCCAGTGCTGTAAGACCCCTCCTTTTAGCCTGAGCACCATTTAAATAGCTCATTTGTTTTCATTATAGGTTTTTGCATCTCTGCCTTTCATTCTTCTTAATGAATTTCTAGGGTCTGATTGGAAAACAAAAGCTAAACACAAACATAAAAAGCAATCTAACAAAGGACATGGTTAAGCGTCTGGCAGCTCTGCCGCCCCGGCTGTAACGAGGAGATGGCCATTTGCTGATTGCTGGGGGTTGACACCACTTGGTTAGTATGCTAATCTAGTCCTCTGCGTTTAACATGCAGCTCAGGTCTGAGCAGTCTCGGCAGAGCCCGGCAGGGGAAGGGGTGTCTGGCAGCATGGACCGTGCTGCCCCCACAACAGAGCACCCCAACATCGTGCCTGCTCCTGTTATGCGCTTGCACCCCCTCTCCCTCTCCGCCCTCCCTGGTGCACACACACATACATACCATCCAAAAAGCTCTCTGCAAATGCCGAAAACCATGAAACATGGAAAAGCCGTGTATGATTGGCTTGTATCTCTGCCTCCGCGTCCCCAAAGATTCTCACTTTAACAGACCATGTGTTTCTGCTGCTGGAGAAGCCCAGAGTGCAAAGTGCCGAAATTCAGCAACAATGAAGTAAGACGGAGTTTAACATCCAAAACAAAGAGATGGCATTTTTGTAGCTCACTTACAACATAGCTGCCACAAAATGTTTTAAATTTCCCTCTATCCTCTCTCCCCACCCAACCTCAGCCCAAGAGAAAGCCAACATTTCTTAAAATCCATTTGTTCAGGACAGCAGTCAGATGCCCAGGAGGGAAGGAAAGCTTGCTCCTGGTATTCACAATGACTGTCACCTTCCCTGTGTGCTTGGAGGCAGTGAGCTGCAACCCTCTGCCCAGAGTAAGAGGTTCTGATTTCCAGAATTAAGGAAGGAATTCATTCCAGAGCCAGTTCCTATGGTCAGGTCCATCAGGTCCTGCAGCCACAGGAGAGCTTAATTCCTCAAGGTCCCTTTTCTTTGTTTTCATAATGTCACAGCAGCTCTAGAGAGGTGCATGGAGAATCCTCAGCATCTGCTTGCATTCCGAGGATTTTGAAACTTGTATTTTCAGGGAGCAGGTCAGATGTGGGCAAAACCAAGCCTACCTCTGACACATTAGCAAACAAAGATATTTAACCTCTGAATTATAGCACAGCTCCATAGTTCTCTCTTCTGTTGTTTCATGCTCCAAGCAAACTGCTCCTTGCAGTTCTCCCTCCTGGTACCAAGCATGTATTCCAGCTGCAGCTCTGTAGTGCAGGGAAATTCCTTCCAACTCCCCAACAGAACAGTCGGCGCTTTCTCCAGAGCTGCAGGCTTGATTGTCCTTGATTATTTTATTTCTTTGGCTCTGATCCAAGATGTTCCCTGTCAACATTTCAGTGTCTTTTCTCATAATCCCTTTTCTAAACATCATCAACAATTAACTGACTCTCTCATATCTACAAACACATGCACACACACGCAGGCGCGCATGCACACACCACTGAGCCTCATCAGTGTCTTTTTTGCCTTTAAGTATAAGAAATTACAGCTTCTCATTAGCTGAAGAGCATGTTTTGAAAGGCTTTGTGTTTACTCACTTTGCAAGTGATGCTGGCGCTTTTAATTATTCTCCTTTTGCATATCATAAGCGAGCAGCAAGCTGCTCCAGCCAGCCCGGGCGACGCGTATTCCCAGGAAGGCAGGAGGAAGGGATCGCGTTTTACCTCACTGCTGCTGCTTTCTTCCCTTTCTGTCAGCCAGCCAAGGAATCCCCCCAAAGCTCTTACGTAGCAGATACCAAAACCGTGAGTCACTTTTCACTCCCGGAGCAATAAGTCCACCACATCTGTGCGCAGAACAGTGAGCGCGAGGCTGGGAATCTCTCCAGGCTGCTGGTGTGCCCCGGCAACAGTTCTCCAGTGGTGACTTTGTTTTTCCTGCTCTTGCTTTCTCTCCTCAGCTCCCTTGTCTCTTCATTCCTTTTCATGCCGTTCCCATTTTCTTCCTTCCTTCCTCTCCATCCGTCTCCACAGCTGGCAGTGGCAAACCCAGCAAGATCTGGGTCCCTCTCACCTCCTGCAAATTCTTTTTTTTTCCCATTTTTTTCCTCCCCTTGTATCTGCAGCAGCCTTTGGCTGCTCACTCTGCCAGGTTGGATCACCAAAGACACACGACTCGCTCACAATGTATAATCAATACAGATATTGATCCGCAGAAAATGTTTGTAAATTCCTGAAAGGGGAATCGGGAGCAGCGGGACAGGGAGGCTTGTGGGGGACGACATGGTGCTCCAGGCAGCGGCTGCAGGCAGCGCGTGGCCAAGCCCGCGTCCTGCCGCCTCCGAGGTGACGGGTGCTGGAATGCGCGCGGGCGGCAGCGGGTGTGCGCGGGGGCTTCTCTACTTTCATTTCTCTACAGCTGCTTCCCCTGAAGAATTGGAGGCGAGCAGGCAGGAGGCCCCGTCGGTGCCATGCCTTGGCTGCAGGCCAGCTCTGTTTTGTTTCCATCATCACACGCCACTTTTGAATTTGCATACGTACAAGGGTTATTTTCCCTTGCGCCTCCAAAAAGATTTAAGAAGGTGGAAAAGTGGTTCTGTAAGGAGGGATTGTGGGTGTTAGTCATCGTTTTCAGGATTTACATTCAAAGCCATGTATTTGCAAGAAAGGGAGGCAGAGAGGAAAATAAAGGGCAATAAGAAGGACTTGGAGAAGATAGAAAAGCTGTTTGAATGTGGAAGAGCCTTGGAGTGCAAAAAAACCCTGTTCTTCAGTTGGGAGCTGCACATGCCCAGTTTGTGCACATGTGGTGCAGTTAGGTCAGACCTGTCCAGCTCGGGCTCCTCCTACCCCGGCCATGATGTGGGGATGATCATGGTGCTGGATGCTGCGGACAAAGTCAGAGTTGGAGCCATCTCAAGAGCATCCTGACCCCAATCTCGGGAGCCATTTCCTGCCCGCCTGCCTGGAGCCTGATGGCCCACGTGGTGTGTGGAGCACGTAGCATGTAACACTGACCCGCTTGCTCCTGGTGTAGTCAACCCTACTCCTACTGCAGGAGGGTCCTTGTGTTTTTTCCACCTTCATCCATCTGGTTTTCTGTCTTTCTGGGGAAAGGCAGGTACTGAAGGTATTTAGAGACACATTATCAGGATAATTGAGTATTCAGCCCCCTTTCTAGTGCTTGAGGTCTGCAGTGCTGGCTGTAAGAACTGCTGTAGGGCCATGGGGCTGTCTGCTACCCCAGCCAAGCTGGATAGCCATTGCAATGTGAGTGCTGCTACCCTGGCCCAGGCCTGACAGTGGTGCTGCCTACCAGAGCAGCCA
Source organism: Pezoporus wallicus (assembly GCF_028554395.1). Lineage (NCBI taxonomy): Eukaryota > Metazoa > Chordata > Aves > Psittaciformes > Psittacidae > Pezoporus > Pezoporus wallicus. The sequence continues at coordinate 426,429 of NW_026636279.1, read as the reverse complement.
GTTGGGATGCTCACTGCATTCCTGACAGCTTCCAGCCAGGTACAGCCTGCCAGGGCTGTGCAGGCTTCTCACCAGCCTCCCAACCCTCACAGGCCCACCCATGCACACCCTGTCTGTGCACTGCTGCACGTGTCTGCCAGTGGTCAGTGGTGGGGAAACCTTCCTCGGCCACCCTTGGTCCCGCTTCCTCTGCCTGCACAGCCACCCACGCCGCAGCAGCCATAGGCGCCCTGTGATAGCCATCTTGGGCGGGCTCCGTGCAGGGATGCAATTCCCATGCCTCCTCCCTGAGTGCAGCTGCTGCTGGCTTTATCAGCCCATGCCAGCAGCAGGGAGGCTGAGCACATTCATTCTCTCTCCAGCTTCTGAGTAGCTCCCACAATCCAATTAGCAGAAGCATTTATATCACAAGGGGCTGGTGTGCCCTGCTCATCACAGCAGCTCAGAGCCAGTCATAAATTCTACCAACACTACATCTTCCCTGTGACATGGATTAATTACAGCTCTGGGCCTCCAAGAGCAGGTTTGTGAACGAAAGTGCCCATGAAATAAGAATGTAGAGAAGGCAAAGCAGAAGATTCCTGGCCATGAAGGATGAAGGGGGCATGCGCTGGGGTGGCCCTGGGCTAGGGCACCTGCAGCAGCACAACGAGGGGCTGGGGAGGCAGGTGGGCTGAGCTTTATTAACAGAGGGAAGCAAACAGAGGTTGGCCAGTGGACGTTATGAATCCTGCGCCCATAGCCATAATGAGAAATTCTTCATAACAGTTCTTTGTATGCTCTGCTGCAGTGCAGATGCTAGAAGTGAAGCTAGCAGAGACTTAATAAAATTACATGTGTCCACTTAAGATGTAGCAGGCACTAGCCAGCAGCATAGCTTAGAAAGGCAAGCGAGGCACTGAAAGATTTGGCATTCACAAAGACTGGTGCTTGTTCTCAGGGAAGTGTCTGTGTCCTCTCTGCTGTTCCCAGAAGCTCCTCCACATACAGTCCCCCTTTTTCTGACACTTTTGTTAAAGAAATAGTCATTTTCTGGAGCCCTGTTGTGAGCTTTGCTCTACTGGGACAGTGTTCTTGGTGCTGGTTGTACCAACAGGCTGTAGTGTCAGCCCCACTGGAGGTGGTGTTTTTGCAGTGGTGCAAGAGCAGGTTGGAAACTGTCTGTGGGAGAACATCCAAGGAGAGTGACAGTTTGTGTCTGTGTACCCCTGTGTACTACTATCTAGTTTCATAGCTCTGTATTTCTATTTCATATGCTGGAGTCCATCCATTAGTTTCACCAGCACCTGGCCGTGTGTTTATATTTCAACTACTCACCTAACTACCTAAGCACTTACCCATCTTTTGGTCTGCTTAGTTAATTTGGGTCACTGTCACTGTCAGCTGAGCTGGACACCACACAAATATTTGATCTGTTGTTTTGTCCCAGTCATACACCAGCTTAATGATTCATTTAAGCTATCTACCCATCAATCAGGTTTCAATTTACATATCAATCAGTGGGTTTGTTGTTAAGTTTCCATGCATTTGTTATTGAAACATGATCACTTAAAAAGTCCACAAAACTACCTTTTAAATGCATGGGTAAGTAGGAATTTTAAAGACATGAGGATGCATATTAAATTTAGTAGCATGTCAGCTCCATTTGATCTATTTACTCTGATCTGCTGACAGATCTTCTGTGTAAGCAAATGTGGTTCCTGCTGATAAAAGGGGTTTGTTTTGGGGTTTTGATTGTTTGTAACTAGGTGAAGGTGGCTGTAGCCAAAATACAGCTCTGTTAGAAACAATTGTTCTTCCATTGAAGAGAAATACTGTCTCATCGTTCAAAACAAAATGTCTTTTTACTTTTGCATAATAACAGATTTTGCATTTACTGACCAGTACCTTTGTTGTTTGTGGTCGGACAAAAGAACTTGTTCCCCAGCTGGTATCTCCACAAACTGATGGCTGTAACCATGCAGCTAGACCACTTCAGACTGCAGAGAAATTTTTTGTTGGGAAGAGAGTGGGGAATTACCCAACCTACCAACCCATCTTGCAGATTCCCGTTCAGCTGAAGCCTTTATAGTAAGATTTTACACACATATATATATACTGATGGCTTGGCTTCGTGAACGAATATAGTTTATGTGTGGTCGACATATATAGTCTATTTATGATGCAAATATTATATATCATATTTTCTTTTTATATATTTATATTTAGAAAGCTGTAACAGCAGCTTCATATCTAAATTTGGGGATTAAATCCTTAGCCCATGAGATCCCAGTATTCCCTCTGACCTTAAAATCAACAGGTCCGTAGATCCGAAGCAGAGCTGGATTTGGTCCTAGTTCAGATTTCCTTGGCTTTTGTCATTTTCGAATCACAAGCCCCATGTGCCATCATTTTGGCAGGACGGCTGTTGCTCCGTGTTTATTATCCTAAGCACAATCAAGTCTTTTCATTCATTACTGTGTGATTTGTCTTCTAATACAACTTTTTTCACATGTTTGTTGACCATAAAATTACACTGTTGCGATTGCCTTTTAACAAAACTCTGACATATTCTTCCTTCCTGGTCAGAGTAAAATGACAAAATTACCTTCTTCCAGCTTCATAGGCTCATAGTTATTTCCTTGATTAAAACTGACTGAAAAAAATGTTTTGGCATTTCTTCTTTCTTCTTAACCCCAGAAAAATGTCATTTAAAACACGTCTATACAAACACATTTTGCATTTTTTTCTAGGTCTACTTGAAGCAAGTCAAGTGTTTTGTTTCTTTCTGTTGTCTATTTTAAATTTTTGTTTCAAGTTTACTTTTTTGTTCCAAGTTCTCATATAGTTTGTCATATTGCCCTATATGTTCTTTGGCTGACTAAATGAGCAATTTAACTGCATGTGTTGAAAAGAGTGAAGTGCATTGCAGCACTTCTTAACAAAAAGCCCTTTGATGCTTTTTTAATGGAAAGAGAAGGTTTAAAAACAATATATGAGTGATATCAAAGTAGAATTTGTGGAAATTCTGCTTTAAAAAAAAATTGTTTTGGCCTAATTTGATATCAAAGAATATCATGAGTGTTCTGTGAAGTGAGAGTTCTCTGTTTGGGCTGGTTTCAGCTCCACAGGTGCCACATGGGCAGCTCGTCCCCCACCATGGATGGACACAGGCTTCTGCGTGGCCCCAGCAGTAGCACCTAAAATCAGCCCCCTTGGGTCAGATGGCAGCTGTTCCCAAGCTATTTTGTTATTTTTATAAATACGAACTTGGCTGATTTCTATCCTGTTTAGGGTCATTCCTGTTTCAGCCTCCTACGGCTGTTTCCTGGATTTTAGTCCAGAAAGGTGCTCTACAGACCTGGAACTGTCAACACCCATCTGGTGTGAAGATGTGAAATCCATACCATTCCCTGGAGCTACTCTTTGTCTCCAGTGCCTGAGGGAGATGGTTCTTGACCTATATCTCAACTTGCCTTTGCATTGCTTAGTCAGTACAGAAGGTGTTCTCTTTCTTGATGGGTGACTTTATTCTTTTACGAAATTGTCCTGCATGAAGTGTTCCTGAAAAATACAGTTTAGAGGGAATATTGTCAAAAATTCTGTCTCTCTCTATACTTTATTATCCCCTCATTTTTTTTGTCATTTAACTCCAATTATGGGATGCTAAGTGCTTTTGGAAATTTCATTGTTAATATCTTCTTACAGTGCTATTAACGTAAATCAACGTTAATAGGGTCCCAGCAAGTATAAAATCAATCAAAAATTCAGTACTCACGAATCATTCTGTAATTTCAGCATAAAATGTTAATAGAAATAAAATCCAATACCATAAAATATCAGCAAATTCAACTTTAAATACATGTGATGAATGACTTTACCATTCTGCAGCATCCCACGGACTTCTGCAATGTGAAACCTTTCACTGGCAAAGGTCTAACACACATTGCTCCTTCTACCATCCCCTTCCCAGCGCAAGGTGTGCAGGGAATCTTACTCTTCCAGAAATTAAAAATCCATCCTCACTGAACGTGTGGCACCTGTATTCAGGTTCTTAGTGATAATAGGAAGGATTACTAGGAATCTGTTAAGTTATCCTAGCTAATAGAAACTCACTGCTTCTTTGTACCATCAGCCTGGCTGGAAGAGCTTCAGTTGCATTACCTTTTATTGAGATTGGGATTTCCTTACAGACAAATCTTTTCAATTGGAATTAAACTGTGAAGATCCATATGATACAGATTTTTCAAAAGATACAACTGTTGGCCTCAAAATTTAAATTTAAATTACTGGTAAAAGGACAGTGAAATCCCCAAAGTGATACATGAAAAGATTGCTGGGTATTTAACCTCTAATTTATCATCCCATTAGTCTAGAAACTTTTGATTTTGTTTTTTTAAAATTCAGCTGGTTTAATGGGTCTGGCCTGTTCGTGCTCTAGGCTTTAAAAACATGGTTAAGAACCTTTTGCTTGCAGAGGTAGGTATAACACCTGCAGGCAATGCAGGGTTAGGTCTTGATTCTCTAAGTTGCCAGACAAGAAGCATGATGCGAGTCTGAGATTTCTGTGATCACAGAAGAAGAAAGAGACACTGAGATACTTACTAAGAGAGTTTGAGAAATGCTCCTGTGGTCATTACATAGATACGTTTTAAGTCCCTATTCCTTTTTCTACCCATTATCTTGTTCTAATGTCCATGTCTCCAGTCTCTGGACTGGTCTCATTCTGTTCTCTTAGTTCTCTCTCTTCTCTTTCTTCTTATCTCACGTGTGATTCCGCACCAGCAGATTTCTGCAGTAGAGCTGTGCAGTGCAGTTTCACAGACCCTTTGAAGTCTGAGTGGGATTTTTGTGACATTTGTACTTATAAGATATTAGGAAAGTTTATGGTATCTCTAGGTATCTCATAACAAGTATCAGCTGCAAAACTCTTCAGTCATTGCTGTCTTTATGCCCATCCCCACAAGCATCAGACAAGCCAGGGACATTTTTAACCTTTTGGTTATTCCATGTGGATACATGTTGCCCTGGAAAGTTGAGGTAAATGCTTAAGAACTTAGGCTGTTTCATGTTTTGGAACCTCATCTCTTATTCTTTTATCCAGAACTTCTAACGGGAATTTGCATTATGATAAAACAAAACTTCAAATTTCCGTGAGCATTATTTTAATTCCGGTGACATGGCAGAATTACCAAAATCTTCCTTAAACTGCATATTTATGGTCATTACATTTCTATAAACAAGTGGCCAGGGTGTCAGCTAATTCAGGACTCATCCAAAACCTGCAGAACAAGCTAAATCGGCTGCATGGAGCTGGCCAGAACTCAGTGTCAGTGGGCCAGGGCAGTGGGATTTCAATGGGAAGTCGCTGAGCCTGACCTCACAAAAAATGTTTTCAGCACCCAAGATAACATGTAATCCAGTCTGTAAAAGCTTCATACTACTTATTGCTGGTTTAATATAGAAAATTTTTATTTATGAAAGAAATCTGAAATCAAGGGCTTCATTCATTGGCATAGCTACACTATTTCCCTTTTAATTAAATGGACATTGGATCCGCCCTTAGAACAGGGAAGCCTTAGTTTGGATTAGTGGCTTGATGCCTGCAGAAGCACTTTTGCTAGGGTTTCAGTCAAAAAATGTTCGGAGAATAGGTTTTTTTAGATACTGCACTAAAAACTTCTAACATTTCCTTTGGTTCTTCTTCGCCTTTTTCCTGCCTTCTGCTGAAATGGAAAGTTACTCATCCAGCTAATTTTCAGTGTGAAACTGCCCATCGAGTCACACTGGGATAAGCACTGTCAGAAACAGCAAGACCTTGTTGTGCATTTTACTGTGCCAGGACTTTTGTGATGCTGTGCATTACAGTAGGGTGATGCTGCAAATCTCATTTCTGCTTCCAAAATAAATCAGACTTTTTCCCAACCGTGTTCCAATGGTGTGAGCTTAAGATATTGCTTCTTCACCTGCTTGGGTTTGCAGATTCTGGTCTCTGCCTCATTTGTTGAAGATCACAGTATCAGAAGAATAGTAAGGAGAAAACAGTACTTTTCCCACCCATTTTTGTTTCAGAATTAATGACTTTGATATCGAGTGGTGAGGGATCTGTCCACATCTAATAAAATGTACCAGCTCAGGTGCTGGGAACCCACATCTTTGCCATTAAACCACAGAGCTTCACTCCAGACCAGAGTTGAGGGCAGGTAGTGCTGGGTTCTGCTGCCACTCTCCTACATCAGAATCTCAAGTTCTTCATTTCTCTTGAATACAACTGAGAGCAGAGGCTTGCCAACAGTTTTCACATTTGGCTTTGTAAAAAGGAGAGTCAGAGGGAATCCTGCCATAATAATGCAAGGCTGTTGGGAAAATAAAATGCCCCATAGTTAGAGAGATTATATTAATTAAATATAAGAACAAGAAAATACAAATGTTTAAGATGAAAAAGTGTTGTTTTGACAGTAACTTAGCAATGAGGTCCTCTGCCCAAGGCCCCTTAAGTCAAGGTTTGTGTGTGCCTTTTGCAGGAGAGGATGCTTTCGGAAACACCAGACTCAAAGCAGAGGTCTAATGTTAGGAGCTGCATTGCTTTGGGGTCTCGTCCTGTGCTGCCTCCACTGACAAAGCTGCTGCAATGGCTCAGAGTAGCCCCAGGAGATTCAAATGGGTGCTAATTGTTCAGATTACTCATACGGGGTGTGAGGGACTGAGTTCTTGCAGTCAAAACACAGATCTAAGAACTTTTTTGAGTAGTATTAGAGAAAAACAGTATTTTTTGAGATATTTCAACAGTTTGAAAGACAGTTTGCCCTCGGGTTCTGTTGGTAAATCTAGAGTTTCAGTGTTGCTTAACTTCTCTTTTTAAAACTTCTCAATTCCCCTTCTGCCTCTCAGCATGGAAGAATGGTGAAGTGCCTCTGTCAGCAGTAATGGCTGAGCCTAGCCAGTAAATACTGGGGAAGCTCTGGCAGCCGTCCAGGGTGGTGTGCCAAGGTTGCCAGGTCCTGCCACGGTGGTGACAGGCACAGTAGAGGCAGTGGTGATAGGGCATCCCACCACAGTGACCAGCATCATCCCCTGAAGGAGAAGGCGCGTTCAGAGCTTTAAGCGCAATAGATCACCGTATTGCCAGGAAGCAAAAGAAACATTCTTTAATCCTTTCAAAGCCCAATAATATTATGTATATTGACTGAAGCCCTATGGAGTGGGCCTGGCAGGGCTTTTTCATTACTGCAGCACGCTGTAGCCTAGCTACCTTTGAAAAGTAACCAATATTGAGAGCCACTTGACATTTGCAAAGGATTATGGGTGTCCTCGCCATCTCTTCTCAAGTTCCCAAATTTACAATGGTCTTAATTTAAAAGTTAAGCCAGGGGATCAGTTGCTTAGCCTGCGGCTGGGCTGCCCTTTTAAAAAAAAAAAAAAAAAGAAGGAAAAATGTGTGTGTGTTTGTGTGTGTGTGTGTGTGTCTGCATGGAGGCAAGAGATGGGTAATGAACCTCGCACTGGTGTCACCCACCTCAAGCTGCCAGCTCCAGTCGGTGGCATTTAATTGTGGCAGGGGGTATCTAAATCGAGATCAGGCGGATGGGAAGGGGTGGTTTCATTCCTGCAGGTGCTGCTAAAATGCAGGGAGCAGCAGCAGCTGGTAATGAGTTGGTGAAAATGAAAAAGGGACATAAGTAGCTTCTTTAGCAAATCCCCTGGAAATGACATGGAGCCTCTGGGATCGATCGGATCGATCCCTCCAAAGGCTTGCAGGCTCCTCTCATCCGACTGCCAGCACAGGCAAAACATAATGTTATTATCAGCAAAACTCATAGAAAACCTGCTGGGGAAAACAGTGCTCTGGTTTCTTCCTCCCACGGGGCAGCTCATGGGCTGAGTGTGCAGGAGCATCCCAGTGCCCAGGCAGCGCTGTGTGGAGCAGACACCCAGCTGACCATCTGGTTCCTGCTCAGGGCTTGGCTGTAGCACAGGTGTGGAATTTGGGTTTGCAGCTGCCTGGCCAGGAGGTGGGGAGCAGAAACCTGCCTTGCAGAGCAAGCATGGGGGGAAACAGTTATGGTAGGACAGTTCGGGAGGTTCCGAACAAGCTGTTGGTCTCCCTCCCCTCGTGTCTCTGCTGTCATCAGTGCTGGTTTGATTATTATTTGCTCTATAACACTTTACGAGGTTTGTGTAATTAGATTCATATCCTTAATCTGAGCTTTTCCAAAGCATGTTTCCGGCCAGGCTCTGAACTGCCTCCTTGCGCACGGAGGTGTCAGCACCCCAGTTCACGAACAGTCCTGCACCTGAATCTTTGCTGTCTTGAACTGGGACAATCCTGAAATCTGTTGTATCTTCTCCAGAGCTCTGCAGAAATGGATTTTACCCTGAGAGTTACTGTGAGAAAAATGGTCTTAAATATCCCGGTCACATGCATAAGTTCAAGGGGCCTTTCCTTGAAGAACTCAGAATTTATTTGCCTTTCTATAATCCTGCTGGGGAAAAGAGGAAATAAATTTGTTTTATTCCATCTGTCCCGGAAAGCGTAGGTTCAGAGCCCAGAGATCCTGCAGCAGGTGTGTCAGTGCATGCAGTGCATAGCCCAGAATGGGGGGAGGCTGATGGGGTCCCCAGGGAACCTGTGCTGATACATAGGCTGCTTGACTGTTTGGGTCACCCTGGCTCCTGCAGTTGTCCAGACTTCTCCAATCTTTGGGCTTTGCTTTGGGCCCAGCACTAGATGAAGCTTCTATCCAAGAAAGGAAATGGTTTGGATGTTACTGGCTTTTGTGTGTGGCTTGTGCTCCACAAAGCATGATCATTTGGATCCTTAGGACGCTATTTAAACTAAACAGCATCATAAAAGAGGTGTGTTGATATAACTGCGTGCTGTTCATATGCCCTCTAACATAAGGATATGAGAATATTTATTTTACCCACTGGTAAGTTTGCCAGTTTGTGAAAAGCCCTTATTCTCAGGAGTTACAAGCATCTCTGCTTCCACAGAATCGATTAAACTAACATCAGCTTAGTGTTTCTGAATAACAGATCTTAGAGGACTTATACTTGTTCGTACATGACCTTTGCAGCAAGACCATAAATTCTGAAATACAAGGATTGAGGAGTATGAAATGAAACTACGAAATGAACTTAAGTTACAACAGTATTACAGAAATATATGTAACATTTGTCATCCAAATAGTTTATGACAGTAAAAATAGGGATAGAACAGCCACTTCACATTCAGAAACTATTGAAATGAACATGTAATACTTCTAAAAATGTTATTGTCTGAAAAATGTCATTAATTTTGGAGGCATTTGTCTTTCCCTTCATAATGAGCTAAACTGAGAGATTCTCATAAACAATATAAATACTTCAAATATTTTTTGTTTGTACCAGGTGTAAGATGTCTTGCTGAGATGTGCTCACTAACACATGTCATCTTTCATCTTAGTGGTTGTCTGGTGGCTTTAGGAAAGGATGAGATCCAGTGGACAGTCAGTGTTAGTGGGCTGCCACTGTGCAGGAGCTCCAAACAGTCTGGTCTGGGTTGTGCTACCGGGAGATAAAGACTGGCAATAAAAATACTGTTGGCTGTTGACAAGATCCCTCCATAGCAATAAAAATGAGGATAATACATGGGCATTATAATCTTTCTGAATGTATGAAAATGCAGATAAATTCCTGTATTTTCCAAGCACTTTCTAAGTAACAGCAAGACAGGAGTGCTGAAGCAAAGCGTTCAGCTCTGTTCTTACTTCTTGCCTGTCAAACTGCCTAATTCCTTTAAGTCTGCAGTGGGAAAAAGATGAAATATGCTATGGAAGAATTAAATCGAAACTGTCCTTTGAAACAGAGTGAGAACAGAGCTTTGTTGATTTTCTGTTTCTCCTGTTTTAACCAAAAACTTCTTTATGGTGGTCATGTCAGTTTCCTGGCAATGGAAACTTGGTCTTGTGGAGGCATCACCTTATTTTCAGTCTTGCTGTTCGAAAAACTCTCTCAAGTTAAATGCTTCATTTGGAGAACAGTGACAGCAGAAATATTTTCTTTTAAATCAGAATACATACTTTGGTTAAAGGCTGCTGTGCACACAGCTGCCTTTCCAGGTCTCCCCTCAGATTTGACAGCTGTGGTCAGTTTCCCTGCAGTCTGCTGCTGGCTCTCCGCTGGGATGCTCAAGTGAGATGATACCTAAACATAAAACTTCTGAGGAGCAAAGGCATTTTGTCATAAAAGTTCAAGCACAATAGAAATTTGTAATCACAGATTTTCATACTGAGCAAGATAGATTTTTATTTTGACTCTGTGAACAGTAAATACAATGAGAGACTTAAAGTGTGGACTATCGGCACAGGCATGGTCACCTTGCATCAATGTTTTTACATATGCTTTTTCTTCTGATTTGTTTTTTTTTTTCCCGTTTCTCTTATTTTCCGTAAGACTGGTTTCATGTGACACTGTAAGCTAAGGAGAAAACATGGGATATTTTTTTTTCCTCTAAAGCTTGGTATCTGATAAAATAGTGTGATGCTGGTGACACACATACTTCTGATGGCAATCCCAAACAAGAGAGGGCAGCTGTAACAGACTTTCAAAGCCTAATGCAGGTCCCTAGATGCACAGATTGGGTGCCAAGGTGCTTGTGCTGTAGCAGCAGTTGCTGGCTGAAAGTGATGGTGCTGGCAGCAAAGTCTCAATGTGGGGTTCTGTACTGGTGTGCACGAGGGTACCACTCATTCCTTCAGGTGGGCATGCTGACTTAGATGTAGCAGCATTATCCTTAAACCTACTGGATGTGTTGTTTTTTTAATTAAACCCCACATCTACAAATTAGTACAGACTTTATCCTTCAGGCAGGGAAGAATGCATATATGATGAAAGTTAAAAACCCATCCTAACTCTTCACAAGTGGAGACAAATCGATGTGCATGCCATCAGATAAAACCAGATGAGTTTTTCTGTATGTCACTTGAAATACAGCACAAACCTAGTAATTTGCCTGACTTCCTTTAAAAAATCATCACCCTCTCATTTCCTCCCTTCTCTTAATTTCTGCTCACATCGCAATCAATCACAGTGCTTTAATAATGCCCCTTTCTGTCAAAAAAGCCTGCCAGCTTTTGGGAACCTCTCGACATCGTGCAGCACTTTCCTGAGCTGAGCTGAGCCACTGCTCTGTATTCCATGGGTTATTAGGGTTAGCAGAAAGAACATGCATTTATTTACTGAAGGTACTTTATAAATCAATACCTTGGTTTTGAACTCAGGTCAATAGGAATACTCAGGAACACAACCAAAAACTACTGCAACCCTAAACCAGCACTTTCAACATATTGATTTTTCGGAGAGTATCTTTTCCTGGCATTATTCACACAGTGTTGATGAACAGCTTCATGTAATCAAAATTGTAAATAAGTATGTGTGGGTGTGCAGGCACATATGTGTGCAGAAGTGTAAGTCTGTGAAACTGAAAAAGCTTTTAATGTGGTGTGGGAATTATAAAAAAGCAAAGGCAGGAAGTGATGCAGTTAAGGTTCTTAAAAAGTCATTCATGTTTTCCTTTGAAGTTACAGAGTATAAAATATATTGTTGTGGGTCACTAAATATTGATACCTTTAACTTTTGGCTTCATTTGCAGATACAGTTACGTAAATAGTTGACAATTTTTAAAAGCAATAGCTTGAGGTACTAGTTTGATTAAAACCAATAAAAAATAAATAAAACTAGAAATGCATATGCAAAGCAAGGCCAGTCTGGAGGAACTTGAGAGTTTTCTGGTTCCAGGTGCTCTAAATTTTGTATTTAATTGCGCAGCTTTGGCATCACTTAGAAAAGGTTTTTCCATCCTTAATTTAATGGTCAGGTTTCCCAAAGAAAATCAGAATGAAAAAGCCATCTCTGTTTATTAAACCCCACATCAGATCACTTTGTATTGTGATCACACTTGAACTCCTGAGTTAACAGATGTCCATAAAGACATCCCAAGAAGCACATCGGAGCTTCAGAGAAGGTGTCCAGTTGCCAGACCAGGTGCTTATCCTCATCTCACCTCTGCAAGAGTGACAGAATCAGCTGAGATCTGTTTTAATAATGCCCCTTTCCGTCAAATAATGTAATTTAAAAATGATACTCCAAATTAATTGTCATTTAAAAAAAAAAAAGTGCACTGATTTTGATTGAGGATTGTTTTTCCCCTTTTGGCCTTTTTCTTTTCATTTCATTTGCTTTTGGTTTCTAGGAGAAAGGCAAGGATGCTTACAGTCAAATAATGAGAGATTTTAAGTTTTACATTTAGGGTATAAAAAAGAGTGTGAGCATCAGAGGGCTTTCAACCAAGCAGAGAAAAACGCTTCAAACTCCCAATAGCGGAAAGTTGATGTTTGTCAATTAATCTGAGATATGCAGGACAGATTTGTAACAGGTTGACTAGTTAAGCAGTGGGACAAATTATAAACAGATTACTTATCACTGAAAATATTGACATTAAAAATAAATCAATTCTGAAGATAGGAGCTGAGTTTTATGAAACTAATATTCTTGATAGAAAAGTTATTATGTGTAATTTGATTTCCTCAGTTATTCAATAAGCCACTCTAAATCATTATAATGAATATAGCTTCTAGAAATATGGGGTTTCTGCTTCACACAGAATTTCAGTATTTTGAAAAATCCAGATTGCGTTGAAACATAACTTTTTTTTATCTGATTTCCAGCAACTGAAATACTATACTCCAATCACTGCTATTTTCTTAAACCAGAAAACTTCCTGCTACCATAGTAAGGCTTGATGGACATCATGGGTCTGGCTGGTTTTGTGGGTCCCAATGTGGGATGCTGACTGCTGTGATGAGCCCAGCTAGACCTGCATGGGTGTCATTTGAAGGCCCATTTAAAAGAGCCCAGGTCACGGTGGGAGCTCACTAGAGTGTTCAAAACACCCAAAAAGTATTATGTAAATAATGAACTTCTTATTTAAAACTTAGCACTGTAGATTAAATAAAGTACTATCACTAAAGGAGAGCCCTGCAGAGCTTCCCAGCTGCTCAGAAGCAGCAGGGGGTTCTGTGCAGTCCTTGGGTTGAAGGCTTTTTCACTACCTTTGCAGGGTTTTAGAAACGGACATTTTCAGATCCTCTTTGCTCTGTTTTTGGTTTTGTCTCTTGTCTCCTTTACCCATTTTAATGCAGTAAAGCAAATTCATCCAGCCTTTACCAAGCTTGACTCTGGTCCAGATCTGGCTCTTTTTGTGGGATACTGGAACTCCTCTCACCCCTGTGAAAGTAGTGTGGCCAAAGGCAGGTCAGGAGGCTTGGAGGAGCAATGCACGTTGTGGAAAGCTGAGAGCCCTTTCCTGTGAGGCAATGGGTTTGCTATTTCTTCATCTTTCTGCTGAGGAGGCACTCCATATTGTTGTTGGCATTATTGTGGTGGTGTTTGGCTTTTCTTAGACACTGTTTATGATGGTTTTGCTGGTTCTCTTCAGGGCAGAGATTGCATTGCTATTCTGTGTTTGTATTTTGTCTTTTTATATTTATATCAGGAGTTCCTGAGGCACTGTGAGAGTATAAATAAGTAGAATAACAAGCCTGTGCTATGGTGCAAAATGTAGTAAGAGCATCAGACTTTTATGACAACCCGATTGTGGAAAAAATCCTTTTATCTTTAAGCTCATGGAAGGTCTGTTAAAGGTGTGCAGGGTGATGTGGGATTTTATCTGCTATTTCAGAAACTGCTGTACTCCTATGAAGAGCTCTCTTACAACATCTCCAAACTGAAAGTCAGTGAGATTATCAGGAAATCCACCTGCACACAAAAGTACTGGGACTGAAATACATTGGTCAGGCATACATAGCACTGAGAGGATTGTTGGTTTAGATCACAGTATAGGGAACGAGCCAGGTGGCCTCTAGAGGGGTGTTTCAGTCCTGTTTTCCAAGCTTTTATGAACACTGGGCAGGCATCACGATGTGTGTGCTACAAAATCATTTTAGTGTCTTCCCCCATTAAAGATAGTTCTGGCAGACCACCTGAGCTGGCAGTCTGAACCCTCCATCCATTCCACAAGGCACTCACCTCTTCTTCCTGACAGCATCCTTCAGAAGGATGACCCATCCACCTGAACCATACTTGATTACACTTTATATGGAAAATGCTTGCTAGATGAGCACCTTGAAAAGAAATTGTCTTCAGAGTCTCAGATTTTACTGTTACGTACCATGAAGTGTTTCTGCCATCTGTACATATGCTACCGTAAGAAAGGTTCATACTTCCAGCCCATCAGTTAACCCAGCTGAAGGTCCTTACACATTTTATTTTGAATTACTTTTCTCTGTTCTATGTGGTAAAATATCCTAAATATCTGCTCATGAAAGTCCTCACAAGATCTTCTCATCCTTCATTGGATGAATTCTGAAGTCATATGTATATTTTTGCTTGTAATGACACTCACTTTTCTTGAGATTTTGATGTACTGAGAGAATTGATAGTAGCTGCTAGCAGTTGGGTTTACTTCACCATCAGCCCATTCAGTCTCCCGTTTTCCTATAGGGTAAAAGATTATTTGCATGTGGAGATATATTATTCTGTAACACCAAGTTCATGAGACCTCTAGGCTTTACCCAAAAGTGATCCCAGACTTCCATATAAATCTTTTTTTTCCTAAATTATGGTTCAGCAAAAGGGAAGCCAGACTAAAAAGTCAAGATTGCTCATAGTAATGTTATTCCAACTGCAGAGGAATAGGCATTTAAAAAATGTCTCAAGCATTTTGTAGTTTACCTGAAAAGGAGGAAAGGCCACTCAGTCTTGACTCCAGTTTCCTGAATTGACTTGAAGTGCTGCCAGTGTTCATGATACCAGTAGGATCAGACCCTCTGATAATGTTAGAGCTCATTTAGCTGATCAGGGACTGGTGTCCTGCAGAGGCATCCCCATTTTGGAGCTCCAAGGCAGCAGAATGAAGATGGGCTCGTATACTCTTACAACACATGTTGTACTGGAGGCACTGGGGTCATCCAGCTGTTCTGGTCAAGCTGAACACCACCCTTGCCACAGGTGATTGCCTCTGAATTATTCAGAATGGCAGAAACGTGGAAAAGCTTTGAAGAAGAAACAGTTGCTTACCTCAATGTAAGAGAAGCTCTTTGCAGTTCACTGTCCTTGTTCATGATGAAGCTGCATTCTCTAATAACAAGCCTATCTGTAGACCACTGGTTATCTCCAGTTACAACAAAAATAGCATTAGTTCAACTGCCATGTAGGGGACATGCATTATTAATTTCCTGGGGTTTAGCAATACACGTTGCAGTCCCTTATTAGCTGTATGTGAAAGTAATTTCTGGGGTACATATTTGCTCTAATTCAATTTGGCTAAGAAAAATATCTTGATAATTTAGGGTATGATATGCCTCCAGCTGCTCAGATTTCCTCCTTGACTATCAAGTTTGTCGATTTGTCGTCTTTTCTGAAGAACTTGTTGCCTACCTTTGGTATCTCAAGTGAACTCCATGATCTCACCCTGAGGTGTTAAGAATCGCTGAGGGCTATCAGAACTTGTGTAAATTACAGCGATGCAGACAGCATGTTGAAAAATCAATAAGTAATGAAATAGTACTGCAGTGAAGTAGCCAAGAGAGCAATGGGTGAAAAAATCCCAAGGACTCAGTTTAATTTTGTCAAAGTATAAAAGATAATGTTCTGCTGTGATGCTATAAAATCATCCCCACTGGCCAAAGAAAATTGAAATACAAAAGAGTAGTGTAGAGGTGAGGGTGCACTTCCTCCTGAATTCCAAGTCCCTCTTCACTTCCATTAGCCTGCAGTGGATGCTGCAGTAGTGATCTGAGCAGGCATTCACTTTTCTAATGAGGCAGTGGGTATGACTTTTTTGCCTTTACATGCTATGGACTAATGTCAGCTCATGTCAAGTCTCAGTTAAGCCTCTTTCTAACTCCCAGTAATCCTCACATCTAACCATCCTGAGTTGGTTATCTCATACTGGCAAGCAGGGAAACACCAGCAGAGTATTCGCCACGAAGACCCAGCACTTCAGAATGCTTTCACAACATGCTAAAAGGAACAGATGAAAGGCTTTATGACGTACTTGAATTTGTCTCTGGTGTTCATATAAGGAGGCTACACGTATTTCTGAAGTACAATGTTCTACAGTAAAACAAATGCGCTGTAGGCAGGCAATTCCACATGACTTTGGTTTCCATGAAGTCTGGGCCCTATACCGTCTAATTCATGGCAATACCTACAGCTCTTTCCATCTCTCTGGCATTTTGGCTGTGCAAGGGACAACATGTTGTGGGTAATGAAGTCGAGACCCGTGCTGGCTGCTCTGCCATCTGTGCAATGCGCTGTGCAACAGCTGGGCTTTCTCTCTGTGGGAACACCATTTCCTCAAGAAGCAAGCAATTCCTCAACATCTGTAGAAACACAAAATGTCTTTGAGACTGTTCTACTGCTCTTTCATTTTGGCCAAAATGGGAGTGAGGTGGGAACTACCAGGCAGGCAATCTCATTTCCTGATTAGGTCCTTAGGAAATCAGGTTCAGAAAGAGTAGCTGGCTCCAAAAGGAGAAGAAAAACATTGAACTGAAACAAAATTTTCACAAGCTTGGTGTTGCCATGAGAATTTTTCATTTAAATCCATAAACTGAGATTCTCTGGAGTGAATTCTTAGAGTTGATGAGGTTTTTCCATGTGGATATGCAAGATAGTTAAAATGTATTTAAACAAAATTAATGACTAGAATACCACTAAATTAAACATGTCTTGTGAAAGATAAACCAGCCTGCATTCTTGTGTTAAGTGAGGGTCCCCGACTTCAGGCTTTAATGGCTAATCAACCTATTATCCTCTCACTACATCTGCCTGTAAAAAGAAACAGGTTTCAAAGACAGTGAGCTGCTCTTTGGTCCCAAGAGACCTAAAAGCCACGTTCAAATAATGGTCCTTCACTGGTTTTCTCTTGATGCCTTTGTCTGTGCATTTCTGCATGTTGCCCAGAAAGGTGGGTTCTGCGCTGTCTTCTGGGGAACGCCTCTGTCAGAGTGGACAGAGAAATGTGATCCTTGGAAAAGGAGGACAGAAAATTGTTTCCTTAATGTGCATGAATGATCTGTTTGATATAGATTAATGCTTACTGTTTAAGCAGACACAGGATTGAAAAATCCTTCTGCGAGAGCGGGTGTGCTGCTGGCTTCATTGGGGAGAGCAGGCAGTTCAGAGGATGCTAGTTCCATTTCATTGGTTCCAATCACCTCTATAGACCATCAGTGCCTTTGTTTAACCTTCCATGATTTTGTTTCATTACAGTGGTATGCAGAAAATGAACAGCCACTACCAGCACAGCTAGAGAACATCTTGAGTGAGATGGCAGGGAGCTTATATTTAGTCATTCAACTAACCCAGGTTAGGCTTTAGCGAAAAGAGCTCTATTAACTCCAGTGACTTTGGAGAGGGTCCTTTGTTCTTTTCAAAGTTGTTATGGGTTACAGAACTCAAAAGCCTCTTTTCTTGCCCATTATTAAAGCAGTGCAATGAATCACTGTATTTGGCACTGACACTTTGGAGAGTTCCAGATACTACAGGACTGTTTGCAAGGAGGTAGCATGTAAATACTAAAAAGATCTCAATGAATTTAATTAAGTAGAATATGTTGCCCTTGGAAGTAGAAAGCATTTATTTACACAAGAGCATTCTATTGGTATTAATCTAAACTATTCCATTCATTAGAAAAGCTCAGATGAAACATTGATAAGCTGGTAGAATACTACAGCTTTTTAGCCTGTACACACTGTCAAACACAGTGTGCAGTGAGGTCACTCCCTTTATCCAGGGGCCTCTGAAGAGCCTTTCCTGCTCTCTGGGCTGGGACTCCACATCAGGGTGCAGACCTTCCGTGCCTTTTAGCATTGCTCTGACAAGTTGTCTGGTGTCACTGTGAGCTTTGGTGAGGTCTGGCCAGTATCCCTGTCCTATGGATATATTCTGAGACATTCTGTGCTGGAGTTTCCCAGCACAGACAAAGCAATGGGAAATACTCCCCATTATTAAATGATATTTTCAGCTGCTTCTACCTTTGTCACTCATAAACCACTTGGACTGGGAATTGTCCATATCTGCCACAGGCTCTTTCTTTTTTTTTGCCTACCTATCAAGTACTCGATTCCTTTATAAAAAAAAAATATATATATATTTGGGATACTTTATCTTCTTTATGCTAAGGATGTTTTCTTTATATTAAAGAATACTACCAACCCTTTTTCCAGAAATCCGCAGCCCAGATTTGAAACTTGACATTTGGCAGAGGATGGCTTTAGCATCAGTTTTTATCTTTTGCAGTTACCGTGCACATTTACCCACATTGTAAGCTTTAATGAAGCCTTCAAATCCTGCATTTCTCATGTGTTCAGGAGGATGGAGTTAGACCTGAGCAGATGCCCCTGAGGCTCCATTTGCCATGGGCACCCTTCAGCCAGCTGCCGAGATCATTCCTCAGTGTCAGCTCTGAACTGCTGCATGCTCAGGCACTGCTCCAGAGATGCGTGATGGCCTTGAGAATACCTGTGGGTTTGGCGCTGCCCGTTTGGCGTCTTTGCCCCATGGTGGAAGTTATCAAATAACATCATTTGGCACTTCTCATCTCTTCCCTGTGAGAAGGAGGAGCCTCCTACTTCGATATAACATGGACTTCATGACAGCATGTAGGGTCTGTCTTCATCTGGCACTTTGCCTAGGAGAGACAATGCCATCACCAGCTAAGGGGAGCGGATAAGATAAGATCATCTGTATCTAGACTTTTACTGTCTCTGTATTGAAACAGCAGGACACTGTGGATAACATCACCTTTTTCTAGGAACTGAGGCTGAGCCAGCAGCATTGGTCCCCAGATGTTGGTGGAGGGGAGTGGTGCTCACCAGAGCCAGACTAGCTGCACGGCATGGTGCTTCCTGGGTACAGCATTACTACCAGGAGTACTGGGCTACTAAAACAGCCAACAAATGCTGGCGTTGCATGGTGACACACCATGGTGGTGTCAGCATGATCCATGGGTTGCCCACGCCAGGTGTGAGCCGTGCTGGGCAGTCTGTCGTTCCTGGGCTCTGAGTGACCCCTACTGGGGCCAGCAAGAGAGGAGGAGGAAGGACCAGAGGGTGTGGTGGAGTATGTTGCTGTCTGCAGGACCCCTCTTTTGTCTGCTCCAGAAGTTGGAAGTAGCAAATCAGCCTAAGAAAAGGAGAAGAAAGGATTATTTGATGGTTAAGATAGTTGAATGCTGCCTTGGAAAACTGATTGTTTTCCTTTCCTTTGCCACCTTTTTTCCTTTGTGATGCTAGTTAATTCACTTCAACCTAACTTTTCACAGACTGTTACTAATTGGGTATTCTTCAATTTCTTCATGGTTCATTTGAAATGCAGGGGTCTGAATTTGTACTCACAACTGCTACCAAAGACCATTTTGGACACATAAGGAATGTTCTGAGAAAACAGTTTGTAGACCTCTCTTAATTAGGCATCTGCAGTTAGAAGATACATTTCCTTTAATCACGATAGATCTCAGCTCTGCAGTCAGTAAAATAGAGGTAATAATAGCACCTTGTATCACAAGGGATTTGAAGGAAAGCTTACAGGGAATTTAATAACTTGGATGTCAGGGCAGCATTTAAATTGTAAAAAGTAAATAAAGGGAGACATGCATTGAGCAGTGAGGAAAAAATATGTCTGTCTGCATAATGGGGGGGGGGGAGGTGTCTGCATTTCTAATCCAGTCCTTTTTCATATTCCTTTCTCTGATATGTCATTAACAGACCATTTTAAGTGTCTCTGTCTCCTCACACAAAGACCTCCAGTCAAACAAAGTCCTTTTCCAAGAAACCCTTAAAACTTAATTCCTTCCATGAAGCATCTAAAATCAACCAATGGAGGAATACATTTTTTGCAAAGGGGATTCACAAGGAAATATTTGCCACATTCAAATCACAGTGTAAGCGCTAGTACTTGTCCTCCTGAGGTTCCCTTTTCATGAACACTTCTGTTCCGTTTATAAACATTTACCATTACTAATATTCTTATGCACATGCAAATCTAAAATTCAGTTTGGGAGATCTTCTATGGCAAATTAGAATTTTGTTTTCTGTGAGTGTTTCTTCTAGGAAAATCAAATTGCCTAAAATTTGGTGGAAAGGTAAATGCAGAGCAATTTACCACACAGAGAGATTTTCCTGGTAAATTTGAGAGCATTCCAAAAATTTCATATTCACCTGCCTGTGTGAGCAATTCTATCAACACTTCTGCTAGGCAAAAATTTTATGAGCATTTCTGCTTTCATACTAAAGAATATGACAAAATAATCAGAGTTTGCAGTTCTTGGGCTTTGCAGTTCTTCTTCCATGTGCAGGTTGGTTCACTGTTGTGAAACCAGTGATGGCCCTGGAGATCCAGGTTATGGTTTTGGACACTCGGTGTCAGAATGCTGGCTGGTTGTTTTGTGCTCATTTCCACTTCGGCAAGTAGCCTTTCTGCCTGGCTGTGGGAGAATATAAGGAGGACAGGTCTGCTCTGCCCAGCCCAGGCTTGAGAGCCCCATCCCCAGATGCCCATGGTGGGCTTCCCCAAGACCTGCCACCCACCTTGCAGAGTGAACCTGTGGGGCATGGAGAGCAATGGGAACTATGCAGTTCATCAGAAACAGGCTTTTTATGGTTTTGAGAGCAGAAAATAAAGAAACCAAAGGAAAAATGTATTTAAAAGCTTTCTATAGCGCTTTCTGCTTGGAGCCTTAAAATCTTGAAGCAATGCCGTCAAAGCTTTTCTGAATGACTTGATGAAGGTTTTTTTTGTTTTGGTTGCTGCACTCTTGGGACTCATTGGAGTGGCAGGATTAAAATTAATTAGAGGCTGCTTGGAGGGGGCTTTGGAAGATAGCCTCGGGCTATACTTCAGTCTGGTTGTTAGAAGCAATATCATCACCGCCTTCTTTTCCAGTGAACAGACCTGCACTGGTGCGGTTGTGGGGAGCCACAGAACATCCAACACAGACATCAGAGCAAAGACTTCCTCCCAGAGAGATTACTTACCACAAAACCAGTGGATCTACCTGCTGACAAGCCCGGAAATATGTCTTGTTTCATTTTATGCTTTCTAAAAGAGGCTGCTTTATAAAGCTCTCCAGAATCTTGATGAAATATCCATGCAAGGATGTTCATTTTCCTCTTTTCTTAAAATGAATTATGTTGATTAGCATGTCTGAGGAAGAGATGAGAGAAAAAGCTCTATTTTTAGAGGCTGGATTTTTTGTTGGTTTGGTTTGGTTTGCTCTGTTTTGCAAAGAATGAGTAGATTTATAAATGGGTGAAGAAAATTGATAAATAACCGTTTCACACCCACTTGTCAGCTTGACTTTGAATTTTCCTCATTGAGGAGGGTCAGCTGCAGAACTGATAAAATGCTACATCTCAACATTTCTGTCAAGTTTTCGTATGTTTTATGCATTTGTAGACTAGCAGATAATCCTTTATAGTTAATCCCAAACCACTCTGTGGTTCTGTGATGACTGTTTCAGAGTAAGATGAGGCAAAATCTGGCTTTCCTATGTCAGTAAATAGTAGAAGCAGCTAAAAATTTTCCGTATGAATAGAATCATAGAATGGTTTGGGTTAGAAGAGACATCAAAGATCATCCAGTTCCAAACCCCTGTCATCACAGAATACTAGTTAACAGGGGTAATGGCTTAAAAACACTGGTAACTAATCCCTGTGGAAGTACAGCCAAAAATAATTAAATTTTTCCAACTCTCATATTTTTCCTGATTTCCTTTTCCATTCCAGTAATAACTACTTATCAAATTGACTTAAATATGCAGGAAGGACTAGTGGAGTTTGGTATAGTTTTTCTACTGCATATCCTGTGTGCCTTGGAAGAAAGTAAACAAATTCACATAAGGCTATATAATCTGGTGTAACTGTACCCTCTACTTAATGAATCAACCCAGTATTGCTTTTCTCTGTGCTTAGCTCTAACAATATCTGGAAGAGCTGTATCTTCACCGCATTGTCAGAATTTTAACATTGATTTAGAAACATATTTTTATTCATATTTCTCATAAGAAGAATACTAATTGTGTTGTTTTCCCTCAGTATCTTGGTGTTACTACAATATTAATTGTGAATATTTAGTGTTAAAAAATACAAAATAACATTCCAGAAGCAGGAATCATTTTCCTCAGGGTGTGATTAATGAGTCCTTAATTGAAAACTTAGTAAAAATATCAATATACAATATAAGAACAAGTGGCAAATGCTATTTAAAAATCATGTCTTGTGATTTACATTAGGATTTACAGCTTTTCTTACTCAACAGTCTAAAAATGTGGATGGTGTGTGGTCAAAATTGTGTGTTCCTGGGATCACTATAGCAAAACATGACCAGTTTCCACTTAGACTATAATGGAGTTTTGGGGGAGTAAGTGGTATTAGGAGAGAAGCTTCTGTAAAGCTCCATTAATTTTAAGTATCATAAGTACCTTCCCCTAAATTTTCCCAAACCAACAAATAATTGCTTAAAAATATGAAGGGATAAAGAACAAAATTCAGAGCTACTGAACGCAGCAGCTGATCCTAGAGAGAAATAGAGAAGACTTTGGAGTGATGACCAGACTAGTTGGTGACCAGATGAGTAATTCCCGTCTTCCCTGGATGTGTCAGTGGAGCAATACCACTACTGCTTCACTACCGTTGAGCAGTAACAATGACAACAGCTGGCCAGGCTGTGCTCTCCTGGTATCTTACAGCTGCCATCAGTTAAGGATGCTCTTCCAGTAGGAATTGTCCTTCCCACCCCTTCACTCCAGGGAACAAACAGTGGTTATTTCTCCAGTTATTTTCCTTAAACAAGTTTCAGCTATTAGGAGATTTAAGTTAGACTGGCACCATAATAGAGCGCCCTTCCTCCTCCCCTATCTCACCCTCTTCGTCTTGCACACTAAAAGCAAACAGAATTCATTATCTCATCTCAACATTGCAGCATTTTAAGTTCAATGTCAATAGCTAGTTAGGAAAGGGCAGGCAGGTCAGGGATTAGGACTCCGAACTGTCCTTGACGTTTCTTTGTAGGATGATCGGCTGTTTGCATCAGCTTAGTAAAAAAAATTCCTCCTCCTCTATCCTCAGAATGATCAGGATGGGAAAATGTCAGTTTAGGGGCTGACAAAGCTCTGATAAGAAGATACAGAAATGACAGGATGAGAGAGAAAGAGAGAGACAGAGGCATAAATACTGTCATTCTAAGTTCAAAATTTCATTTTTAAGTATATTTGTTAGTGCATGTTCTGGTTTCTTCCAGTGTTCATAGGCTTCTTTTTCAAGCAGTTTCATTTTAAGAAAGTCTGAATCTATTTTTATTTTATTTGATTTTACAAGTTCTGGAAAGGTCATCCTGCCTGGCCTGGAAGCTGCAAATACATTCACTCCCACAGAATTACTTATAAGCATGAAAATAGTTTCCACTTTCGAAAGTACATATACATTCTCTGGAGTTATCAACTTGGTCTGAATTCTCAGACTTAATCCAACAGGGTAGAAACAAAGCATTTAGATGAAAATATTTTTGAAGTGTGATGACCTTTGAGCACAAATTAAATACCTAGTTTATAAAATATTACTATGCTAGTAATTATTTTTGTTTTCCAAGTTTTCTTGCCTTTATTATGAATTTGATAAAATTTGAGAGAAAATTTATTTATTATTCATACTGAGTTCAGTGTTTAACCCAAATAATCTCATTTTCCCACAAAGATACTCTTTCTATATAAGACATGTCTTTCATTAATATGTTCTCTTCAGGAAGATATTCCAATAAAATTTCTCAGCTACATAGTTATTTTGTTTATGAAGGACATGATTATTTTCAAAGCCATGGAAGACACTTGTGTTTTAAATTGGAGAAGGGATTGTGCTGTTAGGCAAGGAGGAATATGAGTTCCTTCAAACAAGTCTTTACTTTTTTTAGTGCATCTTTCTAAACAGTTTTGTAGTTACTTGTGAGACAGCCTGAAGAAGACGCAGAATAAAGTCTTACTTTATTTTCTACTAGTGAGGTACCAAATGCCACTGAATTGTGGTCTCTGGGCTGTGGCAGTTTCTTTGGTGAGAGTACAGAAAGGTTTTGTTTCACTTGGGTTCTGCTTTTCCATTTATTGGTTAAAATACAATAAAAGGAACTAGGAAGCATTCGTTACTTCTCAGAGCTAATCTTCCTCGTAACCACTAGCTGTGCATTTCCTGGTATTGCAGAATCACAGATATAAAAAGCACCGTCACAGTGGCAGCAGGGGTAGCCTGTATGAAGCATTTGCATTCCGAAGCGATACTGCAATTTAGAGTCAAGTAAAAAAAAAGTATTTCAAAGTTTAAACCCACATTTGTGTCTGCTGGCATGAAATGTCACAGTAATTCAGGTTGTTGCCTCATTGCATTTAACAGAAACCAGCCTTTATTCTCTCTGCCCAGTATTGAAATAACAGTGTGTTTGCTCTTATTTGCCCCATCCCATTTTTATTAACCCTTTTGTATAAATATCAAGACACACGTTTTCCTTGGATAAATTGTCAAGAATCTCAAAATCATCATTTTTGCAGATAGTAGTTATTTTTTAAAATAACAGCTTCTACTATAGCTTGCATACGAGATGACGAAACTGCAAAGGTGGTATTTCCTGTAGGGCCTGTATAATTTACCATGACATGTTGAATAAAAGAATTAAGATCCTACTGCTTGTAACTGTTTTGTGAACAGTTGGTAAATCTATTAATTACTTCATTTTTAAAATCCTGGCTTGGATTTCATTGTGACCAGAATCAGATTTCTTCATCTAGTATCCTGATCTCTTGCTGTTGCAGCCAGGAGAGGAGAGAAACACGCTTTCCTGCCCACGTGTCAGTGCCAACATGTCCCTGGATGCTGCTCTCAGGGGATGACGTGCCACCACTTCACTCTCTGAAGTGGTACTTGGTGTACCATCTGTTCTGGAGAACCGTATTTCAGCATCAGAGGCACCAGCCAGGGCAGTAACTCAGCACAGTAAGAAAAATACATGCTAAAACTTTCTAGACAGACAAAATGAAAAGAAATGTTGACCTCATACCGTAGATTTCAGAGAGATTTGTATAGAAACATAGAATCATAGGATCATAGAATCATAGAATAGTTAGGGCTGGAAAGGACCTTAAGATCGTCTAGTTCCAACCCCCCTGCCATGGGCAGGGACACCTCCCACTAAACCATCTCACCCAAGGCTCTGTCCAACCTGGCCTTGAACACTGCCAGGGACAGAGCATTCACAACTTCCCTGGGCAACCCATTTCAGTGCCTCACCACCCTAACAGGAAAGAATTTCGTCCTTATATCCAATCTAAACTTCCCCTGTTTCAGTTTTAACCCGTTACCCCTTGTCCTATCACTACAGTCCCTAATGAAGAGTCCCTCCTCAGCATCCCTATAGGCCCCCTTCAGATACTGGAAGGCTGCTATGAGGTCTCCACGCAGCCTTCTCTTCTCCAGGCTGAACAGCCCCAACTTTCTCAGCTTATCTTCTCTGGACTTGTTCCAACAGTTCCATGTCCTTTTTATGTTGAGGACACCAGAACTGCACACAATGCTCCAGGTGAGGTCTCACAAGAGCAGAGCAGAGGGGCAGGATCACCTCCTTCACCCTGCTGGTCACACTCCTCTTGATGCAGCCCAGGATACGGTTGCTTTCTGGGCTGTGAGAGCACACTGAAGCTGGCTCATGTTCAGTTTCTCATCAACCAACACCCCAAGTCCTTCTCCACAGCGCTGCTCTGAATCTCTTCTCTGCCCAACCTGTAGCTGTGCCTGGGATTGCTCTGACCCAGGGGTAGGACCTTGCACTTGGCATGGTTAAACCTCATGAGGTTGGCATCAGCCCACCTCACAAGCGTGTCGAGGTCCCTCTGGATGGCATTCCTTCCCTCCAGACAACCGAACCACACAGCTTGGTGTCATTGGCAAACTTGCTGAGGGCACACTCAATCCCACTCTTCGTGGCACCAACAAAGATGTTGAACAAGACCGGTCCCAACACCGATCCCTGAGGGACACCACTCGTTACTGGTCTCCAACTGGATATTGAGCCATTGACCACAACTCTTTGTGGGCAGCCATCCAGCCAGTTCTTTATTCACCCAGTGGTCCATCCATCAAATTGATGTCTCCAATTTAGAGACAAGGATGTCGTGTGGGACAGTGTCGAACGCTTTGCACAAGTCCAGGTAGATGCCATCAACTGCTCTACCCCTGTCCATCAGTTCTGTAGCCCCATCATAGAAGGCCACCAAATTGGTCAGGCAGGATTTCCCCTCAGTGAAGCCATGCTGGCTGTCACCAAGCACCTTGTTGATTTTCATGTGCCTTAGCATGCCTTCCAGGAGAATCTGTTCCAGGATTTTGTCAGGCACAGAGGTGAGACTGACTGGTCTGTAATTCCCCAGGTCATCCATTTTCCCCATCTTGAAAATGGGGGTTATATTTCCCTTTTTCCAGTCGTTGGGAACTTCACCTGACTGCCATGATTTTTTAAGTATGACGGACAGTGTCTTAGCAACTTCATTTGCCAGCTCCATTAGGACCTGCAGACGGATTTCATCAGGTCCCATGGACTTGTGCACATTCAGGTTCTTAAGATGGTCTCGAACAAGATCCTCTCGTACAGTGGGCCTAAGGTCTTCATTCTCACAGTCCCTGTGTCTGCCTTCCAAGGCTTGCGTGGTTTGGTCAGAGCATTTGCCAGTGAAGACCGAGGCAAAGATGTCATTCAGAACCTCAGCCTTTTCCAAATCCAGGGTAGCCAGTTCTCCTGATGGCTTCCAGAGAGGGCCCACATTGTCCCATCTCTTTTATTCACAGTGTTCCTATAGAATCCCCTCCTGTTATCTTTCACATTCCTAGCCAAGTTTAATTCTATCTGGGCCTCAGCTTTCCTAACCTGGTCCCTAGCTTCCTGGACAACAACCCCGTATTCTTTCCAGGCCACCTGTCCCTGCTTCCACCTTTTATAAGCTTCTTTTTTCCCTTGAAGTTACCTCAGCAGCTCCTTATCCACCCAAGGAGGTCTCCTGGGCCTCCTGTTGCACGTCCTTCTAGTTGGGATACAACAGTCCTGAGCTCGTTCAGAGAGACAGGGATATGCAAAAATTATACTGCATGTTGGCTGCTTCTGTTTTCAAGCTAAATGCAAATATTGTATCTTTCAATATATGTATTTCTTGACATGTTTACATTCTCCTGGTTTTCCAGTCTTAAGTGGTTACAGGACCTGCATCAGAAATATTGTTTAATATTCAATCAGCTTGATTTTCAATCTGACATTTTAAATTAGTTTAATATATGCTAGTTTATTACCTGATAAACTTCCCTGAAGACACAGGGATTGCGGTTTTATATGATCTATGTATTGCTAGGCTCTGAGGTATGTATATATGTGCATGCACACACACATATATACAGTGCACTTTATAGGGATTTGTATGCCATAGGCTTGTGCTAAACAATATCACCTGACTCCATGCTCTCACACAGGCATTTTAGATCAGCTGGTTTGTTTTGCTAAGGGAACACATGATGTAAAAGCAGAAAATCAAATCATAGAATAATTTAGGCTGGAAGCAACCTCTGGAGATCACCAAGGCCAAGCCCCTGCTCAAAGCAATTACAAATACACCAAGTTGCTCAAGGACTTGTCTAGTCAACAATGCAAATGCAAACTAACACTAATACCCTCCTGTATCTTTCTGTAGTTACATGTTGGCCAATACGAACAATAGTGGAAAAGCTTTATCTGCTGATAGCAATCACTAACTAAAACAGCTTTACTATCACCTCAAAAGTGTCATTACTGCACTTAGGGGAACCTAACTAAATAGATACAAATGGAGTTTAAACAACAAGAATAGATACAAGATACACAACATACTACTGCACACATAAAATCATAAAATCACAGAGTCATAGAACAGTTAGGGTTGGAAAGGACCTTAAGATCATCCAGTTCCAACCCCCCTGCCATGGGCAGGGACACCACACACTAAACCATGTCACCCAAGGCTCTGTCCAACCTGCCTTTGAACACTGCCAGGGATGGAGCAGTCACAACTTCCCTGGGCAACCCATTCCAGTGCCTCACCACCCTAATGGTAGAGAGTTTCTTCCTTACATCCAATCTAAACTTCCCCTGTTTAAGTTTTAACCCGTTACCCCTTGTCCTATCACTACAGTCCCTAATGAAGAGTCCCTCCCCAGCATCCCTATAGGCCCCCTTCAGACACTGGAAGGCTGCTATGAGGTCTCCACGCAGGCTTCTCTTCTCCAGGCTGAACAGCCCCAACTTTCTCAGCCTATCTTCATACAGGAGGTGCTCCAGCCCCCTGATCATCCTCGTGGCCTCCTCTTGATTTGTTCCAACAGTTCCATGTCCTTTTTATGTCGAGGACACCAGAACTGCACACAATGCTCCAGGTGAGGTCTCACAAGAGCAGAGTAGAGGGGCAGGATCACCTCCTTCGACCTGCTGGTCACGCTCCTTTTGATGCAGCCCAGGATACGGTTGCTTTCTGGGCTGCGAGCGCACACTGAAGCCAGCTCATGTTAAGTTTCTCGTTGACCAACACCCCCAAGTCCTTCTCTGCAGGGCTGCTCTGAATCTCTTCTCTGCCCAACCTGTAGCTGTGCCTGGGATTGCTCTGACCCAGGTGTAGGACCTTGCACTTGGCATGGTTAAACTCCATGAGGTTGGCATCAGCCCACCTCACAAGCGTGTCAAGGTCCCTCTGGATGGCATTCCTTCCCTTCAGGGTATCAACCGAACCACACAGCTTGGTGTCATTGGCAAACTTGCTGAGGGCACACTCAATCCCACTGTCCATGTCGCCAGTAATGATAATTGAACAAGACTGATTCCAACACCAATCCCTGAGGGACACCACTCGTTACTGGTCTCCAGCCGGACATTGAGCCATTGACCACAACTCTTTGTGTGCGGCCATCCAGCCAGTTCTTTATCCACCGAGTGGTCCATCCATCAAATTGATGTCTCTCCAGTTTAGAGACAAGGATGTCGTGTGGGACAGTGTTGAACGCCTTGCACAAGTCCAAGTAGATGACATCAACTGCTCTACCCCTGTCCATCAGTTCTGTAGCCCCATCATAGAAGGCCACCAAATTGGTCAGGCAGGATTTCCCCTTAGTGAAGCCATGCTGGCTGTCACCAAGCACCTTGTTTTTCATGTGCCTTAGCATGCCTTCCAGGAGAATCTGCTCCAATACATACATACATATTATTTTGATAAATAATTACATGTGACCATAGAGTGAAAATACTTCAATAAAGGTAAAAAAGGAAATAAGGTCTTATTCAAATGGTTCCAGCTCTGTGGACAGTGCCTCTCTGTCTTTTAACAAGTCCAAAAGAATGGGAAGGTCCTTGTGCATTCATCTACACTTGCTACGGCTGCTTAAATTCTTTGTAACTGTTATTCAGAGTGGAGTAAAAACTGAAATATGGAATTGAGACAGTAATTAACGCTGCAGTTTCACTTGTCCACATTCTCTGTTCTGCTCAGACATTTTCTACCTGGAGTCTATAATTTTAATCAAGCAGTATCTGTTTTCTGATTGCTTCTCTATGGAACAGGCATCACATAGCGAGGCTGAAGTTTAACATTGCTGCTTCCAGACACCCTGCCCATATTTGCCATTCCCAGGCTCGGGTTTGCCACCGCTGCAGTTGTGCTGATACAACTCTTTCTGTAGCCACATCGTAAACCACCAGTGTGATGACCAGGGTTTAAAAAAGCCCAGCCAAACAAAGCTTTCCCTTCCATCTCCAAAAATAAAAAGGTGCATGGATGTGGCTGGACCTTTTTAAGCTAGCCTTAGCAGCAGAGAAAATGGAATTACATCTTGATAGTGGTTATGAGTTTGGTAAGAAGCTATGCTACATTGCCTTTAAATGTAATTAATGGTTTTCTAGAACCCCTTAATTTCCTGTTTAAAATTGTCGCCAAAGCCATTATTGCATCTGTGTGACCTGCTGCTTTGTAAATCTGAATTAAACACATTGACGTGATTTGAAGTTTAGAGAGGAAAGCTAAGCTTTTGAAAACACCCAGTGGTTGCCACAACATGCGTTCCTGGAGAGGATAAAACATGAGATAAAATATGCTCCACATTGAACAATTCTCCAGAACTCAGCAGTGTCTTCAACTTTGAACTTATCATTAACTTAGAGGTTAATATCTTCTTTCCCAAGGTTTCCTGAAAATTTGGTAGAGTTATTGTTTATTGAGTTATTGTTTATTTGGTCTTGTGAAGAACCTAGACTCTTCAGCCAAATTCCCTGTTGGTTGAACAAATCTACTGAAATCAAGGATATACATCTTCTCAGTAATCTTGGGTATCACTTAAGGTTTTATGGTATATATTGCTCCTGGGCCCCTGTATCAGTTATATTCTCTTTATATCTCATTTCAGAAAACAAAACAAAATAAACAGGAACATTGTATATAATTATAAGTAATCAATTACTGTCTCTTGGACCATGATGACTAGAAGTTACTAGGGTCTGCTCTGGTGAAGTTGGGTGGGCACTCTAAGCTGACGTACCATGGCTTACAGATTTCTATTTAAACATTGCATTTCACCTTAGATCATCTTACATCCGAGTCAAGGCTGTGTGAAAAGCAGGCAGCATTCGACAATTGAAAGTCAGCATGTCCTCCTCCCACTTTGTAAAAAAAAACCTGTTGCCAGCAGGTCTTTCTCAGGGTTTTTTAAAAATCAAATACACCAGATTTACAGAGTCTGTTAAAATATCAAATCCTTAAAAATTATATTGCAGATGTTTTTCAGAGCAGAGATTTATGGAGGAGGACATTGCGCTGTTTGTAAGGGATGTCACTGCCTCTGCCCAGCCCAGGCTCCAGAACCAGGGAGACAGGAATATTATTTCCAAGCATTTTAACTTGCTGCCTGAGAGAAAATGTGTGTCAGTGTCTGTATCCAGTGCCAGTCCCTTCCTCAAAGTTGGTGAGCTGAAGTGCTTAGAAATGACACATCTGTCATCTCTCTTCCCTGGCTGGAGCCAGCACAGGTGATGAGTGCAGTAATAGTCATCCCCAGCCTGAGCATGTCTTCTTCCTTGCCTAGCTCTGTGCTCTTAATTTCTCATCTCAGCTTGGTCTCTACCTGCCATCAGTTCTTGTATGTCCTTGGCTTCATCTCCATTTTAATTTCAAACCTGACCTTATCTGTTTCCCCCAAAACTCAGTACTCTGCCTTCCTCCAGGAGGCTTGCTGGGGACTGTCCCGCTCTCAGAGCAGTCTTTAGGGCCTGGAAAGAGATTAAAAGTCATTAGAATTAAATTATTTCTTGCAAACTTTTAGGCATGTTACATTACATTCTGCTTTTCTGAGGACATTTCTACGTGGTGGTGTCCAGACAGCATCACTGTCTGCCAGTGCACCAATCTATGAAGCTTTTGGATCTGAGGTTTTATGTCATGCAACTAAAAGGTCATACTGGGAACTATTTGAAATTTGAGACTTACAAGTTTGACTATCCTATGTCCTTTCTTTAAGTTGCTTATTCCCAAGTCATTGCATGTGGATTTTTTTCTATGGTGCATATTTACATTGGAGGTATTTCTTTTTCTTTTTAGATTACTTTCATAGTCGTATCATGCAAAGGGAAGTATATAGTAAAAAATTTTTTGTTTTGCTGTGGTTTCTTAGACCTTCATCCAGAATGAGATCTCTGGGTTGAATTGGTGTGCCTTAGACTTCAGTTTCCACCATGACATCCCCGCTCAAAACCAAATGCTCCAGTTCTCTCCAGCTCTGAAGAGACTTAACTCTTCAGGGTTCAGAGAGCAAGAGTGGCCAACATGTAAGGCAAGAGATGACCAGATCATTTCCTATTAGACAAATAATAGCCAGTGTCAGTGAGTAACATCATCTGGGAGTAGAAGACACTGATAAACCATACTTCTGCATATTCTTACATCACTGTGAAATGATTAATCATAGAATCACAAAATGATTAGAATATTAGAAGAATGATTTGGAGTTAACACTGAAGCAGCTCTCCACCATAAACTCAGGGGTCCCTGTGAAAACAAATGTGGATATAGATATAGAGGTTTATATTTAGAGCTTTCATTATTTGTTCCCCTATAGGATGTGAACCATAGCTGACAACCTTTTGGTAGATTAAAGACGGAGACTGTTATTCTGAATCAAAATGAATAGCATGTATGCAAAAGAGCTGTAGTTGGATTACATGAGCTGAATGCAAAAGCAAATGAAGAAGGTAAAACCTTCTACATGTGTAAGCAAGCAAACAAATAAAATAGATCAACATAATGTAATACATCACCATCTCAAGTTTAGTCTAGGGGGTTTGGCTGTAAATGAAAAATCTTGCAGCAACTTTGTATAAAAGAACCTTTTTTCTTTTTTTTTTTTTTTTTTAAAAGGTAGTTAGTCTTTGGACTTTAATTCAAAAACCAAACCCAAACCGAAATCAAACCAAACCAAACCACCCAGTGACTGAAAAATTGAAAAAAGGTCCTTGATGACTAAGCCGCTTTGGACTCCAGACCATGTGGGTCAGACATAACATGTCCAAATAATTACTGGAAGTTTTCACACATTACTGCCCTTCCTGTTTTGGCACCTATTGCACATCTTTGATGGGATGGCAGGAGCAGGAGAATACACATTTTCCAGGACAAGGGATACAAACATAAAAGAAAAGACGGTGTGCTCAAGGCAGATGCCCTCAGTTGGTACCGCACTGGCTGCTCATGCGCTGGCTGCAGCTGCACGTGGGCTGATGAGGGACTTGCCACGCTGCTCTAACCAGAATGTTCCACTATCCGTGCTGCAGTGGAGGTCAGAAGCCACCATTTCCACCTCTTATCTTGCAGCCTCCCTTGGTGGCAAGGTTCTTCCATGAAGAATGGTGCTTTGCTTTTTATATCTGATCTTCCTCCTCACGTCTTTTCTTTCTATATTTGCTCAGCACACATTTCCAAGCCCAAAAGCAAAATGAACCTCTTCTACTTTTCAGATCAGAGGCTGTCTGAGACTTTACAAGGTGCTCATCCCTCTACACTGCACTGATGAAATAGAGGGACCTATCAAGTTCCAATGTAGTCTGCTGCAGAACAGTAGTCAAACAAAAGTCTCTTGGGATGCTGTCCAAGATCCTTATTAGGCCCTTTGCTATCTGGGAATACTTCAGCACTGGGAGGGAAGTAACAATGATCTTTGAGGTGCTACCAGGTGAAAGCTCTATCAAAGGAAGGAAAAACATAATGGTGCTGGGAAGGGGAGAGGGAACTTCAAACACTTCATTAAATATCAGTGAGTAGCATCACTGGGGAGTAGTCTTTGGAGAAAAATGAAATGATCTACAAACAGCTTGGATGACGGGTAAAAATGTTTAAAATACACTGTTAATGTGATAAAATAAGACTGGATGTTGCAAGCCGTGGCATGCTGTGGCTTTCAGGAAACACAGCCCTGAAGAAGTACAAAAGGCCTTTAGTCTGAGGTAATGAGGTACATCTAATTACATTTAAGAAAGAACAGCAAGAACTACTTAGGAATACACTACCCACCCTTTTTTTTTCAGCAGGGCCAGGCAGAATCCCAATCCTGAGACACCGTTACTTTCTGAAGGGTGAGGATTTCAGAAGACATCACAGCAAACAGGGTTATTTTCCCATAACTGTGGAAAAAAAAAAAAAAAGCCAAGTGTTTCTTGTCTGCTCTCTTCTTTCCCCATTAGGGGAGGGAAAAAAGAAAACACAACAGAAAACAACCAGGCCAAAATCAGCCCGGCTGTCATGAGAAATGAAGGCTGTTGGAATGACATCTGACACTGCCAGGCCACAGCTGAAGAACAAGGGAAAAGTTTTCGGACGACTGTCACTGACCCATAGTCCCTCGCTCCTAACCTTGCTCTCCAACATATGTTTCTCATTTCCTTGCTTATAGCTGGTCCAAGCTAATGATATGTGTTTTGGCAGCCATCCCGTGCCTGGCATAGTGCCTGCCTTGTTCTCATTGTCTCCGCTACTTACAGAAACCCCTTTCTCCGTCTTTCTCTCAGAAAATCAGCTTTGTACAACTAGTATGCAAAGCAGCTCTTGCTGCCAGAGCTACCATCTCCTCAGCTCCTCCGCCCTGCATCCACATCCCTGCACCTCCAGCCAGACACACTAGCAGAAACACAGGGAGCTGCTGAGGAGCAGGACTTGAGCAAGGGTGGAAACACTGGAAAAGCAAACATATTGGCCCATTAGAGCCTTGCTAAAAATACAGCAAGCAGAGCTATTCTGAGGTACGGTGGCATGGGAAAACTCTGCCTGGAATCCTGGGTCCCTTCAAGCAGACAGAGCTCTCCAGCAGACGTGGGAAGGGGAACTCACTCCAGCCCTGAGGGGAAGAGGGCACTGCACTTGGCAGATGCCTCAGTATCCCTGTGCTGTGGCCAGGAGATGCCAGGATGTCTCCTTTTCTATCTATAATCAATAATAATCATGGACAAGCATAGGGAGTGCATTCCACAGGGCGCAGTGCTGGCCTGAATGCCAGCAGCACAGACTTCCATTCCCAAGTCAGCCACAGGCTTGTGTGGGACTTCGACCAAACCTAAAAGTGAGTTTAGTTTGTGCCTGAATAATCCCCCTTTAAGTATTGCTGTTAGTGGCATGTGGGACAATGCTGGAGGATAACAGCTGCTGTTGGCTTCGGAGTGCTCAGGCTCCATTATATCTTGACACATGGATTTTTTTCGTGTTGGCATGAGGTACCATCAAAAAGAAAAGGCCACTGCTTCTTCACAACGCA
The DNA here is from genome assembly GCF_028554395.1 of Pezoporus wallicus. Lineage (NCBI taxonomy): Eukaryota > Metazoa > Chordata > Aves > Psittaciformes > Psittacidae > Pezoporus > Pezoporus wallicus. The sequence continues at coordinate 391,519 of NW_026636279.1, read as the reverse complement.
TAAATAACCGAAAACACCACAACAAACAGAATAAGTGGTAGCAGGAAGCAATAACCCCAGGCTACAAAACAGCTTTGCTTCAAAGGTGTCTTGATGAATCTTGGTATTTTCTTTTATAACCTTCCCCAGACCAAAAAATACAATTTCTGCTTTAGTCTGGGCAGTGTTTCAGCCACCCTAAAAACCTGAGTTTTCAGAAACTGCAACTTCTTCAACAGGTTGTGTTTTTTTGTAAGACACAGAAATATATGATTGTATTGTATATATTTGCCTATCAAAGGCTCCATAACCAGGCTGCCCTCCATATATGTATTTTTTATACATATATATTCTCAGTTAGTATGCAAACTAATCTTTTACTAGCAGAGGAAGTGTAACAATGTTGGTGAAAAATCCCATGCACAGTGCTCAGGTTCAGTTGCTGTATAGCATGTGTTCCTTGGGATTTTCCACCACATCTGATGGTTCTTAGGCTGTTGTCACCTTTCTTGTACCCAGGGCAGGGTGAAGGACTCACACTAACTCAGATAAATCATCAGGAATTAATCTCTGTCAACAAGAAAGTGATGCCATACGTTTAAAGATATAGAGCCAATTAACTCCAGCAGCAGTCACTCCACTGTATTTGTCACAAAATATTTATTTTTGAAATAGCCAACAATAGAATTTCAGCAGTTAACTCCTACTCAGCATGATGAAAGTGAAACTTAAATTTTACCTTCTTTCCTCCTCTCTTTTCTGACACTGTCATCCACTTCAGTGTCTGCTCTTTTAGAGACTGGTCCAGTGTCACTGAAGTTAATAGGAGATTTTCCATTCTCATTGTATGAGAGCAGGAGCAGGCCATTACCAGGGCTCATAACCTCCTTGCCACATTCAGCTATTTCCTCTTTGTTCCTGCTCCTTGTTTCAAGGTCATTGCTGAACACTTTTTATTCTTTCCCTACTCTATCCACAGAAACCATTTCTTAGACAGGAACTTTACTCCACATTCTGTGATCTCAGGTGCTGACTGCAATGACCTCCGCATCTCTAGCCTTCCTGGTTACTGTGGTGTAATTTAGGCGAGAAGGGACCTTTGAAGGTCACCTTGTCCAAACTTGTGCTGAAAGCAAGGCCAACAGAAATCAAGTTGCTGAGGGCCTTCTCCAGTCAGGCATTAAAAATCTCTGCAACCTCTCTGGATGCCTCATCCACGTTTTGACTACTTTCACAAAATATTTTTTTAATATCTACACAGAATTTCCTTTGTTCAAACTCCTGCTCACTGCTGCTTTTGGTGCCTTCACTGCGCACCCTCACAAGGAGCCTGTCTCCATCCTTTTTACACCTCTATCACACTGCCCTTGTTTCTCAGGCTTTCTACCTAAACCCTCCAACATGCCCATCATTCCAGGCCACTGCTATGAATTTTGATTCCTTTCTGAAAGATGCTCTGAGTCTCTGCTGGCTCCATCTCTCATCCCCAGCCTCTAAGTCTCTGCTGGCTCCATATCCCATCCCCAGGACCATGGACCAGGAGCCAGCTAGAGCCAGTATGCATGGTGTCCTGCACAGGGCATCAAGCCCACCTAAGGAGTTATCTAAATAACTAAATATTCTTTTCAGGAGCACAGATGCTGATCCAATATCCAATTTTAGCAAACATTTCCATGCAAATGCAGTGGTTGAGAACATAAACTTTCAAGCATAGCTGTGCAGGGCTGGCCAGGAAGACCCCACAGCCCAGCCTCTGGTCTCAGCAGCACACCACACTGGGTGCTCTTGGGGAAAATGGTGCTTCCCCATGTCTCTGTGATGTGGTCTGTGCACGGATGTTGCAACCCAGAGATCATAGCCACATCTTTTCACTTAGAAGTCAGGCTTTTCATCCCCAAATTTGCCTTTGTGCCATGCCAACTGATTCCCATGTGGGACTTGAATGATCTTTGCATCTTCTTTACTCTGTCCTTATCTCCCTCTAGTAAATCTGTGCCTGAATGTAAATCCAGACCCACTTTTCAGCTTTTAGGTATGCTTCCTCAGAGACTCTGGGGAATACAGTGAAAGGAAATTTCCATTTTGGAGATCTCAGGTTTCTACAAACTCGTGTGAAAAGTACCCTGATATTTTTAAGGCATTGAATAAGAGAAAAGGGCAGGAAGACTCATATTGTATCTCCAAGCAACATTTGTAAGTGGGTTATTAGAGGACAATTTGACAAAAACTTACAGGGAAGTGCACTGTAGCAGGGCATTCAGGTACCAGGAGCCAGAGCTCCTCTCCTGTAATGCGTTCTTCATTTCCATGAATAGTCACAGGAAACAATAGTTGACCAACACCTGCTGTGAAGGAAAGTCACTCACTGGACCTTGAAGTGGGGAAAAAAGAAAATGAAAACATTATTTGAAGCCTTTAAATCAGGCCTTGTTTCTTAATAAGAAAAACAACTCAGCTTTACCACAACTTTCAATCTTAGTGCAGGAGTATCTGTGAAATTCTTGTTTGGCTTATGGGCTGTCAGCTTGCAAGGTCACTGCTGATCTTAAAACCCAGAGCACAGATTTCTGTACTGTGCCTTTTGGAGCTGCAGCAGTCACAATGCAATTAAAAGACATCTGGTGGCAGCCACAGCTTCTCTGGGCACCCTGTGCCAGTGCCTCACCGCCCTCATTTATGTTGTCCAAAACTGGAGCATCAAATAGGGGTGCAAACAGGTATCAAAATCTTTCATTTCTATTAACATGACTTTATTGCTAAGAGGATGGAGAGTTTGCTGCGTGAAGCTTGGCCAGATCTGTGTACAAGAGCACTTCTTTTGGTTCAAGGCTTCTTTCAGAGCAGGTGCCATGGGGGGATGCGTGGCTCCAGTGCAGGACAGGAGAGCTGGTGGTTAAACACTTAAAATATCACCATTTCTCTTGTCTTGGGTTTCTCATAAACATTCAGCAAAGCACTTGCATTCAATCACACATATTAACTACTTAAGTTCCCCTCTCCAAGGATGCAGATTGTTATTTTATGCCAAATGCGCTGTAATTAAATTTGACATAAGCACATGGATTAAATATGTGGTTTGGTGGGCAAATGGGAGATGGCTTTTCCCTCTGGCTCTATGGAGAATGCAGCTAGATGATGTGAGGCAGGGGGGAGATAATTCTTTGCTCTATATTTTGTTATTCAGTGTTGTGTCTTCCATTAAAATTGCACAGGTTAAGCACCTACTGCTAATAACTGGCATTCAGTTAGCCATCTTTGAAGAAAGTTAGCAGCAAGCATTAGCCTGGCTTGCTTTATTTACTCTCTATTAAATATATGTATGTATATATATATTATACACATATAGATATGATTTTTAGGTAGAGGTGTTAGAGACAGCATATATTGGATATTGGATAATAATAGATTATTACTGATTTTTCAGTAAGGATTTTTCCTGAGATTGAGCACTTTTTTTTTTTTTCATTGTCAAATCCTAGTGAGATATCTATGCCTTTCAGTGTTACTTATAACATTGTTGTGCACTTTTTCGTTCACTTATCAGTTATGTTGTACATTGATAGGGACCTCATATGAGGGCCTTTTTGTATTAATAGCAATAATAGTTACTAATTCCTACTTTTATGTCAATAACATCTAAATAAGGACATGGTTGTCATGGTGCCTGCTGCTGAGCTCATGAGAAAATGAGACACTTATTCCATAAATATTCCTATCTAGTTTACAAACGAATAAAAATGACAATAGTAAAACCATGGAGATAAGGAGATGAGAAAGATGCAGGCAGCATCCTCAAGATCAATGGGCAAAGAAAACTATAGTTGATAACTTAAATGCAGGATCTCTGCATGGGACACGTCTGCCAGTTCTCTCCATTCTGCCCCGTAACAGCCAAAGAGTTATCCTGGGATTTAGAAAAGTTCTTGTTCGTGAGTGAAAAGAATCACTGAAGTTTCAGATGACCGGTTTGGTTGCATGTCCTGGCATTTGGAGGTGGAATGTTATCTTAGGGGGGTTTTAATAGCTAAACTCTGTAAGTTTTTGCATGGAGGAATGGAGGGGGAGCCAATACTGCAATGAAAAGTTAAAAAGTTTGGAGCAGAAGAGTTGGGGTTTTGGTATCCCTTTCTCTTCAGAAAAGTCAAAATTTCTAAAAAGAAAACAATTCTCTCATAAAAGCATGACCGTGGTTCCCTTTATTATTCATATTTCTCTTCTGCCAAAGAAATGAAACCGTCCCTATAAAAAGTCAACCCAAAATCAAATCTCATTTTAATGCCTCATGATCCATTAGTAAATTTTGCATTAAGAGCTTTAAAGAATGCTTATTTATCTTTTTCTTTATGTAAATTTAAATATTTAATATTAACATGTTCTGTGTAAAATTTTAATTTTAAAATGTTATTGTTTCCATAGTCTGTTTTATTGCCTTGTACAAATCAGATTTTCTTTCCTTCTCTGTTTATTTTTCTGCTTAATTTCAGAATTATCCAGTGTAAGACAGTTGCCCCAATTCCTTGTAGTACACAGACCTGCATTAAAAATCCACATCCATACAGGAAAGATATTAAGCATATACGTAAATCCCATGAACGTCAAAATTAATCATGTTGCTGAAATAAGCCCATCGTCATTTTGCTTTGAAAACTTTTCTTTTACTGCTTCATTATACTAATTCTGGCCAATGTTCCTCTCAGTCCTTATTTGCCTTGCTGAAATTGAGCATAATTACTATCCATTTATTAGGGTTAATTTTTGTACTATTTTAAAATCTAACTGAATTATGATCCTTGCTGCCCTTTAACTATGATTAGGCCTTCATCATTATTTGTACCTAAAAAAGATGCATTTCTCAGTATCAGATCCTCAAACCTCACTGACTTACTGCTTTACAAATTGCCACTCATGTCAATGTGACTTCAAGCCCTCACCATTACCGTTTCCCAGAATATACATTTCTGTTTCTCATACGTAATTTACGTGTTGACTCACTGTCACAAGTTTATTTTGAGTTGTTACTGGCACAACAAACGGTTACACGGTTTTCCCTCTTTCTTCCTGCTGGGCTTCTGTAGTCCGTTCCTTAGGCATGTTAGCTTCTCATTAAATTAGCTCATAATACCAGACAGCAACTGCTAGTTGACTCTGTCAGCAAACTTTGGTTTTCTTGGTTTTAAGCTGCGTTTGATACATACCCTTTGTTCCTCCAATGCCTTTCAGTTCAGCTGCCATCAAACAAACCTGCAAACCTGCTCCCTTTTGCAGGAGCTTGTTGTTCATCTTCCCCTCTTTGGTCTCCTGCAGCAATCTTCTTCCACCTTGCAGTGTTCAATACCAATGGTTTTTGTTTGTTACATATTTGTTTGGATGAGATTATGGTTCAAAAATCAAAATATTTTTAAGAGTATAATAATTTTCTAATCTGCTGAGCTCTGAGGTCATGAACAGGGCTCTTCCCATGCAACTGCTTTAATGTCCAAGTAAGCCATTCTTCTTTGTCTTGCCTTCCAGAGCACTTTTTGTCAGACCCTCTTCATGTGTCACCGAGACTGTCATGTAAAGTGTTGGGTTCTCCATTTCTGAATGGAGCTCTGTAAGCTTTTCTAATAGACATCCTTTGAGAAATCAGGGCCTGATACAGGTTTACAACATTGTTGGATTTGGTGATCTAAGAATCTTCACAATTAAAACTGTGAAAAATTGAGAAAATCAAAAAAAAATTACTTCCAGTGCAATAACATTAGCTAAGATTAAACATATTTCCATCCTTCATCTCTTTGCTGACACATTCCAAGTGTTGACTTTTTATTGCATATATGGGTCAATCCTGTGTCCCTTTTAAAGACCCACAGCTAAACTTCCTCCCAAGTCTCCAAAAGACTTTTCCATTTCTCAAAGACATACTAAGGATTAATCAGAAGACTTTGAAGAATTTCCAAATGATTCCTTTAGAATTATTAGATACAAGTATTCAGACTTGTTAATTTCAATATCTTTATATTTAACAGATGCAATTTAACCTACACCTTTACTATTATATGACCTTGATTATATTTTTACATCAACTAGTTTGATTACAAATGTGCACCAGGAATGTTTTATTCCACGGTTATTGACATTTTTACCCTCTCTGTTTCGTAACAGTTAATTACTGCGCATAATAATCAATTTTTAGAACTTATTGTATCAAAGGTGAACTTTTTGTGAACGTTTTGTTGGTAGTGTTGATACATCTGACTTTTCTTACACGTTCCCATATATTAGCTTTAGCTTATATTAATTGTCACAGATGTTTCCTTGTTTCATTTATTATACTTTGATTCCTGTTTTTTGTAACTGCTTTCATATCCTCTTTTAGCAAAGATGTGTAAACTTCCTTGTGAACAAAAATCTGCAGCTTTTGGGAGCACCAAGTAAATTCTTAAGTGTTGGCCAGTTTTCACAGAAAGTTTTCAGGTTCTTTGTTCCAGCCCATTCCACATGGGTGTCTTTAGGGTTAGGAAATTTCATCCTTTCAAACATATGTGAATTATGTGGTTTTTAAAAAATATAACCAGACTTGGCCATTTTATTAGGCACCTAGTGCATTTAATTCACTCTGGTTTTGCCCACTAGGACAAGGGTCATGGCAATGGATGTTACACACATTGTACAGGCTGGACCTGGCAGCTCAGCTCTCCTGTTCCGTAAGAAAGAGCAGAGGGCTCAGAGAAGGGGGCTGGGGCAGGACTGGGCTGACTCAGGCAGAAGTCTGTGGTGCTGCCGCCCTGTCCCAGGTCGCACGGCTCTGACATTGAGTTTCTTGGAACTGAGCAATGAACACGTTGGTTGCTTTGGTATGACATAGCACAGTGCCTGCATGTGTTTGCTTAGTATCAATCAAAAGAAGGGATTTTGGGAGGCATGGGCAGGTTGGTATAGTGTGGAACTAGAGGTTCTCCACATTACACAGCAGCTTCATTTGAACCTATCTGAAGGTCATATGAAGTTTGTGGGTGGCTGTTCCTAGGAGCAGAGAACCTGTGGGTGCATGCAATGCTCTCGTTTCTCAGGTCAAGTGTTAACTCTGCAAGAGATAGAGTAATCAAAGATATCTTAGGATTTCTTGTGCATCTTATTTTAAGTTCCTACACCTATGCTTAAGCTTCCTTTAAAGAAAACACAGACTTAGTATTTATTTTCACTAGCTTCCCAGTGCCATAGAAGCAAATGTCCTGACTTGTACACAGGGACTGGCTGGGAGGTGTCACCAGCCTGGCCAGCATCATTTTGGATCTGTAGCTCTGAATACACATCTTCAGGCTTGTTCTTGAAAAGACTGGAGACACATATTCATTGTCACAGTACATCTTGTGTTTAAGGACCCTAACAAGTGACGCTAGCCACGGGACTACTAACTACTTTGCTATATATGAAATTAAACAGGATGATTTCCAGCTTTTAAATACTTAAAAATTATTGAAACCCTCCTCTGTTTGCTTACTGGTCAATATTTAATCAGATGTAAATATTTCACATAAAATCCAAACCAACAAGTTATCATTAATGTTTAGCAAACTGCCTGCTCTATGGAAAGAGTTGGGTTATTTTTAAGGTCTGTGACAATCATTAGGTTTTTGCTGGACAATTTGTTTATTTTTCTGCATAGATCCTTGCCATACCATCTACATTTTCATTTCAAAATGCACAAATCCTTCCTCAGAGCCAGGTAGATTCATACCTGTTCATAAATTAGCGCAACAATCTCACACATCCGGCACACTCGCTGCCAGCAGCAGGAAGGAAGCAGCTCTTAAACTCACCCTTGTATTATCATGTGCAAAAGATTACTCAGAAGGTACAAGAAAATCACAGGCAAACTTCACATTTTAAGTTTCTTTTCAAACTGCCACCCTGAAGCATGCTTGTGGCTCTGCCTCAGTGCTGTAAGGACTCCACTAGTTTATGCGCTGGCCTTACCCACCCATGCAAAGTGATCAGCGATGGCAGGAGCAGTTTGCAACACAGGATTAATCTGATGCATTTATTGCCCTTTTGCAAAGGGGCCAGTAACTATCTGTGACACAAGGCAGATGAGAATTAGGCCCTTGTCTCTTTTGAGCCTTAGAGATGGTGTGAGCACCTGGGAAGCACTGAAAAAAGGAACAGGAAACAGATGGGAGATGAGATTTCTTCAAACTCCACAAAATCTAAGACTTCCCAGTCTCACACCTGAGAAAGGCTGGGCAGTAGAGTGCAAATGTGTGCTTACACAGATGTACAAAGAAAGAGCAAGAATGGACAGGGACAGAGTGAATTTCCACGTAACAAAGTGAACACAAGGAGCAGTTTTCTACTCCTCTATGGCTTTGAGAAAAAAAAAAAAACACAAAAAAAAATTCAAGTCTATTTTTGTATCAGAGAGTGAGTGTTTGATTAGCCCTGGCTTCATCCAGCACAAGAAGCGGGGGGAAGAATGGGACAGTCCTAGCTCACACGCGCAATAGTACTGGAGAGCAGTGGGACATTGGTGGGAGTGACCTGTGCCTTTACAGGCAACAAACCAAATCATCCCTTCCCTGGGGACCCACAGGGATGCATTAAACACCACCGAGGAGGAGCAAGAGGATCAGTGACATCCCACTGCAGTGGAGTGCCCGGCAGTGCAGAGGTCAGCGGAAAGCGGCTCCCAGGCCCTGCAGTGAGCGCCAGCACTGAGGCACATTTTACTTTGGGTGACTGTGTTGGCAGCTTTATTTATATTTTCCTTCAGAGCGGGGCAGAGCTCTTTAACCATGAAGGGAAATTTAATCTTTTTGCTGATAAGACGGTAAAATACTGCAATCCGGCTGACCTCCTGCAAACAGATCCCAACAGCCCGGCTGTCCAAAAATCCTAGACACCCCTCCCCCAGCCCTGCAACTGCATTTCACTTGTGACCTCAGGCAGCCTGTGGCCAGACAAGATCCTTTGAACACATCCCTGGTGCGGCAGCGATTAGAGGCGCTTTGATTACCCAGCTCGGCTGGTCCTCGGGGCTCACTGCCCGCGCCCCTGCCCTCTCCCTGGGCATCACTGAGCAAGGTTTAAGGCAAAGCTCCTTCCTCCCCCGCTGGCCCCCTTTCATTTTCGTAGAGCGTATTAAACCTCAAGACGTAGTTAACACTAATCCTGATTTATTTAGGATTTATCTGCATTATTAATTCTGGTCATGCTGTGAAATAGTACTAAGGGTTCCAGTTTGTATGTAAACTTGCAGAGGGGTTTATTTGAGACTTTTCGTTGAAGTGCTATTTTAGCCCAAATCTCAAAACTTCCCCTTTTTAAAACACTTCAGACGGGAGCTAGCCATAATAATTTGATTTATTGTTATTTTTTTTCCTAGTAAATACTCTCTTGGACTATTTTATGCATTAATCTGGATTTGATGTGGATTTAAACATTTACAATGCAAAATAATTTGGGTTAAAAATAATCCCCCTTGATAAAGCTAAAAAACCCCCACAACTGTCACCATCTCTGACAGCCATGTCAGATCCTTGAATATGCAAATGGAGGCAAGGAGAAGCCTGAGCAGCAGGAACCGACCATGGCGTCTCCTTTGATAGTCCAGTCACTCAAACATCTCAACCCTCGGACAGCGTGAAGAATCTGGATCTTGAGCTACCAGATCTAAACTCCCTCCTGTTTTACTAGTGGCCACGGTCGATCTGGCAGTCCTTGTGCCAATGTGTATGTGCCCTCTCCAATTCCCCCTCTACCAAGATGAAACAGGCATTGTTCAGCCTGTGGATGGGGTCTCACCCTCCAATTCAGCCTTGATTTGTGGAAGAGCTGTTGAAACCAGCTGTATATTGATGGGTGTCCGTATTTTCATTGAAATCGGTCCTGATTTAACCAGTGTAGGAAAGATCAAACCTAAACCCGCTGAATCAATATCTCATTCTCTTTGACTCCAGACAGGCCTACCAAGCTACCCTGTAATGCCATAAAACTGAAAGTAGGAGAGCTGCTCCCTGCCCTCGGCCGAGAGCTGGACTCCAGGCTGTCCCATGGGGTCTGCCTGGAGTCACCATCATGCCAACTAACCCATCCAGTGACTCTCTGGAAACCCACCACAGCAGCGCTTGGGTGTGCTGAGAGCCCTCTCCTATGTGGATATAAGGTTTATGGATACTACCTGTAGTAAGAGATCAGAAGTCATAACTATCTCAGTTTATTCAGCACATCTTACATGATATGGCTTCTCTTCTACCTGAAGCTAATAAGTAGTAAGATACCAAGTGTCTTTAGGAACTGGCACTAACACAAAGTTACTACAAGATTGAGAAAATAACTCTCACATGCAGGTATTTCCAGTTTACACCTTTCTTCAGTAGTGGTGGCGGTACGTGTTTGTCCATTATCCTCTCTGAGGCCATGATGGTGCTGCTCCTTGTGTCTCTTCTAAACCAGATTGCCAGGCCTATAGGGAACATTTATTTGTTTCCTGAATAGGCACTTAGGACACAGTCATCTCTTGATAACCTCTGCACAGAGGAGCAGAGCTGCAAGGACTTCTGACACTGGAATACCACACAGTATTCCTGAAGTAAAATTAAAACATTCAGATTATCAAGGATACAATTCCATAGCAGCCATGAAATCTGTCATCCCCTCTTGAAAAATTACAAGACAGGATGAAGCAACGTATAGGGTGGGGCTTAACCGTCACCACTCTTGTGGGAGATCTTGGAGCTACAATAAATAGTTCTCTGTAAATATCATTTTGGTGCACAGTAATACTCAAAGCATCAAACAATGTAAAGAATTATTAGAAAACAAGTAGAAAAAAAAAATGCATCCTTTATGTACCTGCCTCTTAAATAATCTATACAATTCAAGGCGTATCTCAAAAAAAAAATGGGAAGAGAATGGGAAAAAGTCAGAAAAGTGCAAGAAATGTGATGGAAGTAAAGAACAGCTTCTGGATGTGACAAGGGTATGAGGCAGGGTAGGCACTGGTGGTCTGGAAGAGAGTTGTCACACAATGCGGTGACTGTCACAGAACTGTAATTTAACAGACAAGGTAAGTAGAGAATGTTGTCTGCTGTCAGCCCCGGTCCAAGACAGAGGGGGCACTGAACGAAAATTGAAGTCCAAGCAATTTTTGATCCAAAAAGCAGACCAAGAGATGAAGCTGTTTCTTCACACCAGACAAAATCATGCTCTCCTGTAGCAAAGCTGTAGATGCTGGCTGTTTGTAGGTTCAAAAGGCAACTGAGCAGCTTTATGGGAGAAAAATCCATTGAGGATGACTGAAGAGTGGTCCACTAGTCCAGAAGCTGTTGGTGGCTGCTGGGGAAGAATCACTGTCTACTTACTTATTTCATACTCTTCCTTGCAGGGCTCTGCTACTGGCCACTCTTGATGAGAGGATATTGATGAGATGGACCATTAATTTAATTTATCATTTTATAATCTCTTAACTAGAAATGCGACTCATTTAGTTCAGATAAGAACTGAACAGACTCAGACTGAGGTCCCTCCCAGTCTCTAGCATACTGTGATACTGTGATACTGTGAAAACATTTTCCCAAAATGGCAGGTCTTCGAAATCCGTAATGACTATACCATCATTACATCCTTATAGTAACAGCCATGGTACTTGCAATCGTGTTTGTCAGCAGAAGAGCAGAGAAATCTACTGACTCTTCCTTTCAGTCATGTCTTGAATTAAGTGCATTCAATGGCCTAGGATAGATCAGAACCTGTACATTTATCAGAATTCTGACGTTCCTGTTAACCAAAATTAGAATCATAGAATCATAGAATAGTTAGGGTTGGAAAGGACCTTAAGATCATCCAGTTCCAACCCCCCTGGCATGGGCAGGGACACCTCACACTAAACCATCTCACCCAAGGCTTCGTCCAACCTGGCCTTGAACACCGCCAAGGACGGAGCATTCACGGCTTCCCTGGGCAACCCATTCCAGTGCCTCACCACCCTTACAGTGAAGAACTTCTTCCTTATCTCCAATATAAGCTTCCCCTGTTTTAATTTTAACCTGCTACCCCTTGTCCTGTCACTACAGTCCCTAATGAAGAGTCCCTCTCTAGCATCCCTATAGGCCCCCTTCAGATACTGGGAGGCTGCTATGAGGTCTCCACGCAGCCTTCTCTTCTCCAGGCTGAACAGCCCCAACTTTCTCAGCCTATCTTCATACAGGAGGTGCTCCAGTCCCTGATCATCCTCGTGGCCTCCTCTGGACTTGTTCCAACAGTTCCATGTCCTTTTTATGTGGAGGACACCAGAACTGCACACAATGCTCCAGGTGACGTCTCACAAGAGCAGAGTAGAGGGGCAGGATCACCTCCTTCGACCTGCTGGTCACGCTCCTTTTGATGCAGCCCAGGATACCGTTGCTTTCTGGGCTGCGAGCTCACACTGAAGCCGGCTCATAGTTCATTTTCTCATCAACCAACACCCCCAAGTCCTTCTCCACAGGGCTGCTCTGAATCTCTTCTCTGCCCAACCTGTAGCTGTGCCTGGGATTGCTCCAACCCAGGGGTAGGACCTTGCACTTGTCATGGTTAAACTTCATAAGGTTGCCTTTGCCCACCTCACAAGCATGTCAGAGTCCCTCTGGATGGCCCTCCTGGTCCCTCCTTCCCTCCAGCGTATCAACAGAACCACGCAGCTTGGTGTCATCGGCAAACTTGCTGAGGGCGCACTCAATCCCACTGTCCATGTCACTGACAAAGATGTTGAACAAGACCGGTCCCAACACCAATCCCTGAGGGACACCACTCGTTACTGGTCTCCAGCCGGACATTGAGCCATTGACCACAACTCTTTGTGTGCAGCCATCCAGCCAGTTCTTTATCCACCCAGTGCTCCATCCATCAAATTGATGTCTCTCCAATTTAGAGACAAGGATGTCGTGTGGGACAGTGTCGAATGCTTTGCAGAAATCCAGGTAGATGACATCAACTGCTCTACCCCTGTCCATCAGTTCCGTAGCCCCATCACAGAAGGCTACCAGATTGGTCAGGCAGGATTTCCCCTTAGTGAAGTCATGCTTGCTGTCTCCAAGCACCTTGCTTTTCATGTGCCTTAGCATGCCTTCCAGGAGAATCTGCTCCAAGATTTTGCAAGATTTTTGAAATTCTGGTAATGTCTCTCTTTTGTAATTTCTCTTGTTTTTTGAAATAATTTCAAATGGTGCCATGGCAGAGGGCACCATGTGTAATCCACAGTTCCCTCACACTTAGTCTGACAGCAGGATCCTCGTGCCAGTGCATGGGGACTGGCCATGGAGCTTCCATTATGGAAGCTCTAGAACTGCTCTCAAGGGGCAGTCAAGCAGCCTGTGGTTGCTATTACCCACTTCCATCACCACCCAGACTGGCAGTTTTCCAATAGTGCCAATACCCATCCCCAGGGTATGGCCATCAGCAGGAGCTGGGCACTGTCTCCTTACTCCAGCAATCTGAGGACAATACTGGTTACACTATTAGCAGGCAGACACCCAGCCCCTGGTCCTGGCATTGAATGTGCAGCCACAGAGGAGGACATGGGGAGTTAAGGTGGTCCAGTGCAGTTCCTAGCATGGTGCTGGGCTCACAGGCAGCTTTACAGATGCCCAGCAAAGCCATAGAAGAGGACAGGTAACTCCAGGTTGTGAAGTGGAGGCACAAACCGGAGATGTGCTCTCAGGAGTGAACTGGTTGTACATTACAGAACACCCCTACAGAAATCAGCTCAGGTGTCCAGGGCTTGAGTGCAGTGTTTTGGTGGATGGGTACAACGTACTCTGTTATCAAACACAATCACAACATTCTGAAAGGTGCTAGTATACACAAGATGGATACTAGACCAACATCTTTCTGCTGGGACTAGGCACCTGATGTGTGTCCACACTGGCCAGCCCAGATGCTCCCTGTCCTGGCAACATCCCTGCTCCAGTGTGGGCTTCACCCCCAGGAGTCCAAAAAGTAAACCAGCCATAAAATACAACCACGTTCCACCCAAACCAGGTTGTCTGGCTTGAGCTTCCAGTCATTTACCTAAGCTTTTCCCTGTTGAGGACTTAAAGGCCTCCCTGTCAATAAACACATTAACTCACTAAACATGTGGATGCCTTTTCTTCTCTGGATTAACCCTTCGGGAGCTGGGGCTTCCTTTGGATTTGTTAGGATATTGATCACAGATCATGTTTGCTTTTCAAACTCTGTTTCTGCTTTGGACTTGACAGATAGTTTCAGTGTTGCAGTCAAGCAGCAAATTTACTGCAGTCGCACAGGGAAAGGGAGTTGCAGGGAGCAACCCATGTGGGGCTTCTCCTGGGGTAGAGGTGCCTTTTCTGCAGCCTCCAAAGGAAACAGGCTCGCCATCATCAGAGAAACTTGTTCTCATAAGACTTTTCTGATGAAGCAAATTCTGAAATGTTAGACAATGTCAGATACAATGCATTTTCAGTATTAGCAAAAACTGTATTAAATTAAAATAGGCTTTAGCCTAATTTAGCTCCTCTTTTCCTATTGAAAATCATACCCCTTTTCAGTTAGTGTCTGTAAATGGTCATGAACATTTAAAAGGTGGCCAACTGAGACAGCCCCACAGTCTCTGGTTAGGAACAGATTAAAGAAGCTCTTAAGAGAATGACTTAGAAGAAACTTTGCAAAATGGAAAGGTCATATTTTATGACCCTGCTGACCCAAACGGATGCAAAAATACCAGAATTAGTGAGCTATCCAGAAAGCAGGTCTTCTGGCTTTTTTGCACATACGGGAAGCTCATTCTCTCAGTTCCCAGACCTTACCTGAGAATCTGGAGTAAAATGTGTGCTTGTTTTAGTTAGGGCTATTTGCTATTGCACCTCTCACATATGTCATGTCCCTCTTTTACACACTCACTTAAAAATGCTTGGCTCAGAATTGGGCAAAGTAGGTGTCATGTTCCCTTGGAATCTGGACCATGTTCTCAAATTTTTGAACTCCTTGTGGATAACTCCGAGGCTTCTGTGCAGGTATTGCCTTCTTTTGCCACTCTAATAAATTATATTGAGTCTACATGCTTCAAGCTTAGGGCTGTCTGTTAGACTTCTTCAGATGTTCTCTTTTTCCATCTAGCTGAGGATTTTTTAGGTTTTTCCCTCTTTTTATGTTTTGAAGGAGGATTTTTTGCAATTCTGCATGGACTGCATGCGAGCCATGCCTTTCCCAGTCTGCTATACAAAGATAATCCTCTCACTATACAACATCTAAGTTTATCCTCTTTCTAAGCTTTAAATTTAATAACAAAACCCCCAAGAAGGTGGTATAAAATCTCCAAACCTTGCCTCCAGGCTTGGTTGACCTTATGGTTCCTCAACCCAGAGCGGTTTAGCCCCTCTTTACTCAAATGATCACTCTCTTTCCATCTGTGTTCTGTTAGGTTTAACAACAACAGCATCTTCCTTTGCACATCAGGTGAACTTCACTAATAATTCCTAGGAGGAGGAACATCAGCAAGCAAGGTGAAATATTTCAGGCAAAGAATGCTAAAATATTATAAATGCATTACAGACAAATCATGAGATGTGGCCCTGTACCACTCAGAGCTCATGTGGCAGAGCAGGCAATCATTACAAATCTCTCATTCAAGTGAAACATCTACATTTTGTGAATTTAACATGCTGCGTCCCCCCATTCTGTCACGTGTTACAGAGATCAGTTTGCTTCTTTCTGGATATAATTTGTTTCTCAGTGTTTTCCCTATGGTTCTTGTTAGTCTCTGCGTTTACTTTTTGATTTATTTTCATTTAGGCATCTGAGATTTCTCTTTGTCTTCAAAATTCATGTAATGGGTTTGCATTATTTTCTGCATTGAATGCTGGGAAAATTACCAATTTCACACATAGCCACACTGAAACTTTGTCTGAAAGCCTTGACAGACACATGAAGCATTATGTTATTTACCATCTGCCTCACCTGACAACACTCACTGGAGATTCCTTAGTGCAATGCCAGAATTACCATGACTTTGTCTTAAAATTGTGGCATAATGCTAAAGGGAAACACTCTCTCTATTTGAATAGTCACATCAGAGAAGAAGCCAGTAAGAGTCATGATTTAAAGAAGCTCTTATAAGGCTGGGAATAATTATCATTTCAGTGCTGCTGCTGTTTTGCGATGTCATACTCAGGAAGTCACGTCACTTTCCTACTCCGGCATGGCGGTGACAGTTCCCTGCTCATTTCAAAGGCGTGTTGATAGGATCAGTTAGCACTTCTCCATCATTTGCGCTGTATTAAGTACAGAGCATCTCTATGGTTGGCTGCTACATGAGTAACAGCGCATGGCCCTGAACTTATTGATCCAGCCCCTCCACAGGAACCTGGATGGACACCAGTCCCCCTAAGGGCTGGATCCTGCACCTCCTTACGGGGAAGTGGAGTCTTATTCACACAGAGAGTATTTGTTTAAGAGGATTTCCTTTCTCATGCAGGGACAGCAGTGGCCATGCCAATAAGGGTGGGAGCGATTATGAGAGATTGACTAGTGGAATATAATCACTGTGCGATACCGACTGGGTCTGGTGCAGATTGCGTTTCAAAGGTAGCAGCTCATCCTGCTCCAGCAGTGGTGTTGCACCCATAAATAGGGCTTTAATGAGATCCGACAGGCCTGATTTCTCTGGTGATACAGTAAAACAACACAACCAATTCTGATGGTTTGGGGTCCTGACCTTTAACAAGGACTCGCGACACAGGGCAAACTGCCCAAGAGAGATGGAGGGGCAGGAGGCCAGGGGGACAAGGTCAGCAGATAATGAAGTGGTCAGCATTGGATTTCTGTCACTCACAGTGGTTAAGTACAACAGTGAGGGACTTCAGTAAAAGAAACTGTGAAAGACCACATGCAGAAATAACAGAGACCTGGGAATCTGGGAAGGACTTCATTTACCTTTCTCTGTGAGCTTGCACAGTCCAAGTAAATTTGGTAATGAAGAGGGGGAGTGCAAAGAGAGCAAGAGAATAAGGAAGGGGCAGGAGAGATTAAAGCATACAGGGAAGGAAAGCCAAGGGGAATTGTAATGGGAGCGAGCACTGCAGTCAGGTGCTGAGATCCAGAGAAAGGAAAAGAAGCAGCTGCCGCAGCAAAATAGAGGTCTAGGCCAGAGGTGACTGATGATAGAACCCTGGATCTGCCAACTAGCCTTGCAGCAGTTGTTTGCACCCATCCAGTAGTTCCTGCACTTCATGGCAGGTGAGAATGCTCCTGAGCACTACCCTGGCCAAGGACCTGCTCACAGCAACAGCCACCGAGGAGCAACATCCCAGCCATGTGTCCACAGCCAAGGTGCTTCCAGGCTCGAGCTGCCTCTGCTGCTGAGAACTGAGGTAGCAAGGGTGGCTTGTATCCTTTTGGGTTCTTTAACAGTTTAGATTGGATATAAGGAGGAAATTCTTTCCTGTTAGGGTGGTGGGGCACTGGAATGGGTTGCCTGGGGAGGTTGTGTATGCTCCATCCCTGGCAGTGTTCAAGACCAGGTTGGACGAAGCCTTGGGTGATATAGTTTAGTGTGAGGTGTCCCTGCTCATGGCAGGGGGGTTGGAACTTGATGATCTTAAGGTCCTTTCCAACCCTAACTATTCCATGATTCTATGATTCTTTTGTGCTGCTAGATCTAAATTTAGTGGGACTATTAACTAAAACCACCCAGTTTGGTATCAGAATACCTGCTGTGAATTCAAAGATTGCAACAGTAAAATATAGAGGAAACTAAAACCTGTTATTAGGGAGGCATCGACAGCTGATTGTGTCCAAATTTAAGATCTTTCCTTTGCAAGACACCATTTTAATAAAAAACCAAGTACCATTAGCAGTGTCAGTGAGCCAGTAATAAAAATGAGGACAAAAGCTTTGTTTTATAAGCACCTAAAAGATCAACATACACCAATACCAACAAATTCATTTGAAGAGTCCAGCTGCTGACAGCATTTTGATCATAAAGTCCCTGATTTTTCATTATACGTTTTTTCATATATTTTTTCATATATGTACATATGAAATTCACATATATATTCATATATGTTCATATATGTAATATATATTCATATATGTACATTTTCATTTGCTAATACATCTATCTAGGCAACCAGTGATAGAAATTAAATGCATTTGATTCAAACACTGAAGAATTATGTCTCTGAACAGAAACCCCAAAATTAAGCTGACCAGAAACAGAAGTGAAAATGGAAAGTCTGGACATATGTCCAGACATGAATAGGATGCTATAGGAAAATATATTTAAAGAACACTTCAGACTAAGTAACCCAAGACAGTTTTATTTACATGAAGAAAAAAATCATACATTGTCTTAACATTGCTGATCCCTTTGGTCATGTTCAAACTGCAGAAGCTACAAAGAACAAAATCCTTAAATCAGATGTGTACAGTAGTTTCTTATACACAGTAAAATAACTTTTAGTCTCAGCTATACAACTGTAAGAACGGCTGCAGAGAGCTACCTGCATCTGTATTGGCTTCAGTCAATGAAAGGTTTGCTCTTTAGCTGCTTTTTATTTGGGTGTCTTATTGTTAATTTTTTGTTCTTTTATAAATGTGAACATTGAAGCCAGACAACCTGTTAGAGAAGTGAATTGCTTGATTACACTGCATTGTTTTAATTTGTCTTTGGATGAATTCTCATAAGCTTTCATGAGAAAATCTCCCATTAGAAGCATTCATTTAATTTAAGAACAGTTGGGAGAGGAAGGGTTGAGATGACAGATGGAGTCTGTGGGTGTCTTATAAGAGAGAGCTGAGCTTTTTGTATTTATCTTTTTTGTGGCACATAGTTGCTGTTCTCTGCTGCTTCCATTTTTTTTAATCTGTGCTTTTTTGTGCAGTATTTCTTAGAAATCTCTCCGCTTTTGTATTGTAAGTCTAATAGATTTCATTAGTTTTTCCTGTACTGTGTCAGCTTTAAAACAATATAACACAGTATAGGGATGCAGTCTGGTGAGAAAGCAGAATAAAATAGGCCCAGCCTTAACATGGACTTCAATCCAGTTTTGAATTGCATAGTATTTAGCAGAAAAACATACTGAAATACAGAACTGATTTCTTCACTAGTTCCTCTGACTAATTGTCCAGCAAGTGGTCTGTGCATGAAGGAAACTGGTTTTATAGCTGTGCCTTTGCTGTGTAATTAAAAGTTCACGGTCACAAAGTGGCCTAAATCTCACATTTAAATTTTATTTGTATTAGTATAAAAGGAAGTAAAAAATATCATGGCATTATCTTTAAAAAGCATGTGTATAAAAATGGTGGGATTTCTCAATGTAGATGTGTGCTATTAATGTTTCTGGCCCAGGAAGTTAAGCCTTGCATGAAGACCAAATACCATTAATAGTGTTAGCCAGTAACAAAAATGAGCACAAAAGCTTTGTTTTATAAACACCTAAAAGATCAACACCAATACCAATACATTCATTTGAAAAGTCCAGCTGCTGACAGTGTTTTGATAAACAGGTCCCTGATTTGTAACTCTTGTAATGGTCTTTAAGTTATAATGACAAATAACATGCAAGTTGTAATGTCTGTGCACTAGGGCTCCCAGCCCCCCTCACAGAATCAATTAAAATTTAAAGTAAAATTAAATCCTGTTAAAGTATGGTGGAAAATAGTGAAATGTTTGCTCTACATAAAACTTGCTCTGCTCCGTGATGTAAGAAGCAAGCTATAAATATAGTGAAAAAAAAGTTCAAACATTAGCCTGACTTGTTCTCACTATGCTATACATGAATTTCTTTGCATTTTTATGTTCTGTCCCCAAATTTGCATTGCACAGAACAAACCAGTTGAGATGAGCACAGTACATTCATTAGATTTTTATTACTTTTCCATTAAGTATTTAACTTCATATGCCCGAACCAGAATTCCAGTTTTTCCCCTTACCCTTCACAATTTCTGACTGATTTTATCATTCTCTGTTCAAATAAAAACCCTTTTTCCAAGGCTCCATTATCTCTTGCTCTGATTACCACAGCCACCAGCTCTTTTTTGATGTCCCACATGTTTTAGTCCATACAAAACTGCCTTAAGGGTCTTTCTTAGTATTTTATTTGGCTGTTTTATCCATCAGATGCCTTGTTCTTTTTCCATCCCTCCTTCCTAACAAGTCAAGCCTCAAGTTCACCATATCTGGTTCTTCCCCTTCCTGTTTAAGCTCATGTTCCCACAGTCTCTCCACCAGCTTCATCAGAGATTGAACCCCTACACTTATTCCTCTTATACATAGAATCATAGAATAGTTAGGGTTGAAAAGGCCCTTAAGATCATCTAGTTCCAGTCCCCCTGCCATGGGCAGGGACACCTCACACTAAACCATCTCACCCAAGGCCTTATCCAGCCTGGCCTTGAACACCACCAGGGACGGAACATTCGCAACTTCCCTGGACAACCCATTCCAGTGCCTCACCACCCTTACAGTGAAGAACCTCCTCCTTATATCCAACCTAAACTTCCCCTGTTGCAGTTTTAACCCATTACCCCTTGTCCTGTCACTACAGTCCCTAATGAAGAGTCCCTCACCAGCATTCTTGTAGCCCCCGTTCAGACACTGGAAAGCTGCTATGAGGTCTCCATGCAGCCTTCTCTTCTCCAGGCTGAACAGCCCCAACTTTCTCAGCCTATCTTCATACAGGAGGTGCTCCAGTCCCTGATCATCCTCGTGGCCTCCTCTGGACTTGTTCCAACAGTTCCATGTCCTTTTTATGTTGAGGACACCAGAACTGCACACAATGCTCCAGGTGAGGTCTCACAAGAGCAGAGCAGAGGGGCAGGATCACCTCCTTTGACCTGCTGGTCACACTCCTTTTGATGCAGCCCAGGATACCGTTGCTTTCTGGGCTGCGAGCGCACACTGAAGCCGGCTCATGTTCATTTTCTCATCAACCAACACCTCCAAGTCCTTCTCCACAGGGCTGCTCTGAATCTCTTCTCTGTCCAACCTGTAGCTGTGCCTGGGATTGCTCCGACCCAGGTGTAGGACCTTGCACTTGCCATGGTTAAACTTCATGAGGTTGGCATCAGCCCACCTCACAAGCGTGTCGAGGTCCCTCTGGATGGCATTCCTTCCCTTCAGCCTATCAACTGAACCACACAGCTCGGTGTCATAGGTAAACCTACTGAGGGCACACTCAATCCCACTGTCCATGGCACTGCCAAAGATGTTGATGTCTCTCCCACTGATCCATGAGGGACACCACTCATTACTGGTCTCCAGCTGACACTGAGCCACTGACCACAACAAACTCAACCATCTCATGATCACTACAACCAAGGCTGCCCTGTAGTGTCACATTTCCAACGAGCCCTTCCCTGTTGGTGAGCACGAGGTCAAGCATGGCACCTCTCCTTGTCGGCTCCTCTGTTACTTGCAGAAGGAAGTTGTCTTCCACACAACTGAGGAACCTCCCAGATTGCTTGTGCCGGGCCGTACCATCCCTCCAACAGATGTCAGGGTGGTTGAAGTCCCCCATGAGGACAAGGGCCTGTGAGCATGAGGCTGTTGCTATCTGTCTATAAAGTGCTTCGTCCACAGATTCCTCTTGGTCAGGCGCTCTGTAACAGATCCCCACAGCAATGTCTCCCATCGCTGTTCTCCCTTTAACCCTGACCCACAAACTCTCTGTGGACTGCTCACCTGTCCCCAGACAGAGTTCCATACTCTCCAGCCTGTCCCCAACATAAAGGGCAACTCCCCCTCCCTGCCTGCCAGGCCTGTCTTTCCTAAAGAGCCTGTAACCTTCCATTCCAACACTCCAGTCATAGGAGCCATCCCACCATGTTTCTGTGATGCCCATTATATCATACCCCCGTAGACGTGCACTCATCTCTAATTCCTCTTGTTTGTTCCCCATGCTATGGGTGTTTGTATGGAGGCATCTGAGCCGAGCTCCAACTGAAGCTGGCTCATTGGCTGGAGCGGCTGGGATATCTCTGCATTGCCCCGAGCATTTATTATAGGTGCTGGCAGCTGACTGGGAATGCTGGTATGGAATGATGCCCCCCTCCCCAACACACCTAGTTTAAAGCATCCTTGACCAGCCGGGCAAGACTCCTACCAAAACCGCTCTTCCCCTTTGTCGCCAAGGCCCGCTCCACCAGCCCCCAGTAGACCTGGCCTCCCAGATTGAGTCCCATGTTCTAAATACCCAAACCCTTGACTATGGCACCACTGTTCTAACAATTTATTAGCCTGGCCAATCCTCCTAGCCTTTTTAAGGTCTTCCCTTTTATCCTGGATAACTGATGAAAAGACTATCTAGCTCCAGAGCCCCTAACTACCTCTCCCAGGGCTCTATAGTCCTTCTTCATGTTCTCTGGGCTACTGCTTTCTATATCACTAGCATCCACATGGACAACTGGAAGTGGGTAATAGTCAGTGGGACTTACTAGAGCAACACACCTCCCTTGAGACTGGGTCAGGCCGGCAGATGGGTGCCTCTGTGCCTTTCAAAGCAGAGTCCCCTACCACTACGACCCGCCGCTTTTTCCTGGCAGCACCAGTAGAGATCTTCTTTACCAGTGCACCAGCCGGCTGTTCTGTTCATGGCGCGAGGGTGTTTGTTCGTTAGCCCCCTGCAGGACAGCAAAGCGGTTCTGGGTGGGGACATCCCACCAGATTTAGGAGGAAGCCCCTTGCTTTTAATTGTCCTCTTCCTCCCTTTTTTTGTTTGTTTTTTTTATGTAACTATTCCCCAGCTTCCTGGGTTAACGGCCTCCTCCTTTCCCCCATGAGCTATGATGGACGCTTGAGGCCCCTGCACAGGTTGAGCCAGGAGCAAGCAGTGCCGGTTCCTCTCAGCTTCCCTGACACCTTGCAGCCTACTGACAGCGCCCCGCAGCTCAGCCCCTGCTGCAGGAGCACCTCCACCAGGGAGCACCGAGAGCAGCCCTGCCCACCGTGCCCCCTCCCCTCACCAGAGCGGTGCAGGCACTCTCTGCACCCCGAGCACTGCAGCCCGAGCACTGCAGCCTCCCTCCCCTCTCACCGGCTCTGTCTGGGTGCCTTCGCTGCCACCGCCGGGGCAGCCAGAGCAGAGCTCCCGGCCCGGGCCCTGCTCACACGCCGAGTGCTCACCGCCCCTCACGAGCGGCCGCACAAACCGCCCCGGCCCTCCCTGCTCGCCGCGCTCCCGGGGCAGGTTTTTACCCACCCAGGGCTGGTGCCGCCCCTCCTGGCTCCGTCCCCTGTGAGTCCCTGCTCGCCTCAGCTGCGCTGCCGGCTCCTGGGCAGGTCCTGGCGAGGACTCGAGGCTCCCTCGGTGGCTCTCGCCGCTCTCAGTTGAGGCTCCCGGACGCTGATCTCCCCCCGGCTCCGGTGTTGAAGGCGTCCTCTCTCTAACTGCTCACCTCAGCAATGCAACTCTTATTCTTTTAATCTCATAAAAACATCTCCGCACTTTCTTCCATCTGTACCATCTACATCATATTCCACAAACTTAATTGCAAAGCTTCTGCTTTGTCCTCTGAAGCGTGCACTGGACTGTATATGACTTGTCTTTTCTTTCTTTAAGCTGTAGTCTCCCACAACGATACTGGAAGTGTATTCCATCACTGTAAGCTCATTAAGGACCTACGTGGTGAGCTTTGGCCACTGCTGGTGTTGAAAGGACAGAGATGCAATCATCTGCTATGTGAGAAAGGGAAGCATTCCACTTTATGGCTGGCAGTGTAACACAGCGGCCTTTCCTCTTGTAGTCTGCAAGGAGACAGCTCATCCCGGTTGGCTCCTTGGGAGCCCTGACCTGCTCCTTCCCTGTCAGCTCTGTAGGACACATTAACCAGCTTCCAGGTTCCTCTTCTTTCCTCAGGGCATTGCTGGCTCTGTTACAAACTCTTTTCCAGTAGATTTTCTAATACAAGCTGCCCCAACCCTGGAAACCATTATCCTGTGACCCACTGTCCTCATGAACAGATGGGTAGATGGGGACATTCCTACATCTGTCTTTTCCTGCTGTCCTGATTTATTACTCTGTAAAATAATATAACGTTAAAAAGGTTGAACCTGAACTGAAGCTATGACTATGGCACTATTAATCAAACTGTTGGAGAATTACTTTATATTAGGTGCCTTAAGCACTGATTCAGTCCACTAAAATCTGGTGTGAAACATAGTCTAAATACTGAAAAAAAAAGCAATTCTTGATTGCTTTGTGTTAACAGTGTATGACTATACAATATTACAGACCCCAGAGCAGCACTGATTCCAGCAGTTCAGAGAGGAAAACAACCAAAAGCTGTGCTGAGGAGGAAGCAGACAGCTATAGGAAACCCCCTCGGTCTCCTCCCAACATGGGGCAATACCACCGTGTTTATGAGCACTTTTCACAGAGTAACATTTCATAACAGGGTGCATCATTTAGAGAACCTTTAGTATGTATTTTGAATTCTGAAGTCCTTCTCAATGTGGAGACACTTCTGGTCTGGAAAATGGGAGCATCATCATGACAGCATCAGCTCACACTTTCAGGCAGAAGTAGCACTGCCACCCAAATGCCCATACAGCATCTTGCCAACTTTTCAAAACTACTTTTGATGATCCATAACTCTTCAAACCTTCCGTATAGTCAAGTCTTGAAACAGGCTCTGTGGCCACTGCTGATCCCACAGTGGCATGAGAAATGTCTCCAGCCAGCAGAGGCTGAGGCTGGAAGATCTGTGCAGCTTCCCCATGCCAAGCAAGTAACTCTTGCACCAGTCCTTAGCAGGATCTCAGGTGAGAGGGGCTGAAATAAAATCATTGCTTTCCCTCTGAGAAGCAGGTATTTAAATAGTGGCCATGTTCACTCCATGAGTTGTCTCGTCCTCACAAGCCATGTGAAGAGACAGTGGTGATGGTGGTGGCAGGCACTGCAGCAGGGCCGGTGTGCAGGGCTGAGATGTGGCTCATCAGGTTCTCCTGCTCCACCAGCCGTCACAAGCATCTCTTATCTCAGCCGTCAGGCCATGCTTGCTTGATGTCTCAGTTCCGGAGTGGAGATGCTCCAGCTGCTAGCTGGGAAGTCTCTGGCCCCCAAAATATTTAGTTAGCAGCCATTCAGTTAAGTGGAATTGACTTTTTATCGGCTTTCCTCTGTACGTCTGCCACCAGCGAAGGCCGTTTCCCCCTTCCCTCTTCTCTGCCTGTCAGTCCGCCCCACATTCCTATCGGCAGCCGTTAGCTCTGATCAATACTAACCACTGTGTAACAGCTCATGCATGGCTGCCTTAGTTTGCATCGATCAGACCCTTCTTCCAACAGGTAGCTGGCTATTTGAGGCAATGACTTGAGATAAACACCTACTTTTACTGCAGGCTAATTTATTACGGAGGGGTTTCAAGGAGACCTGGTGCCCTTCCTCAGAGACTCGCAGAGATCAGAGACTCCCAGCAACTTCCCTCCTGCATGAGATTATACCAGACCATGCGATTTTCCCCATCCTCTCTGAAATCTGTGAAAACAATGCTATCCAAATACTTCAAAAGACCTAAACTGAAAATTACACTTCAAACTGCTCTAGCTAGGAGAATGTGGTGGTTTTAAAAATCAAGAATATGAGTGTGGGTTAGGAGCATGGATGAGATGACCAGCTGGGCAGCAGGAACTCATGACCGTCCCATCACAGCTTTATACTGGCAGATCCTCTTGTGTTGCAGTTCAGTGTCCAGGTGCCCCCATGAGCCCCACATGCTCCAGTAGGATGCAGCATCCCAGCTTCCAGCACAGCCAGCCCTGATGCAGCACACTGGCCACAGCTCCCATGGAGCTACACGGGGTCACTGCAGGAGGAGGCTCACTGTGCCAATGGGTGAAGCCTAGAAACTGTATCAATACCAGCAAATGTTCAGCAGCCGGGTACATCAGGTTACTTTGCTGAAGCACAATGCACAAAGGCTTCAGGCCATCTATCCTGTTTAGGTGCCATAAGGTAGCACAGAGACAAAGTGCTATGAAGATCAGTAGGAGGAATCTCTGAAAAACTGACCAGCAAACAGCAGGATACTGGCAATCCTATTTCTCATATACCTGCTGCTGTCCCCCAAACTGCCAGTATTTAGGAAACTAGCAGCCATTTGGAAGAAATCCTAACAGATCTCTTTGCGCAGACATCATCGCTCCTCATACATGCTCCTGAATCAGCCTCTACTTCAGAGCTTTGATTTGTAGGCTTGGAAAGAGGAGAGGAGCACGTACAGAATCGAGAGCCTTTGCCAAAGCGGAAGGCACAGTTCTTAACCCAACTGCAAAACAGCCATAGATCAGACACATCCAGCCCAGAAAGCCTCTCAGAGAAACTGCAAACACCTTTTCTGGTGGGTTTATACCTGTGCTGCTTACAGAGGCAGAAGGGCCGCAGGGCTGCTACGGCAGCTACAAGCTTCCCAGTGAAATGAGTGTTTATTATTATAGGTTTGATGCCATTCCCAAAAGGACCTAATCAACAAGTAATAAGGCCTCAAGAGAGCAGTTAGAAACCTGAACTTTAACTGCTTCATAACCACAGTGTAGAAAGCAACTTTTGCTTTGGGCTATGCAGCCTAGTGTGTTACTGACAAAGAAATACTGAAAATCTGAAATACAAAATAACTGCAGAGGGGTATTTGAATTGGAACAGGAAGGTAACAGTTTCTGTAGCAGGGTGAGTGTGTGCCTGGCAAAACACATGAATGGGTTGGGAGGATTGAGGCCTACATATACAGCCTCTGTCATATCTGGGCTTTTTCAATGCTTCTTTCGAGCTTTACTCAATCACCAGTGCTGTTGTGTACCTGCACACTTGCAGCATTCCCCCCACCTAAACAAAAAACCTACCTCAGCTTTCCCACTTGTAAAATAACAGTAATATCTGCCGAAATGCAGGAGCTTGAAATGTGCAGTTTGGTTGAAACTTCTTTTGAATACTTTGAACGGGGCATTTCAGGCAGGAACTGCATATTGAGTAATTCTTGCCATACAGAGTCAAGTGGCTACTGGAAAGCAAAAAATTGCATAAGAATACATCAGTGTGGCAGGGCTGCACCAGCGGGGATTGGCCAGAGGGCAAATATTCCTTACTGCCTGTCTTGAGAGCATGGAGCAAGCACTTGACTTGGCAGGTCTTTATGCACAGCCATGGCAATGCTAACAGGTTGCTAACGTCCTTGGAGAGTAACTGACTCACTTCTTGAGTTATTTGAAACTCAACAATCATGTTCCTAAAAAATGTTACAGACTGAAAAGGGTTTTCTTTCTTTTTCTTTTTCTTTTTAAATACAATATTTGAAGGCCATTTGCCCTGGAAGAATGTGTGCCTGTGAGCAGAGAAAAGAGCTATGATTTTTGCGTATTTCCTTTTCAATGGGAACTATAGGAAGAAAACGAATACTATATAGCAGCACAATAATCCAAGAAGAAGGAGTTTCTCATGCAACCTCTAAGGTTGCTTGTCCATTTTGAATTTCTTGACTCTTCTGAAGAGAATTGCTTTTCCCAGGCCCAATACTATGTTTCAGGCCAACTTTTATTGGACTGCATAAGTGGGTTCCACTTAATAGATTTCCAGATCACACCAGAATGAGCAGACTGACTTGTGTAGTGGTAGTTGGTGCCTGGTGAGATGAGTATGAAGTGCTTTATGTTTCATTTGTTCTGGCACTGTTCACATGGTTCTATGAGTGACCATAAAATGCTGAGGAGAAGCCTAAAGCTAAGCATGTGACTATGGCTTCCTTATTCTTTTATGCCTCCTAAATGTCCTGGTCTTGGCATTATCTTGGCATTATCCACTAAATGTGGGTAGACATGCTTTCAAATAGCTTCTTGCTGATTTCTTAGTTAACTTCTTCAAAAATAGGAATTCTTCAAAATGAGTAGTTCTTAGCATCCACTTGTGATTTTTTTTAGACTAATCTTTTATGTGTCTTCAAACACAGAAATACAATTTCTTCTTTTGATTGTCATCCCTCCTTGTTCACCATTTGATTAGAATAGATAGGAAATTATCTTTATTAAACCACTTACTGATATGTGAGCTGCCTTCTATCTGCTTCGGAAGGAGAACTGGCAGGAAAATGCCAGCTTTAGTGGTCAGAGACCAGTGTGAGGCTTGGACTGAGAGGCACAACACACTCATTTAGAGTTGCTTTTCCAGGGGCTCTGCAGACTCCAGCAGACATCAGTTTATACATCCCTGATCTCATCAAGGTTGTATCTCTAAACAATAACACACAAAAAGAAAAGAGGTTGTATTATGATTATTTTTCACTTAAGTTGGCATTTCTGAATAGTAATAAAAAAAAAAAAAAAGGCAAATTCCACAGCCACAGGGCCACAAAAGGCCTGTTTTCCTTGACTTGCTTCACTTGCTGTTACCCATCCAGGGGGAAGTTCCACTTTTAGTCTACCATATTTCCCTCAGTAGGACTTCGACCTGCTGTATAAACACTATTGTGATGCCTAATTTAAGTTTTTATACTGAGATTTTGTTGTCGGTTACATGACACTGCAAATGAGAAAACATTTTAGTGAGGGAAAACAAACCAAATCAAACCAAACGAACGAAACCAAACAAACTAAAACTAACCAAAGAAATAGAAGGCTGGTGAAGCATCTCTTGGAAGTGTGTTTTACTGAAAGTCACCCCCACCTTGGATATTTTCAGACAGTTTTCTTTCCAAAAGTGCTAAGTACTCCTTCCCCCAATCCAGGTTATGAAGCATGAAGGAAAGTAAACTTTTCTGCCAGTTCAGTACTATATTTGATATCTGAGGACAACTGAATGCTCTTGTGAGCCTTAACTTTCAGGTTGCCATTTCATACCTTCAAGAGGTAAATGATCATTTCCCAGAGATATGTGGAAGGTGCGGTGTGAAATACTGATGTAATCTGTATACACAATAAGTAGTTGATGTTTCTGTACCTGCTCTTCCCTAGGCTGTATCTGTGTACCATGACGAAGTTTGCTGCATAGATTAGATTGGATTTGTTGCCAGTGGGTCTGTCTGATAATCGTAGCTGAATAGGCTGCCCATCTGGGACCTCTGTCCTGGGTTCAGCTGTAACAGTGATTTTTCTCCTTCTTTGTAGCAGATGCAGTGCTGTGTTTGGGCTTTAATTTGAGAATAATGCTGATGACACACCGATGGTTTAGTTGTTGCTCAGTGGCACTTATCCTGATGAAAGACTTTTCAGTCTCTCATGCTTTGCCAGTAAGGAGGAGCATGGGAACCTGGGAGGAAGCAGAGACAGGACACCTGACCCAAACTAGCCAAAGGGGTATTTGATACCACAGCACATCATGCCCAGTATAGAAACTGTGGGGAGTCACCTGGGAGGTCCAGATCACTGCTCAGGTTGGGCTGGGTATCGGTTGGCTGGTGGTGAGCAATTGTACTGTGTAGCAGTTGTGTTTATCGTTGGGTTTTTTTCCCTTCCCTTTCTAGTTTGATATTATCTCCCCTTGTTATTTCCCTTATCATTATTATTAATAGTGGTAGTGGTAGTAGTTTGTATTATACTTCAGTTATTGGACTGTTCTTATCTCAGCCCGGGGGGTTTACATTCTTTCCATTCTCCTCCACATCCCACTGGGAGCAGGGGGTAGAGATGGGGAGCAGTGAGCGAGTGGCTGCGTGGTTCTGAGTTACCAGCTGGGCTTAAGCTATAACAACCTCTTCAGATGTTTCACCATATAAAAGTGAATTGGTCTCACTTGCAGTCTTTTCATAGCATCACAGAGTCATAGAACAGTTAGGGTTGAAAAGGACTTAAAGATCATCAAGTTCCAACCCCCCTGCCATGGGCAGGGACACCTCACACTAAACCATCTCACCCAAGGCTTCGTCCAACCTGGCCTTGAACACTGCCAGGGATGGAGCATTCACAACCTCCCTGGGCAACCCATTCCAGTGCCTCACCACCCTCACAGTAGATAACTTCTTCCTTGTATCTAACCTAAACTTTCCCTGTTTAAGTTTTAACCTGTTACCCCTTGTCCTGTCACTGCAGTCCCTAATGAAGAGTCCCTCACCAGCACCCTTATAGGCCCCCTTCAGATACTGGAAGGCTGCTGTGAGGTCTCCACGCAGCCTTCTCTTCCCCAGGCTGAACAGCCCCAACTTTCTCAGCCTGTCTTCATACAGGAGGTGCTCCAGTCCCTGATCATCCTCGTGGCCTCCTCTGGACTTGTTCCAACAGTTCCATGTCCTTTTTATGTTGAGGACACCAGAACTGCACACAATGCTCCAGGTGAGGTCTCACAAGAGCAGAGCAGACTGCTGGTCACGCTCCTTTTGATGCAGCCCAGGATACGGTTGCTTTCTGGGCTGTGAGCGCACACTGAAGCCGGCTCATGTTCAGTTTCTCATTGAGCAACACCCCCAAGTCCTTCTCCTTGGGCTGCTCTGAATCTCTTCTCTGCCCAGCCTGTAGCTGTGCCTGGGATTGCTCCGACCCAGGTGTAGGACCTTGCACTTGGCATGGTTAAACTACATGAGGTTGGCATCAGCCCACCTCACAAGCGTGTTGAGGTCCCTCTGGATGGCATTCCTTCCCTCCAGGGTATCAACCGAACCACACAGCTTGGTGTCATTGGCAAACTTGCTGAGGGCACACTCAATTCCACCGTCAATGTCACCGACGAAGATGGTGAACAAGACCAGTCCCAACACTGATCTCTGAGGTACACCACTTGTTACTGGTCTCCAACTGGACATTGAGTCACTGGCCACAACTCTTCACAAGCGGCATCACAATTGTAGTCAATCTACACCTGAAATAAAGATGTTAGGACATCATTCTCATTTACTTTGGCTTTTATTTTAACTTTGTAATCTTTTCAGTTAGCATTTGTGGCATATGTGCCAACTTGTGATAAATACTGAAAACTAACAGTAGTCTTTTAGTCTAAAATGTCTGAAAACGTTTGCTATATAGGGTGCAGATAGCGAGTCTGTAATAAGTTCATCTCAGCAATTACTACTCATTGACCATACCAGCAACAGCTGGAATTGATGGAGCATTATGAAAGTAATTCACACTTGGGCATCAACAAGCAAGCTTTGTGGTGCACGTGTCTGGTGACCCATTAGCTCCAATTCTCTTTTCACTGGAAAACAAAAGTCAATGCAGAGGTAGTTTGGGATCCAAAATATCATGTGATCACCCTGCAGCCTCCCAGAAGTCAATGTAAAGGTCTTCCTCAGCTGTAATACCATTCCAGTAACCACTGGAGTCTTTAGAATTTGACTTCTTTCTCTGTAGGACTGTTGAGAAATTTCCAACCTTTTACCATCTTCTCTTTCCAGTATCCCATGACGTTTCAATGAGGAACTATTCACATAGTTGTGTATATGATATGCTTTGGTTTTGTTTTTGAATCTGTGTGTTTATGCAGGAATTTTCAAAGAAACATTTCTTTTAGCAAAATACAAAAATGTATGGTAGTCAATAATTGTGTTGAACACTGTGGAATTAGCTTAAAGTGAGTTTTTCCTCTTCGAAATGAGATTGTATTTGTGCCTGGATCAAGCAATTCTGCACCAGTCTTGAACCTATTAAAGATGAAAATCAGAGTAACTGCTGCAATATCGAAAAGGTAAAATGAGAACAAAAAGGCATTTGGCTGATGTTTATCACAGAATCACAGAATATGGTCGTAAAATCATATGAATAACCACCAAAAGATAAATAAATTACCTAGGCTACTACTTATTTTCATGTACAGTTTGACACAAAAGCTGAAGCCATGAATGATTTATACCTGTTTTAACAATAATACTCATTTTCCTGAAAGACAGTCAGCACTCAGGCTGCTGTGGGCACTGTGCCAGTTGTTGAAAGGTTAATGTCTCAGCAGCAATACATTAAATTATGAATTATGCCAATCCCAAAATGGAAGGTCATTATCTCGGTATGTTTAATTAGCCCAGCTCGAACTTTGCCATCTGCTAGCACTGCCCATCACTAATGCACGGAATGGGAGGGTCGGAAGTAAGATGCCAGAAGCAGGAGACCTGCTTCCAGGCATCTTAACCTCACCTGCTGAGCCTGCCGGGATGCCAGTGCTCTGACATCCTTGGTAGGTCCAAAGGCTCATTTACATCCAGCTCTAGTGATGTCTGGTGACAACCAAGTTGATCCCCAGACCCCAGACAGTGCTGCCTGCCACAGAGATCATGCTGAACGTTGCAGAATTCAGGAGTATGAGGAAAACACATCTTGTTTTCTCCTGA
Source organism: Pezoporus wallicus (assembly GCF_028554395.1). Taxonomy (NCBI): domain Eukaryota; kingdom Metazoa; phylum Chordata; class Aves; order Psittaciformes; family Psittacidae; genus Pezoporus; species Pezoporus wallicus. The sequence goes on along the minus strand of NW_026636279.1, from coordinate 359,329 downwards.
GTCTTTGGGGCCAGTTCTGCCAAGCATTTGATCGATGCTCATATATTCCCATTAGAATATATGAGAATATATTGAATCCTGGTCACATCACAGACCTTACCAGGAGAGGAAGAGGGAGAAAGGTGAGGGCCCAAAATGTTCAAATGTGCCAGAAAAAGAGCAACAGCTGGGGCCGGAACAGCAGGGCTCTGGCAGGCCAGCGCTGGATATGTGGGAAGCAACAGCTCGTGGTGCTTTTATTTGCACAGCATCTCTTGCCAATAACTGCATAAGGCTACAATATTTAGTTTTTCAATAAATATTTTATTTCACTTCTTTGCTTATTTTTTTAAAAGAACAAACAGTAAATTCTGTTGATATTTTTATTAGCTAAGATTACGTGATACTTTTTAAGTATGAGGCACTAATTATTGACATAGCTCACCATTATTATGAGGGGGCTTTTGGGGTGCTATGTGTTAAAGCTCAGGTCAGAAGCATGCCCTGGAAAGTGGAATGTACAAACATGGGGTAAAAACCGAAGTTTTAAGAAGCCAAACACAGTCTTATTTTTAATTCTTCTTTTTCTAGGTAGGATAACCTTGCCAAGGAGAAAAGGAATTTGGACAGACTTAACATACAGCCTGTGCAGCCTCCACTATCTGGACACTAAAATGAAGAGTGAGCTTATTCATTCCCATCCCAACACAGACCACCAGAATTAAAAGATATTTTAACCTACATCAGAGACTGAGTCAAACAGTTACTAATCCACCCAAACTGTCAAAGAAGCCCATCTGATTCCTATGGCTATCAAGTCTCCATATTTCTGTGTTGGATGTGAAGAGTAAAGAAAAAGTCTGGCAGAAATTAGAAGACGTCCCAAGCCAGCGTAAGAGACAACACCAGGTAAAGGCTAAATTCCTTTCTGTTGCTTGTCTTAGAGTACTTATTTCTTCTCCTCCCCTTGAGTTTTGGCTGATTCCTTCTTCACGTTAGCAAAGCCGCTGTACTTGTACTTCTGGAGCAGGTGGCATGGTTGGAATATTGGAGCAATATTCCAGTAGAGTAAAACCTGCAGACAGAAAGTAAATGGAAGATGAATTGATCAGAGGAAAGGCGAAGGATGGTGGGGGTAAAATACAGGGAAAGAAAGGCAAGAATAATACTTTGCCTGTGCATTACAAAAACCCCATTTTTTTTTTTTTTGGTGCCCAGGGTGTACAGTATCGGTTTTACTGAACAAATAGAAAAATGAGTTCTCAGCCCCAAACAGCCAACATACTGATTTATAGTGTGACAGCCTGACGAAACAAGTAGTCAGGCAAGTGCAACTAGGAATAATTTAGTGCTTTGCAGAGCGTGAGTTACTTTACTTTGGTATCCACATATGTGTATGCCATCAGATGGAAGTCTTTTGGTTTTGTAATAACTCACTGTAGAAGAAAAACTTCTCTTTCCAGAAAGGTCTGGAAGGGGCATGGGAGATGGTGTGCGAGGGCAGGGGCCAGTGTTTTCCATGGAGGAGAAAAGTGCTGCTGTTTCAGTACACTGTGAAAGGAGTGACAACCTGAACACGGCCTGACAGAAAGGCATGAGGGAGCACTGCAAACCCCTGGAAGTGGTGTGGGGACACTTGGAGTCGGCCAAGATGTGGTGGAGGGTAGAAAGGAAAGAAAAGGACTAAGGAGGCAAAGCAGGAGCAGTTGCTCTGAGCCATCTAGAGCTGGAGTTTCTAACAAGCTGGCCAGACGGACAGTCGGGAGATGACCTGAGACCACATGTTTTGAATGGGAGAGGAGTCCAGTGGAGACAAAAACCTGCCACAACCACAGGACCAGGAGAGCAATAGCAGTTGCTATTCTAAAGTTGTTTTCTAACATCGTTATTGCCATTTCAATTGCTGTTTTATTCCAAAAGCAGATTCCAAAGTTTTATGTCCATAAAAGTTTAGACATAAACGAGAAAGAAGTCAGGAAAGTGGTATGTACTGTATAAACAGTTCCACTTTATAATTAATGCTGGAGATCAGGGGAGCAGGAATAGCTGTGCATGTGTGGTCATTCAGATTTACTGTTGGTCTTATTAAAACCTAGTTCTGCAATAATTTTATGCCCAGGTAGGGGCAGAAAGTGAGCAGGATGCCCCCAAGCAACCCATAAATAGTGTGGTGAAGACAAAGCGTTTATTACTTAGCTTCACAAAGGCTCTGTAAGTGCTCTCCCAGGGTACGTATACTTGTACCCCAGATGCCAATTCTGTAAATTAGCATTATTTCTCAAAATACTATGTAAACAGCAGTCATTTGAATACCTGATGTCATCAGAGTCACACATGGCAACATCAGTATCCTTTCCCTATGGCAGGGTGAGCAGTTTTTTCACTGTCCATCTTTTTTATTTCTCTTGGAATATCATTAATGCTGAAAAACTCTGACAGGGTCTGGGATCTATACAGACCTCATTCTGGAGGATTTTGTCCCATCTCCTTGCCCTGTGCTGTCTTAAGAACAACTCTGGGGCATAAACTTTACCATTTATCACTGAAGTGTGCTATTTCGTATCTTCAGTTTAACAGCTGCAGTTACTGTGCTGAAAGTTATTTCAAGGCTGAGACACATAGGGCATTACAAGGATTTGAGATCCTATCAAATCAGCTTTGGGATGTCGCTTTTTTGTCAGCAGAAAAGCCACCAGTAGTGCAGCTCAGGTTTTGCTGATGGGCTCTTATTTTATCATTTTGCATCCTGTAACTAATAAGTTGTTAAAATTTTAGACTTTCACCATTTTTTATTCATTTTTTGCATTGCATTTCACACAGAAGAGGGTACCTTAGTAGAGTAACAGTAAAACAGGGTGAGAAAGACTCATAAAATCATCTTTAAGTGATGAAATAATTTTCCTAGATAAAATATAATGTATGAAAATGTGAATATTTCAGGATTTTCTAGGGCTAAAGGCAAGTGTTGTGTTTTAAAGATGCCTATGTCTCCTGTGGGTTAAAGACATACATTTAATACAGAATTTTGCAAGATATTGAACTTCAACATCCTTACATTGGAAAAGTTGCCACTGACAAGAGGCCAGTACAAGGGAGGTGCTGAATTTGCTGGGAAGAAGAAAGCACTTTTCTAGCAGTTAATTTATTTTTTAATCCTAATTGTTTGGATCTTACGATGTTTTGAATCCTGAGAGTTAATTCCATGGAATTACAAAAGGAAGAGAAGAGCAAGGCAAGTGACTCAAGTGACTGTGATCAGTGGCCAATGAATATGGTTTTGTGGTACTCCACACAGTTGCCTGCATGGCTAGGTCTGCACCCTCACGGTGAATTAGTATTATTCCCATTCTACATGCTGGGAAAATAGGACAAAAGGTGGAGTTTTGAAGTCCACGCCTACATGCCTTCATTTTGGGGCACTTCTAGCATGCCCTGTGTACTGCTTTGACTGGTCCTTCAGTGCAGACAGCAAGTCTGTGGCAGAGCTAGGAATAGAAGCCAGACCCTTGTTCCAAGTCCCAGATCTTCAAGAGTATTTTTAGGCACTTAATACCATTAATTTCATACTCTTTTTGGCCAAGGATCTTAGAAACAAGATCATACTTCCTCCTGAAATAATTCTAAAAATCATGCTTATGTACTCTTGAACGGGGTTTATTCAGGGTTTGTGTACAGTTTAGTTTTATTTAGGAACAAATGAGCTTCGGCATTAGTTTGGGGAAGAGTTCTGCATGGACTGTGCTTTTGTGCAGCATCTAAGTATGACTAAGGCTAGAGAAGAGATGGTGCAGGGTCTTGGTCTTCTTCAGGGCAAATGGTGCTGAAGAGGGGCTTTGGCAGAAAGCAAGGGAAGGCTTTGCTTAATGCCCATATACTTCAGGTTCTTTTTTTTTTGCTGTCTTGGAAAGGCAACATTCCCTGCTTCTGTGTCCTCTTTATCCTGGATGTGACTTCCTTCTCTCAAACACAAAATCTTTGCCATTTAAAATACAGCTAGACCACTGTTCACCAGTATTTTTATTACAATGATGCTTGGATACACGAGGCACCCAGAAGTCTTGAGGATGACAGATCTACAATGCGCTGGAGCTTCTCCAGCCACAGAGGTGCAGCACTTGCTTGAGCAGCATACTGGTATGTTAAAGCCGGCTGAAAAGGCATAGAGAGATACAGATTTTTACATTATTATATTTGTATTGCACTAACTAGGCAAAACCAGTTGAAACTCTGATCCTGCATCTTATTATTAATTGATTGATTTCCTATAACCTCATTAGTTAGTTCACTGTGACTTCCTGACAGCATGCACAGCTTTGCAGACGACGGAAGACAGCTCCTGTTGCAAACCCCAAACACATTGAAAACACCACGTCAAGGAGAGCAGCACAAGCAGCAAATGGGCTCACACCCAGGTTACCCTTCTTTTCTTGGTTACACAGCTCAAGATCCTGAGACTTTTTGCTGTGCACCCTTCATCCCCTGACCCTCACAGTCATTGTTTTGCTTGTTTCATGTGCCTGTGGCCACATCTAGCCTACATTCCTCCCTGTGGATAGCTGATCATCAGGTGAGCAGACAAACATGGTGTTCTTCAGTGGCTTCCTGCCACTGCAGGGAGAGGGTCTCGAGCAGGGTTTGGGGGCTGGTCACAGGCTGCGCAGGGTCAGCATGGGTGATAAAAGCATCTCCGCAGTCACACTGTGGAGGGCACAGGCCTGCTGCAGGCGTCGAGGGGCTCCTCTCCCCATGCTATCCAGCTCTGGTGGTAAACGTGCTTATTACAGTGCTAATGTCCTGCAAGTGGAATCTTACCTCCAAGTGTATTAGGGTAATGAGTTCACACCTAACTAATGGAGACTTAATAGAGTTACTAATAGGCTGCCTTCTTCCCCCATGGTTTATGACCCCCGGGCTGGAGCTGTCAGGGGAGGGAGAGGCAGTGTTAGCCCTGCGGCTGCCCCAGCCCACTCCCCAGCTTGGCCTCCAGCTCCCGGCCTGTGCCTGGCCCAGTGGCCAGTGTCCAGAGACATCGTCTCTCCACCTTTCTGCAAGGAAAAATAAACAGTTTGAGGCTCCTGTGTCTTTATTAAACATTTCCTTTAAACTGCATACTTTGGCTCCCTGCCCAAATGCACCAAGAAAGCTTTCACAGAGCAGCTCCACTCCGGAGCTCTGCCGCGGGCTCCCCGGGATAAATAACCTCCAGAGCAGTGAGCACCTGTGCCACCGGCTGCAGCCCAAGCGGCCCCGGGCCCGCCAGGAGAGGCTGATGCAGCCGGCCGGACCCCCCCCGCCACCCGCACCCGGGAGTAGCCCCGTGGAGGAGAGCAAGGGAGGCGAGGAACCGGCAGCGCTGTTTGCCTGGCTCCGCTCCCCAGCACAGACACGACGTGGCAGCGAGGTGGGTGGGGAGGTGGCTGATCTATCTGATCAAGTTCGTGCGGTGCCATGGGCCAAGACGGTTTGAGCCGTACATATGAAGGGGGTTGGGAAGCTGCTTTGGCTGTGAAGCAAAAGCAACCATATGTTTAAGCCTGTCACACAGAGGAGTGATACGCTGGTGTTAAGCGTGCTTCACCCGCCACCAGCACAGGGTCAGGAGTGGGCTGTGTCCCTGCCGGCACGGTGGCCACCATCATGCCCCGGGAAGCAGCATGCCAGGCTGCATGGCGGCGGTGAACAGGACAACATGTCCGTGAGCCGGCTCAGGAAGCGGCAGCAGCAGCAGCACCACAGCCCTGCCGGCGTGGGCTGGCCACGCAGAGCGAGGAGGGTGGTGGGAGAGCGGCCGAGTGCAGCGGGCAGCGGGGAGGGGGCACAGTGGCGGGTGATGTCAGCGTTTCCTTCTGGATCAGTCATGTGTGCTTGCCAGGTAAACAGTCTAGAAATAGATGGGAGGAAGGCAGCGGATGGAGCGTGCGACTGGGCTGGAGCAGCTCTGCTTAACCCTTGCCTCCCCGCTGCCACCCTCACAGGCTGCTTCCCTTGCCTTCCAGGGAGCAGAAACACAGAGTAAAGCAAACCTGTACCTCCTGTGTCATGGCTTTACAGTGCAGTGCCCGCTTTGGGTGACAGTGCTGGCAGAGCAGGGTAGAACGCATGGATCTCCCAGGTGGTGATTGGAGCAGACGTGCTCCATCAAGACGGCAGGTGAGGCCAGTGGGAGCCCTGGGTCAAAGTGCTGAGGGGAGCTGTCAGCCCAGGGGCCAGCCAGGCTGGGAACAGCTGCCTGCACTGGGAACAGGTTAAAACCCAGGTGTTCTTTGCAAGCACAAAAGCTGGGTTAAATCTAGGGAAGCATTTCCAGCAACTGAACAACATGAGTCTAGGTATAGAAAGATCCGCAATGTGCCAAGAATATTCTCAGTTTGCTCTTTCTTCATTCACTAGAAATGCGCCTTCTCTGTGACGCTTTTCAGATCAGCCTAGCAGTTAAATTAGTAACTACAAGAAAAACTACCTGTGCTGCTTGGAGACGGGGTTTTCCAAATCCTCACTCATCGCAAACACAACGCAGAGACTGAGCATGGCTGGGAGCCTGGCCCTCCAGTCCCCTCCCTCATTACTGATCTCAGCAGAAGAAACACGGCACCATGCAGGCTCCTGCTGGGGACAGGGACCGTGTCTTTTTCGGGCAGGGCAGGGTATTTTTTTCCAGGCATTTTCCAGGCATGATAATATGATAGTGTGCATCATCCATATGTCTGTGCTGTCTGGAGTGGCAGAGGGAAACTGCGAGGATAGAAAGCTGGGGAAAACACCCTCAGAGGTACTGCTGATGGCCAGGTGCCTAGTCCTCCTTGCTCAGCACTTTCCTTTTCCCCCAGAAAACAAAGCTGCCGTCATAGCAAGTACCCATAAAATGCAAGGCATCCTGAGTGCAGAGATTAGTGGTAATTTTACAAGGACTCAAATAACGTTGGTCTGCAGGGTGCAGCACTGCCTTGAAAGGGAACAGCAGACATTTCCCCTGGAAGCCAGCTTCCTCTTTAGAGCAGTTTACAGCTGAGGCCAGTGTCAGATTGTGGCACAAATATACTGTCAGGCTTTGGCTTGAGAGATGGACATTTGATATGTCTTTCTCTTGGCGAAACGCGCTGCCCAGACACGACTCCCAGCACGGTTATTTTTTGAAGCATTATGTAATTGGTTTGCATGGTCACTAGTGCTTCCTTAACAAGCCTTTCAGCAAACCCTCTGCTTGCCATAGCCAATCCTCAACCCTTACATACACACTTACTCACGCAGGCTCAGTCAGGAGTAAACTCACTGCTAAATACAGTTAGAAAACAGATGAAACCAGGCTGGGAATAGATCATCCGCTCCCCGTGCTATGTGAGATGAGGTGCATCCGAGCCCTGGGTGCTGTTGGAGTGACAACAGGGTCATGCTGGTGTCTCCCAGCCAAGGGGCAGCCTCCTCTGCTGTGCCCGTCTGTAATGGGGGAAAAAGACCTGCTTTTTGGGGTATGGATGAGCAACCAAATGGGGGCTGGTCCCAGGGTCCCTGTCTTCTCTTCACTGCTGTGATGGCCCCATGCGTTGGGGATCAGCTTTGGGGAAATCTCTCCTATGGCGCTCAGGCCCAGAGGGACACCAGGGCCCTTAGCTCCCTGGTTGCAGTGTGAGCTGAAGCGCTGAATTAGAAGCAGAGTCTCCAGCTCCCTTCATGGTTAGGCTGTTCACTGGTTCTGCAGTGCAGGCTGCAGTGGTGCCTGACCGGCCCAACCCTGCATGGGGTTTGCAGGATCTTTCCTCTCCTCCAGCCGTGGTCAGCCCACAGGCTCTGGCTCTGCTGAGTCATGGCTTCCTGTTTGTGATTGCTGACTGGTGGCAGCAGTTGCAGAAGCAGTATGAGATATTAAAAAGTGTGAACTTCCACTGGGACCTGAAGATACAATTAGGGTTGTGCCAAGAAACACACTGCAGCGAGCTGTTGTTTAAAGGGATGTGGAGCACTGCAACCCCAGCAACTGCAGGAAATAGGAAAAAATGAGCATCGCTAGCTTTTTATCATCTCTGAACCCAAATAAAAATTGCCTTTTACTTCTCAAGCGCACTCTGGCTCTTTTCCATGGTCCTCCTCAGAGCATTTGATTCAGCCTTTCAGTCTGCGTCTCCTCTACCTGCTGCTGCTGAGACATGGGGATCCTTGTTTGTTGCTCTCACTGGAGACTGATTCTCCATGGAAAGCCTATGTGTTACTGTGTAAAAGGGGCTGCTTTGAAAGGCTTGCACAACTGTAATGTTATTTCCATTCTTTTTTAAATAAGAAATATCTCTGGGGAGAAGCATGAAAGTATATGGAGAAAGTGCTCTTTGATCATTAAGATCTAAATGCAGCATCCAAATAGCATGTCTGTTTCTTCATATTATGCTGAAATTCATCTTCAAGTGCTGCTCCTGGGTGGGCATTTTCCTGTTTCTCATTTCTTGGCTTAAATTTTGGATGCATTGCCACCAGTTTCATCTCCAGCCCTGGTGATGTCTGTCTCCAAAAGTTATTTCTTCACCCTATTGTTTACTGTATTTATATCAGCATTTCAATTTGTGTTTTAATTCCATAGTAACTTTTTTTAGCCTTACTGTCAGAATATGTGTCCTGGTTATTCAGTTAAGGACAGGAATTAGAGGATGGTGTTCTATGGATAGTGTGTCACTGGAGGACAGAAAACGCGCGTAGGCAGATCTTTTCTGGATTGGAGCTATAATAGTTTGCAGCTAAGGAAAAAAAATCATTTTTGCACTGGCATTAGACTGATTTTATTATTTTTTTTAACCCTATGACAGACATAAGGCTGAGGACAGGCATAGAGAATGTATATTAGGGGCAGACAAAAAGAAACACCCCACAACCTCAGTTATTTCAACAAATATCAAAAGTGGATTGAGAGTGGATGAAGAGGAGGAGGAGGCAATAGTGAACACACAACACAGTTCAAGCTGGCAAGGAGCCCTTTCTTGAAGAATGTAAGAAGTTTAACCTTTAGCATTCAAGTGTCTGGGCTTAAGTGTCATTATGAGCAATACTTTCCTCCAGCACAGCCTCTCCTGCCTGGAGGAGGGCTCTGTGCAGCCTTGTCAGTTTTCGCTGTTCCTTTACTGACTATAAAAATGGGTCTGTCTGCATATGCTCAGCAAAGTTACTTCTAGTGGCAGTGCCTCACTTGGCAAAGCAAGTATGACTCTGGAGGGGTCCAGGGAGGAACTGCCCCATCCTATGATGGCCAATGCAGGCTCTGCTGCAGCTATGGCCTAATACAGTGAGCGCTATGCCAGAACAGTGTTCCCTGCCTGAAACTAGGTTAAAGATTTTTGTGCCCCAGGCTCCCCAGTGGAGTCTGCTGGCTAGGGCAGGGTCTCCCCCTAAGCCACTACCTGCAGCCAGCCGCTGCATTCAGGGCTTTCATCTACCAGCTCAGGAGCCTCCGCACCAGGTACCGCTGCCCTTCTCACCAGCTTGTTTTGGCTGCAGGAAGAAAGAGGATCTGTTGGTGAATTGGTTTTGTGAGAAGCAAACTAAAATGAGGAGGAGGGAGGGATGGGCCTGGTGTTGTCATTGTTGTCATCGTCATCACACACACATACCCCCCTCCCTGTGCTAATCTCACCTTTTGATGGAGGCAACACAGGGAAAAAATTAGAGAGACAGCAGCAGAAAAACATCATACCTGGCTGCAAATAGACAGGCTAGATGTGCCCCTCCAAATCATCTCCAGCTGTAAAACACTTCAGGGCTGATAGAAACCACACGCATCCCAGGCATAACCCAATCTGCAAAACTGCATTCCAGTAAGAATGCAGCATGGACCTGAAAGAAATACTGCCTGGGATTCACGCCTCGGGCTGGGTGCTGGGGCAAGGGTGACCCCTCCACTGGGCACAGGGCTGGGGTGCAGGCTGGGCTGCTGGGCCCCCAGCTATCGCTGTGGCTCCCCGGCGCTCAGCTTTCTGTCCCAGCCCACCCAGGGCACAAATCAAAGCAGCTGCGCCGGCTAATAGGGGAGGGTCGGGGTTAGCTGCAGGGTACATCACCGGCTGGAATCCGAATTTCAATAAGCATGCCTCACATGTCAAATGTGCTTATGTTAAATACAGGTAATGCTGTAAGTGTATGTTTGAGAGCATGATTCTTTCAGATTTCTTGTCTGATTAATTTTGCATCTTGTGTTGGTGATTTTTCCATGCAAAGTATTACAGGTTTTAGAGGAATGAGAGCTTACATTTAGAAAGAGGTAAAGATGAACTATTTGATTAACTGTAGCAAAGATGCTATGTCAGATCAGATTTCCCACTGCTTACAACTTGGGTTTTGTGTATGTGGTTATTGTATAGCAAATACTGGTGCTTCACACTCACAGAATAATTTGATGCAGGCTTTTCTGCAAATCTCCATCTTAATTCTAAAATAATTTGGAGGGGAAGAAGGCAGATGTTTTCCAAGAAGCGTTTGGTACCTGTCTTGCACTGAAAGATGAGAGGCTTGCAGTGCTGTCCCTTGATCCTGGCCCACATGGGGGATGACAATGGGAATGCACCACCCCTGGGCCAGGGTCCCTCCGCCGCCAGCTCAGCCTGAAAGACCCAGACTAGCCACAAGATAAGCCGGGTTGTTTCAGTCACCGTGTTGACACACTGTGAATGTTGTGGAAGCTACCCTGTAAATAAGAATTCTTCTCAATACTGAAAACATTTTTTGTGCTTTCTAATTCCGTGGGAACTGTAATGTTATTTTGTAACTCATTTCCCTCTTTTTTCCCTTTAAGATGGTTCCCAAACATTTATTGTGGGATTTTTCATTTAAGATAGTTTTCTAGGGAAATTACTGTGACAGTGATTTAATTGTTTAATTAAAATCTGACATTGATGACAACATAAATACAATAGGCATGAGGTGATACAGGCATTAAACAACTGCAATTGTGGAATACATCCATAGAGTACGCTGAACACACAGAACAGCTCACAAAGAAAAGATGTTCAATATTTATCAGGTTAGTGAGTCCTAATTAAATGCCAAGACTTTTTTCTCCATTTCTCTAAAAAAGCAAAGAAACATACAGATGTGTTCCAAGTGTTTATTTCCATCACAAACACATCTATTCATGTTGTGTTGTGGCCTGCCAAAAAACAAATTCATATTAAAAATCCGCTAGTAGACTTCAGGGGTATTTACTCAGCCTGACTACAGGAACCAAGCCAGACGTTTGGAGGTAGCTGGAATAGCCCAGTGATGTCCTGCCACTCCCTGTGGCTATAGTAAGTCCAGTGATTACAAAATAGACAGACTTGTTTTAATAATCATCCAAAACCACAGAAATATATTGAAGACAACAGAAAAGAACAAACCTTCTTCTGAATTCCTCCCCCCAACCCAAATCTCTCCCAAATCCTATAGAATGTGTCTCTTCTAGAGAAATACGTATGCCTCTTCTCTAGCATACCCCCACATCTCTCAGAATAAAGTAAGCAGCCCCCATGCCCATTAAACCATGCGTACATGCCTCCAGAAGAAATTCCTGTTATGTGGACAGAACTGCTCAGTAGTTCATGTCTCAGCCCTCTCTTTCAGAGCCCTGCTGCATTTCTGCATCCCAACAATAAACATGCTGCTGCTGGAATACCCCTTTCTATGCCTCTTGCTGAGCGTCTTTAAATGGTATCAGATCGCTTCTGCAGCTTAGACAGCTCTTTGCAATCAGTCGCTGCTGATCCTCTGCCCTTTCCCCCTTCCCAAACCCCTAAATAACTGCATCTGCTCCAGCCTAATCCATGTCAGCGTTCCCCTCTTCTTGTATGCAACTTTATGCAAACAAACTTTCTAAATGAAAAGACAGCTTACCTGGGCAATGCTCAGAGTATAAAGTAATAACAACTGATAAAGGCAGACATCCCAACTCCAGCACAGGGATTTGATTGCAAATTTCCATTGCAAAGGAGTAGAGGGAACTGGAAATCTGACAAATGCCTTCAAATTGACCTGTGTTTTCACAATGCACGCTGTGTTTAAAATGAATGGCAGACTTTATCATTTGGAGCTCCTTCAAGAACTCTGGCCTTCTACGCTTTGTTCTGATTCTTCAGACACATTTCCAAGAAGCACAAAGCTACATAAGTGGATGAAATTATGGAGATCTTTTTCTAAGCAGGATTTCTCCCCCCTTCCCCCAATAATTTTTAAAGCCTGAATTTAACAAGCTAGCCTGGAATATCTTTCTTATTCTATCCATCTATTAGTCCCTCATGTCCAGACGGCCTCTTCAAAGCATCAGCGTGCTCCACACAGCACTAGGCGGAGGGAGGCAGCGTGCAGCCGCCTCATGCTGAGCAACAGGACATGGTTGTGGTCCCTAAAAATTCACTGTAGTCAACTGCTTCCACCACAGCCCCAGGCAGATCTGGCCCAGGACAGAGCTGCTCCAAAGCCACTCGACAGCCAAGTCCTATTTCTAAGGGAAGACTCACTCTCTGAAGTCGCTGAAAACTGAAGCCGCTTTACCCATTTTATATATCCAAGATAACAACCATCTTTTCTGAAAGTTATGTCCAGAAAGCCATACACACTGCCTCAGAAAAACCTTTTGCTTCGAAGTTGTTCCTCCAATCTGTATACATTTTTGCAAATAACAACTTTCCTTTAAAGCGCTGGTATTAGCTCCATCTGTTCAAAATAACAGAACTGGAACTACACAATTCTACATTCAAATAGATCAGATATGATGGCAGACAAAAAATTAGAGTTAACCTAGTAATTCAACTGTGTTTTTAACAAGTTTCCTATGGAAAAAATCATTCTTCCCCACAAATCTGATACTGAGAGCTTCATTCTACTAAGCATATTAAAGGTTATTTGGACCAAAAAATCCTGTCTATGCATGTGTAAAGAAACAAACACAGTATCAAGAGGTATCTGTAGTACTACAGATGAGGTTTTATCAAGATTTCTAACTAAACCAAGGGTAGTCCTTTCTTATATTTTAGCAACTGTCTTTTTTAGTGATTTTTTTTTTTTTTTTGCCTAGAACAAAGAAACCTTAAGGGAAGTAAATTTTCAAGAGGAGAAATGCATGCACGTATGTGTAATCATACTTAACGATTCCTGTACAAATTATTCCTCAGTTCTTTATTTTTGTACTTGTGCAGTGGTTTATCTGGCTGGTCCTGCAGCCATCATTCGTTCAGTCCCTTCTTTTCACACACAGACACACCTCATCACCTTTTTCTGCCCCTTCAGTAGAACTGGGAGCTCTTCTATCCCCCAGGCTCTGGATGGCCATGTCCATAACATGGGGCAAACCTCTGCCATGGCTCCAGGTGACCATTCCCCTCCCCAGCCTCATCTTCTGTCCTCGCCAGGAGGGGAAGGAAGATGTCCAAGGACTTGACCCCAGCACAGAGCCTGCACGGGCTGGACCCAGCTCCCAGGAGGGTGGGGGGCCACAGAGTGTGCTCCCCACTCAACCCTTGCAGCCCTCAGCACCTCTGACCCTGGCGCCTGCTGCCCTCCTCCCTTTCGAGGCACTTGGGATCACCTCGGGAGCATGAACGTACAAGAACGCAGGAGCAGTGAGAAGCTGTCGCAGGAGGGCACAGCGCAGCATGGCCGGAGGAGCAGCAGAGCTGCTGAACAGGGGGATGTTTGGTTTGTGTTAACTACTCAGACAGATGCACTCCGGCATGTTTGCATTTATGGGATCCATATGTTGTCATGGGAAATTAGAGGACAGCAACACAAATCTAGAATTCGCGATGCAAATGCAAAGAAAATGTACATGGCTACCAGACAGCGTTTGAACATGTTCTTGTGAAGGTGACTATTTCTGGAGCATTAACAGTTACTAGATTTACTTGCCACCTTCTCCACATATTTACTTTTTCTTTGCTCTGCAAAAAGTGTGTACACAGGCAGCACTCATTCCCAGCCGGGTCCATGAGATCTACAGCCTCTGCTGAAAACACGCGCTCCTTCTAAGTTACACCAAGTACCAAAAGACAAGGATTACTTTATTCTCACCTCAACTTCATCATCCGAACATGTTTGTTTCATATGCAGCACAAACAACAGTTCCAAATTACATGCACCTTTACAGACAGCGCACCAAGCAGCCCTGAAAAATCTAACCTGCCCAAGGCTTGTTGGTTTGGATTTGGGCTTTCCCCACCATCCCCCCCCCCTTTTTTTTTTTTTACTTTTTGTTTTTCTTGGGGGAGGTGGGGTGGGGTGGTGGTGGTGGTTTTGTTTGGGTTTTTTTTTTCTCCTTTTTCCTTTTTTCTCATTTTTTGGAAGGGCAAGTAACAATTATTCTTCTATGAAGCTAGACAAATGTATTTTTACACATTTTGAAGGGCAGCTTTTAAAGGCAAACTGGTAACATACTGGAGTCTATGCATTTAGCAACCCACCAGAACCCACGCATAGCATGCCCATCTCAACAGTACATCTCAGTGCTGCATTTATAAAACTCATAGAACTATGGTACGTATTAAAACTCAAGTCTAAAAACCTGTGAATACCTTTTCCAAATGTAAGGCACTTACAGTACTGTACCAACAAGTACAGCCCTTATTCAATTTCTGATCATCTCCCCCTTCTTTCAATCCCCCATCCCACTGAAAGGGACTTGTCAAAATTTCAAAGGACTATCCCCCACCGTAAAAACCTGGAAAGCTGGATACATTTCATCACAAATACTTATTAACAAACATGCAGTTTATTACCTTTCAGTATAAAATACATCTATATTAAGGTTCTCCCAAATGGAAAAACTGACCGCAACTGCATTCCTTGTTCAGTGCTATGAAACAAACCGGGAAGTTAATTACTTGGGTTACTAAGAAAAATAAAAATTAAAACGGAAAAAAAAAAAGGCAAAAAAAAAAAAAAAGCAGCAATTTGCAAAGCTTCTTTAGATTTTCAAGAGAGATAAGTTAATTCAGCTTCATTTCTGCCAGTAGCAAGAGTCTCTTACAGTAAGATGAAGAAAACATATTCTTGAAGCCTGGAGAGAGGTTCTTTACTGGTCCTCCTAAAATTCAAATCCCACATTCCCAACGATCATCTACATTTTTTCGCTAGGGCTGGAATGGGGAGGGAAGAGCTGCTGGAAATAAAAATTTTAAATAATAATCTCAGATGGACCCGAGCAGAAAGTGAAAAATGTTACCGCAAGGCTACAGAAATATTTATTTAATCAAACCATAAGTTCTGTTGGGACTGGAGGAATGTTGCATCCTTTCCTAAAAAAAGAAAAAAAAAGGGGAAAAAAAAAAGGGGGGGGGGGGGGAGAGAAAGAAGAAAAGAGAAAGCAAGAAAGAAAAAAGGCAGAGGCACAGCCGCCTCCTGGAGTTCCCCATTGTCCGGGGCTATAGAGAGCCCCGGAATGGCATTAAACTCACAAAAGGCACATTGTGCGGGGGACAAAAAAAGCCCCTTCTTCTACAATAACTTTTAGCTTCTTATTTTTAGAAAATGACAAAGCTGTTGCCAGCGATGGCTGGTGAAACCTGTAGCCCGGCTCCCAGCGAGGCCGGGTGCGGCCGCATCGATCCGCTGTCCCACTTCGGAGCGGCGGCCGCAAAGTTTGAGCGGGCGCTGGCCAGACGCCGCGGGGATGGGCGCTGCGGGGCCGCTCCGCCAAGCTCCGCGACCGGGGCGGCACAAAGTTGCGCTTCGCTGCCGGCGCAACTTTCCCGGCTCCTCCCGGGCAAACTTCGGCGGCGAGGCTCGGCCCGGCCCGGCGCGGCTCCGCCCGGGGCACGGGGGGCAGGTGGCCCAGCGGAGCGCCCCGCTGCCGCGGAGCTGTGCGGAGAAGAGCGGAGCCGCCGGGCGGCCCGCGCGCCCCCTCCCCGACGCAGGGCTGCGCGGCTGGGCGCGGAGCTGCCCCCCCCGCCGCGGGCTGGGGGCCGGCCGCTTGCCCCAAGTTTCGGTGCGGCGCCGCCGCCGCGCTCCCCCCGCCCGCTCCTGCTCGCTCGCTCCCTCCCCCGCCGCCTGGGCTGAATCTTATTGATCCAGAAGGTGGCTAATTAGCCCTTCCCGTCGTGCCTGGGTAATGAGGCACATGCGCACTGCACTAATCAGCCATTTTTTGCAGGAAACTAATTAGCAGAATAAAGATCCAAAGAGTTTTTTTTTCTTCCCAATCATCAGATCTGAGTCCGGGCGCTTCCTGCTCCGGCGACCGCCAGCCCCGCCGCCCGCTCCGCTCCGCGCCGCGCCGCTCCGCCCCGACCCGACCCGACCGCCGCCGCCGCTGCTGCTGCTGCCGCCGCCCGCGGCCCCCTCTCTCCGGGGGGCTGCAAACTCCCCGACAACGATGCTGCTGCTGGGCAGCGGCGGCGGCGGCGGCGGCTCCCGCTCGGCTCCGGCTGCTGCCCACGGCTTCTGCTGCTACTGCCCCGGGCCCCTCCGCGGAGTGCGCTCCTGCCGCCGCAGCCGCCGCAGCCTGCATGGGATCTGTAGCCCCCGCGCCGCCGCCCGGGATTAAAAGCGCCGCCGCCGCCGGAGCAGCGACCGCGTAAGTGGCAACTTTTCTGCCCTGTCCCCCGCTCGGGCTCCTCCTGCTCGGGGCGCCCGGGCTGCTTTGCATGGGGCTGGTCCGGCCCCCCCTCCCGCCCGCTCCCACCCACCGCCCCGGATCCCCCAGCAAACTTTGTGCCGCTCGCCGTCCCGGAGCCCCGCCGTCGCCGCCGGGGACGCGCAGGTGCCGGCGCCGCGGGGGCCGTTGCGCGTACGCGGAGCCCCCGCCCCGCCCGCCGGGCCATGGCCGCGGGGCGCGGAGAGGCTCGGCGCTGCACCGCTTTGTGCGCGGCGGGGCGCGGGCGGCGGGGGTCCGGCGCCCCCCGGGACCCCGTGGGGAGAGAGAGGCCGTTCGGGCGGACCCCGCGGCCGCGCAGCGCCGGGGACGCGCTGGAAAACAAAGGGGCGAAGAAGTGCCCGAAACTGCCCCGGCGCCGGCGGCCCGGCCCGGCCCTCCACCCGCCTCCGCCCGGCCGGGCGCCGCGCCCGAGCGGCCCCGGAGCGGCCTGGCGAGCCCGAGTAATTCCGATTTTTGTTTTCCGCGGGCAGGCTCGGTTTTGGGAAGAATGCGGCTAGGGGGATGGGGAGGTGAAGCAGCGAACGGCGCTGTAGGCCGATCCCCCTTCTCAGTTTCAGTTTTTAATTACTTAATGCCGAATCGTACGGCGCTTATCTAAATATTTGCAAATGCTCTTTCCTATTGATTTCTCTGAATAAACTGTGCTCCTCGCCCGCGGAGGGAAGGCGGCTCCTGAGCCAGCCCTCCCGAGCGGAGCCGGGGTGCGCGGAGCCGCGGCCGCTGCCGTGGGGCTCTGTGTGCACGCGTGTGGCACGCACCCGCGGGCTTCACTGCGATATTTATCATTTAGGTTACGTTTGTTTTGCTTTTGTTGTGTTTTCTTAATTACTATTATTTATTAGCATTATTTTTAATTTAAATTGCTAAACTTTCCTTTGCCCACCCCCCTTTTTTTTTTTCTAAAATAGAAATATTTCTTTTGCTCTGAGAAAGGGCTGTTTCTCTTTCAAGCTGGGCTTGAAGCTGCTCGTGGGTTTGTCCTGTACTTTGTGAAGATATGGAATACAGCTGCATCCCTTCCTCGGCCCTCTGTCTGTCTTTCTCCACTTCTCGCTCCTGTTTAATATGGAGCAATTTTCTGGAGGCTCGGTGACTCCCTCCTTAGGGTCACATTGAGTTCGAATCCCACTGAAGGTGCAGGGATCCTGCGATGGGGGAAATAAGAGAATAGTGAGGACGGGGTCAAGTTGTCTGCTCAGAGGCCAAAACTCCCACAGCTGCCTTTAAAAATACATATATAATATTTGGCTTTCCTCACTGTATTACAGACTGCAGCCTCCCCTTTCAGGTATTTTCTTTTCAGCTTAAAGACCTCTCTTCCTTTGCCTCCCCCACAGCTCCCTCCTGCCCCCCCCCCCCCCCCCCCCCCCCATTAGGGGAGAAAAGGTGGGGGGAAGGAAGGAAAATGAAAAGAAATGGGGGGGGGGGGGGGGAAGGGGAAAAAATAAAACCCATTGAGTTTAGGCAAATAAGGTTTGGTCTCCGTATCCTATTACAAAGCACTTTGAATATGCAAGACATCACACAAGACCAGTTATTCCAGTTACGACAAACTTAAAAAAGAGAAAAAAAAGAGAGGCATGTTTAGATTGTAATTTGTTAGAGCGAGAATTGTATTTAAAACTCTGTCATTTAATTTTTTTTTTCCCAGTTTTGCATTGTATCCAGCCTTTTTCTGATGTCTAGGGCTGGGTTTGGTTTTTTTTCATTATTATTATTATTATTAAAATCTTTCCGTTGAGTTTAGGAAGACTGCTGCAAGCAACACATTTTCTGTATTTTTGTTCCTGTATCTTGGAGGAGAGTTGGCAGGGATTCTGTGGTTTGCAGTTACACAATATGTTATCATGTTTTTAATCACTAAATCATTGCAGTGGTTATAGATTTACAGTCTTAGGGTATTACTGTGAGCAGCAGTGCAGACTGTATGTACAGAACATACAAGAGCATGCAGTTAACATGTTCATGAACTTTGCTTTTAAACTGCTTCCCGGCCGAGCTCTGGTGGAGAGGAGAGCGAAGCTTTTGGCATCACCTCTCCACGCACTTGAGGAAAGTTTGCACGAGGCTCCCGGCCAGGCAGGAGCTCCGATGGGTGCTGCGTGCACCCCGTCCCACAGTGCTGGCGGTAAGCGGCGGGGCAGGGGTGCGAGGGTCTGCCGGGGGCCTGGGGGGGAGCAGGCACCCTGCCGACCGCCCGCTGTGCCCGCTTCCCCTTCAGTATGTAACAGAGCCCTCGGCAGCATTAAAAATTCAGCATTACAAGCTGATTGTAATGCTCCCTCATTAGGGAGCACTGTCTGGTCCGGCATTAAGCACAAGACGGAGCGTGGCTTTTCGGCTGCGGCACCGGCTGAGGCTTGGAGAGCAGCTGAGTGGAGGGTGGTCATGGAGCAGGGTGCTTCGGCTCTAGCAGCCACCCGTAGGGCTACACTGGGCTCCCCGCTGCCGTGCAGCACCAGGCCCAGGGCTCTTGCTCGCCCTCCCAGCTGAGGGCTTCTCCTGTGCAGGCTTCCTGAGCTGCCCTCCTGCCCGGGTCCTGCTCCGCAGGCCGACTTCGGTCAGAAACAAAAGCAAAGACAAGACATATTAAAGAGTAGAGGAACTCTGTGCCTAGACACAGAGGTTGCTTTGCTGCATTTGTTTTTTTTTTCCCATTCTTTCCTTTTCATTCATGGTCATTTTGGGAACAGTGGCCAGCGGGAAGCCCGCTGCAGCCCTTCTCCCGCACACCAGCGGTGCGGCTCACAGCAGCGCTGGCCTTCAGCTGTGGGAACCCGATGCCCTCCCTCCTATCTTGCTGCTGCCTTTTGTTCCCACAGGACCGAGCCAAGGTGCTGCTCGGTGGCGGAGGCGGTGCGGGGCCTGGCACCTTCACCTGGCCTTGTCGTGGCTGCTGTCAAACCGTGGCC
Organism: Pezoporus wallicus; assembly: GCF_028554395.1. Taxonomy (NCBI): domain Eukaryota; kingdom Metazoa; phylum Chordata; class Aves; order Psittaciformes; family Psittacidae; genus Pezoporus; species Pezoporus wallicus. The sequence goes on along the minus strand of NW_026636279.1, from coordinate 339,844 downwards.
CGGCAGTGGCTGCTTTGACAAAGGCAAAGGCGCGTGTCCCTCTTTCATCCCTCTGCTCTGACCCCCCGCCCTGGTCTCGATGGTGTTGTGCCAGAGGCCAAGAGCAGCACTGAGGAGCAGATTTACTTTGGGCCTGGCTAGCAGTTGAACAGCTTCGGCGGGGATTGCTAAATCCCAACTCATGTACATATGGCTGGCTGTGGTAGCCTGCCTGTTAACGCTCCTGCTTTATAAAATACTAACAGTAGTGATGATACTAATAATAAAAATGTTGAATGGAGAAGCTGAAAAATGACTAGTTGGCTTTTACATCAACTTTATTCACACACTGTTCTGCTGGGGTTTGGACTCCCTTGCCTGAGCGTTTCCTCTGCCGGTGTTGGACTTGCTTATCTGCGGTGGGAGAGTTTTCAGCAACCATCTTCTCGTAGGTGCTAGTGCTGCTGGTGGTGCTGGAGCGAGAGGTGTGTTTGTGCTGGGGAGATGGTGTGGTTCAGGAGGAATGGGCTGGGAGGAGGCCAAGTGTTTCACAACTCTGTTTCCCTTCGCTAGAACGTGGCCGAGGTTTGACCTTTGCATGGCTTCAGAGCCGAGTCTGGCCACCGGAAGAGGTGAGACATAGACAAAGCTGGGTCTCGCCCGATTCTCCGTTCTGGCCATGTGTGGGACCCAGTCGCTGCTTATGGGGCTGTGGGCAATGACTGACTGCAGGGTTTCGGCCTGGGAGATCCCTTGGGCCTGGAGCAGGGTGACCATGGGGCTGCCCTCCTGCATTGCCTCTGTTTTCTTATGGTGGGGCGTTAGCGCACACCCTCTGGGAGCTCCTGGGGGAGGCCAGCAAGGGCAGACCAGAGAGAGGAACATCTCCCCTGTGGAGCGAGGCTGCCCTGCCTTCCTCACTCCTGCCCTTGACAGCCGACATTCGGGCTGAGCGTCCAGCGCATAGCAGCGCCGGGGCCGCTGAGGGCTGCTGTGGCAGGAGAGTGGGAATCAAAACATCTGTGCGCAGGCCTGGGCGCCGCAGCCTCTAATGGTTTTGACGGAGCTGTTGTGGTCTGTTGTCTGGAAAATCTGCATTCTGCGCCGTGCCCGAGGGGGGCCGCAGCACCGCAGACCGTGGCGGTACCTAAATATAACTGCCTCGCGCCATGAGGTGAGGTGAGGGCAGGAGGGAGCAGGGCCGCCCATCCCACCTCCTGCTTTGTTTCTCATCTGTGATTCATGCATTTGTGTTTGCTCCCGAGGTTGGGGTTGTTTGTAGGCAGGGACTGGAGAAATAGAGAAATAACCAGCTAGTTTTTAGAAAACCCAACAATCAAACAGGGTGGGTGAGTAGGGCTTCCCTTGCAGCTGGTGACCAGGAGGCAGTGGCTCTCGATGCCGGGTTCGGGATCCCACTGGACCTGGAAGTCCCTGTGTGTACCTGTGCTGCAGCTACCGGTGTGACAGTGGGCCACGCCACCCAACTTGTGTTGGTGATTCTCCTCCCCCTGGTAGATACTGCGGGCCTCGCTCGGGTCCTGCCGTGCTAGTGAAGGAGGAAGTGCTTTCCAGCGCTTCCTCGTCGGCTCAGCTGGACAGACATGTCCATCTGTCAGTGCAGGAGGTGGGTGATCTCCATGGCTGCAGAGTGGTGGCATCCATGTGTGGTGTGTGCTGTGTGTGTTTCCAGAGGCTGACTGTAAATACAGTTAAAGTTCATCCCCATCCAAAGTTAATTCTTGGTTGGGGTTGTCAGAAGGGAGACATGTGCTGGTGGCTGTGCAGTCACCGCTGCGAGTGGCTCCCAGCACATCCCAGGAGGGGTCTGGAGCCTGGCTGTGTGGGGTGGAAGGGCGGTAGGACAGTCTGGGCTTCAGATGCCCCGCCATGGGTAGGCTGCAGCCACCCTGCTTTGTCCTTGAGTTTGCTGCTGAGAGAAAAACACTTAGCTGTTTATTGTAATTTCATTATGTCACTAGTGCCAAACATGACTCTTGCTAATAAAAGCAGAGCAGCAATGTGGGTTTTTCCTATCCCCAGAAAACAAACATTTCTTGGTGTTTTGCACTGCGTAGTGCACATTGCTGAGGAGCAGGAGGGTGCTGGCCCTGTAGTACCCAGGCTTACAGGTCTTAAATCTGATGAGGGCTGAGCCACACTGGTTCCCTTGCTCGGCAGTGATGCTGGAGCAGATGATGTGCACGGCAAGTCTCGTGAAAAGGTTTTCCCCATCCTCCCCCACCCCCAGTATCTGGGAAAGTGGAATCTGCAGGGTCTGTGACACTCTGTTAGCTCTTAGTAAATGTTTGTTTTGATGACACAAGGGTGCCTGCTGGGCAGTTGGTCCCTCCTTGGGCAGGATGGGAGCAGACATGCTCTGGGAGCTGCTCCTGACCTCTTTGGTCTCTGGCAGCAAAGCACCCTGCATCCCACCTCCTGCATCCCACTTCACATGTGTCTCATACGTGCAGCCGCACTTCCCTGGCCAGTGGTAGCTTAGTTCCAAAATGGCTGGTTGGCTTGATTTAGTAGCAGGAGTTTTAACCCTCCTTTTGCCATGCTGCCACTAACTGTCTTGTGCAAACAGACTGATGCTCCCTGCAGAATTCAGAGCGCATACTTAAATGTTGATAGTAGCATCACGATGATGTGCCTGATTCTGAGAGGTTGGATTGTTGGGTTTTCTGAGCGTCTGTGATGTCTGGTGACAGGCTGGGAGGTTTTTGGTCTATTCCTTCTCTTTGCAAAGGAGCTGAGTAAAGAAGGGGGTGGCAAGGGGGGTGCAGAGGCACAGTCAGCTGAGCTGTTGTCAAATGTACCTTGTTTGGGCTGAGAGCTGCCATCAGGTGCATGTTGTTTGGGATGATGCAGAATGTGGGGGTTCTTCAAGGCATTTTTGGTGAAATACCATGTAATATTAGCAGGCCTGGAGATTAGTTCAGAAGACTTAGCAGGGGGAGTGTGTGAAGCACGGAGCTGCTTGGTATCTTGAGCGTATGTTTGACAGTTGTAGGATCTGCTAACTAAAGCTGTTCTGCAGCATGAAAATGTTGAAGATGTTCTGGATTCAGGCTGCGCACTCCAGGTTGTGCATTTCACCATGCGTCTTGTGTTGCAGAAGCTGGTGCGCAGACCCTTGGACACATATGGAAGTAGAGCAGAAAGGCTGCTCCTGAGGTGTTGGGGTGCAGCAAGTTCCTGCAGTATAGCTGCAGAAGTGATACCACGAGGCTGTAGCTCCCTTGGTTTGCTCTGTTTGATGGCATTGGCAGTCCATGCACAGCAGCAGAAGCTGGGCTTAAACGAGCTTCAGCAGTGTGTGGTGGCTGCTGAGGCTTCAGTGGTACCACTGGGCAGCGTTGCCGGGGTGGGCTTTGCGGTGTGTGCCCTGGCTGGGCTGAGGTTGTGTTGCTCTGCAGGCAGAGGAGCGAGTGCAGCCAGGCCGGTGGCCATGGTGGGGTGGAGGACCGGAGCGTGCCCAGCCACCGCATCCCCGCTGTCCTTGCGTGGCTCCCACCGCAGCACCCTGACTGCGCCCGACAGAACTGTAGATGTCAGGCTTTGCACAGAAAGGAGAGCGAGAAGGGAGGGAGAGGGGAGAGGGAAGCGCGGCAGCGGGGCTCTGAGCTTCAAATTAACCTCCTGCTTTGTTGGTGTCTCAGGCGAGGTGCCTCGGTCTCCCAGCAAAAAGGGGCTCGGAGGTGGCCTGGTTCACACACTGCTGAGCCAAGCAGCTCTGGCACTGGGGCTAGCAGCAGCACTTCCTTACCCAGTGCTGCTGGGGACCAGGGGACTGCAGGTTCCCAGGGCAGTGCTGGGCCCAGCCGCTGGAAGTGAAGCACCCACTGGGACCATGCACACCCCAGGGTGCTGCTGCCAGTGCTTTCATCTCCAGCTTTGAGGAGTGGGAGCTCCGGCCTTTCCTCTGGGGAGGGAGGGTGGTCTGCTGGTCTGCAGCACCCAGATACTTGCTCCTCGAAATCTCCTTCAGATGTCAGAGCCTAAATTTCTCCTCTTTAATTTTCTCCTGTTAATTTTGTCCCTTTTAGTCTTACATACTTCTTTCCCCAATTCCTTTCTTCTTGCTGTTTTTCATCTTCCGCAGAGACAGTTAAAAGCAGCTTAACACTGTGAGCTTGTTTGGAAGTGAAAAGATCTGTTTTAGCTCTGACGCTGACTTTGGGCAAGCCACCAAAGTTTGCCTCAGCTGGAGTATGGAATGGGATAATACATAGTTCACAAGCAGAGACTATAAGTGAGGGTTAATTATGAAAAATCATAATGTTTTAAATTCCCAGAGCATTGTTACATCCTCAAATCTTGGTCTGTGTTACTTTCCCAATCCCCCACCTCTAATAGCTCACAAGATGTTTCACTTTGTACCCCCTGCTTTCCAGCACACAGATACCTTCCCACCCGTGGCTGCAGTGCAACCATGGTTGCGCTGGAGTCCTTAAAGAAGGATGTCATAGGAGAAGTAATTCATGCTGTTGGCCTGCCTTGTTTCCTAGTGCTTTGCACATGCTGGCAAATTTTTTTCTGGCATCTTGGAGAAGAGTGAGGCAGCAGGGTGATGCATTTGTAGTAACGTGGCAGGTCTGAACTGGGCCGAGCATCCCGCAGTACTTGTGTGTCACCCAGGTGACTGTACTCCCACACGGCACAGCAGGGCCCTGTTCCTCAATTCGTCACTGCAGTTGCCTGGTCTCAGGCCTTGTTCATTGGGATCGTTGTCCGTCCTGCTTCGGTTGACCTTTATTAGGGTGATGGAGGAGGGGAAGGGTGAATCTTCTTGTCTGTGCCAGCTCTTTCACTGAGTTGATGTGTGTGATGTGTGCCAGATTTTTTTTCCGTGGTTGCCTTATTTTATCCAGCCTCTCCACCAATTCCCCTTTAATCTGAGCAGCGTGGAAGTGCTGGAGGTTTGCATAAGATCCTGGATATCCCCAGGTGGTGTGTCCTGTGTGAGAGGCAACCTTCATGGCAGGCTTGCCATGGTTTCACTGCAGATGTTTGAGTATCCGAGCCAACCTCTGGAAGCTCAGGGGATGGCTCAGAGCATGCAGAGGAGAACAAAGGCTGACCTCTGTTCTGTGCCGTACTGGCAGGGCTCAGGCTCACAGTAGGGGTAGCACAACTAACTGGTCTTCGTTGAAACCTCCCAGCTGTGCCCAGGTCTCTACACCTCATTGCCAGAAACCTGCTGCAAGGTCTTCCTGCTGTTGGAAGTGTCCAACCAAGCAGTCCTCCATTGATGGTTCTCTGAATAGCATTACTCTCTGACTCTGAAGGGATAGGTGCTCTTTCCTTGGAGTTGAGATTTCCTTTCACAGACTGCTGGGCTTTGAAACTGGTTACTGCAGGCGCTGAATGTCAGGACTCTGCTTTTCTTCCTTCAGCCATCTTTTTCTCAGCCCCTTCTTTCCTCTGGGTGGGAAGCCTTGAAGTAGCAATAATTAGTGAGATGCTTTTGATGAGATTCTGCAAGAAGCACTGGCCATCCTCTTGAGATCATGGGTTACTGGTGTCCCTGTCACAGATTTTCAGTGTGATGAAGCTGTTTGCTGAGCTCTGTTCTCTGTCAAATACATTGCTGGGCCTCTCCTAGTATGCCAGGGCAGGGACAGTGCAATGGCAGTTTGCTGAGCTGCTGAGGCCAAACAAGAAATACCCCACTGTAGTTTATTACAGAAAGCAAAGAGCATGATCAAACCAGCTCCCTTCCCACTGCCTGCTTCTCCCCATGCAGGAGAAGCTGGTGCCTTGTGGAGCTTTCCCAAGGATTCAGACCTTCAGAGGTTTAGGTGCCGCCTAAACAGAAACAAACTGGCCAGCAGGATGTTTGGGAGCAAAGATCTTGTCTGCTGCTGAATTCATGCTGTGCCTTCTTCAGCTGGGGCTGGTGAGGATGGTGGGAGTGAGGAAGGAGGTTGCTGATGCACCCCTGCTGGAGGCTCCAGGGTTGATGTGGTGATCGAATCCCCCCACTGATGTCTACTCCTGACTGCAGGAGAACCTGGGTGGAAAGTGACAGGGAGTACTGAGGGTGCCCAGTGGGTCTTCTGCATGTTGAAAATGAATAAAAGCCATAGCCTTCCATTTAAACGTAGTGTGCCAAGAGGGAAAAGGTGGTATTTTTGTTGCAGTTTTCCCCGTTCAGTCTTGTTGGAGGCCTTGCTGGATTATGGAGCAGGAATGGATACTTTCTCCACTTGTGTTTTAATTTGCCTTCATTAAGGCTTCCACTCGCTTTGTTACTGTATCTGAGTGCTGAACGGGTCAATCCCTTTAGATGGTCCGAAGTGATGCTCGTGCCTATGCCCAACCCGGGCAGCTGTTGGGAGAGCAGAGGAAGAGGGTCTGGAGTCAGCCTTCTGATAGCAAAACAGGCAAGGGACAGGTACGATTTGGAAGAAGCAAGCTTCCTCCTGCTTCTGCTCCCCAGGTCACTGCTGGAGCATGTGACAGATCCAGCAAGAGGATCCCAAAGCAGTTACAGCTGCAAAGATGATGTCTGAAACTGCTTTTGGGGGCTGCACCTACCTCCTGACAACTAGATATAAAAGAGGACTGAGAGTCCTATGGTACAGATCATTTACAAAAGGAGAAGATAGTGATAAAATAAGGCTCCTTTTGGTAGAAACAGCTACTTTGGGTATTGTAGCAGAGAGGGTAATAGGGTTTGTTCTTTAGTGGTTTCATTGTGTGTGGAGTGTAAGTGGGGTTTGGTGGGTTTTGTGTCTTTTTTTTTTTAAGGTTCCTTTTTCCTTGCAAGAACCCCTTGCACAGCAGAGGAAGAGAAACACTTAACAAAAATAGAGCATGTGTTTTCCTAAAATGAGATTGCTGTGGCATGTTTAGGACTTGAAACTGTGTGACTTTGAAGTTGACTTCATTTCACGCTGGTGATATCCTTTTAACTGTCTTAAGTAAACAATGCAATTCAGCTCTGAGAATTGTCTTGTAAAAAGCTGTGCTTGGTTTCTAATTCTGACTGTTTCAAAGCTTTTCATAACAAATACCCTCTGCTTACCAGCAACCCTTCCTGCTTGGAAAAGTTTGCATTGATTTATTATTATTTTTTCAAAGGATTTACTTACACATTAGAATGCCCTGTGGACATTATTTTCAGTTCAAGAATGGTTTATTTATGTTTGGTGTAATTGAATTGGAAACAGTTACAAGTTGTACCAAATCTAGTCGATTTCGAACCAAAACAATGTCCACAAGCAGGTTTATGCCTTGGTGAAGAAATCATGCTGTGTTCACACGCTGGCCATTGAACTTCTGTGGTTTGCTTATGGATACGGACTCTGGCAAGTGAATCCCGAGGGCTCACTGGTGCTGCATAGGGGCAAGATGAGGCAGGACCAAGAGCGGTGTCGCAGAGACCAAAGTCTTGCATGTATTTGAAGCAGATACTGCTGCTAAGGGCAGTCTTGCCTTGGATGCTTTTTCTTTTTGCTGGCACAGAGCTTTGGTACAGTGGGATGGGGAAGTAGTTTAGGGGAGGGACAGGGGTTAGAAACACTGCCAAAGGAGGGGAAAAAAACAAAGCTTCCTCAAAATTTTCTATTAATTGTTTATTTTATTGTTATCTTCCATTTAATTTGAACTAATTGTGTCCTAAGGTATGTTGCTGCAGAAAATGCTGTGCTGAAGTAGAGAGGGGGAGCGCAGAGGCAGGGATGAGTGCCCTTCCCAAAGGAGCAATGGCAGGACTGCCTCTTTGCTGCTGTGCTAGCTTAAAGGGTGTTGAATTAGGCCTGAGTGTGTGTTTGGTGTGGGGCTGCTGCAGAGGAAGGCTCTGCATTTGGTGTTTTATTTTGTTATTACTAATTTTTAAAATTCATTTAGTGTCTTCTCTTGTTAAGATCTCAGCGTGGTCAAACAAAAAACATCCCTGTGTAGCCTTCCAGGACTGGCTGTGCAGCAGCTCAGTCCTCCTGCTGTGGAAGGAGGAGCTGGTCCCTGCTTGGGGCTGAAGGTGGAAATAACCTCTGCCCATGGGCTGCTGGGGCTGTTAACAGTGCTGTACACTGGGCTTCTGTGCTGCTGCAGGCTTTGTGCCGCTGCACTTCCACCCTGCCAGGCATGCTCCTGGAGCAACTGGCGAGCCTGGTTTACTTCTGTTTATGTTTTCACCTGCTTAAATGGATAAATAAATAGCTTTACTTCCTCCTGGTCCTCTGCAGCAGCACTGGCCAGTGTTACTCTGTCTCCTGTTCTCTGGGAAGTTTGTGAACAGCCTGGGTATCTTCATCTCCTCTCTTCTGTCATCAGAGAGTAGAGTAATAGAATAGTTTGGGTTGGCCGGGACCTTCAGAGGTCATCTAGTCCAGCCCTCCTGCAATGAGCAGAGACATCTTCAGCTAGATCAGGTTGTCTGGAACCACATCCATCATCAGATGAGCTGATATTAGCACATCAGGCTAAGTTCATGGAAATATGTAAGGTTAGAAAAAAAACTGATTCAGGATCAGTTGAGAGGTTTCTTCAAAAGAGGTGCAAGATCAGTTTGTGTTCTGGACTAAACTGAGATCTGAAGGGTTTAGAAACAAATTATTCAACTGTTCATGAGCTTTTCATTTATATGTACATCTGAAAATTCTTCTCAGAATAAAACAGCTAACAGCAGAAGCCACCTTCTGAAAGCACTCCTCCAGACCTCTGAAAATCTTCTTCCTATGCATTGATTTGAAATTATTTTTGGAATATTAAGCACAGAAGTCAAGAATGAAGGACATTTGGGTTAAAAAGATTATTGGTGCTATAACATCACCGGTAATTTATCTATCTATCTATCTATCTAACTATCTATCTATCTATCTATCTATCTATCTATCTATCCATCCAGATACCCATTTCTTGGTCATTAAAGAGCAATTCCTGTATAAAGCCCTCTAATTCTCTTTTCTTCTATAGACCAGTGATCTCTTTGAGGTTTATTCTGTACAAAATCATTAGTGAAGAAAAACTTCATACCCTGGAGTGCAAATGTGAGCTTAAAAACTGGCTTCCAAGTCAGGTCACATAAAAGTGATTAGTCCTGCAAACACACACTCAAGAGCTTGAATAGGGATGGTTTCTGAATCGGATGATGCAGGACACGAGGGTGGGAATTGCTGTTAGAATTTGTGATTTCTTTGATAATTGTCAGTTTTGAAACGTTGCATTTAGGGTTAAAAAACCCTAGTCTAGACTATTTCAACGTTAGTACTCTTTCAGAACGGTTTAGTTATGTATTATCTGTCGTGGTGGAGAAACTCACCCTTTCTATCTAGCTTGATCATTCAAACTTGGCTGCTGTTTAGATGTGTCATGCTGCGGCCTCTCTGAGAAGCCAGGCACGCTTGCTGACTGCAGATAAGGAGGTAATGCATTTCTAACCACTGGTTTGGAAATGCCTGCCTGGGTGTAGCTTAATGAATGCTTCCCATTTGCAGAGGGGCTCTGTGTCCCTTCATGGCAGCCCAGGATGGGCTGCAGAGCCAGGTTTGCTTTCTGCCAGAGCTGACAGCCTGTGCTCAGGGTTGCGGTGACAAGAAACTTGCATTTACTAAAAGTCACCATGGAAGGGTTCTTGGGATCTTGCCAGGGAGAGTTTCCTGTTTAAAATTAGAAATTGGAATTTTTTTTTTTTTTTTTTTTTTTAAGCCTTGATGTAAACTGGTAATTGCTAGAGTTTTCTTTTAAATCCTGAGATACCAGCTGGGACAGGGACAGTGGGGGGGCACAAGCAGAACCCCAAAACAGTAGAGTTGCAGATTTTGCCTTTTGTGAGAGGAAAAATAGTACATTTTATTGAGCCCTCTTCTCTGTGGTAATGAGTGACTCCTCATTAGGCAAGTGCAGAGTGTGTAAATGCAGGGAGATCCAACTCCACCCAAGTCCTTGCCACAGCACTGGTGGCTGTGCTGCTGAGCACACCTGCATCCTCTGCTGATACCAGAGGAAGTGCCAGAAATCTCAGCAGTGGGGAGGCAAGCTCAGATGAAACACGGTGTGATAAAGCAAACTGCTTCAGTCCTGGCTTTGGAAGGGTGAGGTTGTCGAACTGCAGTAACAGCCCTGGAGTTTCTTCTGTTCAGGTCCTTTTTACCATCTCTGACTTTTGGGCCTGTTCTTTGGACACGTTGGATGTGTCCAAAGTTATTTGTCCAGAGTGTTTTCTTATTGTGTCCAAAGTGTGTTCGTTATTTATGATTTATGCCACCTTCTGCATCCTCAGAGTCTGCATGCTCTGCTGAGCACTCGCCTGACTGAGGAGCAGCATGGCTGCCATGGTGGGCAGTCACCGCTGTGGGATTTCTCTTGTAGCTCGTGAGTGGGACTGAAAGGTTTATTCCGTTCCATTGTTTTATATGGAAAGAAACCTTATCCCTGTGGCTTATGTTGCTGCTGGGAGTAGGAGTGTTTGGGGGGAGATAAGGCCCCTTCCTGCTGCCCTCCCCAGGAGTGCTGGCAGCCTGCTTCTGCACAGGGATACCCTGAGCAGCAGCTCTGGGGCTGGAGCTGTGCATGCTAATGGGCCTAGCTTGTCCTGGCTTGTTTGTAATGATTTGTGGCTGCATTTATATGCAAATACTAACAACTTGCTGCTGAGTTAATTAGCGTTTTTTCTCTTTGCTTCCTGGTGCTTTAGCAAAAGGTCTTTATTCTCCCCATTTTGGTTGTGTGACCTCCCCCACACACTCCCCCCATGCCAGCAGGCCCGCGCAGGGGGTGCTGGCTCCCCGCTGCCCCCACGAAGGGTGATGCCAAGGAATGAGAAGGACAGTCAGCAGCCGCCCTGCAGGAGCAGAGCAGTGTGGGAATTGGGCTGTGCTCTGCTTTGGGGAGTTCAGGCCCAGTTGTGTGAACTGGCTGGAGACCGCTGCGAACCTCAGATGTAAGCTGTCTGTTCTGTGTGGCTTCCCACACTGGCCAGGGTGGTTGCTGGAGCTGATGCGTTGGGTGTCCGGGTGAGTGTTCTGCTCCCTGACTCCAGCAGGAGAACCAAACCAGTTTTTTATGTCCTGGAAATGCCGAGTGTTTGCTTTCTAATGTCAAGATTGAGCGCTCTAGATGAAATCAGATGAATGATTCTCAGCAGACGAGAGGCTCCAAGGCCTGTCTGGTGACCTGGGCATGACAAGGATGGAGTGGGAATTGCTGGCCTTTGACATCTGCTGGGAGTTTGATTTTTGCTTCTGCAGAGGGGAAGGCAGGCATTTCCTCTCCTCCCAGGAATGCTGTCTTTGTGTCCTTAGCTGGGCATGAGGATTTTGCCTGGTTTGATCTTTCATTCAGCTTAACGTTATGTGAGCCCTGCAGGTGTTTGCTTTTGCCTGAGCCACAAGTCGCAGGTTGGAGAAGTTACTTGGCCTTGCTTTGGGGCAGAAGCAGAGGGTGGGGATGTGAGGACCCAAGGCAGGAGCAGCTCTGGGTGCTGTGGTGGCGCCAGGGCTGTGGTTCCTGGCTGGCACGAGGGGCCAGGGCAGTTCTGCAGGTGTCTGGCACCGTTACCTGTCTGTGTGCTTGTTACACCCTTCCTCCCTTCTGCCCTCCAGACAAGGCTTTTTCACAGTTACTGACTCAGCCTGTGTGTTCACCCTGGAAGGCAGGGCCATGCAAAGCAGTGGAGCCTGAACCTGCTGCAGCCTCTGTCTGCTGGTGGGGCTCCTGTGCTTGCCCTGCGCTGAGGAAGGGACCTGCACTGCGCAGCCCTAGCTCGGGGCTGGGATGTATCTCCATGGGCTCCTGTGTACAAGTCCTTGGGGAAGTAGCTGGCTGTCCTGGTAAGAGCAGTGCTTGGCTTGAAGTGCCAGCAAGTGTTTGGGGCAGGGGGCTGGTCTTGGGAGGCAGGGTGATTCTCTCCTCTCTTGTGCCAGGTACTTTAAAAGGTTTTATTTTGGGCTCTTACCTTTATTTATTTCCATGTCCTTAACTTGCACACCATGTAGGTTTTGAGTTCTTTGGGCAATAAAATACCTTCAACGGAACATGAGATGTTGAAGTCACTGAAGGTGAACTTAGGTTCTGAGGCCAGGACTGGCAAGTCCCAAGCGGAAACTGGCAGCCCTTTGCCCCTAGCTTGACTATTGCGATCCCACTCCACACTGCTCATATTTAGATCCTTGGTGACCTCGTGCCTGATGGTGGAAAAGTGAATTTGTGGTGGAACAAAGCAACTTCTGGAGCGTTGCATCCATCTGGAAGAGGGGATGTATCCAGATTAGTACTGAGCTTCACATCCTGAGAGAAAAGCTGCTGGAAGTGATAGTTATCTGGTCAAGAGGCTTTTACCAGCTTTTGGAGCCCCTATTGCTGTGTATTTTTACTGTCACCTGAGGTCTAGTGTATGGAGGGTGTTTGGAGTATTTTATTTCATTTTCCTGCTTCAGAGTCCCTTTGAGTTGTAAAAACTCTTCTTCTACCTGGTGGTGTTTGTCACTGCTGGATTTTAGACCCAGGAGGTGTGTTTTTCCCCTCCTCTTACTTTTACTCTTCCATTTCACATCATGCACGACAAAGGGACACAGATTTGCAGACCTGTCCTGCTGCCACGGTGAATAACATAGTTTTGATTAATCCGAGGGGAGAAGAGTTAGTTTCTCATAGCAACCCTGATGATTAAAGCTCCGGGAGAGGTAATTATTCCTGGTGTATGAGTCTGTCCTACCACAGTTGTCACGGGTGGTTTTCTAAAGCTCATCCACTGTGGCAAGTCACCGTCACCATTTGCAGCAGCACTCAGGGGAAGCTGACAGACAGATACCTCCCCTCACCCCTGCCCTGCCTTTATGTTTCTAGAGTTTACTGTGCAGAAGACAGTCCTTGGGCAGCACTGGGCAGGAGGAGCCCAGCCCTTGCTCTCCCACCGCCCCAGCCGTGTACCTCCATCCTTCCCCTGCGCAGCCCGGCTGCTTGAGGGACCCTGGATGGAGGTGTTTTGGATCGGGAATAATAAAAGCAGAAACTCTTTCTTGGAGGTCTCTAAGCCTGGGGGTTTTGGTGAGAAACTGCCTTGGTGTGGCTGCAGAGTGGCACCATGTGGCACAGCCCAGTGGCACAGCCCAGTGATGCCAGTGGTGGTTTGTGAGCTGTATGTGCCAAGGGCCTGGCGGCTTCAGCAGGCTGTCCTGTAGGCTCAGAGATGTTTCCTCAGTGATGGAGAAAGCATCCATCAATACAGGTCATGGACAGGCTTTCCCTTAGAAATTCAGGGAGAGTTTTGTCCCTCTGAGCATCCATAACGAGTGCTGAAGGTGCTTTATCCAGGGTTCCCTGATGCTCCCCATGACTCCTCGTGCTGCGTGCCTTCCCAGATGTACAGGGGGCATGCCTGTTGGTGTGCCCTGTGCAGCATTAGGGCCACTCATGGAGCTGCTGGAGTCCTCTTGGAGAGGTGCACTAGCACTGCCTAAGCTCTCCTTGTAGGGGTGACATTTTGAGCCAGAGTGGGGACAGAGGCTCCCATGTCTGCAGGAGACAGGCTGAGCATGGTCAGCCCTGTTCCTGTAGGAGAGGGGTACGTGATGGGCTTTGCTCCAGGCAGTCCCGATACCCCGGTGGTGAGGGTGACTTGCCTCACATCACCCCAGGGAACAGTTTAGAGTCTGTCACTGTAACTAGATTGCTTTTTTATTTTTTCCCTTCCAAAATGCTTACCTGTTGGAGGACAGACTTAAATACCTCTTTACCTTAATGAGCCGCTGAACATCTCAAACCTCTCCCCAGAGGAGAAGGTAATGCGCTTCCCTGAGCAGCAGCTTTGAACACCAGCAGTCTAGGGGATGGCATCTTTATAAGCACTGTCTGGAATGTTAAATTCAAGCTCTGGGTTGCAGTGATCTTGGTTAACTCAGCTGTGAGAGCCTGCTGCAAAGCCTGCAGTGAAAGACCTGGGTTTGACTCCAGGGAAGGACTCCCATGATGTTTTCTGTAACTCTGACTTCTGTTTAGGACCTCACTGCTAAGTTAAATTTGGCACTGGCAGCTCTGCAGAGGCCATGGGTAGCACCTACCAGCTTTTTTTTTTCAATATAGGTAGCTCAGCTCCCGTTCATGTGGCATGAGGCTGCAAGCCAGGGCTGGATAGAGATTAGGCCTTGGGGTTTTAAGCAGTTCCTGCTCCCTTCTCATGTGCAGGAGGAGGTGTGTGTCCTACTGGGAGCAAGGTGCCAGCTCCAGCTACAACACGATGCCCACTGCTCCACCTCACTGTGGGAAGACAGGGTTTGTGACCTTTGGTTGGGGTACAGCCAGGAGAGCAAGGGCTTAGGGGATCTTTGCGTGCTCACTTTGTCTGCTTCAGTGCTTCAGCGGGGAGATATGGTGGGAAGTATTCCCATCCACTGCTGGTAGAATTTTTAAAGTCCCAAAGTTTAGTTTGGGTTCCTTTTTGAAGGTGGCACAAGTGCAATCTCATACTGCTGTCACAAGGTCATTGCAATCTAGTGCTTTTTGAGAGGGGCATCTCATGGTGGTGTGACTGCCTGCTACAGCCATCGGCTGTAACGGGGAAAGAAGATGGTCCATGTGCTTGGAACTCTTCATCCAAGGGTGGGAAATAAAGTTTTGAAGACAAACTTCACACCTTCTCTTTTTCTGTGTGAGTGCAGAAATGCTGATTTTTCCAAAATCCTTGTGAGCAGATTCCCAACACTGCGGTGGGCTTTTAACTTCATAAAGCTGAGATTGCATAGGAAACTGAGGTCAGCCTGGGTAGGGTCCAGGCAGGAAGGTCTCAATTTAGGATCTTGGTGTGAAATACAGGCCTTTCTTCCTCTGTTTGGGCTGGTGGAACTGTGTCTGTCCTAGTGACTCTTTCAGTGCAAAGGTGTGAGGTGAGAAGCAACTTGAAAAGGCTGCGTGGCATGTGAGGATGCAAGTTAGCTCTTAATCATATCATATTAGCCTCCTTTGCAGTAGATACATCTGCTGTAAAATGCTTAGTGCTGAGAGCCTGATTGGGCAGCCCATGCTAAGTGTTCAAACTCCTGCTGCCTTTTTTCTTCAAACAATATCTTCTGGCTTCCAGATTTCTGATAAATTGATAAGAGGAATTGCGTGAGTCAATAGAGTTGTAGACACTTTGCCAATATAACCCTAGCGCTATTGATCTGCCAGTAAATTAAAGTCTTACTTAGAGGCTGCCGATATTTCTAATCTCCTGCCTCACCAATTACAACCTTCCAGCTACCTGGGAAAGACAGAACACGAGAGACAAGGCTCAGAGGTTTTCACAGCAAGCCGGGCTACAGCGTGGCAGCCAGAGCCTGTGCAGGGCAGAGGGGGCTCCATGAACAGCTTCTGGGGCAGCAGTAAGGTGGTTTGTGTTTGGGAATACTGCAGAAGCATCTCCACCAGGTCAGGGTTTATCTTGTTCAGTTCCCAGGGTGTTACCTTGGCTGCGAGCCCGTGTCCCTGAGCTGCTTCCAGCCCTGTCTGGGATACTGATTGCCCATCGTGGCATAGGGCGGCCAGTATCATTGGAGTTGTGTCTGGAGACTGAGACTCGTGGGTCCTTGTGGCAGAGGCAGGTGGGAGGGATGCTTGCTGGAGGAGGAGGGATGCAGAGAACCTGCTGTCCTGCAGCTCCTTCCCCGGGCTGTGCCCCTGGTTTGAGGCTGGGGATAGAGTGGGGTGTTCAGCTGTCCGAGGGTTGATGGATCATTGATCAGAGAGCTCCTGTTGGGCTTCCGCTCCTGGTGAGGTTTCAGCAGATCCTTGCTTGATAAGCCCCTTTCAAGTCTCATTTACGTTTGAAAGTCTGTAGTTAGCTTTGGGAAGAAATCTCCAGATAAATGCTGTGTTCTTTCTAACACCCCAGAGCGAAAATCAATGGGAGGGATAATTCCTTCCCTTGTCCTACACAGACTTTCATGTGTTTCTACTTCCAGCAGCACCTTTTAAATAAAAGAAGCAGCCCTCCCCTTCCTCTTCTGTGCCTTGGGGCACAGCCCGGGCTCCTGGTAGATCACCCCAGCTGACAGAGCAGGATGGGCATCACAGCGTCTCTGTCAGCCCTTGTTATTGATTTGGGCTTTTACTGGGGTTGGAGTGGCTGCGAGCACAGTGTGTTGCTGGGTTTGCAGGGCTCAGACTAGAGATGTTTCTGGGAATTACATGCAGAGAGTGTCCTGGTAGCCGGAGTAGAGGACCCAGGTCTTGAAGTTGGTAGTAGAGCAGTACCATGGTGAAAGGGTTTATAAAACCCTTCAACATTCTCCTTTCCCTGAGTCCAGGGGAGTGAAGGTACTTGCTGTTACTAAACTACTACACAGGTGGAAGAGGTGCCCACAGTATTAGAACATTTTTACCTAAGCTTGTACAGAATGCTCTTAGGCAGTGACTTCTCTTGGGCATCTGGCAGCATGTGTTCCAAGGCAGATCTATTTCCATAAATGCCTTGGTAGGAATTAGGAGCTGAGACTGGTATGAGACAGCTCCTTCAGACTGCCCTGGAACATGCTTGTATCTAAAAGATGTACCCTCCAGAAATTAAGTTCTTTATCTGGCCTCCTCTGTTCTAGCTGTATTGAATTGTGTTTTCCCTGATGCTGTGAAGTTACCATATAGGACGTACATTAAAAGTTGTAACTATTCCAAGTGCTTCTGTTTTGGCTGGGTTTTGCTGAGTCTTATGCTCCATCCATAATGGAGTGGAGATGCTGAGCTGCAGCAGGATATATTTACACCAGAAGCTTTTTCATGGAGGAAATATCTGAGCAGTCAAACTGTCTGAATGCTTGCTTTAAACTTCTGGTATCTCAATGTACAGTGCTGGCTGCGGTGTTGAAGGTAAAGAGAGGCAGCCTCTTGGGCACCAGGTTGTCTCCCTGGTTAGAAGAAATGCAGCATTACTGAAATAGTAGCGATAGGAAAGCTGAAGAAAATCTTCAGTGTTGGCCAGATCCTCAAAAACGATGATGTTAAAAAAGCTGAGGCTGACTCAGTCCTTTATGCACTGAGATATTTGAATCCTGTTCACACCTGATGATGCTGATGCCTGAGGCAAGGGCAGGTTGGAACAAGGTTTCTCTACTGTTTCTAAATAAGTTTTCAGGGTTTGCTTGTTTTTTTTCGTTTTTTTTTTTTTTCTCTGAAATGCAAACTTTGTTTCAGGAGCTTGAGACTGTTCCGTTAGCTCCGTAGTGGATGGCGTGAAGCAGTGAAGTGGTTCTCTGGAAGTGGTGCACTGATGACTCCTTTTGCAATCAGTACAGGAGAGGGCATTTCAGCACCCCAACTGCTGATGTAACTGCTTTAAGGTAATTGCTTGATGTAACTGGAGGTAGCACATGCTAGGCCTGCCTCAGCAGTGCTAATCTCTGGTCTCCAGGGTGCAGGGTGGTGCAGCCAGAAGTTGCCAGTGCCCAGGGAAGACCCTATGGGATGTCCAGGTTGGATCCAGCCCTTGGTTTGTGCTCTTGCAGATCTGTGCCTGTGTCAGCAGGCCCTGAGTGGTGCAGCTTCGGAAGCATGTCCCTGGCCTGGGTGGGAGCATCTCCCCAGCCTCCTGCTGCTTCCCAGGGATCCAGTTCCCTGCACTCCCTCTTCGTGTCCCATGGTCCAGGGCTGGACTAAAGGGTTTGTGAAGCTTTGTGGGTGGCAGTTAATTCCTTGCTCCCTTTAGCTGCAGATAGTGGACCAGGGATTCAGTTTTGTTTTTCCACACGTTTCTGTTAGCCATGGCTAGAGCTGCTGTCTGCAGTGGAGCAGGGAGTCACCCAGGGTGACTTCCATCATAAATATTGCATGGCATTTGGCAGGGAGAGATGGCACTGGGATGAAAACCATTAATTTGCAGCATCTCTGTGTCTATCCAGGTTTGCTTTTAGGATTGGGATCAGCTGAAGCTGGCGGGTCAGTAGTGATTTTCTCCAGCTGTCAAAGAGACAGAGTGCAACTCGGCCACGAGCCCCTGCATTTCTCCTTCTTTGGGTCCTGAAATACTTAGTGTTCTGTACATGAATTTAATCACTGAGCTAAAGTATTCATGGATTACAGTCCAAAACCTCTAATTCAAATGTCTCTTGACTTGCAGGAAATCTAAGTTTGGGATTTTTATGTTCTCTGCCAAAGTTGGTAATTCAGACAGTGTTCCCAATTTATTTCCACAAATTGGAGGAAGCTGTAATTTACTATTTTAAGAAGCACATGGTTAAAAAGACCTTTAATTAAAAAAAAAAAAAAAAAAGTTCAGTGCATGCCTGAAACTGTAAGAATCACTGAACTGGATCAGAGCAGTAAGTTGTAGTAATTTGACCTGTGCAGAGTGGACATTTCTTTCTAATTTTCTTCTTCTCTGACCTGTCTGCATAGAAGTGTGTTTATAGACTGGTGGAGCACAGGTCTGGAAGGAGACTCTTGCTGTACCAAGGGAGTGGTTTTGATAACACCATGCGTGGCTGTCCTGCGATCTTGCTCTAGGCAGCCTATGCCAGTGCCTCATGCCTCGTAGTTAACAGAGGGAAAACTTCATTCCTAACCTAAAACTTGGCCTGTATTGATACAAAAGTGTATTTTTTTGGCTTGGTGGATAATGAGTAAAATCGGTCACAGCTATTTTACAGTAATTGCTTAAACATTAATAAATGTCCCACTCTGTCTCTCTTCTTTTTCCAGTGCTTTCTAAGACCAGTTATCCATTGAAACAGAAAGGCTCACATCCCTTCAAAACAAATCTTGAGATGTTTTACTCCACCTGTTCAGTACCTCCATATGGTTTTGAGCCCATGTCATCTCTTGGCTTTGAGATGGCCAGCAGCACCAATTTTCCCAACGCGAATGAGAGCTGTCTTGCAGTATAAGCAAGTGTCAGTTTGTGGTAGTACAAAGCAGGAGCACCTGATTTCCTTCTTTCTAATACTGCTTTTAAATACCTCTGTCTTGGCCTTTTCTCTGCCTCATGCTTTCTTGTATGTAACTTCAGGGCGTTTGCTCTCTTGCTGGTAAAACTCTTTCCAGTCCTCCTGTGCTTTCCTGTGGTGTACATTGCTCCTCCAGCCTGGGCTGGGGGGCATTTCTGGTTCTGGGGTGCAGGCTCAAATTGAATTACAGATTCTGCTGCCTGGATGTTCAGCTGTTTTCCAGCATCACTAGCATATTTGAAACGAAACCCACTAGATTTGGTGCATACAGTCTACAGCAAATGCTGGCACATAGGAATAAATGGTTAATTTACAGTTCTTGTATTAGTTATGTGATTTCATTTTTGACCTCAAAATTAAAAAGGAAGTTGAGGCTAGAAGTAAAGTGTTGTTTTTGAAAAATAATTGAAGTTGGGTAAAAATAAATACTCCCATAGGAACAGTAACTTCAGCAGGCATGTGCTCACTTCAGGTTCAGCCTGAAGACCCACTGCCATACAGGAAGCTGTAAGACCATGCTGGATCACATCTACCCTGTTTGGCCCCTGTTTTCAGGAGTGTTCCAATATAGGTGTGTAACGCTGCCCTGAAGTGCAGGTTCCTGCTGCGGGAGGCAGTGGCTGGGAGGGGATGCACACATGGCTCATCCCTCAGGTCTTCTTTGCTGGCACAGGCCATAAAATACTGTCCCTGGTGGCCTGGCGGAGGTGTGATGTGAGCTATAAAGAGTGCAAGATGCCCAGCAGTGTATTAAACACTAGTTGAGTACAGGAGGGCAGCATATCACAGGAGAGAGATAAGCAAAGTTCTCTGATTGTGGATCAATAAAGGTTAGTGACATCATATCTCAAAGTGAGAGAACCTGCTTTCTGCAGAGCCATTTATCAGATTGCAGGCTGAAGCAGTGTTAACCTCTTCCTAATCACATACCTGTTCCTCATCTGACTCCAGACCAAACAGCCTTTCCTGTCTGGCACAGAAGGCTCCCTGACCTTGCCTTCATCACCCTAGCAATTTGAGTGTGGCTGTGCCAGAGGGGTTCTCTTCCAAAAGCTTCTGCTCAGGTCTTTGCTACATTATACTGCATCCAGCTGGGAACTGGGCCCTGGGATGCACTGTCACTGGGATTGCTTCACATCTCAGTGTTCATCTGCCTTTCTCGTCTTGCTTGATGCTGTTATGGCATTGGTGAGGTGAAAGATGCTATGCGTCGGTGCTAGGACACCACAGAAGTTAGTAATTTTGATTAAAGGTCTGGTATGGTGCCAGGCATCTCAGGATGTGGTTGCAAAAACAAAAAGAAGGCATTTTTAGATTAACTTGTTTTCCACAGCAGCAGTGGCAGTGAAATCACTGTGGCATGGTCTTTAGGAAAAGTTGTGTGGGGCGGCAGGAGCCCTGGGTGGCTGCTATGTGGCTGGCCCTGCTCACCAGGTCTGTGCTCCTGGGTTTGCTAGTATTGTTAACAAAATAGATTATAGTTAAATTGAATGTATCAGCCCATTCTGCAGACCCATTTCTTTGCTTCATGCTGTGAGGCACCAGCTTTCCACATGAATGCAACTTCTGAATGTTGAGAACATGGAGCCGCGTGTCTGCACTGGCTGCATTCCGAGCAGGGAGTTGTGGGTGAATCCTGTGTGCTGGTGTGAGGAGCTCAGCGGGATCCCTGGAAACCTGCCCCAGAGCACACGAGGGGATCCTCCACAATGCTTTTGTGTTGCTTTTCACTTTCTGATCTTGTCTTCACATTGTTGGTAACACCAGGCACCTGCAAATGAGCAAACTGTCATTCTTGTTACTTAATGCAGTGTGCTCTGCATTGATAAACTAATTAGTACATTGGTAATGATTTGAGCAAGAAGCGAAAGCGTGAATGTTCAAGTATTCTGTGTTTTTTTGATGTGTTTTAAGTGTTTTAAAGCCTGCTGTTTTTAAAATAACCTTGGTCTGTCCACCTCTGACTCTTCCAAACATCCAAGTGATGTGGATGGCTTTTCTTCCCACAGGGGGTTGGAAGGGGCGTGAAGGCTCTCGACCCCAGTGAAGGCATCCTGACTTCCCACCTACTGTGCTTACACCAGAGTGTCCTAAAAAGCTTCCTGGTGACCCTCTGGGGTCCCATGTGATGCTTACAGCTGGTTTAGGGAAAATCCGTATTTTCTGATGCTACTCCTTAGGACTTCTGCCTTGCAACCAACCTCTGCTTGTGTCTAATGACCAGTTCCTATTATGGCTTGTATTCTTAGAAAACAAGCATAACCTTTTTGGAAACAGCCTGTGTGGTGTGGTGCCACAGTCTGGGGGCTGTGATGCAAACTTGGGTCCAGATGCTGCAGGTAAAGCACTGCCTTGCTTGAGATACTGTGGTACTTTCAGCCCTACTTTTTCAATGGCACTGAATTTGGAACACAGTCACAGTGTTTAAAATACGGCTGTTTGTCCACTTTTTACTGTGTTTTAAGGTTTATAGAATCATAGAATCGTTAGGGTTGGAAAGGACCTTAAGATCATCCTGTTCCAAACCCCCTGCCGTGGGCAGGGACACCTTACACTAAATCATATCACCCAAGGCCTCATCCAACCTGGCCTTGAACACTGCCAGGGAGGGAGCATTCACAGCCTCCCTGGGCAACCCATTCCAGTGCCTCACCACCCTCACAGTAAAGAATTTCCTCCTTAGATCCTATCTAAACTTCCCCTGTTTAAGTTTTAACCTGTTACCCCTTGTCCTGTCACTACAGTCCCTAATGAAGAGTCCCTCTCTAGCATCCCTGTAGGCCCCCTTCAGATCCTGGGAGGCTGCTATGAGGTCTCCACGCAGCCTTCTCTTCTCCAGGCTGAACAGCCCCAACTTTCTCAGCCTGTCTTCATACAGGAGCTGCTCCAGTCCCCTGATCATCCTCGTGGCCCTCCTCTGGACTTGTTCCAACAGTTCCATGTCCTTTTTATGTTGAGGACACCAGAACTGCACACAATGCTCCAGGTGAGGTCTCACAAGAGCAGAGTAGAGGGGCAGGATCACCTCCTTCGACCTGCTGGTCACGCTCCTTTTGATGCAGTCCAGGATACGGTTGCTTTCTGGGCTGCAAGCGCACACTGAAGCCGGCTCATGTTCATTTTCTCATCAACCAACACCCCCAAGTCCTTCTCCTTGGGCTGCTCTGAATCTCTTCTCTGCCCAACCTGTAGCTGTGCCTGGGATTGTTCCGACCCAGGTGTAGGACCTTGCACTTGGCATGGTTAAATGTGGGTTATGTGAGACAATGCTATATTAGGACAAAATTAAATATTCTTATGTATTTGTGACTTTTATTATATGATCCAGACCAAATTAAGAACCTAATTTTCCATGAGATTCCTTCATGCAATTGTTGCAGTAGAGATCAGTGTTCACATCATGCATACAAGAGCACACGTGTGCATAGTGATGGAAGCTTCTAAAGCGAGTTCCATCGTGCTATGGTGGGGGCTGCCAGGGAGCTCTGAAGCTGCCTCCAGTGCTGGCATCCCAAGTGCCTAGGGATTTCCAGCATAGCATCTGTTAATGGGTGCTCTTGCCAGCAGAGCATCATTAATGATCCACCAGAACATCCTTGCCCTATGGTACAGGAGTAGGATATAGGTATTTCTGCTGTGCAGAAGCAGGTCTCTTATTCTCCATAAATGAAGGGAGAGAATTCTGCCTGGAGGAATCCATGGTCTTAGAGATAAGATAGCAAAGAAGGATGACAAATGGAGGGTAAGGGGCAAGAGGAGAGTTAATTCACTGAATGAACTTCTGTTGTCTAGCAAGGAAATACCAATTTTTTTCAGAACCTACAGAGACCTGAGTTATAAAGACTTTCTGCTTACCTCTGATCCTTTTTCCATTGGTGACTTCTCGTTGCTAGAAGAGCCCCTTCCTGTGCTCCTCAGGCTGTGCTGAGGGGAGCGGCCAGGGGCCCTGTCCTGGCAGGCTGGGGGGGCTGCCATGTGAGCCCACGCTAATGGGCTGGTGTCCAAGTGGAAAGTGTATTTTCAATGAGGAAGTGCTGAGATACTAGTGGAGCCTGGATTACCCTGTGATTGTGCTGTCAATACTGCTGTATTGAGTCAGAGAGAGCCTCCACAACACAGGGAAACACTTAGCTCACTACTGCTGCTTATTGAGAAGCCAATAGCAATTTACTCGCTGACACTTGACATCGAATCCATTCCCAGAGGTGCAGCTCCTGCAGAACCACTGTTGGGCTCTCCTTCACACCTGCGCCTTCCCTCAGCCTTGGGGCTGCCCCTGTGATGATCCCGATGCTCCTCCAAAGGCACCTGCCCGCAGGAGGGGAGGAAGGACCAGTGCCTGCCCCAGCTTGAGGCCTTGGGACTGGCAGGTAGGCACCAGCCTCTATGGAGCAGTGGAAAACTTTCACTCTGGAGAGCTGGTCTCATGTGGGATTAACTTTTAGGCAGCTACATTTCCTTTTCTTGCATGGATTTAATGGAAAGAATGGATTGTGGGTGCTCTGGTCCTTCCATCCCACATCCTGAAATCTTGAAGTGCCTGGGGCCCCAGGGCTAGGGCAGTTTGATTCCTCCTGTCCTTCTTTTCTGTTTTACTGTGATGAGCACAGCTGAGCTCTGATGGCCCTTCCTGCATCCCCACAGACATTAAAGAAAAACTTTCATCTGCTGCCAAGTAATTTTGAGAAAAACAATGTCCAGGGTATTTCTTTGAAGAGTTAACTCCCTAAATTGGGGGACTAATGACATGAAGGCGCAAGGATGGGATGAGAGCAGAGCTGGGGGATGAAGGATGACTACAGAGGGTAGGGAGAAAGTGGGGGATCTGTCCCCTGATGCTGTACTCAGCCAGGAGTATCATATGCCAGAGCTGCAGTTTGCAGGAGTCCTGAGCAGTCAGAGGGCACAGTGGGCAACCTCAGCCCCTGATGTGGTGTGGCAGTGGAAGTCCCACAGGGTTTTAACTGCAGCTGTAGCTGTTCTCATACATTGCCTGGCAAACGATTTTAAACATCCTGTTAGCTGTGACATTGCTCTTTGGTGCACTCTTCCTTTTGTGCTTCCCTTGTGTGCCTGAACCTCCTGGGAGGGGAGAAGACCTAAATATAAAGGGAAACAAAGAAAAAGCGATGCACAAGGAAGACAGTTGGAGCTACTATTTTCCTTTTGCAGAAGTAAAATTTAGGTCATACTGCAGGTCATGTTTTAAATATATCTCTTGCTCTGTGCTTGCTGTTTGTGTAGCCTGTGTGGAGCTGTACTGGCTCTGGAGGGTCTGGAGGAGAGGAGCTGTGTGCTCTGGAGCCTGGGCATGGTCTGTTTGAGAGCAGCTGTGCAGGAGGGCACCGTTCTGCACAAGGGTATCTGCTCACCGGGAGAGGAATCTGTTCCCGAACACTTGGGAAATAGCAAGTGTGAAGCAGCCGGTGTTCAGCTCTCCTGTTGCACCCCTGAGGAGAGCAAGGATGTGGTGGGAATGTGTGGCACTGTCTCCAGACCCCTGCTAAAGCAGGGCTCAGTCTGGAGTTGAGAGCATGTGAGGTGCTCTGGGTGCTTCATGGCTATCCTTTGGTCCCTGCACTGCCTGTGGTCCCACCGTGTCGCTTTGCTGGCTGACATGCTGTCTTTGCCTGCCAGAAACTCTGAACACAGGGTGCCTGCTTGCCTTTCCCTCCCCTGCCCATCCCAGCTCTTGTTCCAAGTCAGAAGTTCCCATTTGCAGTCCCAGGACAAGCAGCCGGTGCCTGTTGTGGAGACTTGCTGTTTGATGGGCTGGATGTCACCAGAGCTGGGAGGCAGTGTGGCCAGGAAGCCCATTTGGGGACCTCTGGGACATGACGGCTCGGCAGCAATGAAGCCTTTCAGTGATACCAGCCTCACTTATGCATTTCAAAAACTCTATCAAAACCCAGTAAAAAAATGGATGTGGTGAGAGCGTAAGGAAGTGGAACAGTGGTGTGTGGTGGAGGGGAGCACGAGGAGTAAACACCAACATGTGATGCCTTCTGAACATTAGCAGATGGCGAAGCGGTAGGCTTGTGCTTTGGGCTGGATGGCAGGAGGGCAGGTGGAACACCTCTGTGCATGCTTTTGTCCCTATTGCTGCTTATATTTTGTTTAGTCTGCTGCTAATCTTGTTCAGCAGTTGCTCCTCTTAATTACTGAAGTACTGTTACAGAGATGTAGCAGATTAATCCTTTTAGTTCTGCTTGCTGCCAGAAGAGATTGCCACCAGTGTTCTCATGCTCTCGAAGGAGATGTTGGAGCAAGGAGGAGCAGGGCTAAATTCAGAGTGTGTGCATTTACATGTGTGCTGCTCTAAGGTGCACAGCAGCAGATGCCAGTCATGAGCAGTGTCTTGGGTTCAGCTATAACAGTTGTTTTTCTCCTTCCCAGTATCTGGTGAAGTGCTATGTTTGGGCTTCAGTCTGAGAACAATGCTGATAACATACTGATGTTTTCATTGTTGCTTAGTAGTGCTTACTCTGATAAAGGACTTTTCAGTCTCATGCTCTCCAGTGAGGAGGGGCACAGGAAGCTGGGAGGGAGCAGAGACAGGACACCTGACCCAAACTAGCCAAAGGGGGTATTCCATACCACAGCTCATCATGCCCAGTATATAAACTGGGGCGAGTCACCTGGAAGACCAGACCACTGCTCCGGTCAGGCTGGATATCAGTCAGCAGGTGGTAAGAAATTATTTGTACATCAGTTGTGTTTGTTGGGGTTTTCTCCTACTGTTTTTAGTTCTATATTCTCTCCCCTTATATCCCTTATTACTAGTAGTGGGTTTGTATAATACTTTAGGTATTGGATTGTTCTTATCTCAACCCATGGGGCTTACATTCTTTCCGTTCTCCCCATCCCACTGGGAGCAGGGGGGTGGGGGAAAGGAGGGAGTGAGGTAGTGGCTCTATGGTGCTGAGTTACCGGCTGGGCTTAAACCACCACAAGCAGTAAGAATGCATGGGCAGGGGCGAGGCTGGGACAGTTTGGTCTGGAGGGTGGAGGCTGCAGGGTCTCAAGGCTGCTGCCACACTGTGCCCTGGGTGGGGAGCTCTGAGCCCCGCAGCACCACATGGCAGGGAAGGCAAGTGTTCAGGCATCACTTAATCTGGTCCTTGCCTTGCTGGAACACAAATATAAACTGGCAAACAATTGCATAATAAACGGCGCAGTCATTCTGGCCTTGTTGAATTCTCTTCCAGCAAAAGAAATAAACAGGGGAAAGTAGGAAAGTTAACTTAAGCCAATAAATTGTTATTGCACTTGTGTTAGTGTGGCCTGAGGCTTGCATGATGACTGCTGGGCTCATGTCTCCCAGAAGTTCAAGTTCGAGGAAACAGAGAAATATTTACTTGTTAAATATACAGGACATGATTGCTGTAGGCACTGTGGTGTAACATTGGTGCTGCTGATTCCAATGGTATGCAACCTCCTCCTTGCCTGTTCTCCCAGGACACTTTACAGAACGGTTTTGAAGACTCACCTGGCTCTGTCCACAGGAGCCTAGTAATTTTCTAGTGCAGAAGTGTCTGAGGTTGGAAGCTTCTCTGTCAGTGTTTACTAAAAGGTATCCAGTGAAAATGTAAATCTGCCAGAGCAGATTTAATGTATATGCAGAGTTGCCTGAGTTACCTCTTGTTAGAAACGTTAATGCTGGGTCAAGCATTCCCCTGCTGCCTCCCTTCTCCTGCCGCTGCAGGCACTGCTTTCTAAATGTTGATATAAGAGCTTCCTCACTGGGATGTGGTTTGCAGCCTGGCTGCTTCCATGGGATGATCCCTGCCTTCTGCCACTGTACTTGTGTGCATGTCCTCCCATGCACACGCGTGTGCACACACCAGCTTCCAGCCACAACACATATGGCTCAGTGAAAGCCTTTTGGTTGTGCTGTATTGTGCTGGAGAACATCCGTTCCTGTGGTTGCTCTGTGAGCTGCCTCCATCTGTTCACAGCTAAGTTATTTCTTCTGTAATGTGGTCACATTTG
Source organism: Pezoporus wallicus (assembly GCF_028554395.1). Classification (NCBI taxonomy): domain Eukaryota; kingdom Metazoa; phylum Chordata; class Aves; order Psittaciformes; family Psittacidae; genus Pezoporus; species Pezoporus wallicus. The sequence goes on along the minus strand of NW_026636279.1, from coordinate 313,010 downwards.
TGCATGCAATTCCAGCTGAGGGCTTACAGTGCTATTAACATGCCATTTATTACTTCCCTATCTCTAAAAACACACGGAATAACATATTAAGATCATATTTGCCACTTTAACAGCTGCATCCCTTCGGTCCTCCCACCCTGACTAGCACATCAGTCTGTCTCCTCCATTGTGAGACCCAGTTGTAAACCCTGACTTTACTGCACAAATTCAGAGTTTTCCTGTTTTTGAATTTAGTTCCCTTCTCATTATTCGGAGCCTCAAATCATAGCTTTTTCTTGTGTAATATTCTGGTTTTACATTGTGTTGGATGTGCTTCTCAATTTAATTTTACAGAGTATCAGTGGTCTCTGCTGACTTGCAGCAAGGCCATCAGTGAAGTTAGTTAGTGAGATGACTCCCGAGGCCTTTCCAAATAACCTCCATTCAGAGCAGTATTTTCTTTAAATCATTTTGGTGTCATCTTCTCTTGGCCTAGTTTTCTGCCTTTCTGAGTCCTTAGCTAGTGCCCATCTTCCGTGGCTGAATTCCCCATGGTATGTTGCTGAAGAAAGGGTAGTTGTTTTAGTGAAGAAAGATACTGGGCTAGTTTGCACAATGTGTCTTCAATAACCCTGCCTTATGGTTTATTCTGGTTTCCATTTATTGCAGTCTATTTAATTAATCTTCATTTCACACTACTTACACCTTTGTCTGGTATGAGACAAAGCTAATGAAACCCACAGCAGTGTCCCTCCAGCCCTTTAATACAGGTTCTGCATTTGCTATTCCATACGCAACGCAATTAATGACCTGGTGGGTGGTTAAGAGTATCTGATGCTCAACCTGTCCAAGATGGACTTGGTGATTCTCAATTTTGAAATAATTGCCTTTTTTTTTTTGTTTGTTTGTTTAATTCAGGCATTAGATTTTCAAGTTTTGCTTTGTCCTTAGCTATGCCAGCTGTATTACTGTGCCTCTTTCCTGGACTTGAGAAGGGCTGTATCTGACAGCTCAAGACCTGACACAGTCCGATTTGAAGAGAAATAACCCCTGTGGGCAATGGTGGCTTATGTTGGTCGATCCAAGCCCTCTGAAAAGGGAGGTTGCACAGGAGGAGGGTGCCTCCAGTTGTACATACGTAGAACCACAGAATGGTTTGGGTTGGAAAGGACCTGTAAAGGTCATCCAGTCCAGTCTTTCTGCAATGAGCAGGGACAACCTTCCACTAGATTCAAGTGCTGTGGAGCTGAATGACCTGAGATCAAATACAGGTATAGAATTCATCCTCTGATGTAGGTGGATATTTATTTCTTTGTTCACTTTGTTAAGGTGCCAGCTGAAGTTAACTGATGTGTTTACCCAGCAGAAGTGGAACTGTTCAGTGTACTGGTGTTATTCTGAGGTGTGTGGAAAGGATGGTTTTGAGGTTCTTCCAAGTTTTCAGGTTTTGTCTGTGCCTAAATTTCATTACTTTGCCTACTTTTCATTATGTTTTCTGGAGTCTCCTGGAAAACAAAGCCTTTGGGTACTCCTGAGACCAAGGAGCTCGAATGGGTGGGTAGTTTAGGTGTAGTTACGCAAATCCTTGGTAGAAGCTTTTGAGTCCATTGTAAGGCTGCGTTTCTACCAGCAAGCTGCAGCAGGGGCAGTTGTTCCTCTAAGCCCGTGATAAATCCCATAGTGCAGTCTGGTTTGGGTTCACTCCATTGTACCTCTCCATCTTCTGAACAGCAGAAGGCCTGTCCCTGGAGCACACAGAGCCATACGTGTTCCTTAATTTAGTGGTAGTCACGTTTTGAGGCTAAAGTAAGTTGCTGGTTTTGAGGTAGGCATGAATCATGTTGGCTAGTGAGGAATCTGATGAATAACCCAATTGTGTGTTACAGGGTTGAGGGTGTCTGTGTCCCTGAGGTGCCACTGTGCTCCTGGTTTCCATTTGGTCTCCCTGAAGAAAGGTAGGCTTTTCCTGGGCCTGGACTGTTTCTAGTTTTGAAATGCTGATACTCAGCTGAGAAGGTAGTTGAACCTGAAGTCGTTGGGGGTTACTTACCAGCTAAGGGTTGTGGACCTGCTGGACTCACACACATAGGCTGGATCTGACCCTAGAAACCAGAAGTGCATGATCATAACTGTGCATCCCCCAGTGCCAGGGCTGGATGGAAGGAGCCCTGGGGCGTCTGCAGGTGTGGGCAGAGCGCTGCTCCTTCCCAGCCTCCTGTGCCGCTTGGAAAGCTTTGCCCAGAGGTGGGACATGGGCAGCACACTGGGACGCTGCCTCATCCCACCGCCCTCCTGCTTCCCGGTGCTCATAGGGCAGCAGAATGAAAGCTGATTTGCAAGGTAAGAATGGGATAGTGCATTTTGGACTTAAAAGTGAGATTTTTCTTTTCTCCATACTTTAGTAATCTGAATGAGACTTTAAAGAAGTAGTAAATGAGTCTAAGGAAGAACAGAAACTGAAATGAAATAGGTGTTTATAATAAAACACTTGACGGAACACAAATTGTAGTAAAGCAGACGTGCTTGTTTTGGTGATCTCCCAGAAATGCTGGTGAAGGTGGCTGGAAAGCAACAGGAGGTCAGGACCAAGAGTATCTTCACCCCAAGGATTTCTTTAGGCACATTCTGCATGTGCAGGGCAGTGTGAGGAGCTGGAGCAGGTGAGAAGCTCGCCTGTGTGGCTGGCGGGTGGTGGGTTTGCTCTGACAGTGTTTCCTGCTTTTACTTTTAGCTTTGTTTTAATTTTTCATTACTACTTCTCTAAAATTTTGTTGCATTTAGGGTCTGTGATCTCTGGTAAACAGGGTCACTGGATGGCTGTCTCACTGTATGTTGTGGTGCCTTCTGCCTTGCATCTTTCTGAGGTGGTTATTGAGCAGTGTCCTTGTGTCTGGACCTCCTTCGTCCTTTAAAGCTGCTGCTATTCCTTGTGTTCCTTGCCATGCAGACATGCCAGCTCCTGACTTGCACCATATCTCATTTCTGCTAGAAGCTCACAAAGCCAGCAGTGCTTGATATGTAGCCTGAGCTGTGGCTGTGACGGGTCATTCTGCCAACTGCAGCTTATGATTAAAAAGAAAATCAGTCACTGTCATCTTGGACCCCAGCACCAGTGATTTGACAGTCTACAATGCATCAGCTTCTTCCTCATCAGAGGATCTTAGACTCAGGACTGCCCCAAGGGTTGTCCTCTGACTCAGGCTGCTACTAGAAAGCTCATCTTACGGCTAGCGCAGACAGCCACAGGATTTTCCTGCCTCAAGGGGCTGCAGTGAGACCCAGGGGATACTCTATTCCAGTTCTTGGTCAGATCTTCAGGGTGTTGGTGTGTAGCAAACCAGAGGGTAGGCACTGCAATTACTGCTGTGATCACACCTAGGAAGTACCCTTGTGGCCTTGATCCTCCAGGGAATTTGGAGCCATCAGCTTTCAGGCAGGACTACAACTGCCTGCCGTGGCCTTGAGCCTCACTATTCAACTGCAGGACAGTGGCTGCAGCTGAGATCATCCCTCCCTTTTAGAAAAGGGAACTGGTTTGCAACTCCACTCTCAGAGCATCAAACTCTGCATCTCGTGTGACCACTGCAAAGAGTAGCCATCCTGCAGTTGCCAGAGGTCTGCTGCCAGAGGTGCTCATTGCTTCTCGCCGTATCTTAAGGATAATGTGTGCCTCAGTGCAAAATACTGATAAGCTGATTTGTTTTCCAGAGCTGTAGTCCTTGGAAAAAATGCAGTCATGCAGGGTTAGTTTTCATCTTCCTTCTCATTCCCCACTTTGTGGTGTGTTAAAATTGGATTTTAATTGAATAGCTTGTTCCCAGATGTATCTTTTAATGCTAGCATTTGCTGTTGCTACCAGAGATATTTTAAATAGGATGGAGAGTCATCCATAGGATTATCCAAGGCAATGTGTCACCCACATCAGGAAATGATTTAGGCAACAGAGTAAAGGAAATGTTATTTATAAAATATCTTTAACTTGTCACATCCCTTAAAGTGTCAGGGGCAAGGAGAAGATTTGGTTGAGGTCTGAGGAGACTGGGTATTAATGAGTACATAGGTGCAGATTGCAGAGGGCCCAGGAAAGGGTCTTGCTTGCATCATCTGTGGCAAGTGATGAACTGCATAGTCTACCAAATGCAACTGTCATGGGTTGGACAGGTTTAAAGGATTTGATTGCTGGGTTTATGTCCCCTTGGAGCTGAAAGATCGAATGAAGGCTGCCTGGGCTCCAGCTGCCTTCTGCTATGGTTTGACTCATGGTATCACTGAAAGGGAAGGACCAGAATCAAACTGAAGATGAGAGGAAGGACATTTAGTATCAGCTGATGGTCAGAAACTCCCCCATGTCTGTATGCTGGGGGGAGGTAAGTAGAGGACAAATGGGGTTTGACCTTCCGAGAGACATGGTTACCAAGCTGCCAGTGTATTGCTGTTACTGGAGCACATGTGTGAGAGGGAAAAGCTCAGCTGAGAGAAGAACATTGCCCAGCATGTTTTGTGCTGGAGACGGGTTCAAATTCAGCTTTTTCTTCCTCTCTCTGGGGACCAGTGGTAGGACACAAAGAAATGGTATGAAGCTGAGTCAGGGAACTGACGGTTGGACATTAGGAAGAGATTCTTCACTGAAACAGACTCTCCAGGAAAGTGGTTACAGCACGAAGCCTATCAGAGTTCAAGGAGCATCTGGATGGCACTCTTAGTCATATGGTTTAGCAAGGACCAGGGAGTTGGATGCTGTCCTGCGTTCAGCAGTAGCAGTCATTTTTCTACTTAGTAGCTGGTGCAGTGCTGTGTTTTTGACTTCGAGCCTGGGAACAACGCTGATAACACCTGTGTTTTTAGTTGTTGCTAAGTAATCTTTACTCTGACCAAGGACTCTCTGAGTCTCTTTGATGCACAGGTGGCCAGGCTGGATGATTCCTTTAGGTCTTGCTTCCTGAAGGTATGCCCTTATCCTCATTTCCCACCGCAGTTAAAACCTTGCCTGCAAGCACGTGGCAGGGTGCCTGCTGCTTCTCCCTGCCTGGCAGGGGAGGCATGGGAGAGTGAGTTTGTAAATTAGAGACTTGGTAAATTGGTTCATTCTTTGTCTGACTTGCAAAGCTGGTACCTCTGCCTTGCAGTAAAACAGAGGGGAGAACGGGGCAGAGGAAGGACCTGCAGAAGGGTGACACAGGCTGAGTGATGAGATGAAGCTTCCTAGGTGAGTTTTCTTGGCAGCCTCTCTGCATTAGGGATTTGGACCTGCTTGGCTTCAGGACAAGAAATATTGCTGAATGTTCCTGGGCTTCCACCAGTCTTTTTGAGGTCTTTGCTGAATATCATTCTCTTGGTGGTTGCTTTAAGAGATACTTCTTTTGCTGTAAAAGCAGTGTTTTAAGTGTTTTCGGTGGCAGAAGTCTGTGAGATCAGAGACATTCCTGTATTGGACAGTTAACCTGTAGATTTACTGCTGGGATTTAGTTCAAAAGGCGAGCCAGGCCTTTTGTGTTGCCTTGCGTGGATACCTGTGCTTGCTCCTGCAGTCACCACGGTGGTCCTGACAGTGGCACATAGCACAGGCAGGTCTTGTGCACAGACCACATCGTCTTGTCAGAGGGAAAGCCAGTCAGCTGGATGGATCACAATCCCCACCAAGAATAGAATAAATCCCTGCATCTGTGAGGCTCTTCTGTGAGTTGTCTTCCATGTACGTGTGGAGGAGGCTGCAGTCAGATCTCATCACAGGAGATGGTTTCATTTCATAGCTTAGTGCTGTTCTTTGTCTGAGCAGCTTCTCGCATGGAAAAGTCAAAAGAAACTTGGCTGAGAAGCTTTCGTTGTTCCTTGTGCCCAGGCAGCCTGACAGAGCCCTCACCTGCTGGAGAGCAGCCCCATGTTGCTGGGGTTGGGAGCCAGCACTGCCACCCCTGGGGCTCTTGGAGCAAGTCCCAGCCTCTGTCTGTTCCAGTCTCCTCTCACTCTGCCATGCACCTTCCCTTGCCTAGAGCTAAAATAAGCTGCCAAGAATTAATTGTTTTGTGTCCTTTTCTCCCCCTTGTTGCGTTGTGGTCTGATTGGTATCTGGGCTCATTGGGCACTGGAAGCATTTGCTTTCCTTTCTCCAGAGGTAGATGTTGGAGAGCGGAATAAATGCTTGAACACAGTGTGAGGGGATGAGCTGAGCCAGGTAGCAATCCTCCTGTTGGCTGCTTCCTCAGCTCCATGGTGTGGTTGGTCTCAGGGAGAAACGCTGATGCTTGGCATAGCTGGGGCATACTTACCTGCCAGGCTGCAGTGGATGGAGTAAATGCAATCAGGCTACAGAGTATTTTAGTCTTAGTGTCCTTCATTCATTTGGGGCAGTGAGAGCAGGGTGTGGGTATCTTCACTGCGTTGCAAGTGATGGATAGAAAAGATGCTGTTCCTCAGTATAGATGCCCCACTGCACAGGTGGGGAGCGCTGGGGCTGGGACCTGGGAGCTGGGGCTCAGAGTTGTCCAGGTGAGGTGTTGAGTGTGGCACCCAGGGTGATGCTGAGGGCTTGGCTCCCCCAGGCTGGTTCTGCTCCTCCACTCCAGGGCAGACGAGGGATCTGTTGCCGTTGGCCGACGTGCTACAAACTGCAGGTAATATGCCACCTCTGTAAGGTAAGTAAACTTTCCAAGTTTACAGGAGGTGTAGGCAGTGGTTAAATAAATAAATAAAGTTTATTTCACACCTACCAATGACTTTCACTGACAGGGAATATAACTCAGTGCCCAGAAAAGGGCTGTGAGGGAAGAAGGGCTGGTCACTGTGAAGTGTGAGGAAGAAGGGAGATGCAAAGGGGAGCAAGAGGAACCAAGTGTTTTACAGGATTACAAATTCGAGTGGAAATGATAAGATTAGTGTTACTTTAAGCCTTGTCATTTTGTGGACTTCAGGATTTTCAGAATGGTTCTGGAAGGCAAGTCTTGCTGTCCAAATACAGGTGGGAATTCTGATAAATGCAGTGTTCTTGGGCAGCTCCTGCTTTGAATGAGATATGGAGAAATTGAGGGGAAGAGCAAAATATGCCTCTTGGTTTCAGCAAAGTGCAGTTGTACCAGTGCAGTGAAATCTATTAATTGTGTTGGGAACTTCATTATTTCTTTACCTGTTCCTTTTGTGTGCATTAGACATTTGGACTTCATCATGTACATGAACTCCTGTAAAATCTTGGTCCCATAATCCAAGGAAAGGACTGGATTTGGGAAAGATGGGTGGGAAACATCCTGGTCACCTGTTCTTAAAGGATTCTGCCCTCTTGGGGCAGGGGTGGCGTGCTGAGGGTATGGGAAGACTGCCCGTGCCCAGGGTGCTTTGGGAGCAGTGTGATGGGGGAATATCAGCCCTGACTGACCTAGAGAAGGGGACGATAGATGTGGTTTTGATCAGTGTTGACTGACAAGTTTTAGCTTCTTTCTAGTTGAAGGTTTGACTCTGTTGATGCTGTACTGTGCAGGGATGCTGGGGAGGTGGTGGTGGCCTGTGGGACAGCCCTTTTGACAGCGTCCTTCTGACACTTCACCTCTCCATCTTAATGCTTGCTTGAAAATGGCTGAGGCCGCCTCTTGAGGCCTTTTGGTGGATGTGTCTCATTGCTGGTGTTTGAGAAATGCTTGATCAAGAGACCTTGTTTCTAGTAATTATGCCTCATATGGACCTGTTTTCTTATGCATTTAATAGGGCTCTGACTCTTCAGCTTGTCCTTGGCCTGAACTCTTGAGCAAATTAAACGATGTCGGGGGGCTTCACAAGTGAGATGGGCATTAAAACCTTTGATTTTTCTCAGGGCAATTATTGTGACCAGGTGAGGAAGAGGAGGCCATTCAGCGAGTGATGTGGGGCAGCAGCTTTAAGACCCCTTCATTAGTAATGCTGAAGTTCACTATTTCAAGTTCTTGACTTCAGTATCCCACTCATGCAGCAGGAATCCCAGGGTGACCTGAGGGCTTTGAGCAGTGCCTGAAGATACCCCTTCAAGGAAGTTCCATTTAACCAGGTGGCTTTTAGCTCAGCTGAGAAACTTGTTTCTGAAGATGAGAAAAAGATTCCCTCAGTGCACCTTCTAATTGTTCATTTAGGAGCAGAACTTTCCTCCAGCTGGGAGGGCTTAAGGCTGCCGTAGAGTGCTAATTAAAAGTAATAGTGATAATGAAAATGGGTATTTTCAAGGAAAGGAAGGGGCACCAGTATGCTTCCCCAGGCCTCTCTGCATGAGGAGGGCAGGCTGCGGGCCACAGAGGTACATTTCCAGGACAGCTGGGGAAGGGCACTGGATCCTGGGCTGCTAATTCTGCTTTAACAAACAAGGATGGTTCTTGATAAAGTGCGAGATGCAGACCAAGCTTGCATCAGTTGGACAGAGCCACCACCTTGAACTGCGTGAAGGTGGAGCTGCCTCACTCTATTGGGGCTGGGACGCCACAAGCCTGGGACCTGGAGCACTGGGGGCTGCCGCTGGCCACGGAGCAGCCCAGCAATGCTAGAGCCTCCAGGAGCTGTTATAGGAGGAAAGGTCAATAGTGCTCATAGGTGTAAGCCCTGCTTGGTCTGCAGCAGTCAGCTGAGGACTTCACAATCCTGCGTGTCCCAGTGGCTTCCAGCAGCCTGGCTTTAGTACAGCTGCAGTCACCCGGGGGCAGTGGGTTTTGCAAGGGATAAAAGGAGTGCTGGGGAAAAAGATGGCATGTCTTGGAGCTGGTTTATCCTCTTTGTTAGATGTAGTTTACTAGGCACTGGGAAGGTGCTGTTGTGATTGTGAGTCTCTCTTGATATGAGCAGAGCCTCACTCACATGGGTTACAGTCCCCAGCAGCCTTTGCTGAGGAGTCTGTTATCTACATCCACCATACTTGGCAACTGCCATTATTGTTTTGGCACTAATTACCATGTCTAGTATTAAAGGGGTTTACTTGGGGAGCTTGGAGTTACTCAGGTAAGGTTAGCCTCTGTCCTAAGAGGCTTTCTGAGGTAGCTTCTGAGCACAGAGGTATTAATGACACAGAAGACAAAGACCACTTCTAATTTCATCGTTTTTTGGCTGCTGTGTTGGGTCTTCTGGTTTTGTGTTAAAAAGATTTATCTGTCTCTCCCATTGCCTGGCCTTGACTGTAAGGGGTGACATTTCCAGGCCTTAGTGAGGAAGTGGGGGTGTCTGAAGGATGGGCTGGCTTTTAGTAGTCATCTTCGGGATCATTATTTGACCTGTCCTCTTGTGTTATAGGAAACAGTCTTTCTCACTGATAGAAATATATCCTGTGCAGCTTTTCATAGGTGACCAGAGGATTTACTGCCTCATGTTTGTTCTTGTCCCTTGTCAACTTCTTAAGCTGTTCAGGTGCTGTCTGTTGTTAAAACGTTCTTCATTTCTCCCATTGTAACAACGAGTAGAACAAAACTGCTTACGACTATGAATCCTTTCCTAGAATGTTGTTCTAAAACTGGAGGGGGGAATAAATCCGAACAAGGCTTTGGGGAAGTACTTGCACCCTGTGTGCTAGGGAGAGTGGTCAGTGGTGCTCAGTTGTCATGGTCAGCCGGTCTAGAGCTGGGAATTGCTGTCACTATTGTTTTAATGGATTTTCTTGGAACAACAGCGAGTTCCTTGTCTTGGAGAGCCTGATGCACTGGTGCTTGGCACTGGCAGCTGTTGGCTCTTCTGCTCCTTCTGGCCCTGGGGAAGAGGAAGGTGGAGGCTTGACCTGCCTAAGGGTGATAGGGAGAGAGGCCACCTCCCTTGTGTATATTGTGATGGGGGGCAGCAGAGAGGCACCAAGGGAGTAGGGGGTTCATGCCAATGAGAGGCTTTAAGAGGAGGAGGAAGACCTAGAGCATTAGCCAGAGGCACCATCTGTGGTCTAACCCAGTTGAGGCCAGCCCAAAGTAAGACTGGTCTGACTGGTGTAAAGTTATTTTGCAACTCTTGGCTGTGATTTCTTAGTGAAACCCACACAGACTGTGAAAGCAGCCAGCCAGAACAGTGGAGCCTGTACCAAGTACTGCTTGCATTCTGTGGCATATGGTCCTTCAGATTAATGTGGAGATGAAGCTGTCAGAGCCTTGTCCATACTGGGAGATAATGGGACCCATACTCCATACAAAGAGCTGCTGGCAGAACTTCAGCCCATGTTAAACTCATTTTCAGCTGTCATTTGACAGCGGTGGCAATATGGAGCCCAGTTATGTTATAGTTTCCATTGCTCCTGCAGTTGGAGAAGTAATAGATGCTTTTGTCAGAGTAGACCTAATCTGACTGTTTGTGTTTTGCTTATCTTCTGAAGGCAAGGCCAGTTTATGTCTGTAACTGTTTAGTTCAAGAGAATTTTTTTTTCTCTAAGAGTGAGACTACGATAAGGGGTGTCCACACAATAGATAGTGCAGGGACTATGTCTAATAATGTGACCTTCTCCATCCAGGCAGTAGGTTGGAGGTGAAATGTGGCACACTAAGCAGGGTGTGGAGGACTCTTACCAAGGTTCAGAAAGGCTTCAGACAGAAGATCATGCTCTGGCAATTCTTATTTCTGTAAAAAGCTCAAGACAGGACTAGGAGCATCTTGCAGGCACTCTGCAATTATCATAATAAACAGTTTTATCATCTGCTTGGCAATCAATAATGTGGCTTATGCTGCTTTAGTATCTCACTGGTATTGATTACTTTAACAACTGTGCTGCGGTCAGCTTCTGTTAACCCGTGCTTCACTGATGGGACTTGTCCATCCTACTGGAGGAGGCAGAAGACTTGGGATTGCAACCCAGGCACGAGCAAAAATTAACAGGAGGATAGGTCAAACCCAGCTTTTAATCACAGAGGCTTGATGGCAGGATTTTGATCCAGGAATGTGGAGTTGAGTGAATATTCTGTGTATGTGGTATTTTAAAACAGAAGGATTGAAATGTGTGATGCTCGTATGAATTTGGGCTTGTGACAGTGTTGTGTAGTGCTCTGTCAGAAGAGGCTTCTGACCCAAGACCCCTACCCTTGAAGAAGGAAGGCTGTTCCCTCTGCAGCAAAGTGCAGTGCTTTTCCAGGGATCTGGGCTCCGAATGGGGCTGGAATGGGAGTGTGCACAGTGGATATCCCCTTGGCTACTGGTGGTTCTGCTGGGGCTACCCCAGGGCTGGGTGATGCACTGGTGCACCGGCACCTCTCTCACATACTGTCCCGTGAGAGCAGAGGCTGTGGACATGGCATCAGGCGTATGCTGTACAGGTCCAGTGGCCCTGGGGCAGTCCAATGCTGCTGCCTCTACCTAAAGACTTTGTCTCAGCTAAGTGAACCCTTGGGGGTGTTTTGGCAGTGTTGCTTCTGCTTCCAGCAAAGCAGTCAGCAATTAAGAGCATCAGGTTAGTAGCTTGCTCCATTTTAGGAGGAAGAAATGTGACTCTAATTCAGCGTCCAGATGGGACATGAGGAAAAGATGGGACTTTTTGGGATTTGGGTGTACCTGAAGAGTTGGGTCTCATGGCTCAGTATTTCTCCTAATGGAATTTCCCATCATTTACTGCCCTGCTGATTTCTGATCAATGAAAATAAAATTGTGTTGCCTCCTGAGAGGCTCCATGTATGGCTACAGCCTCCAGCTGTGTCAGTTCCGGTAAGATAATCTCATCAGGCGTGCAAGAGGGTAATAGGAAATAAAAATAAAACCCACAATTAGCAAGAGGCCAAGCAGTGGAGTAACGCTTTCAGTGCTGGCAGTCTTGAGAAGGGTGTGAGGCAACTTCCTTCCCCTTCTCCAAAGGTGCCTGCATCCCTCACATGTGTGGGAGGCTCTTCAGATCCACCGGGCACATGCTTTGAAACCTGTATTTGTCCGAATCTCTGTCAGTCTCTCCCTTGTGAGACCGTTAAACTTGTACATGAGATGTGTTTGTTCTGAAGTGTGTTAAGGATGAGGCAGCTGATAGGGTGGTTGCATACTGTGGACTAGGAGCGCATGAACTTGAGACTTTGAGCTGTCAGGTGGCATGTAGTTATTGACTCCTCTTGATTACTGAAATCAGGAAGGTTTATTTTGACCAGGTAAAGAAAATGCTTAGACTATATCTGAAATCTCGAGCAGGGCACTGTTTTGGCAGCAGGAGTGTGAGCGAATGATCTGTTTACAGGAGCATGGGAACACTTGGATCTGCTAAAAGTCCTCCAAAAGGGGAGGTTTCCTTACCTGTTTCAGGGTTCTGGGGTTTTTAGGTCATCTTACAGTGATAAAAGAGTGACCAGTAAAATTTATACATTTATTTATATAAAATTCATACCAGAACATTAACGGCAGATCTGAGTGTACATCCCAGTGACCTTTGCAGCGGGCTTTGCTACACCAGTGTATAATTCAGAACTAACACACCAGACAGCTGTGGAGTCTAAGTGGCAAGCAGAGTGGTTACTGAATGACCTCACGCTGCTGAGCCTGCACCCTGTGCCTGAAGCATTGGTTTTCCCCAAGGGCGGGAAGAGCGGAGCCCAGGACCATGCAGCATGTCTGTTTCCTAACAAGGACTGGATCTGAGCCCTGGCAGAGGGGATTTGCATGACTTAGATTCCAACTCTTACCCTCTGCTTGGCCCTTGCCACTAGTCTGGAACACAGATGTTGTTTGGGTAGATCAGTAGAGGGAAAGAGCACTGGCAGGGCTTCTTCCCTAGGCATGTGAGTCTGCACATGCAGAGCATTGCTCAGGGGGAGCAGTTTACCAGCAGAGTGTTCACTTTTTATGCTGGGCCTCCTCAGGGTGCCTCTGTGTCCTCTTAAGCTACGTCTCAGGGCTGGTTGAAGCCCGGCGGTGGTGGTTTGTAAGAGTTGGCTCTCAGAGGAGCAGTGCAAATGCCTCAAGTGTTTCTGAGTGGGAGAGGCTGCTCCGTGTGTCGAGTAGCTGGAAGATGGGAGGTGGATGAACCATCAGCAGAGCCTCAGAAGCCAGCTGGAATCCCTCGCTTTCAGGAGTCGCTGCTGTGGTTCGCATCCTGTAGTCTTGCTATAAATGCTGCAATTTCTTCTTGGATTTAGGAACAGCGCTCTGGCAATTTAAATACCATCTTGGATTTGTTTATATGTGTCTTTCTGGTGTTTGAAAACTCAGAACAACTCAGATATTTCTCCCATAACAAGCATATCTGTGAGTTAACTGGGTGTAGGTGTTGCCTAGTGCAAAGTCTTTTGGATGTAACTGCCCTTTGTAGTAGGAACCCGGTCACCCAAATGGAGCTGTGGCAACTTTTAATGGTACAAGCTAGTGGATAGGCTTCTAGGGTGAAAATGAGGGAGAGTGCAAGCTTCAGACTGTGGCAAAAGAGGGGAACGGTGAGGCAAAGAGCACTAAGGTATGGGAGGTTAGGGGGACCGTGGAGTGCATGTGACAGAGTGAGGCAGTTTGTCGTCCACAGCTCTTCAGTTAGTGTTGGAGTTATGTCAACAACAGTGCACTGAAAATGTGAACCAGATGCAAACGTAGTTATTTATGCGGCAGCATAGGCTGGAAACTGTATGTGACAAGAAGTGTTGGGGTTTTAAGAGCAAAAGGGTGAATTGCGCAACTCATGGAATGTGTGGTGTTTTGAAGCAAACCAGTGTGGAAAAGAAAATCTGAAACTTCTGTGGTGCTCTACATAAGAGGGGAGGTTCACGCAGGACCTGAAAACAAGCTCTGTGTCCTGGGTGTGTGTAAATGCCATGTCACTTATGAACTAAGCAAGTGTTTTACTCTGTTTTGTAAAGAGATGTGTCCTAAGCTAGTTTACCTCTGCTACAAAATACTTTCAGTGCAAGCGTGTCTCTGGAGGAATAAAGGCTCTTTTCCCCAGCTGCTCACTTCAACCCCTCTGGCACTCCTCTGGATTACTCTGCTCTCAATGGCAGTGGGTTGATGATTATATAAATATTTGTGTGTGTAGTACAGTAGCTGACTCAAAAGGATCATCAAACGTGGAATAATAGTTCATAACAAAATATTTTCTGAAAAGCTGCCTGAATATCATATTACTCTCTCAATTTTAGCTGGTGTGAGGGACTGAGGAAAAAATGTGGGTAATGTGGTAGGTTCACCTTTTCAAGGAGACCCTTTCTCTCTGAGTTTCATGCAAAGTGCTTGAGCCCTACAGCTTTCAATCCTGTTTTGTTCAGCATTTCCTTTGCTTCCTGCTGCTTGAAAAGCTGTTTATGCTAATGATCCTGTGAAGATCTGAGGCGCTGGCTGTGCCTGTGCGTGTGAGCCTGTGTGTCAGGGAGTGCTTGCCTTTTCTGTCCTGTAAGGAGAGTGTGCAGTGCAGTGCTTGTTTGTGCTGTCAGCATGCCAGCTCTGGAGCACTGCCGGCTGCCAAAGGCAGGCCCTCCATGTGGTTATCTTCCTGCTGGGAGAAGACCAACCTGTGCTTTTGAGGTGCCTGATGGATCTTTCCTTTTTGTAGACCACTGTGTACTGCCTCATTGTCTTTTGGGACCTTGTGACCTTCAAGAACCATCCCTTGGAAGAGAAAACAGACCATGTTCACTGGGGCTTCTGCAGAGGTGTGTGAATTCACCAAAAGGGCTGTCAAGCACTGGAACAGGCTGCCCAGGGAAGTGGTAGAGCCACCATCCCTGGAGGTATTTGAAAAATGTGTAGATGTAGCACTTAGGGACAGGGTTTAGTGGTGGACATGGTAACATTAGGTTAATGGTTGGACTGTATGACCATAAGGGTCTTTTCCAACCTAAACAATTCTATGATTCTGTGAATTCTTGGCTTTGCCAGTGTAGCAGAACAGTTTGCAAGGACTGGCAGTGCCAGGACTCTTATCATGGGTGTTGGACCCTATGGGTCGGTGTTGGTTGGATCCCTCTTGGCTTGCTAATTCCACTCTTGGTGCACTGGTGTTGGATGTGGCCATGTGTCTTGCTGGAAACAACATTCTGGCACTGAGCAGCAGTTACAGAGAAACTCTAGAAGTGAAAACTAAGCTTGGCTTTTGATTGGTAAAGCCTAACCGCAGAAGAGGAAGAAGGCTGGATGTGCAGGATTTGGCAAGATGGATACCTCGTTACGAACACTCAGCAAACTCCATTTGTTGATGAGGCAACTCCACTGAGATAAGTGTGTGCCAAAACACAACTTGGGTCTTGCTTGGAAAGGTGCAAGATGTAACTTGCTATGTGAAAGTGGGAAATTAGTTAATAAGTTCTTCTTTAAAATGTTGAACTTGGCAAATGATACCAGTATTTGCAAGGGTGTTTTTGTTAGGAATTCCATAAGAGGAATCCCAAGGCACCGATACTGTAAAATATTGATAGAAAGCCCCACTTAGAAAAAGTTCTTCAAGCTGTGCATCCACATGCACTATTATGGTTAGATTTTGGCTCATTAAGTACCTTTCAACCTACTATTTCAAGTCCTTTTGCAGAATCCTGTATGTTTCCCTTAGGCTGGCAGGTATTCTTACTACTTTCTGGCACCTTAATGAATGGGAGACAGCTGAAAGCTGTATCTTCTGTTTAAGGTAGAAGATAAAAGAATTTTATGAAACTGGGAATTGAAACTATTACTGTATTGCTCCCAAGCTTGAATATCCAGCCCTTGTTGCTTAGGAAATTTGAAAAGATCTTTCTGTTCTGGGAAGTGACTTTCCACATATTTGTGCGCTAACAGCTGCTGTATAAATCTCATAAAGTGACAACACGCTCATGCAACCTTATTTTACCCTCTTATGTGACCATCCTGCTTACTAAGTGAGGCAGTGTGTGAATATGTAATTAAAGACAGTATCATAATGCATATGCATAAGGGAGCAAAATTAAAGTTGCTTTGGCAACATACATTCTGTTCTCCCTTAATTTTTGAATTCTTGATCCTAGGTAATGACTTTTATCAGGTCTCTCCATATGCAGTTTCTAAGTGGTACAAGGGTGCTTTGTAGCATGCCAGGTGCAGGGAAGTGACACAGAAAGCTTTGATGCTGCAGGTTTGTTGTGTCACAGCTCCAGACGGACATGGTAATTGCCTTGCTTCTCCATCCTGGACTTCCTGCTCTCAGGAGCTTTGAACATACCTGGCCCTAGGGATCATGGGGTTTACTGGGCTGCTTGGTCACCTTTGATACTTCCATCCCTAGTCTTTAGACTGGAACAAGTGTCATCAAATGCCATTCCTGAGACAGGAGCTTCTTGGCTGATGTGAACATCAGCACTTGCCAGGCTCTGTGCTTCTGAGGTCATTGTAAAGCACTGAGCTGTGTGCATAAGGAGGCTGTGCACAGGGCATCTAAACCCACTTTTAGTTCTTTGCTGTCTTCGTCCTCTTGCTGCTGTCCCTTCCTGCTTCCCCGTGAATCACCAGTATCTGTGCTGGAGCTACTCTGAGGTTGTCTCGCAGCCTGTATTTATGCTATTGATTTGTAGAGCATCTGTTGGCACAACAGGTAGGTGTGTATTTACAAAGTTTAGAGGTCGATGCGCAGTTCTCTCCAACAGGAACCGCTTAGGTTGAGTTTCTGACTGGGAGCATTTGCGAGATCTGCTCCTTCTGTGGAGCCATGGTAAACGTGTGAGTGCTGGCTGGAGCTGAGCCTCTGCTGCCTGCCAGGGTGCTCTGAAGGAGCAGACCCTGCTCATTACAGGGTTGAGCACTTCTCTCCACTGTGCAGCTGTGGGAATAGGCAGAGGGAGGGCTGCCTCTCTGGGTATCTTCCAGGGTAATGGCCATAGATGTAATGCATCTGCTTGTATCTTTTCCCTGTCCTCAGCACCCTTTCTTTTTTCATGGTGCCATGTGGGTCATTAGCTGAGGGAACAGTTTCTCACTGTCTCTTTCTCCTTTTGTTTTTCTCCTTCCTCATTGCTTCCAGTCTTGGTTTACTGCCAAACAGCCTCTTGTGAAAGGGCCGCGTAATTAACCCTGTGCTAATTAACAATTTAAAATAACACAGCACGGCTGTTCATATTTAATTCTCGGGAAGCCTGGGCAGCAGCAGGAGCCCTCCCTCCACCGCCCACACCACATCACTGGGGGGAGCAGCCTGGTACGGTGGGCCCGGGGTCCCCAGGAGCCCCCAGCCTGCTGGGACTGAGGGTGTTGCTTCAGCACCAGCTGCTGCTTGGTGGTGGAAGCGCTGCTGTAAGATGACATGTCTGTCTCTGCGAAGATGGGGCAGGGAGGGGGGAGATGGGGGAGTCGACTCCACTTGTGTTCTGGACAGAGCGTGGCTGCACACCACTAGCTGTGGTAAGTGGAAACTCTTTGATGAAAGCGTGGGGGCATACAGTGCTTTCATTTGCGCTGGCCCATCCAGAGGTAGCTCGGCTCTGGACCACTGTGGCTGTTGCTCTCTCCCCTGCGGTGTTGAAAGTCCTCCAGCCAGGACCCAAATCTGCTTGGAGGGACTGCAAGATGCAGTGATGCTGTAGAGGAGTAGGGGCTTGGGTGGGCTGTGTGCCAGTGGTATGGTGAGCACAGTGCTGGGAGCAGCACTGGGATGTGAGGCCAGAGAAGGGATTGAGGAGAGCCTTTTCCCACTGGTGGGAACACAGGGAGTCTCCAGCACTCAGGCTGTTCTCTCTGTAACTGGAGTTCATTGATTTTACGGGAAACCATGTTTACAGACAGAGTGCTGATCGACCTGACAAGTTGACTTCTGCCTCCTTAAGTAAGAACTACCTTTTCTTATTGACTGTCTGATAAACAGAGCAGAGAGGGCTGGGGGTGGGGAGTGGGTGGGAGGTGTGGATCATCGGTCTGTCCTCGCAAGAACCCCCTGTCCCATGAGGGTCGATGAGGCGTGGTCTCGGATAGAGGAAGATACAGGGCCCATAATAGTGGACTAATAACTACATTGTACTCCTGCTTGGAGTCTGGTTTGCTTTAGCACAGGAATTGCTCTTTTCAGTTTAAAGGGACAATATGTGCAGTTCCCGTGCAAATAGGAGCAAGTATTCCTGTTCCTCTTCCTCATGAGCATAGTTTTGCAGGAGTAGCTCTTGTTAATAGACTGAGCAGGCAGGAAAAGCTTGAATTTGTCTAGGGGCTTAGCCTGTGTCCAGGGGCTCTGGCTGGCCATGTTTTGGCTGTGTTTTTTTTCCCCTGTTCTGTAAGGGCTCCTCTGTGACAAGGAAAGGGGGAGGAGAGAAAGATTCCTTTGGAGTAGCACCTCCTGAACTGGTTAACATGGAGTGAGTTGAGGGGAGAGAGGATAAAGCAACCCAAGGTAGAAAAGCCCACCAATTAATTCGTCAGTGCTCACAGATCTGCCTAGTCTGGCCTGGCCGGGAGAAGGGATTGGCTTTCTTGTCAATAAACAAGTCCCCAGTGCAGCATCAAAGCTGCAGTCCTTTATCAATCGCGGCCTCCTCTTCCCGCATGTTCCTGTAACTTACCAAGCATTTATTACATTGATTTTACAATCAGTCTGTTAACCCTCCCACCCCATCAGCCCCAGTCACCCTTTTGGCCCAACTGTGAGTCGAGCATCTTCCTGCCATTCAAGAGTTCTTGATGATGGAGACACTCAGATTCGTGTCATATCTCACCTAGCTGTATTTTCTGGGGTGCTGCCTGAACACTTTCTGCCTAAAAGCATCTGTGGGGTGCTCTTGTTCCGCATTGCATTTTGAGGTCTGCAGAGGTATTTCCAAAACTTTACTTGGCAGAAGTATGGGGTTTAGAGAGTTTCTTATTTTACTCTTTTTTTTTTTTTTCCACCCAATATGAACTTGCTTTAGTTTAATTTGGATTGCAGTTGTCACTGCAAAAAGTAACAGTGAGCTTGATAGAGTACGTCATGTTGTGGGAGGCTGAATATGCAGCATTAACACAGAAGGATCTGGGATCAGTCTAAAGAAAACACACAGCTAAGGACAAATGTTCAGTGGGAGAGAGCTGGTGAAGTAAGAGCTGCCACAGTGCTGTGCTGAAGTGTTTTAGCTAAGGTAAGCAAAACAGGCTGATGAAGAAGGCTAAGCCCGTTGGCAACAGGGTTATGGTACTCTTCGTTCTTATTCCACTCAGTGCACCAGGTTATTTTTATTGCAACTCAAAATCACTGTTTATTCCCAGTGCAACCACAAAGACAGCTGTGTATGGCATAGAATTCAAGGAAAGTGGGGGCTGGAAATGCAGTAAGGTAATAGTGTGTGTGAATGCTTTGGATTATTACATCATTGCATCTCCATGTCCTTCTATCAGAATCCTCACTGCGCTCACTTTGGGAAATGTTAACTTCCACCTTCATGAGCAGTTGTAAATACTTTTTCTCAAGCTTCACCAGCAGTAAAACAGGAAAAAAATGGACACATGAAGGCAAATCAGAAAAAATATAGATGCCTTCATGTGATACGAAAACAGGAAAAAAAGAACATTGAATGTTGCTCCATTTTCTTTTGCTTGAATTAACTTGGGCAATTCATTCAGTGCTGCTGTGGCATGTTACCTACTTTGCACCTTCTCTGGCAAATCTTCAGTTCTCTTTGTATTTTTTCTTGTGTTTCCCAGATATTTATGTACCAGTTGTGTGTTTGTACAGCAGTAACTGTGTGCAGCATGCACTGGGCAGGCAGACACACAGGGAAAGGTCGCTTGTCTTACAGCACACTGCTCTGCTGGAGATCGCAGGGGTCTTCCATGCCACATGGGCTGAAATCAAGCTGGAGAGCACTGGAAGCACTTTCAAACTACAATTATAATATTTGACTTTTAGGTAGTAGCGTAGATTGCCAAGACGCTGATAGTCTGTGGTGCGAGAGCCCAGGGGTGGCAGCAGGCAGCTAATGTGGCTGGAGGCATCGAAGGCAGATCCCTGAAGCCCCGAGGTGCCAGCTGGTCCCTACACAAGTCTCAGAAGGGAGTGAGAGGGTCCCCACTAATAGTCCAGTCTAGTCAGAGCTCCAGCACTGCGCCCCGCTTGGTGTATCTCATGAGCAGAAGCAGCAGCTACTTGGAGAATGCTCAGGTAAGAGCAACTTTGAAGAAGAGGTAGTCAATGAGAGAGATTTCAAGAAAGACTTAGAAAGAATTTATAAACTTTAAATGTATTACTTAAAATCCAGTCAGTCAGTTCAAGAGCAGCTGCATATTGTTAAATTAAAACCCTCCCTGCCCCGCAAACCCTTACACTGAGTATCAGCAAAAACCTTCCCCATACATATTCAGTTTGGGAATAGTCTGATGAGCGAAGTAGTACTTGTGCTCAGTTGTAAAGATAAGTATTGTGGAAGATTTCCTGTGTGGCATTGATGACCACAGATCTGGAGCGTGACTCTTCTGTGTGATGAAGTTGGCCTGTGCTTGCACAGTTGTTCCTTGGTTGTTTTCTATGGATCCTTTGCATCTGTATACGTGAGGAAATCTGTGGACCATAGGTTAAAAATCACTTTTACAGGTGAGGTAATAGTGCTTTAATTTTTGCTGGTGTTCCCTCCTGTGTGGCTTGTGCAGGAGGTCTCTATAGAAAGCTGACTATAGAAATGCTTCTTTGCAGACAGGGTTGTGGTAGGGTTGCAACTGAACTGGCAATCCCCTGCTTATTTGTGGTCTACTTTACAATGGTCCAGCTCTTAACAGTAGCAGTCCCTAATCTCTTAGGTCTGTAACCTCTAGAAAGGCACATCCTGCCTGGCTCTGTCAGGATTGCAGTGCCAGAGACGCTGACAGGGTGCAGCAAAAGGGGTAGAAATGGTTGAGAAACACCTATGTTGGCCATGTTCAGCAGCCCCTGCTTGCTGGCTGCTCGTGCTCTGGCTGAGTTCCCCAGCTCTCATTGTATTTGGTGGAACAGAAGTAGTAGGAAGGGTGTCCTCACTTCTCCTCTAGGACCTGAATCAGCTGTGTGTCTCATCTGGGGGTGAGAGGAAGCCTTTGTCTGTGTACGGAGGCTGTGCCCTGTAGCATCTTCAGGAGCTTCCTGGAGCATGGTGGGCTGCCTGCTTTCCTATCCCCGGGATGGACCCTTGTCAGATCTGGAATTTCCTGTTTGGTTTCTCTCCTGATGTGTCTCTGTTTAAACTCTGTCCAGAACACAGCAATTAAATCTCCTGTGCATGCCAAATGCTGCTGCTATGAAATCTCTGTGAGTTGCTCTGGGTCCTGTGGTCTGCCATGGAGGTGCACGTGTGGTAGCTCTGTTTTTGTCTTCTCCGAACTGGTCAGAGAAGAAATCACCCAAAAATAAAGTAACAGCAGCTGGCTTAGCGAGTCACAGAGTACCATTCTCACAACATTTTTAAGCTCCAGCACCATTCTGTTGTAGTGTCTTAACTTTATTCTTGTCAAAAGCTTTTCTGCTACATTTTTGTTTTCTGAAGATCTAAGACTTTGGGTGCGGCAGTGCAGGTCCTACACTTCCCTGGTTCAGGAAAGGTTTTGGGGAGGTTTTCACCACCTCCCAGATCCCTTTGTCTTGCCTTTTGTGTTCCTCCTTCCATTGTGTTTCCATTGCTCATTTCCAGCAGTGCATTATCACCCATTCCTGGAGACCATCATAGGGCACCAGCTCTCTCAGTCTCCTGTTTGGTCCTCAAGAGCAGGGTTGGTGGTCCTTGTGGTGGGGAAGTCTTCATGGGAACTGTCTGTCCTCCCTGACTCACCTGCCTTTCCCCTTCTCTCCCCACCTACAGGTCCGAACTGTACCGGGTGCAATGAGCGCTCCGAGCCGGCCCTGCCATGGAAGGCTGTGACTCACCTGTCATCCCTGGGAAGGACAATGGGTGCGGCATCCCTCAGCACCAGCAATGGACTGATCTCAACAGTGCCCACCTCCCTGATGCAGCCAGCAGCATGGAGCAGCCTGCAGCAGAGACCCGCGGCCCCCTGGACAGCCTGAGGGTCCCTTTCCCAGAGCACGTCCCCGAGAGCAGCGCCGCGGCTGGCCCTGGCGCCGAGCCCACCGGCAAGGAGGTGAGCTGCGGGCAGTGCGGCGCCTCCTTCGCTGGCCTGCAGAGCTACATGGAGCACCGTTGCGCCGGCGCCCGCCCGGCCCCGCCGCTGCGCGGGGAGAGCGGGAGCGAGAGTAGTGAAGACGGGGAGGAGGAGAGTGATGTGGAGAACCTGGCCGGCGAGATCGTGTACCAGCCTGACGGCTCAGCCTACATCGTGGAGAGCCTCAGCCAGCTGGTGCAGAGTGGCGGCGCCTGTGGCAGCGGGGCTCTCTCCTCGCTGCTCCCAAACTCTCTGCCCAAGCAGGGAGAGCCCTCCGCCACCGCTCCCGTCTACCCACAGATCATCAACACCTTCCACATAGCCTCATCCTTCGGGAGGTGGTTTGAGGGTTCAGACCAGGCCTTCCCGAATACCTCAGCCCTGGCGGGCATCAGCCCCGTCCTGCACAGCTTCCGCGTCTTTGATGTGCGACACAAAAGCAACAAGGATTACCTGAACAGCGACGGTTCTGCCAAAAGCTCTTGCGTATCCAAAGATGTTCCCAACAATGTGGACCTGTCCAAATTCGATGGCTTTGTGCTCTACGGGAAGAGGAAGCCCATCCTGATGTGTTTCTTGTGCAAGCTGTCCTTTGGGTATGTCCGCTCGTTCGTGACCCATGCAGTGCACGACCACCGAATGACTCTGAGTGAGGAGGAGCGGAAAATTCTTAGCAATAAGAACATCTCCGCTATCATCCAAGGGATAGGCAAAGACAAGGAACCCCTTGTCAGCTTTCTGGAACCAAAAAACAAAACCTTTCAGCACCCTCTCGTGTCTGCAGCTAACCTCATAGGCCCTGGACACAGTTTTTATGGTAAATTCAGTGGCATTTGCATGGAGGGCGAGCAGGCCCTTCAGGCCGGGGCGGCCAGTGGAGCAGAGCCACCGCCAGCGGGCGTCCTGGCCCCCGGTGCACTCCTCAACCTGGGAGGGCTGACCAGCTCGGCTCTGAAGACTCCTATTACCTCAGTCCCCCTGGGACCGCTGGCCTCCAGTCCCACCAAACCCTCAGAGGGGAAGGACCTTGGGGTGGCAGAGGGGGAGAAGCAAGAGGGGGGCGAGCAGGACAGCCTCTCGGAAAAGGCAGAGCCAGTTGAGGAGGTGGAGGAGGAAGAAGAGGAAGATGTGGAAGAGGAGGAGGAGGAAGAGGAAGAGGAGGAAGAGGAAGAAGACGAGGATGATGAGGGTTGCAAAGGACTGTTTCCGAGTGAGTTGGAGGATGAGCTGGAGGAGCGGCCCCAGGAGGATGCTGGGGCTGTGGCAGGTGGCAGTAGCAGCAGCAAAAAGGACCTTGCTCTCTCAAACCAAAGCATTTCTAACTCTCCCTTAATGCCTAATGTGCTTCAGACCCTGTCGCGGAGCACAGCTTCTACTAGTTCTAATTCTGCTTCTTCCTTTGTCTTTGATGGTGCAAGCAGGAGGAATCACTTAAGCTTTAACAATGAGGGTGGTGGAGCCAGCGTGGCAGAGGGCAGCAGGAGGCTGGACTTTATCGATGAAAGTGCCAATAAAGACAATGCCACAGCACCAGAACCAAATGAGAGTGCGGAGGGCGAGGACGGGAGCTACATCTCCCATCACCAGCATGCTGGCCCCCTCTGTGAGCTTGGGAGTGGGGAGTGCCCTTCGGGGAGCGGCGTGGAGTGCCCAAAGTGCGACACGGTCCTGGGCTCCTCACGGTCACTGGGTGGCCACATGACTATGATGCATTCTCGCAACTCATGTAAGACACTCAAGTGTCCCAAGTGCAATTGGCACTACAAGTACCAGCAGACGCTTGAGGCGCACATGAAGGAGAAACATCCCGAGCCGGGTGGCTCTTGTGTGTACTGCAAAAGTGGGCAGCCACACCCACGGCTGGCACGGGGTGAGAGCTACACCTGTGGTTACAAGCCCTTCCGCTGCGAGGTCTGTAACTACTCCACTACTACCAAAGGCAACCTCAGTATTCATATGCAGTCCGACAAGCATCTCAACAACATGCAGAACCTGCAGAACGGAGGGGGAGAGCAAGTCTTCAGCCACACTGCCGGGGCAGCGGCAGCGGCAGCAGCAGCCGCAGCGGCTGCAGCAGCCAACATTGGTAGCACATGTGGGGCCCCCTCTCCCACCAAACCAAAAACCAAACCGACATGGCGGTGCGAGGTGTGCGACTATGAGACCAACGTAGCTAGAAACCTCCGTATTCACATGACCAGTGAGAAGCACATGCACAACATGATGCTGCTTCAGCAAAACATGTCCCAAATCCAACACAACCGGCACCTGGGCCTCGGCAGCCTGCCATCACCTGCTGAGGCCGAGCTCTACCAGTACTACCTGGCACAGAACATGAACCTTCCCAACTTGAAGATGGACAGCACTTCCTCAGATGCACAGTTCATGATGGGTGGATTCCAGCTCGATCCCACCAATCCCATGGCAACGATGGCTCCATCTCTAGGTGAGGCTGAAGGGTTTTCCACCGTGTCCATGTTGGGGGTGGGGGAGATTGTGTTTGCATTCCAGGAAAGCCCTCATGCACAGACTGGGCACTGTGTACCGCATCCCTTCGTCCTGTCATTGTGGCCCCCTGTGCGATGCAGCTGCCATTGTGGTGAGTTGCCTTTATGTGGTGGCTGAGGATGGAGGCTGCACAGTGGAGACCTCTCCATTCCCCACACACCAGTTTTACTTATCCTGTGAAAATAGTTACTTTCTGGTACATTTTCTAAGAGTTTTAGTAGGGAGCTAATTAAACAGTAGGTATGGGTTATTGCTGACGTGCATAAAATGTTCCTTCTCATTGTGGAAAAGCATCCTTACTAACTACAGTGTTTCCTGATGATTTTTCCTTGGTTTGGCAAGGGGTGTGAGTAGTTTGGCAGGTGACCTTGTGAGAGGGTCTGATCTGAGGCTGGTGCTCTCAGAGCTAGATCTTGAGTTGTTTTCTTATGTGCTGTGTGTCCTGTAGAAGAAAAGGAAAGCAGGTTTTGAGAGTTGTGATGAATTTGGTGGAAGGGGTGTTGTTCCAGTGCTGAAGAAACTGAGCTGAAATGGTTCTTCTGATGCCAGCATGAGATACAGGAGGCTTGGCCAGATGGGTATTATTAAACTGGTGAGGAATTGCTAGAGAGATTATTTCTCTCATCAGATCACGAAAGCACTTAAAAATGAGCTGCCCAATGCATTTTTCCTGATAACAAGCATTCACTGTGTTCTGCGCTTGGCAGCGGGGGGGGGGGGGGGGGGGGGGCACGCCACATCCACACCCACACACTGTAGACCAGGAATTAGACTGGGAGTGGCAATAGAGGGTCATGTCCTGTTTGGTTCCTTCCCCAGCAGCTGCTGGTCACATGCATGTGCTGCCCAGTGCTTGACCATCGCAAAACTTTGGGGTGGGAGTTGGTGCAGGACAGACCCTCTGCTCCTCAAGTGTGGTAGATGCTGGCTGTAGTCACTCTACATTGTTTTTTTGGTGCTGAGAATCTTTGCACAGTACCTTGAGAAAGTACGTGAAGAAAAATATGCCACTTCATCTGCTTTCCTCTGAACTAATTCCTCGTCACTGCACTCTGCCCTCCCTAACCTTGTCCATCCATTGATGCGGTTATTACTGATGCACTCCATTACTGGTTCATTGGTCTTATGCATGTTCTCCTCTCCTTCACCTATTCATAGTGCAGCTTATTATTAGTCCAGAAGGACATGAAAGCCATGAGAGCGCGACAACACAAGATACTAAAAAAATAAAAAAGAAAACGGAGGAACTCAAGTGACTATAAATTAATTAGAATTTCCCACCCACCCCACCCCCATGATGTCCCAGCTTGCATCTTTAGGAGGTCAAGGACACAATCTGTTTAGTGTATTTTCAATGGCTCCAAGTTGCCAACAGATGTAGTAGATACTCATCTGTAATATGGCTTACATTGTATAAAGTTAGTGTTGGTGGCGGTGGGTTTCTTGGAAGGCTCCCTACTGGAGCTAATGGCATCTCTTCACTGAAGCACAGGGCACTTGGCATTACAGAAACTGGGAGGATTTGAACAAAAGCCTCCTAAAGTGCATGACAAGGCCTTGAGTGTACATGAGCTTGCCTGGGGAGTGATTTATGAATGGTACACTTGACAGTTGCAAATCTCAAGATGAGGATTATGGAGGGAGGCCCTTCCCATGTCAGTAAGCACTTGACACAAGCTCAGCTCGTTAGACTTGTACACACACCATGAACTTTGCTAGAAGTGAAGCAGTTTTTCACATTTTTACACTTCAGTCCAAAACTGGATTTAAGTAGACTATTAATAATTCAGAAGAGTCTGCCTTTGAGTTTTTACTGCATGATGTGTTCAAGAGAGACTGATTTAAAGAGAGAATTTCAGGATAGATGCCAAAAGGGATGCTTTGAAAAGTCACTATGATTAGGAGACATGGACCGTAGCAGGCAAGTGGTGGGTTCCCTGCTCTTCAGGTATTTAGTGAGCAGGAACGGAAGGTATAATTCTGCCGTGGCAGGGAGGAATAGAGCAGATCAAGAAAAAAGATCATTGGCTGCTTTCATGGAAAGACAGGTTCCTGGCAGTGTGTGTAGATGGGATTTTCCTTCTGCAGCCAGTGCTTCTCTGTGTGATCACAGGATCTGCTTGATGACAGTGAGGTGCTATTCCTGTAATAAACTCAGCATTGAGGTTGCCTTGTAAGCTGTAGTTCATCCTGATCAGGACTGTTACGAGCATTGTGGTGTTGCATTTCTGCAGGAAAGATAGTTGGGCATACACTGCCCAAAGCTGTGGTCTGCACCAGCTGTGATTCTCTGCTTTCGGAAAGGTTAATACAGTTCTGCTTGAACTTTGAGTCTTCTGCATGTTGGCTTCTCAGCAAACAAGATGAAACAGAGAAAGCTGTAAATTAAAAGGAAGTTAAAATACCTCATTTTGATTGACTGAGTAACTGTTGACCTAAAGTTTCCTTTAATAAGGTTGTTAAGCTGAGCTATGACGTAAGATCAAGGTAAAATACCAGCAAGCTTCAGGAAGAGCATAAATGTCTTAAAAACGGAAATGGAGAGCAAGGTGAAGCAAAGGTCCTAAGAAGAAGCTGGTGGTTGGTTGGTCTCTGTGCTTTGGCATGAAAAGTTGTTAGAAAAAGGTCTCTGTGTCCACATCTTCAGAGTGCTGATGTAAATAAGAGCTTGCTGCATTCATTTACTGTAAGTGAATAGACTTCAGTTCATGGTTTGAAGGGTAGGTCTGACACTTAGTAAGCATCCTGCTGGCTTTCCTTGACATGCTCTTGCACTCTCGTTAATAGTGGTTGTCTTTTCCTTGGGCATACAGAGCGTCTGTTAACACTATTTTTAGAAGGCTGTGCACCATTTTGAACTGTTGGGCAAGAGGTGAGATCTAATAATAACAGGAGTGGCACTTTCCTGGTTGTTTTTTTAACTGCCACATTCTGTTACCTACTTGTGACAGCAGTGTGCTGACCAAGCTGCAGTACTCCCACCATTTGGACCAGGGGCTCTTGACTGTTTTTATTTGGCAGGTACTATGCTCTGGCACTGTGTGAGGTAACAGTTCTTGCTTCTCTAGGTAGGCAAGAAAAAAACAAAGTGTTATGCTGTTCGTGAAATGGCCATGGAGGCTTCAGCGTGCTATTAAGAAATTCTGTGGCCTCCAAAACTCTGTTGGGTTTTTCTTGCCGTTTTCAGGGGCAGAGGGTTGGATACTTCTTCAGTGGGTGGGTAGCGAGAGCTAACATGGTCCCTTCCCAGCCTTACATGCTGGTTGTGCTTGCTTTTTTATTTGCATACAGTACTGACCAGCAGCACAGAGGAGTAGGCAAAAGGAATGGTGTGCTTAGCTCTTGCTGTGTGTTTGATGGGTGCAAGAGTTGCACCGAGAGCAGTGTGTGTTCTACTGTGTGCTTCTCTTCAGGCAACTAAAGAATTCAGCTTTTCTGACCTCTTTCTCTCCTTTTTCCTTCATGCAGTGGGTGGAGAGATCCCCCTGGACATGCGGTTAGGTGGTGGACAGCTGGTGTCTGAGGAGTTAATGAACCTGGGTGAGAGTTTCACACAAACAAATGACCCATCGCTGAAGCTGTTCCAGTGTGCTGTGTGCAACAAGTTCACTACAGATAATTTGGACATGCTGGGCCTCCACATGAATGTGGAGCGTAGCCTCCCTGAAGATGAGTGGAAGGCAGTGATGGGGGACTCGTACCAGTGCAAGTTGTGCCGCTACAACACACAGCTCAAGGCAAACTTTCAACTCCACTGTAAGACAGACAAGCATGTGCAGAAATACCAGCTGGTAGCACATATCAAGGAGGGTGGAAAGGCCAATGAATGGAGGCTGAAGTGTGTGGCCATTGGGAATCCGGTACACCTGAAATGCAATGCGTGCGACTACTACACCAACAGTCTAGAGAAGCTGCGTCTTCACACAGTGAACTCGAGGCATGAGGCCAGCCTGAAGCTGTATAAGGTAAGGGTTGGCTTTGCTTCATCTTCCTTCATTGCCCGAGTGCTGGAACAAAGGAAAATCTATTTGAACAGCAGTGGGTTGTAATCCTTTGGAGATGAGTTGCTCAGATCTCTCAAGCAAAACCCAGTCTCACTTGCATGGTGCAACAGTTCAGCCTGCATTCTGGTATCAGATGTGGTGCTTAAAGCCTTAGGCCAATGAGTATTCATGTCAAGGTGCCTTAATGGAGGTTTGTATGTCTTCTAGTACTGCATATAAATGATACTTCAGCACAGAAATTCAACAGTCACTGCTGAAAACATTACGTGAGGCAGTGTTTGCCACACTTTTGTCGGCTTTCTTCCATGAGGCAGTCTGTTAACCCATCCAAGATTCTCCACGAGCAGTTGGATGCTTTTGCTGCCATCGGAGAAGTGTGTTCATCCTGGCATGAAGAAAGCTGGGTGGATGGAGAAGGGAGGGGTGGAGGAAGAAGGCCACTGTCTCTGTTCTTTTATGTTCTGTATACATTAATGTTGCGATCAGCAAAGGGTTGGCAGGCTGGAAAAGGGAGAAGGCTCAAAGAAAAGCCTGTATAAACGTGCATGTACTTGACTGTGTGTGTGTACAGAGATTTGGAGGCACTGCAGGTTTCCATCTGTGGCAGGATTTGGCCTGTGACTACCATCTTGTTTTCTTTCCTCTTCCGCCCGTTTTCATTTGGTGTCTTTTTTATAACCATCATCCCTTTCCTGACTTGTTTCTCTCACTCATAACCCCTTCCCCTCACTGGCCTGAGCCCTGTGGGCTGTAACCCAAGAGGAGCTCCGGATACAGTAAATAGTCCTTTCACTCGTGCAGCAAAATTGCTGCAGACGTTCCTATTGATTTTCACTGGACTTAAAGCTTCACCTTTTTCTCTAATCATCCCATAATGGCTTTACTATGAACAATCAGGTACGAACTGCCATAAATCTAAGCAGCCGCATACCTTCCCTTCACACATGCTATCCCGCTTATTGTCTCCTCATTTCTCTCAGGGTTGTTTTTAATTGTTTCTGTCCTCATCCTTTTCTTCCTAATTTTTTGTTTCTGTCCTCATCCTTTTCTTCCTAATTTCCCCCAAATGTGGTGCCATTTTTCATATAGAAGTATATATACATAAACAGACTGTATTTTGTACTTCTAAATTATTTCTTTGAATATTTTCTTTATGTAAGGGGAATTTAAAACTTGACATTGAACTGCTGGTGCAGTAGCCCACCCATGTCACAGTGCACGCAGATGTCAAAACTCCTGGATTTTCCCTAGAAATGAGCAGTTCCACAAAATTCAGAGAGGAAGCAGACAGCCAGGAGCATCGTTGAGGGTTTGCTTTGAACTATGGTAGTTGGACCTGCCTAGAGTTGATGGGGAGGTGCTCTGAGGCAGATTCGGTTTTTGCCGAGCTCTCTATCGAGGTCAAGAGTGTTGTGTGATTGCTGTTACCATCTTCAGCTGGGATCCGACGTAAAACAGCAGAGACTGGCTCTAAAAATGGTCAGATTTACACATAAACCTCTGCTCTCAGATGTGCAGGAGACCTGAGAGAGTAAATCAGCTTGGACATGGGCAGGATAGTCCTAGTGAGCCTTTAAAAAGCCAGCTGAGGAACTGAATCTCTTCTGTCTGTGGAATTCAGTCTGAGGTGCAGATGAGTTGTTCAAAAGCTCTGTTATGAGTTTTAACATATGTTATTGTTCTCTTAAATACGCATTGCAGACGTTTAAAAATTGTTTGTATAGACCCCTCACCTACAGTGGTTTCTGCTGGGAAAGAAGCAGCTGGGGCTCCGAGGAAGGGTGGGGAACAAAGTGAGACCTGGGGACAGCCATAGATGCTTGTAAAGAAGATTCCTGAAATGCTTTCCTCATGCAGGCAAGAGGAGTTGTCACATTTCAGGTTTGTAAGAGACCTGGGCAGTTCTCAGCTGCTACAGCCTTGTGTTGCTTCTGACACAAAAGCTGTGAAACGCTAGATGGAGAATAACACACTTCAGAGTCATGAAGTCTGCTGAATGGTCCATGTATTTGCTTGCTGACATGTTTATAGAAAACCTTTAGCAGGGGATAGTGGATGGCTGGATTCACGGTGTCTCACTCCAGCACAGCTAGAATCAGTGTTTGAAAATACTGGAAAAAACTTTCTCTGGATCAAGCAAGCATCAGTGCAGTTCTTGCAGTCTTCAGAGGGGTTGTAACGCCATGTCTCTCTTGATAGCTGAAAAGATGCAGCGGCGGTGGGGGTAGTTCACAGAACGGTTTCTCTTCTCTCAGGCCTTGGTGTGGTCTGCAGTAAATTGAGATTGATTGGATGTTATTTTTCCTCTTGCTAATGTAATCCATTAGCCTGGCACATGCATAATCAGTTTAGAGCACAGTTAACTGGATGTAATCGAGTTCTTCCCTGCCTGCTGGAGAAAATCCTCTCCAGATGCTGCTGGGTGAGAGCGCATTCTGGGCTTATCACACACAATCCTCCTTATTCTGCCTTTTTGCCATTTTACTCATAAATCACATGTTACTGGCTGCTTGCATTGCCGAAGAGCCACTTCTTTAGTGCTACTTGCTGCCAAAAAATGTGATCTGGAGACACTGTTAGCCTGTAGTCTGGTGAACCTTTTAGTCTCTCCTGCAATGCTTCAGTGCCGGATGAGGAGGTCTGGTCTTCTGCTGCCATCTTCATCCTGCACATGGCAATAGCTTTCATCAGACCTCTTCCATGTCCGTGATGAGGGGGCATGGATGCTGCAGTGGGGGCCTTGCTTACGACAAGAAGCTGGTAGGGTCTGGTAATCCTTCCTTTCTTCTTATGTTTTCCCAAATCCCTACTGTCTCCCTAAAATCCTGCAGCTAAACTGAAAATCCTGTCATTTATCTGGGGAATGTGGCACTTGTGCCTCTCACCATGTGCTTATCTGCTCCCTGTGGCTGGTGGCTTCTGTATTCTGAGAGGCTACCTGGAAAGCAAGAGTACCATTGTAAACATGAGTGCTCAAGTTTTTGAGGTGAATGTACTGGCTTGAGGTAGATGATAGGTTTGAGGAGCCTTTGTTTCTTATCTAGCACAGCTTGGTGAGCACAGTGAGCGTGGGGCTCAGCTGCACTGGCTGTAAGCAGGGAGGCAGAGACTGTGCAAACTCTTGACAAGTGGAAGCTTACTGTAACAGAAGCTAAGTCTTGTCTCCTCATGATGGCAGAAGACTAGACCAGACTTGCAGCAGAGCAGCGTTCCATACATCTGGAATAGGGCAGGCACTAGTTCCCAGCATCTATTGCACAGGTGGAATTTCCAGAAGGAATTAATCTGCTTGAGCAAGAGCCAAGTTTGGACATTTCCTACAACTTCCTGAAACTCTTTAGTTCAAAACCTGTAATTCAGAAGAAGTTTAAACAAAGAACTGCTGAAGAAACACACTGCTGGCCAGACTGCCAAATGAGTGTGTTCAATGAGTTTATTCAGTGTCTTCCTTTTCAGTCTTTCCAAGTGCTGAGTTAACTTTTTTAGGGGATAGGCAGTCTGAAGGAGAGGATTTGGGTTACGTGATTTGGATTACCCTGCATAGAGGTTCTTTGTTAACTGGGAGATGTAGAGTGTGCAGGAAAACGACTTCTTAATGCTAGTATTCGGGATACTGGTGGTAATGAAGCTGTGTGGATCTATGCTGACTTGGAAAGAAGCAAAGATGACCTGTGAGAAGGTGAACAGGAGGTGCAGCTGCAAACCCAGCGGAAGG
Source organism: Pezoporus wallicus (assembly GCF_028554395.1). Lineage (NCBI taxonomy): Eukaryota > Metazoa > Chordata > Aves > Psittaciformes > Psittacidae > Pezoporus > Pezoporus wallicus. The sequence goes on along the minus strand of NW_026636279.1, from coordinate 280,922 downwards.
TGGTGGGAGTTCCTGGTTCACTAAGGGGTGTGTGTCTCACCTTCCCTCTCCCACAGGCACAGCAGGAGCACATGTTTCCTGAGAGCAGCAGGGCTGAGCTGGAGGAACTGCAGCAAGACGCTGCTCTGGGGTTTGGGAGCCAAGCTTTGCAGTTAGTACAATACATGAGAGAGACCAAAACCAAAAGTGTATGTGCTGTGCGGTGTTAATCGAAGAGCTGATGGGCCTGTTGGTCTTGAATGAAGCTACTGATCAAATAGGCAATTGAGAAAGCCGGTGGAAACAAAGGTAACACCAACGACACTGCAGAACATGGAGGAGTTGGGGTGAGAGTGTGCATTAACTGCTTGACTCCAGTAAAACACTGTACAATCCTTGGCAGTGATTTACATTACACAATTAAGAGCATTCAAGGCTGTATTACCAGTTACCAGACCTGGATGGAAGCTGTGATGTGCAGGAGGAAATTCAACAGCTTGCAGTGTAGAAAGTGCAATAGGAGACTCTTTTTTAGCTACCACCTTGCAAATAGTAGAGCATCGTGATAGCAGGGGATGCAGTGACTGAACTTCAAGAGGCTTGAAGTGTCACCATGAAGAAACTTGTTACAAAATCCCCCAAAATTTTTAATCCTAGATGATGCATGTAATATTGTATGAGATGTAGTTACTATAATACTCTGAAGTTAAAACTACATGAAAATGGGTGAGCTACTGTTAGAGAAATCAAAAGGGTGTGATGTGTGCAGATCACAGAGGATTTTCTTAAAAATGCAGTAGGTGCTTGTATTAAATGTATACTATGGATGAGAACAGGTTGAAAACAAAGTGCGGGGGAGACTCTGCCAAAGTCCACAGAAAGTCCAACATGATTAAATAGAAAAGTATTTCAAGAGGAGGTAGAAAAACAAAAAGGGAAGGATCACAGTATGGGCAGGGGAGGGAGGAATGAATTCTTCTCACCAGCTTTCCAGAGAAGAACTGAAGAAATCCTTGTAACATAGGATAAATCCAAGAGATGGTTTCAGACAGAGGTACCAATGAGGCAGAAGTCACTGGGGTTTCCAGGGCTCTTCACTTAAGGGCTCTGCAGGAACCTGCACGTGAAATGGCAGACTCCTCACAGTAATGTGCGCTGAGCTGAAACTGCAAAGCAGTAAGTCAGCAAATTGATAGAAACTGTAATGGGAAGAGTCTTAGTAGGCATATAGATTAGAAAGGGGAGGACAGACTTGGGTAAGAGAAGGTTCTTCAGCACTGCTGGTTTCTTGAAGCTGTCAGCCAGCCCACAGGCAGGTTCACGCAGGCAGTGGGCTTCCCAGTGTCTTTTCAAAACAAATTGAAAACTGTACTATAAAGAAGTAAAAATATGTAGACTATTAGATGTAAAGCTGAATGACAGTTGCAGAAGAACTTTGTAACACTAAGTGCTTTCACAGGAGATGATAGATGAAATTCAGTGTCAAGCAGTGTTGGAGGGATGGAGGGCAGACAGCCCTGGTGGGGATATCTGGGCTTTTCTTCCTGCTGCCCTATCATGCAAAAAAAAAAAAAAAAAAAAAAAAAAAGGAAATTAAAAAGCAGGTTTAAATTTGCTCTTCCTGCAAGTGAGACATGGAGTCATTCCCAGTCTCTTTGAAAACATTAACTCAGTGAACAGTGGCAAGCAGGGTAAAACATGGGAGCTGTGTAAATCCTTGATTTGCCTGGTTGTTGAATATTGTGTTCCATTTAGCTCACTTTAGGAAGGATTAACAACAGTAGATGAGGCCCAGAGAAAGTGGTAGAGATGAGAACTAGCTGGAGTAACTTGCGTGAAGGCAACAGACTTTGAAGTTAGCTTGACACACAGATCCAGAACAGGAGGTGAACAGGTAGCAGTCACTTTTTTTGTACAGCATATTATGAACCTGTGAATCTTGTTACCATTGGATGTTGCAGAGAGTGGGCTTACAGACGGACTGAAAAAGGAGCAGGATGGATAGCACGTCAGTGTTCATTAGGTGGTCATTGGGATGCAAGCTCCAGCTCAGGAAACTCAAATAGCAGGTAGCTGGAAGCTTTGGTTATGTACTAGGAACGGATTGTTCTAGGTGTGCCCTGTTACCTTTCGCTAATTTCCCTGCTAGTGGGAATTGCTGGTTTGTTAAAATGTGGTTTCTGTTCCTTTCTGGATTGTTGAGCTAAGAATGCTATCATTCTTCAGCAAGGTATTGATGGGAGTCACCTAATGCCAGTGCTTGGCTGACAGTAGGTGTTTCCTGTAGGACTTAAGTGTAGGAAAGCTCTGTGTTTTGTCAGGTTATAGCTTTTAAACAGGCATCTTGGGTTTTCAAACTTTAAAAAGAAAAAAAAAAAAAGGCTTAAAATTAGTGGCATCAGCGAGAAGCAAATAAAAGGAATTCTTGGCTTTTGGCTCCAAAATACAAGAGAGTAAAGGGGAAAGTGTTTTGATTTTTCTTCCCTCAGTGGTTTTTAATCAGGCTACCGTAAGTTTGGACAGCTCTCTGCACTGGCCATGCCTCTGCAGCTGCTGGTAGAGGTCTTCTCCTGTCACACAGAGGGTGGCAGGAAGCCCCGGCCACTGTCAGCACGTGGTGGCTCCACCGTCACCCACGGGTCCCAGCCCACCCTCAGCCTCCAGACCCTGTGGTGGTGTATAGAGCCCAGCTCAGCATTGCTGGAGCTACGAGTGGGTGCCGTGATTCAGCTTTCAAATACCCGAGTGATTGAATGTAGGCAAAAGGAAACATGTCTGAGGTTTGATTTTATCAAAAACTTCCATCAGTCTGTGCCTTTTGAGGTTCTTAGGATGAAGTTGCCCGCAAAGAGTCTGTCGTGCTTGTTACAGAGGATTTAGAGCTGTATTAACCTTTGATTTACTCACTGACTGCCTTCTGTGTGTTTTGGGTTTATTTTCACAAGTTTATCTTTTGAACTATTGATGCAGCATCAGAGCTCTGAATTACACTCATGAGTAACATGAATTGTGCCAGAAGCCTGGTTAAATTACAGAGCATAATGGACTTTCAGCCGATTTCCTACAAGGTCTTAAGCTAAAATTCCAGTGGCAGCTTTACTTAAGTCTCCCCACAAAGTTGTTTTTAAAGCTGGATTTTGAAACCTTTAATTCAAATCTGCCGTCCTCTAGTCTTGGTGAACTCATAATAAAAGATGTGCTTATGAACTGAAGTGGTTTTGAGGGCTAGAGTGTGCTTAGATCTGGGTTGAGCTTTGAACCTTGCTGTACCCATTGCTGAAGAAACTTTGTGAGGTACTCCCTGGTCTGCCCACACCCTGGATGTGATTGGAGGGGGACTGGTGCTGGATCTTGTGCCTAGCTCAGCTCCCTGGCCCCAGCAGCACCTCTCGCAGGCTCTGTGCCTGTGCTCCTCCTTCTTTCAGGATGAAAGAAATTCAATCAGTGCTTTGCTCTTCCACAAAACTGTTTTTCACAGTACAGTCAACTACAGGAGGAATGAGCCCCTACGATCTGGTTCTACTTTTGCATCCTGTTGGGATTTCCAAGTATTTTAATGCAAAAAACACTCACTATCCATTTAACCGTTTCAGAAAACTCCCTCTTGGGACTGTGTGTTTCTCTGAGTGTCAGATTGCTCCATCACAGCAGCCTGGCACAACAGTTTTTACCTTCCTTGAGGTATTTAATAATGAAATATGTTAATACAGGATCACAAAAATTACATTTTGTACTGCTTTTTGAAAGAGTTGAGATCAGAACTGTGGAGACACACAGCACTGCTTGCTCTGTGTTTCGTTTGTGAACTTTAGTCGTTTAGATTCTTAAAACAGTTTTCCAGTACTGAGCCATGTGCAACCAACAGCTTAGTGGAGAAACCACCATGTAAAAGCAACTTGAATAACAAATAAGAAAGACTGCAACTGGCACAGGAGCAAGTGATGGCCACAGCAGGAGCTAGGGGTTAGCCAAACCATGCAGCTAAAAGCTCTCTGTCAAACAGGATTTAGAGTTCAAAAATATTTGTGAGAATGGGTAAAAAACTCCAAATAAACAAACAAAAGCCAAGAAAAATAACCAAACAGCCAAAAAGCACCTTGACAAGCTTTTATCCTGATCTGCAGCAGTCCCTTGTGAGCAACCGCAGGTACTTTGGGCTTGGTTTCACTCTCATTCACCAGGATGTGTGGGCTCATGGGGACAGGCTGAGCACTGGTGAGTAAGAAGGGACTTGCAAAGCTGCCCCAGACCTCAGCCATTCTCTCACAGTGAGATGTCATTGCTTCAATGAGGCATCAGTGTGAATTTTGTATGACCTTTCGCCATGCGTGGGGCCAGGTTTGTATGTCTGTATGGTTCAGGTTTTTTATCCCAGTAATTTTTTTGATCGTGTGGATGAATGTGTAAATTTCAAAGCCAGATTTTTTCCATTTTGGGTGATGCTTGTTATACAGTCTTCCAGGATGAGGAGAAGGTGGTTATGGTCATCATTCTGACATAGGGCCATTGAATGGCAGAAACTCTAGCAGACCCTGCTGTGGTGGTGTAGGCTGTTGGGTACCTGCTGTTGCCCTGTACAGACGCAGAAGGTTGCTGCTCTCAGAGGAGAGTGTGGAGGGTGAGTATGTGAGGACAAGTGGGTAGGGCTGGAAGAAGCCTGGGTGTAGGAGTGATGGAGTGAGTGGGGAGAAGAGACGTGGGGGTGTTTTGTACGAAGCTGAAGCTGGTGAGTGGAGTTGCAGTACAGGGCTTGTGTGCCCCTGCTTGCTGGTGTCTGCTGAAGACCTGTGCTCGAAGTGGTTCCCCCACTGATGATCCTGTGCTCCCATCTGGGCTATCGTGTTTCTCTTTGGATAGTATTCCTGGAAGACCTAGGAAATGCTCTTCATTCCTTTTCCTGGTTGGGTTTTCAGCGCTGTGGGTAACAGTCCTGGCAGGTAACTGCAGTGCAGCTGCAGGCTCTTTATGACGAATGGCCATAATGGATGGCCATTCATTAACATCCATCTCTATCAGTGGCTTGATTTGCAAGCTGGGAAGGAGCCATGAGGTGCTTTCCCCAACCTACTCCGTGTGATGTGGTGTGAACTGCTGATTTCTATTAGGCTGTGCTAGTGCAGCCAGGCTGCATGGCACTTTGTCATCCTCTCTCCTGAGATAACGGAGCCATTTCTGTATAGAGTTTTGTAACAGTTAAAGTCCCCAAAATTACTGTGGAAGCAGCATGGGAGGTCCTATGTTTGCTATCTCCTAGGGAATTCATTAAATCACAATAAATAATGTATGCATAATACATAACCTAATACCATAATGTTATTTTGGTCCTACTTGCCAGTCCTAAAAATCCTGGCCTCACACTGTAATGTGTGCAGTCAAGTTCTGCAGTTCAAATTAGGCAATACATTACAGTTGCACAACAGGTTCTCTCAAAGTTGTGCCTTTTGGTATGGTTGGACAAGCTCCGGTAAACTCTATTGCAGCACTTTGAAGATACTTGTCTCCAGGTTATTTTGCCTCCCTGCCAAAGACTGCTCCCCACACTGCAGAGCCACTGCTGGGGCATGTAGCACAGGGAGCTCTGGGCCCACAGGGCTGCAGTGAGACAGTGGCAGTGTTTAAGATGGTAGGTGGATATTTACCACAAAGCTTCGTGATACCAGTTTGCCCCTCACTACCTCCCAGGACCACTGCTGGGACACAGCCAGCCAGTGTGCTGCTGATGTGTTAGGAGGAGCAGGCTCCAGATCACATGGCTCTGGCAAGGACTTGATGTGTATCCAGAGTAAAGATAATAATCTGGTCTTAGAGTCAGCTGATTTTTTTGGACTGCTGATCATCATTCTCAAAACCTGCCTTCTCACTACCTGATTTTGAACCCTTCCTGTTGCCATGAGCTGTGAAAAATTAGCGGTATGGATGTTGTGGTACAATATGGAAAAGCTGCTGGGATCAACTTGTACTGCAAATGCTTGCTTAGGTAGTGGTTGGATTTATGCTGGAGTTGCCATACAGCTCCATTGTTACATTGCTTTTTTTCCCCAACAGCAGAAATTAATGCTTTGATTCCTCCCTTCCCTCTCTTGTTCTGCATTTAAAGCATGGAGGTGGATTTCTGAGGATGTACCTCTCTTTGGCCGTTGATCAGGATAGTGCAGTTATTAATCCCAGGATCCTGGTTTCCTCTTTGTCCTAAGCATTAGCTCACAATTCTTCTGCTCAGCAAAACAGGCTGCAGTGGCTCTGGTAGAACAGCATTGCTGCCTCATCACAGTGTTTGAGCCTGCTTTGACTCCCCCTTGTCAGCTCAGGGGCTTACAAGATGGGGAGGTGGGGAGAGTGGCCAGGATGCTCTGATCTAAACAGGGGGAATGTAAAAATCTGGATTATATCCTGTCCTTCATCCCTTGTGCATGCCTCACCCATCCATAGTTACAAAATTCACAAGGACTGATGCACATGACATATTGGGGTTTCACCACATTTTACGTGGTGGTTGGGGTCCTCTGACCTGCTGCCACTTATTTCCCCTCAGGTGCATAATGGCCTCTAGACTTGATTCTGCCTCTCTTCATGAGCAGGCATTACAATCCTATCCCACTCACTCCTCCCCTTCTCATGCTTGGAGAACATGGTTACAAAGAAAATCACCTGGGGAAGTAACAAAGCCTATCTCCACAGAGGGGAGGCTAATTACACAGCTAATTAATCCAACAGATGTCACTTTAAATGCCTGTTTCTTTGTGATTCTGTTGCACACATCATGCTGGTTAAACAGACTTCATGGACCCTGTTCAAAATGCCTGCACAGGCTGTGGGAAGCTGCCGGTTTAGACCCTGATGTGTCCTCTTCACTCCCCGAGGTTCATATCAAGGAACAAGTCCCAGAGAGCCAAGTCTAGACTGTGCTCCAGATTCCACTTGGAGAGAAACGCCGTTTAATAGTCGCATTTCCTTTAGAAACTCTGAACGAGCAGATGTGAGGTTTGAAGTGGTTGTTTACATTCTTGCTCTAAGCATGGAGGCGAGGCAGAGGCGTTGGAAGCGGAGACCCCATCCTGCTGCGCCAGAATCGCTGCTTGGCGCAGGGAAAAGGGAACTTGGAAACCTGAGCTGCTCTGGTGGGGTCAGCAGTTCAACCCCAAGGCTGCTGGAGGGCCTGAAGCTGCTCGCTCCTCTGATGTGAATGTGGTCTGTCCAGTTCCGGTGCTATCGGGAGGATTCCCTTGCTCTGGCTCTCAGGGGTAAGAGAAAATAAATGACTGTTTCTCCAGTATCTGAACTCTGCTCATATGGCTGGGACATGTTCTGGTTGCCCCCCTCCCTGGGAGAAGGGAGCAGCTTCTCATCCTCGTGTGGAGCTGGCTGCTTGCTGCTGAAGGTCAGTGATCGCTGCGCTTGTTGCCTCTGCTGAGACTCCCCCAGCTCAGTCTCCTTCTGCATCTGACCGCCAACCTGGTGGTTAGAGGACCCTTCTGACACACATTGATGTCAGTGCTGGTGTTTTTACACACAGGCACTATGGTGTTTTCTCCCTTTTGTGCTGTTTTGCAGGCTGGTAACATCAAGGTGTAGTACAGATGCCTCAGCAGCATGTCTGTCACCCTAGGAAAACACTGCCATTGTCAAACACTGTCACGCTTCATGCGAATGTCCCAGGATGGGGTTGTGAATCTGAATTGTGATTCTGGGTGTTTGCTCTGCTGGCCTGGCCTTTTATTCCCCTTTCATACTTAGAATCAAAGGGTTCCCTCTTCTTACTGAGCAGGTTATCTTCTGGGATCAGGAGAGTGCAGTGCTAGACCAAGGCCCAGGGCAGTGTGGTTGGAGGGTGGCTGCTGGAATAGGAGAGGCAACCCCAGTGCTCTGGGTGTAACACACCAGACAGTCCTGAAGACGGCAGATTGAGCTGCCTAGTGTGAAAGGAGCAGGAGAGATACAGTTGAGGGGGAAGAGCATCTTTCTTGGGGTCTTAACATTATCGGAAATCACAGTTGGCGCACTTGATTCAGCATAATGGATGTGTTCTCATTTCCCACAGCTGATGAGGATTATATCAGCTTGGTTTAACAGTCTCATTTTCTGCTCCCAATGCACACTTGTTTTAATGCGTTTCAGTTAATGAAGTAGAAGAGAGAATGAGGTGTTACTGTTTATGTACAGACAGTGAGTCTGTGCGGAGGACTCTCGAGCCCATGCAGTCCCTTCCCATTGCTCTCAAAGGGCCGGTATTAGCTGGCGTTTATAGAAAATTTATTGGCTGTGGTTTATCCAGGTAAAATCTTTCCCAGTGGTGCACATTTCTCTCTCTGCTTTCCTTATGCATTATTACAGGCTACAAGATGTGTCGCTGGCAGCTTGTCTGTGGGCAAGGGATATAAGCAAGCTGAGATGGCCAGGAGTCATGTCTCACAAAACACTGCAATCTATTTGATACGGGGAAAGGTGCTGCAATTTACTTGGGGTAAAAAGTTCATGTATGCCATGAAGTAATTTACAGCTGGGGCATCTCATCCCTCTGATGTTCGCTGCTGTGGTGTTGCACCTAGCGGGTCAGGGCTGCTTGGTGCAGGCGCTGTGCAGGCAGGTTCATCTGCTGGTCCCTAGAAGCGCTCAGCCCGATGATGTCTGCTCCCAAGAAGGAGGTGTGCCATGGTGGTGGGACGCACAGCGCAGGCTCAAGGCTGTGCCTCCAGTGCCCTAGCGAGAGGGCCTCTGTCTTCCTGAAAAACAGGTTGTCCTTGTCCTGACAGCAAATATTTGCTGTGAGGTGGGCTGGAGCTCTGTTTCTCCGAGCAGCATCCCAGCCCTGAGCCTGCTTGCTGCTGGTGAGAAAGGCCTATAAACAGTTAATGCTGTTACCTCATTGCTGGCCCAGTGCCATGGGCTGGCATCGCTTGGCTGACAGCAGCCCTGCACATTGTACTGCTTTGAAGGTAAAGCTGCTGTTGGTTTAAGCGGGAATTAAACAATTACTGTGTCTTACTTCTCCCCACCTTCTGTGGATTGACTCTATAAATTGTCAGCCTGTTGACATTTTAATGTGAATTATGTCATATGGTATCCCCTTTGATTTCAACATGCCTCAGTTTGTAAATACACGAGCCTCTCAAAGGGTTGTGGTTAGCATACACACTGGAGGCCTCAGGGTTTTTGGTGGGGAAGGAGCACAGTGCTGTCTCGGCAGCAAGCGTGTCTGGCATGGCGTGGAGCTCCAGGCACTTGTGCAAGGGCTGCCTGGGACACCTGCATGTGCTGGGGCTCCCTGTGTGCTGCGGGTCCAGCACCCCAGAGACCCCAGCGGGTGCTGTGTGCTCCAGCATCCCTCACTGTGGGGTCCCTCTGCTTCCCTCCCTCAGCGTGGGGCAAGAGATGTCCATGTCTGCAGGGAAAAGGGGCTTCTCCACTCCCTGTTGTTGATGTCTCCGGGTCAGGTACAGAAACCAGGGGGGTGCTGGTACCATGCAGAGACGCGGGGTCTGCTGGGTGCAGATCAGCTCCTCAGTCAGGAGCAAAGAAGAGAGGGCTGGTAGCAGAAGAGCTGCACATGGTGCCAAAACTTCTTGGCAGATGGATTTAGCTGAAAGTAGCAGAACAGTGAAAGTGGTGGGAGGAAGAGCTTGTGTGGGTGAGGGAGCCAAGATAGGATTGTGTCAAATACCCATGTGGCATGGGGCTGAGTGTGTCTCACACTGTGCCAAAGCCTCTGGGTGCCCCCAGGTCACACTGCAGGCAGGGAGGTCCTGTCCCTTTGCCGGGATTCCTGTTTGTTCTCCTTGCAGCCCTGTCCAGCTATCCTACTGTCCCCCAGCCTGTGCTGAAGAGGCTCTTACCTCAGCAGGTCCCAGCTGTTTGGATCAGCCATCCTTTGTTTTTTGAAACTGACTCAAAGAGTTGTTGTAGTCTTCACGTATGTGCCATAAGAGGGAATATCATCAGGCAGGGTAAGCAGAGGAGCAGAGAATAGCTGGGAGCTCTGTTTGGGTGAGTAAAGCCTTCCTCACTTTGACTGTGACTTACATTCTCTCCAGCAAAGCCCCTGAGGGCATCTCCATTTGAGAGCTGCGTATTTAAATTGTAATACCTACAGCATTTGTGCGACTGTTCTGTAACCCTGGGGTGTTATGTACAGGTATGTCACATTAGGACCATGTTTGTATGTATGTGGTGGTTTCAGACTGCACTTGCTGGTTGTACCTGCTGATGAACATGGGGTCGATACCCAGAGGAGAAGGCTTCGAGGACAGTTCTCTTGAATAGTTCTGGCTCTTCACCTGCAGCTGCATTGCTGGAAATGGAGCAGATGCAGGTCCTGCTTGTGCCTGTGCTCTGCAAGAAGTCCTTTGAAGACGACCAGCTGTCCCAGAGCTGGTTCTTGAGCATGCTTTGACCATAGATGGGAGAGATTTAAAGACTTTGGAGTCCTTGTGTACATGGAGTTTTCACATCATGGGCCTGCGTTACGCACAGCTTTTCTCAGCCTGTGTGTGTTTCCTGTAGTCCCACAGAACAGAGACCTTGCTTTTATTGTTTTCACACCTTGTTTTTTTACTTACCTAGGTACTGCAATGCCCAGATGGATCTATTACAGTGTCTAACTCTGGGCAAGCAGGTTAGCAAGACATGAAACCTGCATCTAGGGCTCTGGATAGCATACCCCGAGCAGGTATCTTTGCAAAGAAGCTAATCCCACATGAACACAGAAATGAGAATCTTTAGGGCTACTGAACTAAATGAGTTATACATGGAATTTCATAAACAGGATTTAGAAATTTGTCATCTCTTTGCGCTTCTTTGCCATGAGTGGACACGGCTCCCAAAAAAGACTCTGCTGCTTCCATTTTATTTCTGAATTGCAGTAGTCAGTAAGTACTCTTAATGCTGATTAGTGCTGCCTTCACAGTATTCATCATTTACCTTATGTATGTTTCTACAGATTTTACATTGTGGATTGCAGATCCGGAATTGCTAAAACCAATAAATATTGTGCCAGGCTTTTCCCAGGAGTTTCTGTATGTATATGGCAAATACAAGTGGATGCAGATACGTTTGAACAAAGAGAGCACCAAAGAGCAGAGACATTTATCATCTCAGATTGTATTCTGTTTGCTTCAGTGTACTGCTACAAGCTCTGTATTTTCCGTTTTTGCAGTCTATCTTGGAGGGAATAGCTGCAGCTAATATTCACAATTCTGGTCTCTTGTGTATCCCTCTACAGAAGGATACTGCAATTGAATTAGGTTTTAGATACAGATAGGAAATTTTACACAACCATTGCCGTCAGTGCTACAACTGCACCAAAATAAAGCACTGTATGAACTCGGAAGCTAGTTTCACATTCAGCAGGCATCCAGACAGGTCCAGGGACTGAAAACCCTCTTCACTACTTCTGTTGTGCTCAGTGCTGTGTGAACCGTGGGCTGGATAGCAAAGTAATGGGAGGCGGATGTCTTTGCTTTTAAAAGCCAGGAGAGACCACTGCAATCTTCAAATCCAGTTTATTTTCCGAGCTGCACAAAGCTGTTTTGTCCTTTGGACAAAGTCCCTGCCTGTGTGCATGGTCTGCAGCCAGTGCAAGGAAGTTGGGATGTTCTGGTCCTCAGCCCCCATCCTCGGTTTCTGCACTCCTCACATGCCTTGATGTCTTTTGCTTGGGAATGAAGACTCACAGCCAGGGAAGGGACAACAGGCTCTGTCTGTTCCTGTTCTTTCAGGTTCCTTGTTCCATTTGCATGGTGGTGAGGCAGTCGTACCAACAGTGCCACCAGACCTGTCAGCATCCCCTGGCTGCTGCCAGCTCTGTACAGCCTTGCCTGCTCTTCTTTTTGTGGCCCTGAAATATGGGTTTATTTTCTGCCCTTCTGGTTAGCATGATGTTTTGTCCTGAGTGAGCTCGTGATGATGGAATAAAAAGCATAAGATCTGCTGCTGGTGCAAAATACTGACCTTTGCTTCTGAGGAGCTTGGAAATGTCTGTGGCAAGGGTGGGAGGCACTGCCAGCCCCAAGTTCTTAAGGTGTCTCGGGGCTGGGGGCTTGCACTTACTGTACAAGTGCCCGATGGGATTATGGGGAAGCATTACCCCAGTTCCTGGCAGTCCTGCAAGTCAACAGCCTGTTGTGGATAAAGTTAAAGCAGCAAACCAAATCCATCCATAGGCTGCACACTGCTTGGAGAACATGTACGTAACACGAGCCAGAGTTGGACTGCTATGAATTGTTACAGGTCATTGACATGTCCTTTCTGGTGGAAACCAGTCCTGCAAACATGTGCTGGGAGCTATTGCATGTTCAAGGACTGAAGAGATCTTCAGTTAAATTTGTAGGAGGCTGTGGGTGGAATGCTTCTCCTCACTAAGAACTTGGTGGCTTTCCTCACAGAGTAGTTACTCAGTGGTGAGGGGGAAGGAGCATTTGCCTGACTTTATATACACAGTTCTTAAGACACATTAGTTTCCTTTCAGTTCAATGGAAGCCCTCACAACCATCTTAAACATAGGAAATATCAGACTTCAGGTTGCCTTAATTCATCCCTTTGTGTGCAGGCATTATTACAGTTTTTAATTATAAGTATTTCCATACATATTTTTCCAGTAGGATTCTTGCCTCATTCTGTGAGTGAGTAATTATTCCATTTCTTTTTATCTCCCTCTTTCATTACATTGCCCCAGGCTTTGTCTAATACAATCCAAAGCTTTCACTGAATGAAGAATTATTTATTTTCTCATGGGCATTTCTGTGGTGCTGTGTTTGTGTGTTTCACAGACATTTAATGAACTTACCTTCACAGCATATGTCTGCAATCAGATGGGACTCCTGTCCTTGCGGCTTGGGTTTACTAATGCACAACAAGTGCATCAAAGGTTGTAATCTTGGCTGCCCAGCTTGGTGCCCAGCCCTGCAGTCGACACTTCTGAAGAAGGGCTGCTCTGCTGGAAGGGCTCCACTGGCTTAGTCTTGCTCCACCATTTATTTCACCTTCAAAACTCAAGGAACATTATATATTTCCTGTTTCTGCTTTTGTTCTCTGTCATACTAATTCACCTCACCTTCCTTTGGTTCTCTCTCCTCTCTGCTCTTGCATCACCCTCATCTTCAGACTATCACAGCTCCACCACCACCAGCGCTGCCCAGCTTTCCTTTTGTCGTAGCTGCTCTTAACGTGTCCCAGAGTGCAGATGGAGCCTTTTCTTTGTCCAGGACATGTCTGTGTCCCAGGCTGATGCTGAAAGCCCAGCTCAAATCAGGGGTGGTGGATGGGGAGAAGGCTGATGCTGTGTGGGATGCTGGAGAAGGGAGCAGAGCAGAGGCTGGTGCTGATCCTCAGGGCCTGCCGGCTGAGGAGGTACAGCCATACACTACAGAAGGTGGGGTTTTGAAGAGCTGATGGTTTATGTCCGGCCTATGCATTTCTGTGTTGTAGGGGTGCAGTGGCCAGGCAGGAGAACAGTTTGGGCTTCCACTGGCTGAGGTTGTGCAGAATCCTCTAGCTGATTGGAGAAAGTGGAAATAATTTTGGGTTTTTTTGATTGTGTGGAAGATGACTTCATTCTGCAGGTAATAGAGGAACCAACAAGGAGAGGTGCCATGCTTGACCTCATGCTCACCAACAGGGAAGGGCTGGTAGGAAATGTGATGCTCTAGGGCAGCCTTGGTTGTAGCGATCATGAGATGGTCGAGCTCGAGATCCTCAGGACAGTGAGAAGAGCGTGCAGCAAGCTCACTGCCCTGGACTGCAAGAGAGCAGACTTTGGCCTCTTCAGGAACCTGCTTAGTAAGGTTCCATGGGATACAGCCCTAGAGGGCAGGGGGGCCCAAGACTGTTGGATGATATAAGGATATAAGGCCCAAGAGTGTTGGTTGATATAAGGATCACCTGCTACAAGCTCAGGAGTGTTGCATCCCAACTGGAACAAGGCGCAGCAGGAGGGCCAGGAGACCTCCTTGGATGGATAAGGAGCTGCTGAGGAAACCTCAAGGGGAAAAAAGAGGCTTATAAAAGTGGAAGCAGGAACAGGCGACCTGGAAAGAATACAGGGATGTTGTCTGGAAAGCTAGGGACCAGGTTAGGAAACCTAAGGCCCAGTTAGAATTAAACCTGACTAGGAATGTGAAAGATAACAGGAGGGGATTCTGTAGAAACATTACAGATAAAAGACAGACTAGGGACAATGTGTGCCCTCTCTGGAAGCTGTCAGGAGAGCTGACTACCCTGGATTTGGAGAAGGCTGAGGTTCTTAATGACTTCTTTGCCTCGGTCTTCACTGGCAAAGGCTCTGACCACACCACCCAAGTCTTTGGAAGGCAGACGCAGGGACTGTGAGAATGAAGATCTTGGGCCCACTGTAGAAGAAGATCTGGTTCAAGACCATCTTAAGAACCTGAATGTGCACAAGTCCACAGGATTTGATGAAATCGATCCGCGGGTCCTGAAGGAGCTGGTGAATGAAGTTGCTAAGCCACTGTCCATCATATTTGAGAAATCATGGCAGTCAGGTGAAGTTCCCAACGACTGGAAAAAGGGAAATATAACCCCCATTTTCCAGAAGGGGAAAATGTATGACCCGGGGAATTACAGACCAGTCAGTCTCACCTCTGTGCCTGGCAACATCTTGGAGCAGGTTCTCCTGGAAGGCATGCTAAGGCACATGAAAATCAACAAGGTGCTTGGTGACAGCCAGCATGGCTTCACTGAGGGGAAATCCTGCCTGACCAATTTGGTGGCCTTCTATGATGGGGCTACAGAACTGATGGACAGGGGTAGAGCAGTTGATGTCATCTACCTGGATTTCTGCAAAGCATTCGACACTGTCCCACACGACATCCTTGTCTCTAAATTGGAGAGACATCAATTTGATGGATGGACCACTCGGTGGATAAAGAACTGGCTGGATGGCCGCACACAAAGAGTTGTGGTCAATGGCTCAATGTCCGGCTGGAGACCAGCAACGAGTGGTGTCCCTCAGGGATCGGTGTTGGGACCGGTCTTGTTCAACATCTTCGTCGCTGCCATGGACAGTGGGATTGAGCGCGCCCTCAGCAAGTTTGCCGATGACACCAAGCTGTGTGGTTCTGTTGATATGCTGGAGGGAAGGAATGCCATCCAGAGGGACCTTGACACACTTGTGAGCTGGGCTGATGCCAACCTTATGAAATTTAACCATGCCAAGTGCAGGGTCCTACCCCTGGGTCAGAGCAATCCCAGGTACAGCTACAGGTTGGGCAGAGAAGAGATTCAGAGCAGCCCAAGGAGAAGGACTTGGGGGTGTTGGTTGATGAGAAAATGAACATGAGCCGGCTTCAGTGTGCGCTCGCAGCCCAGAAAGCAACTGTATCCTGGGCTGCATCACAAGGAGCGTGACCAGCAGGTCGAAGGAGGTGATCCTGCCCCTCTGCTCTGCTCTTGTGAGACCTCACCTGGAGCATTGTGTGCAGTTCTGGTGTCTTCAACATAAAAAGGACATGGAACTGTTGGAAGAAGTCCAGAGGAGGCCACGAGGATGATCAGGGGCTGGAGCAGCTCCTGTATGGAGACAGGCTGAGGAAGTTGGGGCTGTTCAGCCTGGAGAAGAGAAGGCTGCGTGGAGACCTCATAGCAGCCTTCCAGTGTCTGAAGGGGGCCTATAGGGATGCTGGAGAGGGACTCTTCATTAGGGACTGTAGTGACAGAACAAGGGGTAATGGATTAAAACTTTAACAGGGGAAGTTTAGATAGGATATAAGCAGGAATTATTGTAAGGGTGGTGAGGCACTGGAATCGGTTGCTCAGGGAAGCTGTGAATGCTCCATCCCTGCTGGTGTTCAAGGCCAGGTTGGACAGAGCCTTGGGTGAGATGGTTTAGCATGAGGTGTCCCTGCCCGTTGGCAGGGGGGTTGGAACTGGATGAGTGTAAGATCCTTTCCAACCCTAACTATTCTATGATTCTATAATTTCTCACAAATATTTCTCTGTTAGGACTGTGAACGAAGGATGAGTTTGGTCTGTTGTTCCTAAATGCATCCTTGTTGTCTTCTGCCAGGGGAGGTTGTGTCATCCATCTCTTTGATATTGATATTCTTCGATTTATGGAGAGGATTAAAAAGTCGTCTTGTGTATTGTTGTTATTGTATGGTTATCTGTTGGGATTCTATGTGGTACATTGCTGTAGGAAGTTATAAAGAAGCTATATGAAAACAAGGAAATCTTCAGTCTATCACAGTGTTTGTAACTTCTCTAGAGAAAAATGAAACAATAAATACTGGGCGAGGGAAGTTAATCTGTGCCTGTAGTATTTTATCAAGTAATGTGAACTCAGTGTGGGTTTCTGTGGCCAGTTCGATTTCCCACATGGGTTTATGAGCATTATTACAAAGTTCCCTTGCTGCGCTGCATGCAGGAATACTGCCTATGATGCCCTCCTGTCCCAGCAGCACCACAGGAATGTCCTCTGGATGGCTGCTCAGGTCCTGGCTGTGGGAGCGGGGGGCCTGCAGCCAAGCCACAGCATCAAAGGGCTGTTGAGGGCGCACTGGACATGTGTCCAGCATCCTGCCTGTCCTGTTTGCCAAGAGTGGGCTGCCTACCACGTGATGGGTGCCACTTCTCATCAGGGCTCCTTCCCTCTGCGCAGAGGTGTCCTTGTGCCCTCCCCAGCACCCTCATGTGCATCTGCTCCAAGAGGTGGTGTAGAGCACAGCAGGTGCAGAATGGCCGTCAACCTTTTCCTTCAGGGCTTGGTGGGTTTTTGTCCAAAAGACTTAATTTGGGGAAAAAGAATGCCATTTTAATTTAAATTCTTAAAGCTGGCTCCACATGCATAGAAGGTTTAGGGTGGTTGCTTTAAGTCTGAGCTGGCATTAACACCAGAAGACCAAGTGTGTGTTACATGCTGTGCCTTGGAACATGCAGTGCCTCCTCTGAGAGTCCTTGCAGCGTAACATATGAATCATTCCTATGGCTGCTGGAGGAAATAATCCATCACTTGTAAGGATAGTCCTAGTCTTGCGGAAAGCATTTTTCAATCACTCAGCAGCCATACAATTACAATATGGACAACAGATTTTTATCCCTGTGTCTTTTCAGGTTCCCCCAGCCGTTTTTTATTGTATTTTATCCAGTGGGTTGCCCATATTCACAGGCTGCTCTAGTTCACCTTAGTGTTCACAGTTTAACAACTCACACTTAACTTATTATTTTTGAGTATATGTACAAAACATGTTAAAAAAGAAAACCAACTGGTTAGTGGAATCGCTGAGCCTGCTTTGGTTACTGTCTTGTCTTCACGTTCAGCTGTTCTTTTCCCGTTTCTTTTCCTGACACTGGGAAAGGTAAGGCTCCCTGAATGCCTCGGCTCCTGGCTGTTCCCAGCACTGAGAATGGAGCAGGCTGAAAGACCCAACCTCAGTGATGTTGCTGAGTCATGGCAAAAGATTTCTTGCTGTTTGTTTTAACTTCCTCCTGTTGCTGTCCATACAGTACTTTGCAGTCTCTGCTTTTCAAAACAAAGTTCAGCTTTCCTGCTGTATTTCTCCAGGGATGAAAGCATTCATAGAAAATATGAGGTGACAAAAATGTACCCTTTCCTGAGGAGCCAAATGTCATCAGTTCAGGTGTTGGTTAACTTGCAAGAGGAACCCGTCACCAAAGCACTGCAGAAACTGCTGTGTTTAGCTCAGCTCACAGTTAACATCCCTCACATCCCTCACTTGTAACAGGAGAAACAGGAGAGTATCCTCCATGTGCAGTCTGTCGGGTTCACGTTGATTAGAGGAGCACCGTGAGGAGCGGTGGATGCCCTTGCAGACCTGAGGGGCTGTTGTGGGGCCGCCTGCCGGAGCCATGGCTGGAGTAGGAGGACACAGGGTTGATGGCAGCACTTTTCAGAACAGCTGGTAGGAAATGTACTCGCAATTGTGCTTTATTTTTATCACTATAATTAGCAGGATCAATACACACACTCCTGCACTCATCTCCACATATAGCAGTGCTTACGCCTGTGCCTCCCTGGGGAGAGCTGTGGAGGTTTCAGAGATCTGGAAAATTCTCTGAAGTTGCAGTTGCCCAAGAGTACTTCTGTTGTGAGTGCAGCTCTGGTGATGCAGTAATGGGAGAAGAGTTTCATGGCTGTAGGAAGGCTCAGCAAGACCTTTCTCTTCTCTCCCTTTCATGGCTGCTCAGCCATCTCTTCTCAGCCAGTGCACACATAGTGTCCAGCTGTACAAAGGGATACCAGTGTGCTATCAGAATTGAATCATAGAAATGGAGAATGACATCTCTGACGGCTCCCTTAACTCCCTTCTCATCTCTTCCCTCCCACTGTGAGGCTTCCAGTTGGCTTTCCATCAAGAAGCTTCTGGTCTCTTGGTGCCTCTCCTGGGGTTGAAGGGCACAGCTGGGGAAGTACAGGCTTTACTCTGGACTTTTTCTTCCTCGAGTGCAGGGGAGGAACCTTGGAGATGCTCTTATACTTTAAATGGTCCCACACAGATTTTCATCTTTGGCAGTCTCCTCTAACAAATGATTAATTAGTACTTTCAGGTCTTCTGCACAATTTAAAAAGTCGTGGTTGGGGATGTACATACAAGTCAACCTTTCTTGGCTCTTGTTTTCTGTTAAACTCTGATTTTTGCACACTAACCCTGGGGGACTGTGAATATGCGGGGATGCTGCTCATCACAGCCTGCATAAACAATGTCCTCATTAAGAGCTGATGGGCTTAGAAGGCCCCATGAAGAAGTTAGCTGCCTGAGCCAAGCAGAAGCTGGGACTGTTGCCTCCCTCTGGGCTTTAGCCCCTCCTCATTAAGCAGGTCCGGGCTATTGATTGGGAGCTTGTGTTTGGAAGAGTCTTACTTACTCCATGCATTATCTTGACAGATTGATCAGACCTGATTGAGAACCTCTTAAAGGAACGAACAGCTGTAATGGGAAAGTTGGACTCTGTCATCCGTTAGGATGATTCTGGGAGCGAGAAGAACGAGGCTGACATCTTGGAGCAATTGTATTTACAATTAACATGGCTGAAAACGATTGCCTCTATTGATCCCCCCTTCCTGCAATTACAGCCCCATTGTTTACATTCCAGCACTTCGGTTATAAAAAGGAAATTCAATAATTATTGCATTATTTAAAGTTAAAGTGCCACAGAGTTTGCTGGCTACGCTTGCTGGTTGATTTAACGTTCACTAAAATCCATGCTGAGCTCTCCATCTTTAGGCTGAGCAATATTTGGCTTTTAATGAGACTTCAAGGGCTGGTGGAGCAAACCCAGTTTGCTGGGTGGCTTCTGGGGTCATTGATGGGCAACTCCAAAGGCGTTTCAGCACAGCAAGCACCAGCCTCGTGGCCAGCAGGGAGAGCATCTGTGGGCCGTAGCCCCCACCCGGGTGGGACCCCGTGCGGATGGCTCCTTTACCCTGCTGCAAGGGCCACCAGCTCTTCCTTGGTGCCTCATATATTGTTGCTGACCTGTCCCCAGGTACGCAGATCTCTACTCAGCCACCTTCTGTGTTGCTGCTGGGTTCTTCTTTGAGGAAAGTCCTTCACCTTGCTTCCTGCACACTTTGCAAAGTTGTGGCTGGGGGCCGGTGATATGATGCTCAACAGGTCTGTGCCTGTCTGGGGCTTGCAGGGTCTGCGTCAGCCCCATCAGGGAGCCAGGGGCATTCACTTAACACCAGGCAGAGCTTGGAGGGCATGGAAAATACAGAATCAGAAGGGGGCTGTAGGAACTGGCTGTAAATTGGGGCTGTTCTTCATGGCTTTCTGTGGGACTGAAGGACTTTCATTAAGTACCTGAGCCTCTTTGGCAGGAGGGAGTACTACATTTCCAGCCTTTTGGAAAGATGATAAAGATCAGAAACCAAATAACAAATCGAAATCTAGATTTGTAGCACAAAGTCTCCCTGTCCTCATCTCATGGTGGTGTTTTTAAGGGCTTGGGTTATATTGAGGAAGCTTTAGCTGGAGGTGGAGGAGTGATGCTCACCGTTAGGCTGGTCCAGTTACGACGAACTAAACTGCAAAAATTTGAGGGTATGTGAGCCTGAGCTCCACAGTTAAAGAAGCCTGCAAATCTGGAAGGAGGGAAGGGTTTTGTAACACCACTTCTTCAGAAGCAGTAAACAGTTGCAGGACATTGGTGGAATATGGGAGACCGTAGGTTCATCTTCTGAACCTGCTGAATGGGGAATCAATTTTTCCTCCTTTCAGAACATTTGTGCCCAGGTCTGTGGGCACACCAGCCCTTCCCAGGCACAGTCTCCATGTGTTCCTGCTGCAACTGCCCTGCTCCGTCAGCACCAGGAAATTCCAGCCGAGACTGCAGGTGTGAAAGGAGAGCAAGACGGATAGGGCAGCGCTGACTTTTATGGAGTACTTGGAACAGGCTGGGCTCAGACAGCTGCATCCACATGACTTTCATTAAAAATTCAGATTCTTCTCTTGTAGGGCTGTGTGATTTATCTCATGCAGATCAGAGGCACATGGGGGCCAAGAGGCGCTTACGAGGTTTCTGAGGTCTGCTGCAGGGTTTGGTCCCTTTCCACAGCAACCTGTAGCCTCCCCTCCAGCTCTGTCAGAGGGGTTACCTCTCCACTGGCTCCCCAGGCTGCGCTGTCATAGGCATGGCTCGCGCTGGCATGTAGAATGTTTCCTGCAAAGCCTCTTAGTAATTAACCATGTCTGATTTCACCCTGAGGACGAGTCAACCCCTGGGCATCCTTCTGTGCTGTGGATGTGCTCACAGGGCTGGCTGGGCTCCAGCAGCTCCTCCTGAGCATGGAGGATGTGCTGGCTGCTTCCACCGTAACCCCGAGGGGCTCAACATCTCATGTAGCCTCTGTGCTGCTCCCAGGCTCTGTGTGCCAGTGTGGTGTCAAAGGGGCCCACAGGCTCTGAATCTCATTACTGATGCTGGTCAGACGTGGGTGCAGACAGGGAGAAGTAGGAGCAGTGCAGGCCTGCAGTGGTGCTCCCTTCCATGGCTTTTGTAACCCTCCAGCAGTTTTTTTGCTCCTTCTTCCTCAGCTGCATTTCTTGGATCTTTTAAATCATTGTTCATTTTACCCATTCTAACAGAGCAGAGGTCTTGCACGGTTCAGAGGTAACAAGAATGCTACATGGGGACGAAGCCTCCTCCAAAGATGTTCAAGACCAGAAACTTTCTTGTAGAAGCTCCTGGTAGTCAAGTGGCTTCTGGTTTCATGGAGGATTGTCTTGTAATGTGAGAGCCAGCTGGAGAAGGAGATCCAAAGTGGTTTGGAAGAGATTTCATCAGGCTGTTTCTCAGTTACCCATACCTCCCCCTGGCCTTCCTGAGGATTGATGTTGGAAAGTGGGAGGGATGTTGGTGTAAACACAGGGGGATGGACTCCCCTTGGCTGTCCCCATAAGCACTTTTGCCCAGATCCTCCGTTCTGTTGGTTCGGGATCTGGATCACTGTGCAGCTGGTGATCCTGTTAGCCTCTGGTGGTGAGGAAGGGTTTCTTACTTATTATGGCTGGTTCTCTTGTTTGCTGCACAGAGTTCATGAGATCATTTTCTCACTTTGGGTTTTGGCCCCTAGGCCTGTTACTTCACCGGCTTTTCCTGCCTGCAGACACTATGACACGTGTGGGAAGTCCTTGTGCACCCCGGCAGGGAGCAGGAGAGCCCAGGCTGCTTGTCCTGGGGGG
This sequence comes from Pezoporus wallicus, assembly GCF_028554395.1. Classification (NCBI taxonomy): domain Eukaryota; kingdom Metazoa; phylum Chordata; class Aves; order Psittaciformes; family Psittacidae; genus Pezoporus; species Pezoporus wallicus. Next base: position 259,293 of record NW_026636279.1, on the reverse strand, counting down.
CATTCACTGGGTTTCTTTCTACTACTTGTTCTCATTCTGAGGTCTGCAAAAGGGGGATGTCCTCGAGCCTGTAGAGAGCTTTGTCACGTGTTCTACTGCTTTGTGGACCATTGAGACTTCCTGAGGGTGGAAGTGGGATCTTGCTGTTTCGAGAGATTGTTGGTCTTCCAGCTTGTAGACCAATGGCTTGTGAGATGCCCTCTGTTGTCAGTGTGAGTTTCTCCTTAGGGGCTTTTAGGGCCCTCCAAAGGGGAGACTTTATGCAAGATGAAGTTAAGATTGCATAGAAATTGAGCCTTTTTTTCGAATGAATAATAAACATCAAAAGCATGAGATAGTTCAAAGCAGTTATTGCGTCTCCCTGGTGAGCTAGGGTTACAGTTCAGATATCTGCCAGAACAGTATCTGACCCACTATGCAGAGCAAACAGGGTTTGGAAAATAACATTGTGCCTTCTGGCAACAAACTGCTATAGGGAGGATTATCTGTTCAAGTTACCGTGGGAAGCGGGCTCTGCACACAGTGGCTGTAAAAAACTTAATACGGAAGAGGTTTGGGGCAGATACAGTTTTGATATCTTTAAAAGACATAACAAAAGTTTCTAGAAACCAGATTAAATGTTGAACATTAACTACAGTAACACCTACAAAGATATTCAGCAGGAGAGTTCATTACTTGGGTAATAGCAGCAATGTGGATCCTCAGTCCTCGTTACAACAGTCTCATCTCTGAAGAACGTAGCCTGAAACTGTGGCACAGGGGTGAGGACTGCCTGCAGTCGGATTAATACAGCTGTTGCATTAAATTCCGTGATTACTGAAAAATATGGTGGGTGAGGCAGTGTTAGATGGGGAAGAGAGCAATGTTAAAATAAACAAAGTTTGGAGTATATGAAGGAGGTGGAGAGAAAGAAGTACTGAAAATAGTGTAATTCCTTTGTTTAAAAGTCAGATTTCTGTAGTCATGCTGCGAACATTTATTATGCTATTATTTATTAGAAGAAAACAATTCCAAGCCAGATGTTAGAGAGTGAGGGCTGGAAAGTCAGTTCCCCAGCCCAGTGCAGGTCAGCGTGTCCCAGCACACGTTTGCTCGCTCATGCTTGTGCCTCTTCTACATTCCCTGATCTGTGCCTGCATGCTCTGCACCCTTCTCCTGCTGTGGCTGATGCTGCGCTGGTGTGAACACCACCGGGTGCCCTCACCTCCCTCCTCCAGGTCTGATGACTGGTGCTGCGCAGAGTGTGATCCCTGGAGGGTTGCTTGCTGCCTGCTGGCCCATGGCACTCTTGAGGGTGTATAGGCACAAGTTGTAATTTTAATCTTGCTTATTTAAATTGTCTCTATGTTCAGACCTTCCAAACATGCTGACTTCTTCCAGCCATACCTAGAGGAAGGGGGAGGTCGTTCTGGATTACTCCCTAAACTGGCCCAAAATGCTGTGTGGGGACAAATCATGTGGGACAGGGGTGAGGTCACCCTGGGGGGCACAGGGCAGAGCGGCAGTGAGTGGCTTTTGATATTGAGATGAAGTTGCCAGACCTGAGGTGTTTGTAACTGGTGAGGAGCTGGTGTTCTCCCAGGAAGGGCTGTGAAGGTTGGGGACAGGCGGTGCAGGGGTTGTGGCAGATGGAGGAGGTGAGGTCTCTGGGTGGGATCCTCCTGCCCTCGTCACTGTACAGCTTTGCCTAGAGACCCAAGCCCTTCCCAGATGGAAGATGGGCCAGATTTCGTTTGATTTGTGTGTAGGGATAGGTGTTGGGAGCGGCAGAGTGTTGTGCTGCGGTTAGTGTACATACAGGAACAGCCCATGTCCCTCGGGAAGCTGTACTCGTGAGCCGTATGGCTTCCATCAGAGCGTTCCTGTCTGTTTCTGATTTAAAGTGGAGCTTTGACTAAACCTGATCAATATTTTGCATGCCATGCGTGAAGAACCAGATGTTGAAAGTTTCCTATCATTGAGAGGGAGGGGACAAACACCCCCCAGACTTGCAGAAATCAATGTTCTCTGACAGAAGTTGGTTGCTTTTCCTAAGAACGGTATATTCTTTTGATTTTCAAGTTGTTTTGTCTTCTAACAAAGTTCTGGTTTAATATTTTGAATTTGCTTTCTGTGATATGGATAAATTTTCACAAGGGGAAAGCTTTACAGTGTGATGGACAATAACTACATGTATTTGTCCAGTGTCTTTCCACCAGCTCACAGCTTGTACTTTCTCATTCATCATGTTGTCTTATTCTGGCCTGCTCCTCTCATCCATTGGAAGACTGACATGAATCAGAGGTGGGCATGTGATGATGTGCCATGTCCAGGGTGGGCTTTTTGCACCATTGGGCAGGACAGGCAAGTGAAGCTATCACAAGGGATATTTGAACATGTGTTGAGTGGAGCAAAAGAAGACCAGAAAATAAGACACATTTATTAAATAGTTTAAAACAAAAGTTTTCCTAAAATCCCTTTTTAAATGGGAGCAGTACAGACTGTGCCTCTGGTTCCCACAGAGACCATATCTTAGCATTTCCTTGAACCTGGAACCAGATTTTTCTCTAATTGCTCACCAGGGGTTTCCTCTGCCTTCTTGCAGAAGCTGCTCCTGAGCCCATTGGCCCTGCCTAAGCCTGAACATGGTGTCTGCAGGATGGGGGCTTCCTGATAGCTGAAGGACAGGGCTTTCCATGTGTCTCCTGGAGCGAGACCCCCCAGCCCACAGCACGATGGGGTGGAAGGGAGGTTTTATTGCAGAGGTTTGACCTAAGTGGGGCAGAGCAAGGCTGGTTAAGTTGGGCCATGTGGGCCAGTCACGTGGCTCTTGAGACCAGCTCGCTAACCTTAGCCTTTTATGTCTTAAGCCATTTCTCTTTTTCTGGCTCAGGAAGAGGGTAATGCATGCAAACAATAGAAATGAGATGAAGAAGAAGTTCTTATGAGGGAAAACAGCAAAAAATCTTTTGAGGGCACCAGTGGGATTAGTGCCCTAGTGGATTCTTCAAATATTACAGTGAATTTAATTAAATACATTGTGATCCCAAAAGAGGCTAGTCTAATTAGCCAGATCTAGAATACATTTATTCTCTTCCCTCACTCTTCCAATCAGAAGCCTCAGCATCAGCTCCTATCCTATTTTTAATCATTCCTAGACTCAGAGGGCTCTCCTTCCTCTGTGTTAGCTAAGCACACAGCACTAGGTAATATGTGTCTTTAATCTTATCTTAGCTGTAACTGAGATAATACACGTCAGAATTTTTACCAGAAGGTTCTGGCTGCACGTAGGCAATATTTTTGATTGACAAACCTTAAGAGCATGTCGAAATCACCTTATTTGTGTGCCTTGGGCGAGGTGCATGCTGAGGAGGGAGTTTCATGAGATGACCTAGAAGACAAACAGAGGTCTTGGGGTTGGATGGTGGGAGCTGGCAGGGATTGTTGCAGAGCTGAAATGTAGGTTTGTGGTGGAAGCACCAAATGGTCTTCACTCAAGAGTACTTTGACTTTGGTATCCATTTGTCCTCCACTTGAGATAAGCATTACTGTGAGAACTGGGACAGTTACTGTGAACTCAGCCCTGCAGCTGCTGCCACAGCAGCCAGCATAGCCGTAAGCACTGAATGCTTCCCTTTGCTTTTGAGAAGTAGTTGCCACATCCTTGAGATCCAGGACATAAACCAGCTATTTGTTTCCCTAGCATGAAGCTCTGTGCCAGACAGTTGATAGATTTTGGTATAGATAATCCAGGTATAATACTCTTGAATTAGCCACATTTGCTGCAGTAGCACAGCTTCAGAGCGGGGCAAGGGTTTTCCAAGTGCTAACCTCTTGTGGTGATATCTGGCTGCATGCTCACCATAGGCTTCTCAATTTGGACCGCTGACACAGCCATCTTCCAGGCCAGGCTGCTGCTTTCTTCCAGATCCAAGGGAGTAAAACCTAAATGTCAGGTAACGGAGTGCTGGGTGATGGATAGGATGCACACACTCCATGTTCTGCTCCCATACACTGTTCCCAGGACCTGTCAGTCTAATGGGTTTGTTGTGTTCTAGGACTGCTTTAGTTTTATTCTTCCTAGTTTTCAGTGAGAATTTATCACATTTAATTTTATCTGTTTGACATGAAGTTGGGTCCCCTCCCTGGATAAGCTTTAAATGTGAAAGAATTAACCGCACATAAATTGTGAACAGTTATGTTGGATCTGCTGTTCTCTTTCAATGAAGATTATCTTGCCCATCTTGAGTTTTGCTTCTGTGCTTATTTCAGTATGTTATGTTTTCTTGCTTCTAAGCAGGAGCATGTGTGGTACCTTGAGAATAAACAGGCTTGATCTTACTGTGTCTTCATCAAATTACGGTTTCTTACTTAGTTCCCAGGTGGCTTTTAGCAATTTACAATGGACTAACCCAGGGAGACTGGAGGTGTAAAGGAAACTCACATCTCTCTACTTTGTTCTTCACAGCACCTTCAGCATCATGAGAGTGGGGTTGAAGGTGAAAGCTGCTATTACCACTGTGTCCTCTGTAACTACTCCACCAAGGCCAAGCTGAACCTTATCCAGCATGTGCGCTCCATGAAACACCAGCGGAGTGAAAGCCTACGGAAGCTGCAGCGCCTCCAGAAAGGTCTTCCTGAAGAAGAGGAAGACCTGGGACAGATCTTCACCATCCGGAAATGTCCGGCAGCTGAAGCTGGTGAGTGCTGCCACCCTTGCATGCACAGGGTTGGGCTCCTGCCCCCTCTGCATCACAGGATTGGATCAGGAGCATCAGACCCTCCATGCAGTTCTGTGGCAAGCTTGGTGACTTTCTTGGTTGTCTTCCCTGCTGTGGGATGGCACTTATTGCCTATTAATAATGTGTTATGGAAGTCCCAGCTACCCTGAGGTAGGACAAGATCCTGTTGTACCTGCAGCATCCAGCATTCTTTTGCCTCATGGGGTTTGTGGGTGGTAGCTCAGAAGCACCAAATATTTACACACGTTCTTTATTTCGTACTTGTAAGTGAAATATTTATGAGTGTCTAGAGATACCATCACGTTAGGACAACTCTAACAAACTATGCTTTTAGTAGAAGTTTTGCAATGCATCAAGTGATATCCTAAGCACCAGTGCAAACCCATCCCAGTTTTTTCATTGGTTTCTAATATTTCAGCCACATTAGATCATGAGGAAGATTGAAAGGGGTGGGCAGGAGAAGGGGCAAGTGTTGGTCTGTTTTCCATGTCTCCTCATGAGATAAGGTGGATAAGGCAAAGGGCTTGGGTGAAGTCTATGCTCATACAGAAAGGACAAATAACTGGAAAGGGATTGCAGCTGTGAATCTAGCAAGAGAAAAGGTGCCTTAAAGGGGACAGTTAGGCTGGCCAGAACAGAAATTGTACTTTGTTTAATAATTTAAAGGGTTAAAAATATTTTTATGTTACGAAAAAGCAAGATCTGGTAAGTCCTGTGAAGAGGGAGGAGGAGGAGAGCCTGCCAAGCTGGCTGGTACACACACTGTCAGGGATGTGGAGATGCTGGAGCTGGGAGGATGCCAGTGAAACCCTCCACAGCCCTCCTCTGTTTCAACCAGGACTTCCCTCCAGGACTGGATAAATCTCACAGAAAAGTGCCCTGAGGAAATGGCATTCCTCAAGTAATGGCTTAGAGACAAGGAAAGTGATCTTAGCTTAAAGGCATTGAGAAAGGAAAGCAGCACCAGCTGGAGGAAAATACATGTGAGTCTTAGAAACGTCTTTTCAATTAACACCTGGACTGCGTTGCTGTTACACATGTTAGTAACAAGGATGTGAAATAGTTGCAGAACACCCAGAAAGTAAAGCAGGAGAGTTTTCAGTAAGAGGTTAAATTCAGTCTCATGGAAAAAAGTGACCTATCTGTGTACTCAGCAGAGTAGAGGGCATGCAACACACTTTCCCAAAGGTCATGGTGACAGGGAGAGCATGTGGTGGTTGCCACACCATCCAGAGGGGACAGCAGCTCTTGGAGCCATTCCGCTTCTCCACTGCAGAAAAACATTCCAATTCTGAAAGGATATGTTGAAGTGTTTTATGGTTTATGAGTTTTCTTAAAAGCAAAAGGAACAGAGAGGACAAACCTTCTGTGCCCTTTTGTGACACACAGAACAATCCTGGAAACCTTTGTTTACTTTAGAAATTTGTGTTTACCGTGTCTTTTACTTCAGAAACTTTATCTTTCCTTGTATGTCTGCCAGGATTATGACATTGCAGGTACTAAGAGTGCAGAAGCTGACTAACTTAGAAGGACAATAGTTTTTTGACCATTTAAAAAGATTATTTTTTTTTTGTTAAAAGTCTTAGTAAGTCACTGCAAGGAAATCTCATTTTTAAAATATTTTGATTTTTCAGTGGCCTGAGATAGTTCCCTTGAAGCCTGTTGGTTCTTCAACAAAAACTGACAGCAAACAAGACACTATTTCTTTATCATATTTTATTTCAAAGGATAAAAATACAAGGATAAGATCTAGAATACAAAGAGGGAACCTCTGATCTGTTTTGGAGGTTGGTTTGACCCAAGATATTTAATCTCAAACACTCTTCCAGCCCATTGTTGAGCAAGGCTGAGCAGACACACCTCACTGGTGTGGTGATGGCCAAGGCACAAGGTGCTGGACAGGTTGTACCTGCAGTGATGGGAGTTGGCTTTGAGAGAGAAGCTGCAGTTCTCCCATAGGGGAAAATGGGCGCTTTCATCTCCCATTTATTCTGATCCTGTTGAGGTATCAGAGCATCAACTTGAATATACAGTGGGGTAGTCCCAGTGCCCCAGGCTAGTGGCTGGGCTGAGGACATGTCCCAGGGCAAGGCACATCAGGATGCTGCAGGGGTGACATCCATCAGGGGTGGCCTCATGGCAGGCAAGATCAGCCTCATGAAGGGCACAACAGTAATGTGTTTCTCAGCTTTGATTTATTCAGTGTAATCATTTCATGCGTAAAAAATCTCCCTCCAGAAGGCTGATCCTTCCTTTTTTCCTGTGAGGTTTGAACTCACAGCCTTGTTTTCCTGTAGTCTTGGGTGTCAGCGATGTGTAGCAGGAATATGCACATATCTGGCCTTCAGTTCTCTCTTGTGACATGTTTGTTTTGTCTTGGTTTTGAACTCTGCTGGTGTGTTTGGCTGTTCCAGCCATTCAGGAGAACAGCCCGTTCTGTGGGGCTTCACCAGCGGGTCTTCCAGCCCCGTGCTGCCAGTGTGGGGCATGCACATCCTCTGTGGTAGGGCTGCACTTACAGCTGTGTGCAGCTGGCTCGCTGCTTTTCTTCCACCTATACAATACCTTGGTGTCTCTGCTGTATCCCTGTTGCATTTTTACTGTTTTGTTTTTTTTTTTCTGAGGGCTAGGTGACTTCCCTTGCTACGTTTTGATAAGGAGCCTCTGGTGGTAACAGATAACACAAGAAAGTCTTCTCTCTGTTTCGCACACTTTGAGCAGAAAGTGCTTTTCTGATCTGTGACACACCTCTGTCAGGGACCCAAAGGGATGACAGCTTTTTTGCTGTTTTGCTGCATTGCAAGTGCAGGGGTTTGTTTTGATGCTGCTGTTACTCCCTGGTAATCATCACTGTGATTCTCCCTCCCCTTCTAGTTAATTATATTTGTTTCTAATTCTGTTTCCCTACACGTACAATATCAGCTTGCCTTTTTCCCCCAAAGTGAATAAACTATTTTGTTATCGCTGCTCCTTCTGAGAATGTTCAGTCCTCAGCTTTTCTACCTTCTTCAGAACTCTTCCCTGGGATGTGGCCCAGCTCTGGGCTGGCTGCCTAGGGAGGTTGTGGAGTCCCCATCCTAGGAGATGCTCAAAACTCAATGGGCAAGGATGAGGATGAGGTGGCTGAGCAGGACCATGACTTGTGCCTGAGGAACTGCAAGTTCTTTGGCAGGGCTGAGCTGGCAGAAAACCATGCCCTTCTTATGCTGGTCTGTCTTCTTGCTGGTGTAGCTGTAGGTTCACCTCAGCAGTGGTGTGAAACAACATCCTCTGGCTGCTGTGATCAAAAGCAAGCAGATGCAATGGATCATGTTGTTAAGGGGATGCCGAGTTCCATGGGGATGGTAAGATAACAGCCTGTTGCTGCTGCTGCTGCTTCCAGGGCAGACCCCCAGGCCAGCTGTTACCCAAAGCAAGGTGCCAGCACATGCAGCCACCATCACTCCTGCTGCTGCTGGAGACCTTTGTGGCTTTGCTGGAAATGTTGAAGGAGTATTTGCCCTTTTTTTCTTTCCCTAACTTCAGCCAGTTTGTGCCAATTTCCTCATCCCCAGCTTTACATACAACTGCATCTCGCAGTAATGAAAGGTGGCTCACCCCTCATTCCGCAGCCTTGTGTTCTGGGAGTGATGGAGTTGCCTTGTCTGCTTCCCACTCTGTCCTGTTTGCTCAGTGGCAGGGAGGAGATGTCAGGGTTAAATGCTGTGTCTCACTGTGTGTACGTACTCCCTGGTGTGTGCAAGCATGTAGGAAAAAGCATCACTGTCTCTGGGGTGGTGTGTAGATATTTTCTTGTATAGATGCATCTCAATCTGTTGGAAGAGAGTGTCTGATCATACCTTAATTAGTCCTCTAACAATCTACAAAGGTCAGTGCCAATTGGATGTTCATTTACATTTGTAATTGTGATGGTTCTTGATTGCACATTAGTTGCAACTCCTTCCCTCCCACCCCACAGAAAACACATGCAGCAGCCTAAGCAAGAGCCTCGTAGACACAAGGACTTTTGTCTCTGCTTGTGGCAGCCGCACAGCCTTGATTGAAACTTCTGTGTCTTTTGTGGAAAAGAGCTTTACAAGCTGCACTACAGTTCCAGTAAAGGGATGATGATGAAGTTGTTGGCAGGGAAATTATATGGATATCAGGCAAGAAACCCAGTCCTCCTTGAATGGCATTAATTAAAGACAATTAAACTTTTCTGCTTGCTCTAAGAAGTGTGCTAATTATGGAGGAGACAGGGAAGTAAGCCCAAGCTGGACATTCAGTCCTTTTCTTGATCAAAAAGAATACAGCTTTAGGGCTGGGGGTTTATTGTCCTCCATGGGTATTTCTGGACATATATTGCTGTAGTATCTGGGCTGCTGGCAGTGCAGATGTCAGCCCCTTGCTGCAGAAGCATCTGTATAACGCTGCCCATAAGCTAATTGATTTTTAATGATGGGGTTTAGAGAAGAAAAAAAAACAACAACATAATAAAAACGAAAACGTTCTCAAGATGTAGGGATGGATGCACTTATGACTCATTAGGTAATGACAGAAATAAGAGTGAAACAGCCTGCACCAAATTTTCATTCTAGCATAGAAAGTGACTCCTCCTAGAAGGTCTGGAGTACAGGCAGCCTGGGTTTCTATACTCTTTCCACTGTGCAGGACCAAGTCCATCAGGTGGATGGGTCAGGTGGAGCTGAGGCGAGAGACCGCCTAGAGTTTATGATGCCCAGGAGTTTCATTTTGATCATCCCTTCATATGAGTCCTGAGTTTGTTGGCATCTCTGAAGGGAAACAGAGATTTTGGCAGATGTAAGTGCAGAGGACAATTTGTATGGCCAAGGGATTGCGTTGGTACAAGGAACACGTGCAGTGCCTCTGTGGCTGGTGGAGAGGTTCCTCTGGATGGCACAAGCAGCCGAGGCTGCTACCACCCTGTATTGCCCAGGGCAGGAGCAGAGCCATACCATTCATAGTTTCTGCAGTAAAAATCTGCCGGATATGGACTGCAAGGGGATGCTGCAGAATCCCCATTTCACCCCAGAGGACCAGTCCCCTGTGCTGGACATACTGTTTCAGTAATCTTGCTAGTCTCTGCCAAATCCTTAGCAGCCATCCTCTTCCAACATACAGAGTCATTGTTGGGGCCCTCGCGTGTGAAGGCTGAGGTCAGGCTCTCGGGAAGCCCTTGCTAAACTCAGCCAAGTGCAGTGAAAAGCCCCTTTGTCTGGGCAGGAAAGGGGCTGGAGCGGGTGTCAGCAGGAGGATCCCTGCTGCCCATCTTCCCATGCCCAGCCATGCTAGAGCATCCTTGCTGCTGTCTCTGCCAGCAGACAGGGAGGGACCAGCCACTCTCCCTGCTCCAGGCAGGTTGGTTACAGTTAGAGGAATATCTTTACTGTAAAGCTCTGTTCCGGTGCCTCACCCCCCTCTCTGCCTCCCTGGGCAGAGGTGATTATAGTGTCCGTCCACATCTTCCTAGGATTTCAGTATTCGACCTTCCAAAGCGATGCAAACTGTGGACTGAAATTGTGATGTGGATGCTTAAAGAAGCCAAGCATGTAAGCAGAAGTGAGGTATAGCTTGAGCACTGCCAGATGGGAAGACCCTGTGTGCTTTAAAAATAGTAGTTACCCAACTCAGCTTGTCTCTGCTTGTGGTGTTTGCCGACAGCTGGATGCTTGTATAGTGCTTGCACCTCTGTTTTCACTCCTCACTTTGCTTGTGTTCCTCTTTCTTAAATGCAGCTGTGTAGCTGTACCAGGGATGTGAAGGAGAGAGGTGGTGGCAGATGGGCGCAGAAGCAAGTTCCTGTATGATCATGAGCAGATTTGTTCATGGAACACTCAGGATGTGGTTTGCAGTGTGGAAAGGTTTCTCTTAGACAAAAAGTTTCTATTTAGCAGGAGAGAGGCTTGATGTTAGCCACATTTGACAGTTTAAATATGTGACTTGGAAGTCTCACAGCAAGAGTTATATTCTTCCCCAAGGCTGAGGCATTGCTCTCTGAGTTCTCTCTCCTGTCCAGGCTCTCCAGTTCTCCACCTTCCCTTCGTGGCTGTGCCCTGGCCTTAGGAATTGTGATCAGCCCATCTGTAAAATGGGTGAAACAAACTGTGGAGAAAGGCAAAGGGGATCTTCCACAGAAACCTCTTGTGAGGGAACCATACTGTTATTTTCCTACCTTGAAGAGTGGGCAGCCATGCAGGACATTTCTTATTCACAGTCATCAAGCATGGAGTAATTACTGATGTAATTTTTTACAACAGGGACATGAGATGCTTTTTTGGAGTGGATTCTTCATGATTGCAGGCTCTATACTTCCAATGGAACTTTTGAAATGAGAACTGGTAATGCCAGATTATATTCCTCCCTTTTTGAAATAAATTCACTGAGGTCTGATGTCTTGCACTTGATTTCAATTAAAGGAAATGTGGTCATTGCTAATACTGGAGAAACATGCGTGTTGCTCTCCTACATCTGATAGAGGTAATGGAGGGTTTCAGGAAGGAATAATTAGTCTGCTTTCATAAGCCTCTCTTCACTTTTCTGTGGGACTTAATTGCACACAACAAAAACTTCCCAAAGCACATTACTTGCACAGTATATGGAAGGAGAACACACAGAGTTTGTACTACAATGCCTACCAACCAAAAGCGTGCCCCAGCTCTGGCCTTGCTGGCGATGCACAAATTTGTCTGGGTGGAATGCGTGGCCCTTGAAGGGGGCTAGAGAAGAGCAGTGTGCAAGTTGTGTGCTGAGGGATGTGGTGTACAACTTCACACCTCATGCAAGTGAGAGTTCCAAATGATGTTCTTCATGCCATCTCCTCCCCATCTCCTCCCACTGCCCTTCCTCTTGTGGCTGGAGAACCTGCTCTGGTCTCGTGCTGTTGCCAGTCACTCTCTCCTCCTAAGAACGAGATTCCTTCCTCTGGTGTTTAATAGCTAACCTCGCCTCACATGTTTCCTCTTGCCATTTCCAGGCTTGTCCTTGATTGACACATTTAATAATCTGCCAACCCAAATGACAGTCTGAGCTCCTGTGTGCAAACATCAAATGCTGCCCAGCTTCATTAGCTGCTTCTCAGGCTTTTTACCTCTCTCTCACTCTCTGCAACCCAATATTGTCTTTTCCCAATATGTTATCTGTAGCCCCTGAAGGCAGCAGCCTCATCAGCCTTTGTTCCTGAAACGTGGCATGTAAATCCAAGCAGATCATCAGCGGGTGAACGATCAGAGGTGTTTGGTGCCACAGCAGGCACCTGCTAGGAGGCAGGAGGCCCTTGGGTGCCCTGTCCCATGCACCCAGCTTTGTGCCAGGGGCTGTTTCCTACTGCTGGGGTGTGCAGCAGCTTTGCTGTTGGAAGAGGAAATACATTCCTGTTGGCTCATCCTCAGACATAAGGAGTAAGACAAGCTGTTGTCGTGTTTTGAGAAAACATTCACCCATGGTACAATAACATACGTGAAATAGCAACAAAGAGGAAGACAGCTCATGGCAATATGTACGTTAAGCTGATTAAACTCACAGTTCCCCGTTATAGCAGCATTTTTGATCTCTCTGCCAGCTCCACCAAATACCCCCACATGCAAGATTATCATCTTGTTTTCCAAGATCTTGTGTCGTCTGTGTTCATTTAAAGCAGGATGGCTTGTTGTGTTCCCCTTCGTTGTTCTGCTGAACCCTGGATTTTTTTTTTCCCTTTTTTACTGTGAATTGAATGACTTAAGGACTCTTTTTTACCCTTCCATCCACGACTGATGGGAGTCATGGTGTTCCTGTGCAGGGTCTCTCCTCTGAACAGTGTCCAGAGGCTGGGCAGAAGCAAACTCTCTTTCGTGGCTGGACAAAGGCAGATGAAAACTTTCGGTTCTGCTTTAATTCCATATTGCTTCAATGGTTATCTACAGCCAGCAGAAGTACTTCTTGTGGCCATGGGTCAGGGTTGCTCTGCATGGTTAGCTCTTCTGGAAGGTCTGAAGACATGGGGAAAACCATATGCTTTAAGAACTTCTAGGGACTTCTAAGTCAACATAAGGGGACTTCCCTGTCCTGGTAGTATTCTGTAGCATGTAACTGTTGTAACTGTTCCCTTCATGCATCCTTTCCCCTGCCCACATTTTGGAGAATGCTATTCCCATCCCAGCAGCATCTTTCTGTCTTTGTGCATACGGGACACAATAGGACTGTTGAGATCTGTCTTTGCAGAATGCAGGGATAAAGTTGGTTCGTCTTTAATATCTGGCAGAGGCTGATTTCCTTCTGTTATTTATTTTTGGGGTTGGTTTTGATTTTAAAGTAGACAGCAGTTGTGCCTTAGATCTGTTTTGACCGACCAGCAGTGACTAGGTAATCTCTAAAGGATATGAAAGGTTTAAAAATTTTAATTTTGTTTTTATTAAAGTTTATCATGACTTTTTTCATGTGCCCCTAGTAAAGCGGGGGGGGGAACAGAAATCTACACAAACCCCCAAGCATTCGCTTAATGAAACTCTAATGGGAGGCGCCTGGCGGGAAGGAAGTGGTTAGATAGCTGGGCTGGGGAAGGCAGACCAAAGGCACGCTGTAATATTACTGGAACGTGGCAGGAATCTCATAAACTCCCCATCTAGCTCCAGCAGACACTTGTCACTGGGAGCTCATGGCTTTCATTAAGCAGAAAGAGAGGAAGCTCTAATGGCTGACTTGTTCCAGAATGTTTGTCTTGTTTGGCTGCATTGTAAAGCCCTTTCCACTTAAGCAAAGTAAAGGGGAAAACATCACCAGATGCTGTAGTAAAATGCTGGGAAGCTCCTGGTTCATCTCCTACTCTGCTTTTTTTTTTTCTCCCCATCAAAGCAATCTCCAAAGCCAGACAGAAACCAGGTTTTCAGAGTGCAGGGTCTCTGCTGAGCTCAGGCAGCTGCTGTTCACTTTGCGCAGAAGAGTTGCGTCCCTGTCCTTGTGGTCTCACCCTTGGTGTACCAAGCTTGGTCACAAAAGCTCTGCTGCTGGTGGCAGCTGCACCTTCTGCTTCTCTTCACTCTTCCCCCTCTCTCCTTTCCAGTTTTAGTATAGGAAACTCTTCTCTAGAGGACTTCAAGATGGTGGTTGCAGTGGTGCAAGTTAAATTCAAGACTGAAGGCTCTCCCATTTCTGGGTGGTTCAGTAAATCTCTGAAGACACTGCAGGTTGAACAGCAGTAGGTACTGCAGCCGGGTCTCAAGATGCATGGGTTAGATGTCAGTGTGAGTGACACAGAACTCGTATTAACAGCAAATTCAGGTCATGTTTGAAGTCTCATCAGAACAATGAAGCTGCTTCTGTCCAAGCCTCGCACTTGCCCAGGTGCCATGTCTGACTGAGCACCCTGCTTTCACTTTCTGGTGGTGGTAAGAAAAAGAAACCTTCCAAAAACTTAGACACACATGCTCCAGCAACTGCTCCTCCGCTGTCAGCCCTAATTTATGGTGTTCATCTGCATAGTGTTGTATGGTAGCAGCTCATCTCCAGTATCTTTCCTACAGGTTTGACTGTTCTGGCCGTTAATGCAAGGCTGTTTTCTCCCTTTCAAATTAAATATATCTGAAATGAACATGCCTTCTTCTGAGTTAACAGGTTAATGAGTTTAGCAAGTTGCTTCTCTTGCATGCTTTTGTGGGTGTATTAGCTTGGAGTATCTTTTCCTGTTCTGCTGTTGACCTGAGCTGAAAAGGGCTGGAGCTCCAGCACAGAGAATTGCTGATACCTCGTTGCCTTCTTTCCTAAGCTGCCTAATAACAGATTAGGTAGGGACAGTGGCAGAAAGAAAAGCTCAGTCATGTTTAACTATGCACAGGCTTTGTGTTCAAATACAGTGAGGATGTTTAACTCGTTCATAAATAAATGGTGGAGTAGGGTGAGGAAGGGTCGTGAGAGGGAAGCTGCCTGCCGGGCTTTATGCTCATGCCCTTCCTGAGGAGCTGCTGTATGGCAAGGTCCAGTAGCTGGGCTGGAAGTTGCCGGTTCCTGGGTGTCAGCATTGATACAGAACAGGAACATGTGCTTCAGATCAGGTGCCTTACCAGACTCTGTGGTGGATAAGAACAAACCCTCTGGTCTGTCAGTGCTGCTCGTGCTTCCTGGGTTTTGCTCTTCTCCTCTTGTGGAGGTGCAGCTGTGCCTCAACTGCAGCATCTCCTTGCCGGGAGGAGAGGTAGGAAATGTAAACAGGACCCCAGTCCCAGATGGTATGTCAGGGCTTGCTGCAGCTCCATGCAAACTGAAGTTTGGTCTCTCTGTGGTGGGCAGCCTGGAGTCCTGCCGAACAACTCCTGAAGGGTGCTGGTAAGCTTGGGACTGAAGTGCTCTGCTTGGTCGTATAAGCTCGTCATTGTGCAGCATCAGAGGCCAAGGCCATTTCCCTGGGATGGTGTTTGCCTTGTCTGCACGCTTGGGTTGTGTGTGGCAGCAGCACTGCTGCGAGGTGGCAGTTTCCAGGATTCCCTTCCGCCCATCTGTACACGCTGTCAGGAGTGAACTTTTGTGGCTGGTTTCTGTGTTTGGGATAAAAATGGAAGTTGTGCTTGAAGCCAGGCGTCTTCTCCAGGCTTACGACCATGTTTCTGACTGCTGCTGTTCAGGGTCAGAAACGGGGCTGACTTCTCTCTGATGCTGACACCAAAAAGGTGTTGTGATGCACTGGTCCTGGCCAAGAGCTGCAGTTTGCTTTCTACAGGAAGCATCAACAGGGCATCAGGACGCAGTGGGCAGGAGCTTTCTAGCTCAAGGGGGCCCAGACCTGTGCAGACATCCATTTATGTAGAGAAGCTGATGCACGTCTGCAGGCTTACGCTCCGCACTCAAAGAGAATGTTCTGCACCTTTCCTCCCTTCAGGGAATATCCTTGCAGAGAATCATAGAATCATAGAACAGGGTTGGAAAGGACCTTAATATCATCTAGTTCCAGCCCCACTGCCATGGGCAGGGACACCTCACACTAAACCATCAATTCCTTTCTTGTTTCTGTCTTTTCCCTGTCCTGATTCTCTCATACTTCATTTTGCTGCAGGAGCACATGTCTGATGGTTTTTAACTGGCCAGACTGGAGCAGGAGAGTATCTGACCTAAACAAAAAAGGGCTTTGAGAACTTTGCTCAGAGGAGGCATTATGAAAATGGAAAGTATTCTCATTCTGCAGCTCATTTGTTAGGATTATAGACTTAATTGCAAGAGATACATAGCTTGGCTTCTGAAATGGATTTTGGTTTTCCTTAAGAGCCATAGGCAAAATGAGATCGTATACATTGGCAATGGGTTGATTTGTGAAAGGGGGTTTACAGCAGCTGGCGCAGGACTGGTGTTTACCTGTATTTCTCATATATACATGCTTCCTTTTCCTTCTCTAAGGCCTGTTCATCCTCTGATGATGACGTTAAGCTCCTCAGAACTGCCTAAGAAGGAGCTACCACACGCATTTATTTTTCCACTAAAAACTTGAGACTGTTTGGTACCATGTCTGGCAATGCCAGTGTCTTGCTCTGGCTGCTTCAGAAGGAAATTTGGGGGCCTGTAAACAAACAACAGCCTACCTCAAGTAAAAGTCTTATCCTTATTCCTACTAAAACTTAGTCCATGGCTTTCTTAAACAAGAGGGTTTCTAGTTCTTCCAGTCAGTTTGCTTTTCTGAGTTGTATGTCTTGATGCCCTTGCCATGTATTTTGTTTTGACCTCAGTGACTTCTTAAGGCCCCTAGTTCCAAAGTTTAAATGGTAGCTGTATGAGAAAGTATTACCTACATTTGCTTGAAATTTGCATTTCTTCCATGTTCACTGGAGTCCTCCAGAGACTGGAAGATGAGAGGAGCAGTATTGGTCCAGCTTCCTTAAATCAACCTTCATTTGGATCCTTCTGTCAAGGCCACCTTATTTCTTTTCAGACCATGCAACTTTAATCATCTCCTTTTCTGTGTGGGTTCCTTTTCCTACCCATCTTTTCATCCTTTTCATTCACCCATGGCCACTTCATTAAATAAATGACTGTGTTTACTTTTTTTGTCCTGTTGCACATGTCCTAACATTTCTCTCCCAAGCAGTGTGTCAGGTGTAGATTTCTTTTGGTTTGCCTGCAGGAATGTTCTGGCCTTCCCAAAGCTGGCATGATGCACCACTTACATCCCACTTAATGCCCTCCCTGGTCCTGCCTTGGGCCTTGAGCCCTTAAATCTCAGCTTTCTTGTGGAGTGGAGCATGGGGGCCCCTGCACGACCCCTGCTACCACTCTCCAGGCTGACAGGGACAGAACGTGGGGATGGACTGAGCGTGACTTGGGAGCGTTTTTCTTTGCCTTCCTCATCTGCTGGTATTCATGCGGGGCAGACATTTATGCTCCTTTTCTGGGAACTACTCTCTCTCATTTGGTTACCAATTAAGCTGACATGTTCTGGCCCTTTCCATCCTCCTTCTTATTGTTACGAAGAGTGAATTAGGGCTTGGTGTTTAGGATTGTTCTCTGGCCTCCACTGCTACTTTGCTGCCTCCTTTGTGGCAAAACAATGGCATTAATTTTGGCCTTTGCGGGTGGGCAGGCAATCTGGCAGCGCACAGTGCCTGTCCGTTCCACTTCACTTGTGCAGCCACCTCACCTTTCCACATCACCTACTCACTTTTCTCTTACTATTCTTTTTTTTTTCCTTCCCTTCTGTGCATGTGTGTGTGTGTGTGCGTGTGTGTGTGGTGTGGAGGATTGCTCGGGGTGTATTTTGTGTCAGTCTGGAGGGGGTTAGAGGTTGCGGCCTGGATGCCGAGCGAAGGGAAGCAGGGAGGTCGGTGATATGGGGCAAAGAGACCCTGCTGCACCAGTGCACCCAAGACAGAGCATGGATTTCAGTGGGGAACTTAGAGCGGATGAGCAACGTGCACCAGGGACAGTCAGAAATGTGAAGTACAAGTCTCATGCATTGCAGGACCCTCACGTCCACCATGCTCCTGCTGGTGTCGAGCCACAGCTCATGGGGAAGCGGTGACCCTGTTGTGGTCCGAGATCCGTATCCTTCTTTTTTTTTCTTTTCAGTAATGTGAAAAAGAGCAGAGGAGTTGGAAGCCCACAGCCCATTGCTGCTGCTGAAGGTGTAAGGCAGTGCTTGCCCTGGCCCTGTGCAGCTAGGGCCAGCTAAGTGAGGAAAGGAGGATGTTCCCCACGGCACGTGCCCACATGTCCCTCGCTGCTGCCAGCTCCTGTCGGCAGGTCCCGCAGCTGCTCACAGCCCTTGGGAGAGCTGCTCTGGGCTCGGCCCTTCCTCTCAGCATTGAGGCTTCAGCACACGATGGCTCTCACCTGCTGGCCCTCAGCCAGCATCAGGCCCCACTGAGCCTCCTGTTCCAAAGCAGCGTGGCAGGCTCGGTGCTGCCGGACAAGCCCACTGCAGCCACAGAGCACACACAGAGTCAACAGTTCCCTTTCTTCTGCACAAATTGGCAAGGACTAACCTTGTCATATCTAGTGCAGCGCTAACGGGCGCCTGCCTCCAAGGGGTAATCATGCAGGCATAAATTCGGAAAGTTGCTAAGCTATGAGCAGTCTTATGAGCATTAAAAGTGTCCTCTTTGCCAGAAAGGTCATTCATAACTTGGCTGCGCCGCTGATGTACAGTCAGTGATATTGATTGATTAATGTATAAAAAGCACCAAATCCATTTGCTTCTATGAAAGAGAATAAAGTGCAGTCGACTCTCTCTTTATTTTCACCTCATCCTTTTGTTTGAAGGACGTTTTTGGTTTTTTTTTCTCTTTTTGTTTTGCCAGCTAGGTTTAAGGGGGTTACAAAAAGCCAGTTTCTGCCAAGTAATGCGTTCACAAAGGGAACATTGATTCACATCAGTGTCGCTTGAATTACCCTTAAAGGTTTGCCAAGGAGTTGTTCTTATATTAACCTTCTGTTCATCAAAGACAAAATAAATAAATAAGTCATAAAATCGGCTTCACTGCCCACGCTGGAGTTGGATGCAAAACAGGAATTTATGCTCCAGGTGCTGCTGCTCAGCCCTTCTCCCCCATGCTTCGGGCCTGCTCCCTCCTGCCAAGCTGCTTCCTCCACAGCCCCCCGGCCGGCAGCACGCCTCCCCTCTCCCCAGCAAGAGCTCTCCCTCCTCGGGGATGGGCTCGGCGCTGCCCCAGGCGGAGGCTGGAAGTTCACTGCCGCCGCAGGCAGAGATTTGTTGTAAACAGCTGCCCGCAAGCCCTGGCCCTGGAGACGGGGACTGCAGCCTTGTCCGGGCCCTGCCAGCACCAGGACAAGGATCAGAGCCTGGACTCGGTGTGTCCTGAGCCTGCCGCGGGGCCGCTTCTGCAGTGTCAGCGTCCTCGGAGCTACCTTGGCTGCTGGGGTGCTGTGTCTGCGTGCTTGCCCGCAGGATGCCATGTGCGAGTGCAGTGTGTGCTCTGTTCTGCTCTGTGACCGATGTTGATGATTTCAAGGGAGAGGGTGTCCTGCAGGAGGTGTTTTCTGAAGGATTTTGCATAATGTTTTGATTTAATCACTGCAGGCTTAAGTAGAATGATTTCTGTGTGGAAAGACAGCCTTGTGATGACCCAGGACATTCTGCCCTATTTATCTTCCTAATTCACCCTAAGTCTTGTTTGCAATTCTGGACTTTGGCCATTGATAGTTAGTTACATATTGTTTCCTTCTCCTGCTGGTTAATTCTGAAATGGGAGATATTCTTGTGCCGGTGGAGCTCTGTGCAACAGCATCCCACCTTTTGCTCACCAGGGTGCCATCTGCATTGCCTATCCCAAGTTATCATCTCCCCAAGTAAGGGTGTAAGGGTGTTGCAGTTGTCTGCTCCTTTTGGGATGATGGCTGATGAACGTGAGACTGAGTGATTGCTGTTCTCTGCAGCAGGAGCTGTGGTGCTTTTTGTTGGTGTCGTTAAATTAACCAAACTCTGTGTTTCCACTTGGTCCCTGTTCCAAAACCCATGAAGGACCGTTCGATGACATTTCTTCTCTTGAGCAGGGAGCCTCTTGGGATTTGTTCTGCATGTCAGGCAGCTGTGCACATCACGCTGGTCCATAAAACACAAAGCTGAGATACCAGTCTCACTTGGAAACGTCTCTGCATGAGCTGTCCCCACCTGGCTGTCACCGCAGACAGTCTCAACAGCGTGCAAACCCATGACAGTCCCCAGGTTCTCTGTGTCATTCCAGATAACCTGAGCCACTCAGCCACGGATGGTACAGATGCCCGTGTCAGTCCCCAGTTCCTGCTGAGGGCTGTGTAAGGGCAATGCTGACACTGCAGCGCAAAGCAGAGTGCCCATGCTCACCAGCACTAGCTAGCCAAGACCAGTGGGGCTGCCCGGAGATGTGTTATGGGTGCTCAGTGGTGTTAAGGTGGCACAGTGATGTTATGGGATGCTTGATGGTGTTGCAGGGTGCTCAGTGGTGTTACGGGGTGCTCAGTAGTGTTATGGGGTGCTCAATGGTATTAGGGGTAACTGAGGCACCACCAACCTCGGCAGCTCTGCCACATGACGCTTTTATTTCAGTGTCTCTTACTCAATGAAGAATGAGAGTGATAATCCTGCTGACTGTTGAGGGTGGTGCTGTGACATGCACCAGAAATAGCAAAGAGAGCAGGACCACCACAGGTTGTCCTTCCCATGTGTGTATCTCTGTATACGTGTTCATTGGCATGGGGTGAGCGCTGGGGTGAGCGTTGAACCTTTTGCTGCCAATTTAACATCCCCAAGAAGCAAATCCCTTGAACCCCAGCCTGGCGCTGCTGGCACCAGGGATTGACACCTGGGAACATGACACCTCATGTTCCCAGAAGAAGATTTTTCCCCTATGGTTGCTGAAAAACCCGAAAGGAGAATCATCTTATTTTTGTGGGATTGTGGGAGAATTGCAGAACGCCGAGGCCCCCTCCCCCTCCGGCAAGGCAGTAGGGATTGGATCAGACGCTACAGAGTGAGCATGCTGAGAGTGAATCCATTTTCTCTCCTCCATCTCCCCAGAATAAATTAGAATTTGCCTGATTTAATAAAATGGCTTCATCTCTCTGCCATCTTTTCTATCTCCCAAGCGTTTCATCCCCACCCCCACTGCAAAATAATAGATCTCGGCTGTAGAGCGTCCTGTTAGAGGCTGACAATTTAACATGGAGGGTAGGTGTGAGCACCTGCACACACAGCCTGCGAGGGGCCCGGCCGTTGTATCTCAATTTCCTTATTGTCAACTATGATAGCTGTAATTGCGGTCGAGGTCAGTGTAATTTACTGTCCATCTGTCATTAACCTGACCTCACGGGTGGATGTGACTGCCATGCAGATAGTGTTTGGGGACTGGGAGTGGTTAGTCAGAGAAATTTTACAGCACGAATTTGCCCCAGCCACTTTTCTCTTTAATTGGCATGTGTTTGGCTATGCACGGAGTGGAACTGGAGCTCTTTGCCGCAGACTGAGAGGAGGGGTTATTGTTAGAATTGAGATGGTTTCGCTACAGCTGAACCTTTTCTCTCTCTTGAATCTGGTGTTTTAATTTCTGGTTCCTAGGTTGATTTTTTCCTTTCCGTTCTGACACTAATTATGCCAGGCGTGTTGGGAGCGGTTGCTGCTGAGAGGTACCCAGCTAAGTGTTAAGAAAGGTTTTAAAAACAGACTGAACTCTTTCCTAATGAGGCTCAATCGTGCTCTCCTCCGGGTGGTTTTGTTTTGCTGATCTGTCAGTTTTCCCAGGATTTAATTGCACTTTTTTCGTATTAGTCTTTGAAATGGGGCTAAGCAGCTTTCTGTAATATAAAATATAAAAAAGGAGAGACGTTGCTGGCGTTCCTATTTTCTTTCTTTGCTTTCATCACTCGAGGATCATCATCTGCCAATGACTCCTGGGACCCAGCAGTCATAAAGAACAAAATTTATGAGAGCAGCAAAGGCAATGGCAGGCTGGACCACTGTGGAAGCTCCTATAACTGTAAACTGTAAACCTTGCAGGCAATTTTCTTTGCCTCCCTACTCCTGGGTCTGGTTCCTGTTGTGTTGCTGCTGATGCTGATCGTAGAAGACCTTCCAAATGTGTATTTTGGAGGAAGAAGCAGGGGGTGAAGGAGGGTCGAGGGGCACTGAAGTGGCTCATCCAGTGTAGCTCATTTCCTGCAGAAATGACACAACAGCAATCCAGAACGGAGCACTGCTGTGATACTCCCGACAGTCCGGGACTCCCGAAGCAGCAGTGGTTGGGAGAGACCTCTGGAGGTCCTGAAGCCAGGCCAGACACACCCACTGGCCAGGATCTGCCCTGGTGGCGGCTGGAATATGTCCCCAGACTGTGGTCCTCCAGTCTCTGTGGGCTTGTTCCAGCGCTTAGCTCCTCAGGAGCTAGGAGTCCAGGGGAAGGGATGCAAAGTAGATGATGTTGGGTTGGAAAGAGGCAGGAGAGAGGAGGCGGATGTATCCATGATGCTATTATCTTTATGGCATAGAAAAACATGTTTGAAGCAATCAGCATGGAATTCTTAATTGCTTCACTTACTTCTGCTCTCCTCGTGGGACAGATTGTACAAAGGCAGGTGCTGCCAGGACCCTCACGTCAGCACCGTCCCTGCTGTACTCACTATTTTTAACTAGCACTTTGTTTTGCAAAGATGCACAAAGCTGCTGCTGCTTTTTTTTCCCAAGGATGCTAATAAACAGCAGAGGCAGGAAGAGCTTTCTCCTCTGCCTGACAGTGACTCTGCTTTCTTAGCCTGCAAGTCCTTTTTTGTTCTCTTTGCATTTACATGTCCTTTTTTCCTGTTTTCTCTTCCTTTCCTCTATCTTCATTTTCCTCCATCTTTATTTTTCCATCTTTATCCCTTAAATACCTAAGAGTCTCTTACTTCTAGTCTCAGCCTAACAAAAATCCCATTTTCCTTTCTTCATTCAGATGTGTGCCTGCCTTCCTCTTTCAGCTTCCAGCACACCTCTCATGAGGATGTAAAATCCAAGAACCAGATCTTTGAGATTTCAAAATAAAATAAAAATAAACTGTGCTTTAAAAACACTTTAGCAGGAAAGCCAGGCTAATTGTAAATCAATGAGTCTTAAAATGCAGCATTGATCTCCAGTTAGAAGTTTGAAGGGGAAAGCAGTAATTACTGCACTGAAGGTAGATTTTTTTTTTTTCTCTTAGTAAGTTCTGGGCAGAAGGAAAGCTCATTAGGGCAGCACTTCGAAATCTGAGTAATTAGTTTTAAAAGTACTTTTGTGGTGTTATTCCCATGGCTAGAAATTATTGGAGTCTTCACAGATTTATAGTTCAGCTCTGATAAGGTTTGATATATTATTGTGTTTGGTGGGGAAGATCCTTCCTACATAATGACCTGAGTGAAGACCTGGAGCAGGGGTTATGCTGGGAATTGCTGCAGGTGCACAGGGCTGCTGCGTGTCGTGGGGCACCCCAGTGTTCTGGTGGAGCTCATAGAGTACCAGGTTGGAAAGAACCTCAAGGATCATCTGGTCCAACCTTTCTTGGCACAGCATGAATTAGACTGGATGTCCCAAACCCCAACAAGACAAATCTTAAAAGTGACCAGCACTGGGGACTCTACCACTTCCCTTGGGAGATTATTCCAGTTGCTGATTCGTCTCAGTGTGAGAAAGTTCCCTCTTGTGTCCAGTTAGAATCTCCCCAGGAGTAACCTGTACCCATCATCTGTTCCATGAGACTTCTGTGAAAAGGGACTCACCATCTTTTTTGCAGTCACCCTTTACAGGGACTAATCTTTCCTAATACTAGGAACCTAATCTTTCCTCATAATCACCATTGTGAATGCACATCCCTGCTGGAGATGTGCTGCAGGCGGTGGCCTCGCCATGGGGGCTGCGAGCTGACACCCAGCAGCGTTCCCTGAGCTGCGGAGGCTCCAGGACACATGGAGCGGGTCAGGCTGTCACAGCTGGACTGGGAGGGACTGGGAGGTGACAGTGTGCTGGAGAGCCAGGGAGAGAGAAGAGACCCAGCCATCGGCTGTAGCTCGCCTGCTGCCAGGTGGGTGCCCTGCAGACCCTCACGGTGAGGGCAAAGTTCGTGTGTGCCCTAAAGCTTGTGGGTTTATATTCCTTCCAAATTCTTTTGTTATATTTAGAAATTATATCTCTAGATATTCTCATTAACCTTAATTTTCTAATCCCATTTGTGCACATTGCTGAATTCTTGTCCATAGCAACGTCCTGTGGCAGTGATTGCCACCATCTAATTACCACGTCTTATTTTATAGGAAAATATATTTGTTTCACCTGCAGGGTTCTTCTGCTCCCTTAGCTGCTGTGTGTCCTGCACTTACACAGCTGCACAGGCAGAACCAAGGCAGCCAGCAGCTGGGGAGAAGGGCAGGGGTCAGGAACACAGTGCCGTGCTGCTGTTTCAGTCTGCCTCTCTGGCTGCAGTAATGTCTACCATCCTTACTGCTACAGTGCAGATGTGGCTCTGAAGGAAAACAAAACCTACTGCATCAAGGCAGTTGATGTGACACATCTTTGAGCCCCTTGTTCTCTCTAGTAGTGAGCTGATGTGTGAGAGCACCGTCATCCTTCTGGGCTACAGAACCCATCGTGGGGTGGGCACAAAGAACCCTCTTTGTTCAGTCTCACCAACTGGAAATTCAACAGCTGGATGCTGGAATCAGCTATGATCACTGCCAAGTCCTCTCACAGGCTGAGAAAAACTAAACCCAAGTAGGATGAGGTTTGAGCTGTTTCTGAACATGTTCTGCTGTTGAAATCTGTTTGGCCAATAGACCAATGGAAAACATTGTTTGTCTTCTGTGAAGTTAACTGACAGTCCATTCTTCTTGCTCATGGGAGAAATGGCTCAGAAAATCTTTCTCTTCTTCAGACCACTTCCAGTTTTGTGCTCTTCTGTCAGGTCATCCCCTTTGCCACTCTTCTCAGGAAAGGAGGGCTGATATCTTCAGTTTCTGACCATGGGAGGTTTAGGTCCTGTGCTCTTTATATGTGTTTCTTCCCCCGAAGATTTGGGCAAGGGCTTCATTATATTACTCCCATCACTCTGTGTAGCATTGCAGCCAAGACTGCCGAGCCCATACAGACCATGTGATATTCTCCATCTGTTTCCCAGCATCAGCTGATTGTGCACATGAGCAGCTCAAGTTTTGCTCTGCTTTTTCAGGTTGAGGTTGACAAAAGGGATGGAGGCACCAGCTGGGATGGGTTGGCCTGTAGACCCACGTGGCAGGATGGCATGAAGATAGAAAGTGGTCCATGTTCACTCTGGAAGGTGGGGTAGAGCAGGAATATGAAGGGCTTATTATTCGCTGACAAAACCAGGCAGACTCTGGGGGACTGACCCTTTAATTAAGATGAATCTGTGTGCAAGGAGGCTTTCTAGCACGGCTCTTGAGGCCCTGCCTGTCCTTTGGGAGTGGGTTTGTGCTCCTGACTATCTGTGTTGAATTGGGGTAGTCCTACAGTCTGACTTCTTAACCTGATACCTCTGGCTGTCCTACTTGCGTAACTCAAATATTTTTACAGAAATTATTTAGTTTGCAGTGGCTGTTATAGATTTGATTCTGCAATGGGAGGAAAAGGGAAGGTCTCTGGAGGCAGAAAACCCTTGTGTGGCAGAAAGCCTGCTGGGAAGTCAGCTCAAGAAGAATTAGAAACCCTTTAAATAAATGCTTACTTGACATGACTCTGTCTTCCACAGTCTAACAAGCAGGGAAGCGAATGGCAGCCGCTGGCCAGAAATTGATTGCATTAATTGATATGCCAATAAGAGAGCTTGTTACATCCGCCATTGGTTAGGAGGCCGGCTAACAAGTCCCGCTGATCAATGGAACCAATAAAGATTTCATCCATTAATGAGCAACATGGTAATTAATGTTATCCATAAACCAATTAGCCTGGGTAGCTAATGTGCTGGTTAGCACAGTGAGTGGCAGAGTGCGGGTGTGTGCAGACTGGCCCACCCGCTGCAGCGAGGGCATCACCTCCCAGTGCGACCCTGGGCCCCCTCTGGGCCACCCAGACAGGAAGGAGGCTGAGCAGGTGGCTGATGGCGTGGGTCCCTTTTGCTGGAAAGGGACACATTTCTTTAGATTTACAAGGCAATTTCAATGATTTCTTTCTCTCTTATTTAATCTGATGGAGCACGTGCGAGGATCTTTTCCACTTCTAGCATGTATTCCGAAGATGTGCAGGTTTATGGAGCTAGTGTTCAGATGTCAGAATGCAGTGCTTGGTTCCCTGCTCTGCACCACTGGAAAGCTGCTTCTGTGTTCCGCCTAGATCTGGAACTCTTCTGTCCAGCTTGCAGGAGGTGTTGTGGCCACTGCTGCATTGTGCTTTGTCCATACCATCCATATCAATAACTGTATTAGTGCTAAAAACACTGTTGAAGGCTGATGTCTAAAACCAATTGCAGTGGGGTTGCCTTAAGCAGTTGGCTGGCTCCCTGCACTCAGGGAAGCAGAATACCTGCGGCTGGGGGGACATGTCCCTATGAGCTGCGGGTGGATGAGGATGAGGAGCCTTGGGGGCTGTGGGGCACTGGTTGTTCTCTAGGAGGCTGCAGTGCCTGGGGCATCCAGAGGGATCGGGGCAGGGGATGCAGGAGCAGCCCCAGAGGCACTGGGCAGCATCAGTCCTGCTGCTGAGCTGTGGAGTTACCTCGTGTTGTTAGATATTGACCCTGGGAGACCCCCTGTGGGTTTCCTAATTGAAAATTAATACCAGATCAATGCCATGGGCAATTTGCATATTGATCATAAACAACTTTGAAGGCACCAAGTGTGTGTTGGATCAATAATGCTCTTGAGCAGGCTGCAGTGGGAGGACATCCCCCCACGCTGCTCTCCAGGAGAGGTTAATGCTTGGGAAGTTCGGGAGCTGCTCTGTGGTGGTGGCAGCACGCCAGCAGTGCCAGAACAGAGTCATAGCAGTGAGTTAACAGCCTCGTCCTATGGTTCACTGTGGAATGAGAGCAGGAGAGGTGCTTTTGCTTATTTGTTTATTTAAACGAAACAGCTGAAGCCCAGAGACATCCCAAAGTAGGGGCGAAGCTGTCCAGCCTCCAGGGCACATGGGCCAGGGGGGCTTACAGCCATGCTTGACTTTTATCCCTCCATCTTCCTCTCCTGTGACGTGCAGCCTGTTGTGCTTGTTTTGAATACAGGTTTCCAAGAGCAGGGTAGTTATTTTATTGAGGTCTCCTGAAGAGATCTCATCAGTAATTTTTTTTTTCTGGTGCTCTTGTCCTATATTTGCTTTTTGAGGGCAATATTTGGATTCATTCTCCCTCTACTTGCGGCATTCACAGGTTATTTCTGAATGGTCTTGGTTTGAAGGAAAAAGATATTTCAGATCAAACTCCAATAAAAAAGCCAAAAACTTCACCTGAAAATACATAAAGCACCCTGGGATGCCTTCTGTTAAAGAAGGATGTGCACGGGTAGTGGAGATAAAGCGTATGGACATGGATGGGTGCTGCCCACTCGGAGCACGTGTGCCGATTGTGTGGAGGTAACACCTCAGACCCTGCAGGGAGCTTGTGTCAGAACTGGCCTTAAACCGTGCATGGCCCATGGTTCAGGAGCGGAGGGGTGGGAAGGCTGGGAACCTGCTCCCCAGAGCTGCTACTGCAGGCAGCCGTTGTGCATGCAATGGGAGCATTACTAAGCTTCCATTGACTCAGCCGTGCCGCACTGATGAACTGAGACTGGGGACAAGCGCTCGTAATTGAGAGAAATAAATTCTTATCACAGGCTGGTGCTGGAGCTGCCGCCTGCATGTGCTGTGGTCATGTTTAGGCACTTTCTGAATCCCTGGAGCATAGGCAGCACCCCCGTCAGCACCTGAGGGAGCTGAGCAGGGAGCTGCAGCCACTCAGGGGTGGCCCAGGGTGTCCTACCCACACACCGGCTGTTACCAACCTGGTGCTGCCAATGTGCTGAGCTGCTGGGCAAGCAGCTTGTGAGCCATGACTGTGTTCAGAAGCTTCTTGGGAGCCTCTCTGTGCTCTTCCTTAGTTCTCTTTTCATCAGTTGGGAGTTCAGCATCCTCCATCTCTACCTTAGATTTGGTGGCGAGTGAAAGATCCTTTGCAGATGCATCGTGCGGGACATGGGCTCACAGAGGAAAAGAGTTTTGCCTTGCTGGAAAAAAAAAAAAAAAGCAAAAAAAAAGAAGCAAAGAAAACCTGAAAGGATGAATACTCAGTTTCTTTGAAAAGGTGACTATCTCTTATTTCAAATTAAGAGGAAATAAAACTGGTGGAGGGGTCAGCAGGCCTCTGCAGTTGGATATGGCGCGCAATGCAATGGGAAGCCCTCCCTCCCTCCCTGCTGCAGGAGCCTGCCCTCCCTCCCTGCTGCGGGAGGCTGTGTTCCCATTCCCATGGCTCTTAGCAGCCCCTGTCATTTTGCCCGTTCCTCCAGGCTGCGGATCGGCTGCCACTGATAACGCAGAGCCGGTGGTGGGGAGGTGAAGGGAGAGGCTTCACTTGACATTCCCTGACCTCCCTGGTGCAGCTGAATACCGGAGAGTCAGGGCTGAAACTGCAGTCGCTTTCAATTACTTGAAGCCAAGAGAGGTGGAGAAAAAGGGCCTGTTGGCTCCAGGAAGCTGAAATCTGCTGCTGCTGAAAGCTTGTTAGTACAAAGGGAAACGCAATTACTGACATTCTGCCAGTGCCACTAACCCAAACCAGGGGAAGGGGCAGTTCAGGACATGGCCATCTCTGTCGTGGTGGGTGATGTGGGAATTCTCAAGCGTGTCCTCAAGGATGGCTCCAGAGCTGTAGAGCTGTGAGTTTTCTGGATCTCTGCTGCTTTTTCTCATCAGCAGGTGTTTGCTGTGCATGTTTTCTACTCCTTCTTCCACACCAGCCCAAGCTGTGTTTGTTGTCAGAGAGCTGTGGCTGAATTGGAGCTCATGTAGAGGCCAGTGAAGCAGGGGAGGCATGGAGAGGATGGATGGCTCATGTGCTGTTGACTGACAGTTGAAAATAAAGTTTTGTGTTTGTGGGGCTGCCTTGCTGCCATGGCCTCTGACCTTCAGCAGACGGATGACACCATGGCTGTTCCCACCAAGGTGCTTTGGTATTGCAACTTCATACCAGGCTCCTTTTTATGTCTAGTTAACCTATGGAGGTAACGTGCTTTGGTGACCAAAGTGTCAAGAGCCCCTCAGCTGACCGGAGTGAGTGTAGTCTCTGTCTACATCTACCTGCTGGCAAATACCTGCTGGGTGTATCTGCTCTGTCCTTCCAGAGGTCCTAGAGGATGCTCCTCAGTAGTATTAAAAGCCTGCAAGGCTCTCTGCAGAAATATCTTTGAGTGCCACCACAGGCTGCATGTCCAACCTCTGCAGCACAGCAGCACTTCTCATCTGTTTCATCAGCTCCATCCCTGGCCGTGTTCAAAGCCAGACTGGACAGAGCTTTGGTTGACATGGTCTAGTGTGAGGTGTCCCTGCCCATGGCAGGGGGTCAGAACTGAATGATTGTAAGGTACTTTCCAAACCAAACCATTCTGTGATTCTGTGCTTCAGTAAAAAGTCACCCGTTTTTGCTCCCTGGCTCTGGTGGTCCAAGCAACCCTGCTAAAACCTCTTTCACACCTTGCTTTGCCTCATGGGCATATTATTTATGGCCATTTATGATTTCCCATGTTCGTACATATTGTTAGTTCCTAGATGTACCTCCAGGAACAGCCTAGTGACATGACAACACCACTGACATTATTGCAATCTACTTAAGAATGAACGGATCAGACCTCATTCACCAGACCTGTTTGGACTCACCCCATATGTGAGCAGTCCTTACAGACATTTGCTTAGAACCACTCATCATCTTCTCCCTTTCTTTGTGACAAAAACCTGCCCTCATCACCAGGGATAGGGGAATGTCGAGTTGCCACAGACCCCACGCCACAGCCACAAGCTGCCGGCTGGTAAAGCTCCCCTGCTGCCGGGACAGACTTACCCCTCTTCCTTGGCCACCTCCATCTGCATCAGGACCTGATGGTGTGGTGTGCTCCAAGAATACTTTAACTGTCCCTGAACCGACAATTATGTTGCACTACAATTATGGCTTTCCTAAGTTTTTAGCTAAGCTTGAAAGAACTCCAAGCATTCTGAGTTGGGAAGCACGTGGGGAGGGGGAGAAAGAGGGTCAGCCACACATTAATTAACTTTTCCTTGGAGCGATACCATGGAGAGTGAGAACAGAGTAGGCGTTGTAGGAGTTGTATATTAAAAGCAACTTAGCCAGAAAAGGGACATTTCAGTGCTTGATTTAAGTAAAATTTATGATGATGTTACACGGCAGAGCTAAGGTTGTTGGGAGCACCCCTGTGCATATCCAACCCTTATGGCTAAGTATGAATTAATTATAGCTCATTTTTGTTACAGTGTTCTCAAGATGTGCCTTTTCCCAGAGTTGCTGAAGTTAGCTTCAACTTCAGCCTGGCTTTATCACTGCGGGGTTTTGTGAATCTAAAAAGCTTTTCTAGAGTGAGCTTATTCACCATGAGCACAAAGCAGCTCTTCCTTTGAACACCTAGCTCTGCTCGCATAGCTGAGGACGTGCGGATGCGCAGCACCAGTGTATTTTCTAAATGGTGGAATATGAACATCTTGCAGTGCCCCAGCCTCTCTGAACCCCACATTTGTGTCCACACAGTTCCATAGGTCACTGAAGCCACTTCCCAGCGCTGTCGAGCCTGGCCCAGGTGATGCTGCACTGCATGGGGAGCCTGGAGCAGATCAGTGATGCTGGCAACCTCTTACCACTCTGTGCAGCTCGCCAAGAGCAGGTTGTAGCAAGGCGGGACTGGTCCCTGCTTGCAAGTAACAAGTGATAGGACAAGAGGAAATGGCCTCAAGTTGCACCAGGGGAGGGTTAGACTGAAGATTAGGAAAGATTTCTTCACTGAAAGTGTTGTCTAGTGTTGGAACAGGCTGCCCAGGGCAGTGGTGGAGTCACCATCCCTGGAGGTATTTAAGAGACATGGAGATGTGGTCTTTAGGGACGTGGTTTAGTGGTAGACTTGGATCCTCTTCCCACAGACCTGAAGCTGGAGATGCGTTTTCTTTTGTTTTGTGGTTTGATCTGTGTTTGTGTTTTTGCATGAGTCTCCTTTCCAGCTGATTCCAGTTTGGAGCTAGGTTAAACTGTGCAAAATACTGTTTAAAAGGAAAAAAAAGAAAGGAACTTGTCAAGATGCATTTATTAGATCACGTTTAAAATGAACTAGAATTGAAGGTAGGTTTTGTCCAAAGAAGAGGAGGCTGAAAGCCATCAAGCCGCAGAAAGCCCCTCCTTTGTTGTCCTCCTGACATTGAAGTGTAATTTTTCATGGTTATTTGGACTGGAAAATGGGGGGAAAGGGAGAGATGGGCTTGCGATTATTTCCCATAAATGACAACACAATCACATCACGCTCCACTACAAACATGCTCAAGGAATTTGCCTTTTTTTCTTTCATTTTGTGTGTGAAAATAGCAGCAACCTTTCTGGTCCTGCTGAAATTCAAGCGGGCAAATCCCTTTTGGGTTCCACTGACTTAAAATTTACCCCAGTTTACAAAAAAATAGGCTTGTTCCTAGGGACAGAGAGCAGACAGTGCTGGCTCAGGGAAGGGGTTGTTGGACTTGTGTCTCTTTGTGTGGAGGCACCAGCATCCTTCAGAGTTATCTCTAGGGATGGCCATGGTGCTGCTGAGCCCCTGGAGACGTGCCTGAGGAACCAACACTGAGGAGCAACTGCAAAAATAACATCTGTGTTCGGAAAAGCATTTGCATTAAAGAAGAAAAGATGTGAACATCTGGCAGAGGGTCATCTCACTTCTGTGGAGCAAGAAACTTGTTTGAGAGATAACCAGAGACCTGGATGTTGTTGGAGGCATTTCAGATCTGTTCAGGGAAACTGGCCAGAAATTCTGAGGTTTTTCTTTGGATGAAAAAACAAAGGAATAGAAGCTAAAAGTTCACAAACAGTTCTTCTGCTCTTGAATTTCTTGTTTTATTTATCTGAACACTGGCCTTTATAGTTAACGGCACAAAAGCCAGATAAACTTTGCCTTGAGAAGATAGGCAACTGAGGATGGCTTTATCAGCTGGGGACACATTCATAGGCAGTATTTTCTTTTTTGTTAGCAAAAGCAGCATAGATACGCTCTATCCATGCTCTGTAACAGGGCCAGCATGGACATAGGTGCCATTAATCAAAGATATGGGATTATTACTGTTTTTCTGCAGCCTTTTGTCAGATGATAGGACTTATTCACCAGCTTTTGCATCAGGGCTGGAGCTCTGTGTTTTTACTCTTATAACCTCTGCCTTGTGCTTTCTGTTCACTGCTTTTCCATTCAGGAAGACAATAGGAATAGACAAGTCTATGTAGAATAAACCAGTTAGAACGAGCACAGAGTGTATTTGTGCATATACATGCATCCTGAATCTGAATTGCAAGGGCAGAGACTGCCTAGTAGCCAAGGTTACCTTAGGAAATCCAGCCAAGCTCGAGGTGGGTGAGAGATACAAGATGGCACGAAACCTCCAAACATGGATTTACCTACATTACCATGTGGATGGATTGTCCCATCTTCACATGCAAGGCAGGCAGAGGTGGGAAACATTTATTTTTCTGTTGGGCTGGTCACAAACAAACAGTGGAATTGTGTCCAGGGTGCTGCTATGTGTCCTGAGCCAGGCCAGCTTCTCCCACAGACCTGTTCGAGGCTGTGCTCTCTCCCAGATTTCAGAAGCCTGAAGTGCAGTGGCAGGATTTGCCATCGCCCTGTTCCATTGTGGGTCACCACCAGCTTCAGCAGCACATGTGCTGCTGTTCACTGCAGCCCTGTGCACTAAGTACAGCCCTCTTAGGGTGAGTGCTTTGAAATGCAGGTGGGCAAAAAACAGTGTTTGCTCCTCTGGCTTGGGAAGCTCTGTGTGCCCCCAGCAAGAACCGTGCCTCTGGCTGTGCAACTGGAGCCCTCAACAATCATTACCAGCAGTTTGAGCTCCCTGTGGCTTTCCCAGGGCCTAGGAAGGCATCAAACCCCCATGGACCACCTGAAGCCCCCCACCCTGCTCCCACAAGGACCCAGACCACAGCACATCTCCTCCCAGGGCCCTGGGACTTCATATTCTAAGTAGTTTGGAGCAGTTGAACTTGTGCAACAGGCTGGGCCATGGAGCAGTGCTGTGACCCAGCCCCAGCGCGATGCAGCCCCTCACCAGCAGCAGCTCCTGGCAGTGCCACACGCGTGTCTGTGCATGTGCAGCCAACTGCACACAGGCTGTCACCTCCCCTGACAGCGTCAGCTTGCTCAAGTCACCCAGGTCTCAATCCTGTCTGTCTGTGGGCTTTCTTAACTACTTATCCTGAAAAGGGGAGCATAAGGCATTCTTTCTGTTTCAGAGGAGAGACCCTGTGTACAATTAAAACTTGTTTCTGGTAAACCTCATTCCAGGAAAGATGAGCTTTTAACAAAAGGCTTTTGACAGCTGCAGGGTATTTCATTTTTTTAATGCCAAATGAAAAATCAATACATTTTTCTAGGTTATACATATTCAGAACAGGCTTGATATTTCCATTATAATGGAAAATGGGTGTCTGCACATCTCGCCTGTCAGAGCTGCAGCACCGCATTTTCCAAGCCACTGCTAAATATTTCAAACCTGATTTGATTGTGGTTCATGACAGCTAATGTTTCTCAGCTCTTGAGCCTGCCGGAGGGTGGAGAGGCAGTGCACGCTCTTTCCCTTCCATCCCTACATTTCCGCCACCTCTGAAATGCCCCTTATCCCTTTGGATGAGAGAGCTGGCTTTATGAAGGAAAATCCATCTAAGAGAAGGAGAGATGAGAGGTCTTGGGCTGTTCAAGCTGACCTGGATCCAATTGAGGTTTGCAGATTTCTTCAACCCTCAAACTTCCTGGGCTTTGAAAGTGGCAGCATTGCAGCAGCGTGGTCTGGTGGGGATTCGGGCACATTTTCAGTGTATAACTGAGTCAGAGATTCCCTGGCATCTCCAGATGTCAGTACCCATGATTTTCCAGGCTCTTATTCCCCTTCCCCCATCGCCCTTCCCCAGTGAATGGTTTAATTTTAAATTAAAAGGAAATACCACTGTCTAAAATTATTTATTCATGAAGGAAGAAAAGACGCTTTGTAGAATTTTGCATGGAGCGGATTTGGTACGATGTAAGAACAAGCTCCTTGGACTCAGGTGCCCGGTTATACTTGCTTGCTCTTGGTATTGACCTCAACCCCAGCAGCTGGAAAATTCCTTTAAGTAAATTTATTCGTAAAGCATTATGGCCTCGTGGATGGCACTCAGGCACAGGGGCCTGTGTGTAGATTGTGTTTTTTGTATTTCAATGGGACATGATATCCCCCATGCAACTCTCACAGCAGCAGCTCTTGCACCTCCCCTGGTGAGCTCCCTTCAGAGGATGGAGTCCATTTATCCTTCCTGAGCTGTGAAGCTGGAGTTTCTGGAAACCAAAGACACCAGTCTGACACCTGCAGTAGCATCTCTGGCCTTCCAGAGCCCCTTACTAAGGTTCCCAGGTTAGAAGTCAAACCCATGTCCTCTTACAAGCCATCTCCTATGGCAGAGCTCCACATCTCCAGGTTCAGCCTCCCCACTACAGTCTCTGAAATTCCTGGTTGTAGTCCTTGACTGGCAGAGACTCCTATTATACTGCCAACATGCTGCAGGGACTTCTTGCCCTTTGGATATCAGCCCCAACAGGGACACTTGTTAGGATGCACGAGTTTAAGCTGAGTACTATTGTAACTACAAATGGACTGGTGATTTTATCCATCTTGTTAAGTAAAATACAGTCAAGAGGTTAGGTGAATGTGTCCTAATAGTGTGTACAGCCTCAAGGAGGTACGGTCAAACAGTTACAAAAGGGTCACGGTGGTTTGTAGATAAATTGCCTACTTCTTGCTGACCACAGCTTCGTTCAGCCTCTGGGAGCTGGCCATGAGGTGATCTCCACACCAGCTGCAGTTCGTGCTCTGGGTGCTGTGGATGTTAAGGAAGCTGGTGGTCAGCTCTGGGCTGCAGGATGGGAACATCTCAACAATGGGACTTGCAGACAATGAAAAGGGAAGCTCAGGAGCTCTTTGTTGCATGTGCAGTTCCTTGAGGAGAAAAGCAGACCTTTCCCTACCAGATGTGATGCTGGCCTCGTCCTCTCAGAAGGGTGCCCCCAGGAAATACCAGAGGTTGGGTGCCACTCATGCATGTGTTTGCTACCCAGACCTGCCAGTGCATTTGGAGCTGCCACTTGCAGAGCTGTCATCAGGGAGCATGGGTGTAGATCCTCGGGAACAGGAATCCTGTTCTGCATTTTGTTTTCAGTATTGAAGGATCTCACTGTTACAAGCTGGCTTCACGCTTGAGCCCTGCATCCAGCCTGCTGGAGACTGGTTGTCTGCAGTTCAGAGCCCTCCGTAGTGCACATGACCACCTGAGCTGTGGTGTGGCGGAGGATGCTCTCCTGACCATCCCTGGGGTCAGCCTGAGCACTGGTGGCTCTAAGTTGGGCTGAGTGCAATGAGCATAGCTGCACCCAGCCTTCCAAACGAGGCACCCAGGAGTTAAGGCTTCCCCTTCCTTGGTTCACGGTGCCAGGCACTGCATCCCCAGGGCCCAGGGTGTGCTGCAGAGAGAGGAGGATTGTCCTCAGCAAAGGCCCTGGGAGCAAGGAGACACATAGGGACCTTTCCCAGCTGATTCGGAGCCTCCCTGGGCAGATGTGTCTTGTGCTCTGCTCACTTTAACAGAAACACTCGTCAGAAACAATCAGCTCAGAGCAGAGAGAGGAGGAGGAGGTTTGAAGCATGCAGATGCTTTTTTGCATCCCAGCAAAGAGGTGTTGGAGCCTGGGAGGCAGATCTCGTCTTCAGTGGGAAGCCGTGTCCTGGCTCGGGGTGCAGTGGCTGCTCGGTGTGAGGGGCTGTGGAGGGCTGAGCTGTGCCTGAGAGCAGGAGGGGCTGCGGGCAGGAGCGTTTGCTGTTCGTAGCCTTGTTTTTTAATCATTTTCTGCTGTTATTGGTATTCATAGCTCACATTTTTCCTGTTACTGTCAGCCTGGGCTTTCATCCATTTTAAAGAGCTGTTTTTTCCGTTGTTGATGATGATGATGGTATAAAGACAGATGGTGTAACTGCTTATGAATGTCCTATTTTATTCCCCTCAAACCAGACAGTGCACTTGAAGATGTATATTATTTCCACATGCTCAGGTTAGAGCCCAGACAGCGTCTGAGCGGCAGCGGGCTCACCCTTCCTCCCATGCCAGTGCTGACACCTCCGGGTCACAGCCGGGAGTGCCGCCGTGCCGGGCACCCTTTGTTGTTTGAGGGGCTCCGGGTTGAGGGGCA
This sequence comes from Pezoporus wallicus, assembly GCF_028554395.1. NCBI lineage: Eukaryota > Metazoa > Chordata > Aves > Psittaciformes > Psittacidae > Pezoporus > Pezoporus wallicus. The sequence continues at coordinate 223,222 of NW_026636279.1, read as the reverse complement.
GGAGGGGAGCGTACCCAGCCCAGAGCAGTGCCTGCTCCCCAGGCTGGCCGAGGTGGTTGGGCTGGGTTAGGTTAGGTTGAGCAGTTTGTTGGGTTTTTCCCTACAGTGGAATTAAAAAATACTGGAATTTTAATTTCTGAAATGTGAATGCAGCTGCTGCTTTCACAGCCCTTCTCTGAGCAAACCTGAGCGCTGGTCTCACAGGGCAGACACTAATCTCACCCCTGCAGCAGCAATTTGTGCCTTTGCGTAGCGATGCCACCCATTGCACTTCTTACCCTGGGGTCATGCTTTCCCAGGAGAAGACCATTGGGGATCGCTGCAACTACCAACCGCTTCCATCTTTTAGAAGCGTGAAGAGAGGTAGAGTGTAAATTACAGTATTCCACTTAATGTCAGTGCTGATCTCTGGGTGCTTTTACAAGTTCCTCCCTGATTTAGGTTGTCACATTCTCAAAGGACACTGCTGAGCATCTGCAGTCTCCGAATACACATTTTTAATCCTGATTTCTAGCCCTGTCTTTGTTAGGGGGAGGCTGGAGGTGGTGCTTTAACTGGTTAGGTAGTTCAAATAAAACCTCAGGATAGCCTGGGATTTACCATGACCAGATAATGCAAGTTAAAATTATAAACTCTCCTGCTAAAAGAGGATATAGTTGCTTAAAAAGTACTCTTCTTCTCAGTGCTGATGTAGCCCCCATCAATTGTGTGGTAGTTGTCGAGCTGCTGCACTGTTCATAAATACCCAAGGTATTTGATGATAATTCACTGTTGGACCCTGGTATACAAGGTCTGGCAGCTGTAGCCACCTCGCTCCCAGTATCCCATGTGGTGAGGAGCAGCCCACGCTGTGTCGACACGCTCTGTGCCTCAGCACATGGGTGCTCTTGTTAATGGTGGGGCGGTAGCACTTTGTGTTTTCTTCTAAACCCTCAGTGCGTCACTGAGTATTTTTTCCCCTTCATGGTTTTCCACCTGTGTGATGCTGCCCGTGTGCTCAAACTCTTCACATGACTGGGATGGAAACAAGACCCCCAGCAGCTTCCTCCCATGCCTTATGTCAGAGCCATGTCTGCAGGACATAGTGCTGCTCCTTGCTTGGCCTGAGCAGAAGTGAACGGTGGTGTTTCTGTGGTGAACTTGGGGGTCTCAGTGACCAAGGTCAGTACCACACAGTGCCTTTCAGTACAGACATCTTGAGATGAGTGTGAAGAAGGCAGCTGAGGCTGAAGGTACTGGAAGCTCTGGTCAATCTTTGACACTTCTCTAATCCATGACATAGTTGGAAGAGCCTTCTCATATTGAGCAAATGTCTTACTGTACATAACACCGCAGTAGCTGTAAGTGGCAGAAGTGGATCTTCATCTCTCACCTTTTTCCGCTGTAGTTTCTTGACTAGCTAGCAGGGAGTGTTGGCAGAGTGCTGGGTGACATTGATAACTACCACTCAACACTTGTGCTTAAACACTGGCTGTTGCTCAATGGCAGTTATTTGCTCTTCTGTTTTGACTTCCATTTTCATGTTACACTTTCTGCTTCTCTTGTTGCAGAAGAATCCATTGAAGATGTGGAAGGGCCCAATGAAACATCTGGTGATGCTGAAGAGCCTGCCAAGGACCAGGAGGGTGGAGGGGACAAGGACCAGAGTAAATGGACAGGTGGGTTTTGGCCACTCTTTAAATCTGGGAAATGAAGGTGGGAAGAGCCACGGTTTGCAAAAGTCTTTCCTTCAGTGTGTGTGCCATGCAGCACTATCAGCCTGACACAAGTGTTGTGAAATCTCTGGGTGAATTTTATGACACATTTCACACAAAATGGTGCAACCACCAACTCAGTGGTCGGTCATGTGTCCTCCCTCACAGCCCTGAGCTTGTGCTGTGGCAGTGGGTTAGAGCTTTCCTGTGCTTGATGGTGCCAGACCTGACCCGGGCAGTGGGATCAGCAGCTGGGAATGGAGCAGGGAGAAGGGGATGGTCCTTTCTGGCAGCAGCCAGCACTTAGGTTGGATTAAGCGTATCATGAAACTCTACCCTTGTGTTGTCAAGACTTGAGAGACTATTAGCCTGCTTTTTCATCACAGTCCTGCCTCTCGTAGTGAGATTTTGACACAAAAGGGCAGTGCAGAGAGGTAGACCCTGTGTCTGTGCTCTGTTAACTGCTCACATTCTGCTGGAGCCACGACATCTTGAAACAGGAACTGTAGAAGTGCATTGAAACTGACATTGTTGAGGTGGAGTCTGAAAGGTTTCTCTCTGCAAAATCCTTCGTTGGGTTAATTACGAAGGTATTGGGTATCTGTCTTTCCCAGAGGATGGTTGGTATCTTGCAGAGGTAAGCAGGAGGAACCTTTTAAATATTCCTTGCCTTTCAGCAGAGAGCAACTGAAGATTGTTCTATGGAAAGGGCTGTTCCGTCAGCTAACACTTGCTGACCCCTTCAGTGTTGGGTGCTGGAGCCAGTCCCCATTTTCTTCACCCCAGAATGGAGCAGTTCTGACTCCCCATTCCTGCATGGTAGCCGAGGCAGTTTGCAGACCTGGCTGCCTGATGTGATGCTTCTCGCAGTCAGCACAGGGACCCCTTCTTCCAGGCAGCCGTCTCCTAACCTGTTTGTGGTTGCCTCTTGGTGAGCCACAGCCAAAGAGGTATTTTGGCTAGCACAGTCTTCAGAAGGATGAAATGTGGTCTTTCACCTCAACACAGTTTTAATCTCAGCCTGTCTCAGTTTCAGTCAATTGGAAGATGTGTCCAAACTGGTGAAGAAAGCAAGCTCTGCTTTAATGCTTGGTGAAGCTCCTGTTTTCAGTCTAGACTGCCCTCGCTGAGGTTGTATGTCACTCCCCGCAAGTGCTCAGTAAGGATAAGTAGGGCCCTTTGCCGAATCCTGAAGCACTTCCAAAAGCTGATCCATGTGAGAATATATTAATTTTTATATATTAAAACACATAAGAAAGAATTGAAGGACCTTTTTATACCCTTTACTATCTAGATGGTTTTACTTCTCCATCCTGCCAGGGACATTCCTAACCCATTTTTGGTGTTTGTCAGTCAAACAACAGATAAGAAATGGACAGCTTCATCAAGTCTTCAAAGGAAAGCACACAAAGGAATATGCAGACTATGTACATAAGCCCAAAGATTTCTGGACAGGCCTTGTCCAACTCTATTGCAAGGCTGAAGAGTACAGTCTGAGCAAGATGTGTGCACATGATGTTGTTGAATTTGGGTTCTGCTTTCAATCATGTAACATTACTCTGAATTTTAAAGCAAAAAAAAAGAATTTAATCATGTTTATGTACAGCGAAGCAGGTACTACACATTGGTCTTGTATTGTTTCTGCTTTTGAGATCCCTTGGGGAACATGGCCGTGTTGCCTTCTGGACCTCAGACATGGAAAGGACTGGAAAATAGGTCAGGTTATTCATGACAACCACAGAAGATCAGTGTCTGCATGTACAGGAATATCAAAACACCATGGTACAAACTGAGATGTAAGCAGGGAGGGAACAGGCAGCACCAGGACAGCGCTCCCTTGCTGTACTGCAAGAAAAGAGCTGGTCTGCAGCTCAGAGGAGCAGGAAGGCGATCAACCACAGTGTCAGGAGCCCTGAAGAGCAGAAAGCCATTGCGTTCGTGCTCACTAAACAGAGAAGTGTGTGAGAGGCCAGAGCAGCCCACGTCAGTGGTGCTGCGGGGAAAGCTTGTCCCCCAGCTGGGAAGGAACAAGCTTCAGAGCCTTTAGTTAAGCTGAGTGTTGACACATCAGTGACCTGCTGCTTCATACCTGGGTGCTCTGGGAATGCAACTGAAGCATCCTCAGACCTGTCAGCTGCTGCCTCTGGTGAATTCACAGAGAACAGGGGAGGTCCCGCGAGGGGCCAGGGATGGAGCTTATCTACTGCATAGCTGGGGAACCACACACCTGCCAGCTCCGATTGCCCCAGATTTCCCTGGGAATTGACCAAACAACTGTTTGTAAGTACTGACGGGAAGATAATGAGATGAGGAACAGTCGTCACGGATTTGTCAAGAACAAATCATGTCAACGCGACCCAATTTCCTTCTGTGTGAAGAGAGTCCTCTTTGCAGTCAGTATCTTGCTTTTTTTTTGGAAGACTTTTGACTCTGTTTTTCAGGACAGTCTGAAAACAAAGCATAGGCATTGTGATGTAGGTGAAAATACTGTGTGGTAGGTGCATTTCTTCAGCACTGGAAAGCTGTCCATTTCTGAGCTTGGGATGTCAAGAAAGTTGAGGAGCAAATTCAGAAAGCCCAAACAGGAAGAATGACCCAGAACAGAGTGTGGTCTGCATAGCATCAGCTGTGAGGAGAATGTGGAATTAATGGGCATATTTGGCCCAGAAGGAGAAGACCAAAGGGGAGGGCAAAATAAGTCTCCTTGTGCATAAAATACTTCTGAAAGTAAGAAATTATTTGTTCTTCATGTTCAGGATATAGACAACAAGAAGCAATGGGCTTACATTGAAGGGAGAAAGATTGAGGTTAGGTAATAAATTAAAACCAAAATCTCCTGATACAGCATGTGAAATCACTGGAGTAGATTGTCTGAGAAAGGTCCTCAGAGATCTTTCAGGAAGGTGCAATGAGATGAGCTGCTGTCAGGAATGAAGTAGGCATAGCTTATCCTGCTTTGGGTAGACTGGCTGACATTTGGAGGTGCCAGGCAATTCCATACAAGTGGGAGATAGGCAAGAAAGAAGTGCGGGCGCCAAGTCAGTAAGTGTGTTGAAGTGGAGGTGGATAGACCTGCTTTCTGTTCATCATGATGCAGTGTGATCATTATGGTCCATAGCAATTTACTCACCTTTTGTGCCTCAGTTTCTTGACTGTGCACTGGGTGATTGTTGCTTCCCCTTTCTTAAGGACTGTGAGACCTCTGAGGACACATTGAGTGTGTCCCAGGCTCCCTCTGCCCAGGGCCAGCAGTGATGTATCACAGCTGTTTGGCTGCTCTGTGGTTCATAGGCCCACATATGTCAGACTGTGCCTGTGTCAGTGTCAGCTCTGGAAGGAAAAACTTCTCTGTTTCCATGCTATGTTTTTCAGAAAGTCTCAGCTGCCAAATAAATCTATCAGTTAGATTTTGTTTATTTTAAAATGGAATAATTTTAAGCAGAACATTTCCTTAGGCAATGCTCTCCATTAAAATATGCATGTGGAAAACACCATCCCAAATAGGGATTCAATTTACCTTGATTTTCATATAAGTCTTTGTGACTCCTCAAAGGTTTCTGGAATGCAGCAGTGCTGTCTGCTTTCTGCAGTGCTCCTGCTGCTCCCCTCGGCTCCCACAGCCAGCCGTGCTTCCAGGCACCAGCACTCCTCTGTGACTCCTAAGTACTGCATGGAGAGGAAAGAGTTGTGATCCCTGTTCCTAGACAGGACCTGTTTGTTTTCTCTTTTTCCTCTCTCTCCAGCAGCGGGACTAAGCAGCTCCCAAGTGCTGATGGGTGCACTGGGGCTGCCTCTGCCCTGCCAGCTTCCCTCTCTCTCCTCCAGAGCCGTCCCCTCTATGCAGAAGGGAGATGCTCTTTGCCTCATGGCTGAGCTATTTAGAAATTAGCTCATTGTGACTAATGTGAGATTTATCACAAGAAAACCAGCAAGGAAGAAAGAAATCGTGGCTATTCCTGACTCCATTTTTGAGGCAGGATGTGAATGATGAATATTCAACACCCTGGTTTCCAGCTAAAGCCTGAATCAGAGCGGGGGTAGATCAGTAAGAGACTTCGGAGATTTCGGGTGGGGCTTGTATGTGTTTTCTGACTAGAGGGAAGTGCTTCGTCCGAAGTGACCCAGCTATGAAAGGGACTTTCTTAATGCACTCCCAGTTGTATAGATGTAGATATCAGGGTTGGGTTTTTTTTTCCACAAAAACAAGAAGCAGACTCTACTTAAAATATAGATTGAAATGAAATCTTTCTAGAGGACTAGCCTGAAGGCCTTTTATTTTTTTAATGATTTTTTTTTTTTTTTAAATCCATGATGCTTACCTAACAGAGCAATTAGTGCAATGGAGCGTCCCTGATTCGAATCCGTGGTAGATTGCTATTAAAGGAGGTATTAATGGGCTGCCGAGAGCTGGGAAATTGTTGCAGAAAAGTGTGTTTATGGAGTATGGTGCTGGCAGGCAAGATTTCAATCGGATTTGACATGTTTAACATAAATGTATACTGCACAGCTCCTGCAGTTTATGAATAATTCCTACAGGCCTACTGCCTTTCTAATTACTGAAATTGAAAAAAACAGGTCAGGCACATCCTGACGGAAATCTATTACTGCCCCTCCCCCCACCACTGCTTTTTTCTGTTTTTTTTTAATGTATGGCGTTTGTTGAGCACTTAATGGCTGGGATACTGTGTGGAGCACAGTAAAGACACGGAGAGAGTGGGTTATGAGGGATGGAACAGCTCTCGACCCTGACTTCTGTGTGAAGGAGGCCTTGGAGAAAGGGTGTCTTGGTTTTGGCTGGGATAGAGTTAACATTCTTCCCAGTAGCTGATATAGTGCTGTGCTTTGGCTTTAGTCTGAGAATAATGCTGATAACACTGGTAACACTATTCTCTTGGTAAGTTAGTTGACATATTTATGCAGATGAACTGAACAGTAACTTTCACACAGATTGATAACTGGCTCAAGACCCAAAAAAAACAGGTTAATATAAAGGTTTTTCCTTGTTTTCTTGCAGCCACTTTGTAATTTAAAAAAAAAAAAAAAAAGTACTTCCCCTGGTTCTAAAGACACCATCGTAGATACCATTGCTGGAAGAAAAAGTACAGTGCTTTAGGGTACCACTTTGTAGAGGTAGGGTGATGGTGGGCACGAGATGGGATGTTCTTCTGTCTTTCCCTCTGCCCTGCACAAGTCTCTGAGCAGCAGAGAGGGAGCTGTTGCTCCTGGGGCAGGGAAACCTCCCAGCTTTGGTTCAGGCTTGTTTTTTTGGCTGTATTTGCCAGGGTGCTGTGCTACTTACATGCCAGGTCAGCTTCTGCCAGAGCCACTGCCACACATAACTGTGAGTGCCTGGGCCCCCGTCCCAGCATGCAGCATGGAAGGGACTCACTGACTCCTGCTTCCAGGTCAGAGCCGGGATGCTCAGAACCTTTAGGATTGATCCGTAACTTCATACATAGAATCACAGAATGGTTTGGGTTGGAAGGGACCTTAAAGATCATCCATTTCCAACTCCCCTGCATGGGTCGTTTTCTCTGCCCTGGTGCCCTGTCTCTTGGTTCACAGCACAGCACTGCACCAGAGCACTGCAGTGGGAGCAGCATCTCCTAGCAGGTCCCAGGCCTCTTTCAGGAGGGGTTGTTCTGCAGGGCTGTGGGGAAGGCCTGTTGTACTCATGATGACAAGGCAAGCAGTGCCTCCACGTGCCCCTTGTGCTGCCTGGCACCTTCACCATGGGGTTTTCTAAGTGCTTTGTGTTTGTACATAGCATGGCAGAAAAGTCTGGTAGTGGCTGGGGCTTGTAATACGAATATTTAATTGTAACTCAATTGTTCATACTCACTGCAGGCTGAAGGTATGACACAGCATTAGAAAAACAAATTATTTGACTGTTTTCAGGGCCACATCTCTGAAAGGTGGTGAAAAAGGCCTGGGTACAAAAGTGTGCTTGCAAGTCTCTGTGTATTTACTTCTGCCTATCATGTGATCGTGTTATTTATCAAATACAGAGTTGAAAAAATACTGTAGAGCAAGAGGCAATATACAGGCCTGTTAGTATGGCTACAACATCTTATTAGAACGAATGGTACCTTCAGGGAATAGGGAATGTAAACAATGTTTTAGAATGAAACCATATATTTCAAGACACGGGATAACAAACGGGCAGCACTGCAGCAGTGCCTGGGTGCCCTTTCGGGGAGGCTTGATCAGGGCTCCGAGTAGTCACTGTGGTCTCTCGGTGGCATCACCTTCTTGCTCTGTTAATACAAATTGTGTGTTTCTGCGGGATAGCAACTGTCTGCCAGGGAGGCTGGCACTGAACTTTGTACGCCCTTGTCCTGGGCTCCTAAGCTGCTGTTGATGGAACTGCACGGGGAGTTCTGACCTTGCCCATCACACGGGTGAGGGCTGTGTGTGCCTGAAAGCAGACAAAACGGGACGCTTCAGTCGCAGAATTCAGAAGGAGAGCCACAGCCCTTGGAGGATGCTCCTCCGTGAGATCCATGCAGCAGGACGGCTTCCATTGGGGTATTTCCAGCCACAGCACTCTGCAAGGCAAGTTGGGCTGGTCCATGGGCTTGCGGTGCTGGGTAATTGCTCCAAGAAAACATCAGGGGAGGTTGAGGAGGGAGGCACCACCAAATATGGAATTTTGCTTTCCGTCAGGCACTGAAAGCACAGTTCCCTGGTCCCACAGAAACTTTTTCCCAGGCTGGCTGCTGAACTTGGTAGGAAGGAGTTTGTCAGCAGGCTGCGGGCAGGGAGGGTGGTGTTTCTTAAATCAATGGAGATAGCAGAAACCCTGCTGTAAATTTCTAGGGCAAGTGGCAAGCTGGTTTACGGAATGCAGAGAGATGAGAACCTCTGGCTTACGGAAAGCAGCATGAATTAATAATCATTTAATTGGCTTTTCCATTATGTTGCTGGGTTGGGAGATGGAAGTTTAGATGAAGGGGCTGTCAGTGGTACTTTAGCTAAAAGAACCTGATGGTTGGGAGGTGGGGTGGCAACTCCCTTCCCACCAGGATGGAGAGCAGGCAGCTTTGGGGTCTTTTGCCGGTTTTGCCTCTGGACCTAGCAAAAGAAAGGATCCCCACTTCCAAGGGAGCATCCCATCCCACCTCTGAAATAACGCCCAGAGGATTTCTCCTCCTCTGAAAAGCAGAAGTTTGCTGAGGTAGAGTGAGAAGACAACCAGGTCTCCAAGCAGTGCTGTGGCAGGGCAGTGCCTGCAGCAGCACCGTCTGATTGCACTTGGCTTTCGGGTACATTTATTGAGAAATGCAGATTTTTCTCTAAGGTCAGCAAATCTGAACTAAATCCATTTAAAGAGTCAAAACAGTAAAAATACTGGTACATAGTTGTACATCATACTTTAAACCCTGATCCCTTTTATTTTCTGCAAGGCCTGGACCTCTAAGCCTGATGCTGGATATGGTTAGGGTGCAGACACTGGGCTCCACCTTCCCTGGTGCTGAGCTGCCAGTCAGCACCGAGGCTCCTTTGACATTATCAGCCAAGGACATTCTGTCCCGTCCCCTCGGTGCAGATGAAGGACCTGGCTGCTGGGAGCTGGGAGTGCCGTGCAGTGTGCCCTCTTTTCTGCAGGCAGAAGAGTTCTGAATTCCTATGATCTGTGACATGGACTGAATGTGTCACTTTGTGGGTGGCTGTTTATCAGTGATAAACTTCGGTCTCGGTGTTAGAATTCCCACTTGAGCTGTCAAATAAAAAAAAAAAAATGCTTAGAACAAATATTCCACATACGTTTCTCAGAACTCTGCAACAGAGCAGTTATTCTGGGGTCTGGACAATCATTAACAATTCTGAGTTTGAAAGATTAAAGTTATGGGTTGGATCAAGTGCATTTAATAAAACTGGGCACTCTGGAGATGGTAAGTAAAGGAAAATTTTCATTACTTTTACTTTACCCTAATTCTAAGCAGGCTACTTTCCAGTAGAAAGGAAATAAGGAAATGCCCTGTTGTGACTCCAGGGGTTACAGCTAGTGTCCAGTAGCTACGGGACCACTCACACCACACAGGGCTCTGTGTGTTAAGGGTGTTTTAAGGCAGGGTATTCCTCCGCCTGCCACAGTGCTGGCTCCGGTCGTGGCCTCTACCTCCCCAAACCCACCCGGAGGAACTGCTTTCCTCAGCAGAGGAGCAGCACGGGCAGGTCCGCAGTGCTTCCAAGTTTCTTTTGCTCCAGCCACATTTTATTAGTAGGAAGCAATGAAGGCCAGCTTTGGTCCTGCAGGACCAAAAGTCATCTGTAATGACTTTCCAGTCCTGAACCCCAGGGAGGGTGTGGGGTTCAAGTAGTGGGTTGTTCGGAGAAGCAGCCTATCATTCTGTGTTGGTGTCCATAAGCTGGCCCACCACAGATGTGTTCTACGCAATGAAACTCTCCGTTTGGACGTTTTTGTGGTGTGGGAAGCACGGAGGTCTCCTGTGGGTTTGGAGTCAGGTACAGCCTAGAACTTTACATGGTGCTTCGAGGCTCGGAATCAGCCAGGGCTGAAACAGCTGGCACATGGCAGGGCAACACTGCAGGGAAGGAAATCGCCTCTAAGTAGGCTTTGGCAAGGCCAAGTCTACCAGGAGACAGTCAGTAGTACCAAGCTCCTCTAATCCCTGCCTCCCTCTGGCAGTATTGTTATCTTTTGCAATACCTATTTTCCATCTCCTGGAAGTTACGTTGCCTCGATTTAGCTGAACACTTAGAGTTAGGGTCTGGCAGGGAAGGTGGTTAGAAATGAGGAGTTCTTCCTGTGATGTGGTGCCTTTTGAAATACAGCTTCTGCCAGTGGATGGAGGGTTTGAGAAGGAAGCAGTTTGCCTGTATCTTACTCTGGCAGCATCTTCTGAAACACAGAGCGGATACCAGTGGGTTCACAAAGAGAAGAAGAGAGAAGAGGAAGACTATGGGGGGACTGGTCTAAGAATGCTACAATGCCTTGTTAATCGGCAGCCGATCCATCATATTAAATATCCAGCTGTCATATATTACCTTTCAAGTGAAAATGAATAACTCCCATTAAGGGCGAAATGGGTTTGAAGTCGATTCGAGACAGATTAAAGTACTGTTATGAATGTGTGTTCAGGGAGGAGGAGACGGGGGCTGTGTATAATATACTTGTCCTTACAGTTTTTAAATAATAGATGTCCCACAAATTTATGTACTGCAGGCTGCCAGGGTTCGGGGGAGGAGTAAAGGTCAGGGATGTGCTTCTCAGAGCGCCACAACCTGCCAAGGGCTTTGCTGTTGACTTCTGTGCTCATTTGCCTTTTGTGTTTTGGTGAAACAAAATCCCTTCAGCTTGTTACAGTGTGAGGATGTCCCAGTCCCACCCCAGCACTGGCTGTAGGCTGGGTCTCTGCCACCATGGTTTTGGTGGGACCTTCAGTTGTGTGCCGTTCCCTGGCCATGTGCCGCTGCTTCCAGCACAGACCACATCTCACTTGGATTGACGGCCACAGCTTCCAGCCACCTCCAAGGCAAACATATTATAGAGTGTTCATATGCAAAGCATTCAGTGAGCTAGGAGTATGAGTTCTGCTTTGTCAAGTCAGTCCAACTGCTTGTGGAGCTGACATGTTGGCCTTCACATACAGCCCAGTATTTGTGAGTCTGATGTGAATGCAGAACATGACTTTCCATGGATGGCAACACCTAACAAGTTGTAAGCAGCCCACAGAAATAGCTGAGATTTCTCTGCTTCTAACTATAAATTACACAGCTCCCTTTCTATGAAAGATAGTCAAGAATTAATTTATTTTGGCCAGGCATGCTTTGTAGGATGTATGTTAGTCTACATCCTCCTCCAAGTCTTTGGTATGTGTTTGAAGCAACAACAGCAGAGTAAATGAAGTACTGTCTTTGTCCAACTTCAGCCTCTTTGGGGATGTCCTGATATAAATCTTGTTTTGTTGCAGCGACAGCCAGCCAGGCAGAGAAGGAGCTGACAGAGTCTCCAGCATCCTCTAAACGAATATCGTTTCCCAGCAGCTCTGAGTCGCCTCATTCCTTTAAATGGTCAAAAACTTCAGAGGAGACCAAATCAGAGCAGGTAAGGAAGAAGAGCCCAGCTTTTTGAGCATCTACAATCAGGTAATTTGTTTCATATGTGCCAAAAGCAAAGAATATAATAGGAGAAGGAGGATGAAAGGCGATAACTGGTGGTAGGAGAAGGCATCAAATTATTAAAGTCTAGCTGTAAGGAAAGAGGAAAGCAGCAGCTGTGTCAAGTGCGTGATTCATTTGTCTTGCTCTGCAGATGTATCAGTGTCCATATTGCAAGTACAGTAACACAGACGTGAATCGGCTGCGGGTGCACACCATGACCCAGCACTCGGTGCAGCCCATGCTCCGCTGCCCGCTCTGCCAGGACATGCTGAACAACAAGATCCATTTGCAGCTGCACCTCACCCATCTGCACAGTGTGTCGCCTGACTGTGTTGAGAAGCTCATCATGACGGTAAGTGCTGCATAGTCAAGCATGTCTACTGCCTTCCTAGGACAGATGAAGAATAAAGGGGTGGCCTGACCTGCACGGGCTGACTTTGCTGTAGTGGGCAGCTCCTTCATCTGTCAGGACCCTGTCAATCTAGGTTTTTTTCCATCCCTCTGTGTTTTGTCACAGAGACTATTTTGTCCATCCTTGAGCACTGTGGAAACTGGCAGTGTTTCAGTGTTGAGTAATTTCACTGTGAAGAGATTAGAATAAATATGATTTCCTTTAACTACTGAGGTCATTGCATGGGATCACATTTTGCACAGAAGCTTCTGGGATATGCAGTAGCTGATGTGCTGCGCTGCTCCTGCTGCAGAGGGAAAGTGCTTGTGTGTTGGGCACTTCCCAAGAATGGCAGCGAGGGTGATTAAGGTAACATTACAGGAAATTAGATTCCAGGTTTCTGCCTGAAATATGATTTTAAGAACCAATAGAGTAACTTCCCTTAGTAGTTTCATCTCATGGAGGGGAGGTAGTCCTATTGTGCAGCCTGTGTTCTACACTTCATTCACTTAATGAAGATCATTGTTACAGCTGTGTGAGATGAGCCGGGTATGTGAGGAGTTGCTCCATCCAATATTACCATGGGTTTGTGGTGTAACAATTCCCTTTCAGGGTAAGCTGAACAAGCAAGGGATACACTGCCATTGGCCCAGGGGAACTGGAACCTTAAGGGACTTTTGAATACTAGACCTACTGTTTCAAGTGCTGTTTTTAAAATGTTTGTAAATGCCTGGTTTGAACTCAGAATCTAAGTATAGGCATTTAAAATTCTCTGGAGTAGGAAGTTAGCCACTGAAGTGTGGAGTGAAAGTTCCCTAAAGTGATCTGTCTTCATGTAGAGCTCAAAACTTGTAACAACCCTTCTTCCGGAGCTGTTTTGTCAAACAACCTTGTGTTTCTGTATGGGTTGTTGATAACTATTGCTTGTGGCACTTCCAATGGGCAGCAGAAGGTTCGGATGGCAGATCATGGTTCAGCGCAAGTATGTTTGCACCAGGCTCTTCTTGTGCCCTGCCTCCTTGTTTTGGCACCTAGCATGGGAATACTTCTCCAACACTGTCTCCTAGGAATTGAAATTCATCTGACTTGAGAGCTAGTGCTTGGTTAGAAGTAGCAAATTAACAGTGCAGTGTTCAAGTTCTCATTTTTGAGACCTGGGTTTGTGCTCTGGCTTCAAACACTGTCACTGACCCAGCATCCCTCTCTGCTGCTGGTGTACACGTGGAGCCACTGGACCTCTTCTGTGGACTAGTGCATGCTGTCGTGGTGCCGAAGTGCTTGTAACGGGTTACTGCACTCTCCAGCACTCAGGCACTCACTTCCGTAGATAACATTCTGAGTCCCAGAACATTTCTTTCATTAATTCCCTTTTCATATGTTTCACATGAGTGCGCCTTTCCATTTGCTTGTCTCAGTTCAAGATACAGGTAGAATTGAAAAGACATATTTTCAAAAACCCTTCTAAATTCACAAATGGAATGTATTGTAAGATTTTTGTGCTGTTATTTGTTTGGTATAATCTTCGAGGCAAGATTGTGTTTGCCTTTAAGAACCTGTCAGCAAGTATATAAAATAAGTGTTTATTTTATATAAAAAAGTGGTTTCTTTCTTTGCACCCTGTTTCTTGTTTTCCCCCTTCTTTGCCAGTTCCCGACAGTGGAGGTGAATAACACCATGTCTGTCGTAGTACTAGTGTTCTTTATCAACTCCCCTCCTGTGACATCATCTGAGCAAGCATATGCAGCATTGCCCAGCATTTCTTACAGTTCTCTTATCTTTTCTTTCTATTACTCTCCCAGTTCTTCTGCGGCTCCTTCTCAAATGCCTTTATGCTTTTTATCTGCCTGCTTTACTTTCCCAGCTCCCTGTCCTCTCACTGTCCTGCCCTCTGTCTGGGCCCTGCTGAGGTGTCCTGCACCCTGTGGGCTGCAGGGGCTGGTGGTGACCACCTCTTGACTGAGCACTCCCAACCAACCGTGAGAACCGAACATGCCCCAGGTAGATGCCACATCATACAACCCATTAAAAAACCCAGGCTGACAGGCCCCAGCAAATACAGGGAGTATACGGAAGTAACAAAATACAGGAAGATGGGGAAGAAGAGCACCAGCAGATCACTAAGTCTGTGAACTGGCCATGCCCACAGGCTTGAGCAGGGCACAGCTCAACTCAGCCCACCACTCATGTATCTGGATCAAGGAGCTGTCCCAGCACAACGACCTCAGTCTCTGCAATCTGCATCCCATTTGATTCATGGTGCTTAGTCTGTAAATATCTTCTGAGGACTTGAACAAATCTTACTAGCTTCTAACAAAATTGATGGAAGACATCTTGGCCTTTTAAGAGCAGTGGACAGAAACTGAGCCCATTTCTTAGGCCAGCAAGTGTAACCAGTTTCCTAAGGGTGTGTGTTACTCTGGTGTGAAATGGTGTGTCTCTGAGCTGGGCTGTTGGCAGAACACAGTCTGGGACGGGTGCAATTGGGCTGATCCATCTTCTCTGCCTAAGCGCTCTGTGTCCTGCAGGATGCAGGGCAAGCACTCATTAGGAGCTGGGGACACTCCGCAGAGGATGTGTCCAACGTAGCTGTAGTTCTGTGGAGGACAGTCCTAATAGGTGAGCCATCTACTGAGCTGGAGCAGAGCCTCATTCCGCTGCTGTGGAGCACAGGACTTCGCTGAGAACTGTAGAGTCTGGCTTAGCCATGAAGATCATCCTCCTGCTCGTTCCTGTTTTTCCACCTGGCCGTTGCCACTGGCCCTGGGCAGCTGTTCTCTTTGGTACCTAGAAATATATATGCGGAGGAAGATTGCTTTTCTTGCTTCAAGTCAAATAGCATGTAGGTTGAGAAGGTGGTTCTTTTTTGCATTAAATGACAAATATTTTGAAATCACTATGGCTTCATGAAGTCATGTGGCAAAATGAAAGGTTCCTAATTTGCTCATTTTAGTTGAGATTCCTGTCTCAGTCTGACATGTGAATTGGGTCTTGGTGCCACCATGAGGGAATTGCAGTCCAGTAAATGGGAGCCAGGTCCCTTTCGACACAGCATCTTTGCGCTGGGTGTTTGGAGGAGGCTCCAGTTAATAATACCTTATCAGACGCCTTTCAGGAACCTGCAGTGTCTAATATGTCTGTTGCCATAGTAACGCTGCTTGCTTATGCTCAGCATCCCAGAGCTGGCTGTTCCAGGCTCCATCCTTTCGTATCAGCAAGCAGCCAGGCTGGCTGTCCCATGGGATGCCAAGTCCTCCCCGCTGGCCCGACTGCTGGGACTGGGGCTGCAGAGAGTGGTGAGCCACATGAAATGCTCCCAGGTGGCGTGGAGCCCCGGGTGCACCATGGGTCAGGGGCTCCCAACACCCTCCATTTCCTGCAGCTTCCCTTCCGTGGGGCTGGTGAATGGAGGTGGTCAAGTTCATTTCATGTGGCATTGTAGCCACTCCAAGTGGGTGTAATCGCTATCTTTCCACATAACAGCCTTTTGGCTAATCTGGGGCCTGCACCGCTTCAGCAGAGAGCCCCTTAATGAGGGTGAAGTGCAGTTCGTCGGCACAGTCGATTGACAAGACTGATGGGCTTGAGCCAGGAGAAGGGAGAGCTTCCCAGGAGCCTCCGGGAGCGGGGAGCTCTCCCTCCTCCCACAGCCAGCTTTATCCTTCTGCACATTCCTCTCCCATCATTTCTGTTGTCAGTTTTCTCTTCCTTGGCTTAGGACATATTCCCAGTGTTTCAGCCATCTTTCCGTCTTTTTCTGCTCTCCCTTGGCCTTAAGAGTAATTCTTGCCAGTCTCTGCCATCCTTACTTCTTCCTCTTGCCATCTGTACATTTTTTCCCTCTTTCCTATTGTCTTTTCTTACTGCTCTCTCCCTTCTGCTGTCATTCAATTTTTCTCTCTCCCTCCTTCTCACCCCCTCTCACTCCCCCCTTTCCCTCTCAGTCTCTGTCTCATTCTCCATCTAGGATGAAGGTAATGAAAATAATCGGGCTTCATTAATTCTGAGCCCTGTGAGATGATAGCCATTTGGAGCCATGTTTGCCAATTAGATGGTCTAAATTAGAAGTGACCTTGGTATACTGCCATCGCTTTGCTTCTCTGAGTCTAATGAAGCTTTTCACTCCAGCACCCTCTCTCTCTCTTTGTAATGGAAATTACCTCCTTTGTCTGGTTCGGGAACCTTGCATTGCATGTGTGTTTCCCCCTGGTTGCATGGACATAGGGATAGTAATGTACCTCCTCAGACCCCTTTGAGAGATTTGCTTTTCAAAGCTGCATGATATCAGTAGCGTGGGGCATTTCCAGAGGAACTGCATAGACTGTCCACACCTTTGGTCACTCAGTGCAGAGGAAGGTCAGAGCAGGCAGATCGAGTGCACAGGGGGAGCTGGCTATTCACCCTGTACAAGATTAATTCACTGAACGTGCCAGGAATATCCTTGTGTCACGCCGCCAGGGCCAGCACAGGAGGGGGTTCAACTCAGAGCCTCCAGCCAATGCTGATAACAGTTCTGCAGTTCATCATCTTAAAGATCTGGTAGAGTCAGGAGTGGCAGGAGCCACACATGTCACTGCTGTAGGTTGTCTCAGGTGAGGAGTGGACCTGAAGGTTGTTCTCCAGACTGGTGACAGGTCTGTAGGTGTAAGGACATGTGTGATCTGCTGGGGTCCTTGTGGGGAAGGGGAGCCGGGGACATGGCATGTCCGCCCTTGGATGTTTTGTACAGTCAGTCAGTGGACCACATTGTGTATAGAAATGGCCACCAAATTGGGGTGCCCATGTGTGTCACTGAATCTTGTCATCATAAAGGAATTTTGTCTCCTTAAGGGGATCTGAATTCCATAGAAAAGGAGGGTCCTTGGAAACAGAGAGGCTTTTCTCAATAACTTCCCATCTAGGGCAGGTAATCGGCTTCTCTGTGGTCTGCTCTAGAGGGAGGTTGCCTAGCCAGCATCCCCATCTCCAGTACAGACCAAGGGGAGATGTTTCAAAGTGGGGCACAGGAGGGACTGCCAATCTCTGGCACAGACTTCCCCCTCCTTTGCTCTTTTCACTGCAAAGGGGATACAGTTTAATTTTAGAGCAAAACGAGTGTGTGCAGGAGGAGGAAAAGAAGGCAGTCACATTTGTTGAACTTGCATCTGTAGGGCTGTTTTTTTAATAACAATTCACAGTGATTGACACGTTGCCGTTGGGAAACCGCGTTGAAGAGACACTGAAACAGGGGGATGGAGAATGCCAGCATTTCATGCCAGGTGTTGTCTGCTCAGGTGAGAGGGAGGTAGAGATCACTGAACAACCGCATGCACTGACACATGCTGTGCTCAAGATAAAGACGTTCCCCTCTATCACCAGAACAGTTAATGCCATTTAAATACATGTGAAGTAGAAAATGCTATGTTGTAGAACACTGCTCCCTGTTTATCTGCTGGTGGCCGTGGTCTACTAAACCTTCCTGTCCCCTGGTACTCACAGCATTTGTTTATATTAAAAACAGCCACGATGTGCAAGACATTTTCTGCACGTACAAGGAAATGGTGTATCCGTGGATGGGTTTGAAGTGTAAAAGGACAAACGGTTCAAAATAGGCAGTCTAGAATCCACTGTAAATGTAGAACGATTGAGATGTGCGGCAGCCTCTTGTCACTGTTCCTATTTGTGCTATGTGCTTAAGGGTGGTTGTGGGGATAAAGACACAGAGTCGTTCTGCCCTAAACAATGGCATAGAACGGGCAGCACTTTGAGGAGAAGCCTGAATGGTGCTTAGCGGATAGAGGACTGACGTGATCTAGTTGCTGAAGCAAGACCAGTGCCTTGTTTTCAAGGTTTCACAGAGGGCCAGCTCTCTGTGGCTGGCTGGACTGCCTGCAGTTGCCCTACATCCATATCCAGAATTTCTAGTTTCCTGTACTTTTTTTCAAAGGCTTTTCTCTGTTTGCCTTTGGGGATTTTGTGCCTGTAGCAATTCGGGGCACCACAGCCTCTTTTCTTCTTCCCACCTTTTTTTTTTCCCCCTTTTTTATTGTGGAGGGAGGGGTAGAAGTAGGGTGGGAACTGTGGCTATGGAGATGCAGGTAGATAAAGGTAATTACTTAAACACATATAGGGCAGGACTTACTGGTTTGGAGCCCCAGATTAAGATGCAGAGGAGCATGTGAGGTTGATGATTATATTTCGGGGAGAGTTAATTGACGGAAGGTGAAGGCAGACAAAGAACCGCTGCTTACTGCCTTCTTGAATCCCAATCAGGAATTATGATTAAAGACACGGCGAGACAACAGAGGCCTGATGAATTGGTGTCTTTTTTTTTTCTTTTTTGCCGTCATTCACACTTGATTGACTTCAACCTTTCAAGTGCAAAAGTCTCTCTTTTCCATTATTATTCATAGCCATCTGAGTTTTTCTAATTAAAGTGTATGAAAACAATTACTGATCCATCGTACTGAGTGTGGTAGTGGGGATGGCTGCCTTACTGTAATACGTATAAAAAGCCCACAGTTTCTATAATGATGTGCAGCTGAGGTGTTAGATAATTTTATTCTTTTTCTACTCTGTTGGGGTTTTTTTTAATTTCTCCTGATTTATTTTTTGTAATTCCTAAAGATCCTAGGAAAGCGCTCTCCCTGCTGATAAAGCTGAGAGGGACGTCTCCCTCTCGCCTTCCCCCCTCTACGTCCTGCTTGTCCCCCTCCTCCGAGCCCTGCTACCAGGAATTAACTGGTGACCTTTCACGTCTTCCAACCCACCACCCACAGCCCTCAGATGCTCCCGCTTAGAGCAAAAGGTGGAATGAACATGGTGTGCTCAGCTTCCCTCCCAGTGATTTATCAGGGTCAGCTGCTCTTCCTGCAGGCACCAGTGAGACCTAGTGCTCACCCCTGTGCACCAGTTGCCCCAGTAAAGAGGGGAGCTCAGCACCCCTCCCCATCAGGGGTCAGATGCCTGCAACCCCTCTACACCAACATCTGTGTCTGAGGTTTTTCATGGACTGGTTTTGCTTCCGTTCGCTTAATG
The DNA here is from genome assembly GCF_028554395.1 of Pezoporus wallicus. Lineage (NCBI taxonomy): Eukaryota > Metazoa > Chordata > Aves > Psittaciformes > Psittacidae > Pezoporus > Pezoporus wallicus. Next base: position 203,995 of record NW_026636279.1, on the reverse strand, counting down.
AAGCCAAGTCTGTGTTTGCTTGGATTTGACACGTGTATAGATAAGGAAGATTTCATGTCCTGCACATAGGTTTACCTTCAGCTTCACCACAGATTTGCTAATACCTCATTTGGTTCAGTCCGAGCCTTGTGGTCCTTGACTTTGCAGAAAGCAAGGTAAACGATGTGCAGGTAACAGCTTCACTCTCTTCTGTAGTCCAAGGTTCAAATGCCCTCTGACAGAAGGATGGAGTGATGTGTTTTGCTAGCATACATACCCATTTAGGAAGGTTTATTTATGCCTTACTTCCCCAGCAGCCAGAGGCTGGGAGCCGAAGCACCACAAGCATTGCAACTCAGTGTTGGTTCCTGTTCCTTCAAGTACCACAGCCCTGGTGAAAGGACAGTGCTCCCTGAGCATCAGTGGGGTGAGGCATGCAGCCACTCCAAGCTGTAGAGATGTCTTCACTTGCCACTGGCATCTAACCAGTGCTGACAGACCTGCACTGGAATACAGCGCAGATGGTGATGGTGGCGTGGGTCTGTCTGTGCAGTTGCTGCTCTGGGAGAAGGGCTGTGGGCAGCTTTTCAGGTGGTGCCAGGTACTGGTCTGGATGTTCAGAAGGTTACATACTGTCTTGTGTCCAGTGCCAGCCATGTGCAAATTGCTGGTGAGGTATTTTGTATGTTCTGTGTGTGACTGGGTACACCCAAAGAAACAGTTTTCCAGAAGAAGATGAGCATGTGCATTTGACTCTTTCAAAGAGCATCTCCAGTTGAAGCACTCTCCAGCTCTTTGAAACTGTTGATGTTCAAGCACTGTGCTGGTTACGGTGGTGCAGGTTATAGACAAACACCTGAAGAGAGGTGAAGGGAGCACATCAGTCAGAGCAAGGAACGGGTTACCAAAAGCTTTGCAGTTTGCAGACAATTTGCTTTCTTTTTAGTCTTTTCTTATTCATCCTTTCCTTTGTCACCTCTCTCCTTATTTGTACTTTTCTTTCTCATGCCCCTCCTTTTCCTGCATGGATACACTTTGAAAACAGTGCTGCAATGCTCCCTAGTTCAAGATTACAGTGTACTTTACGAGGTATGATTTAATTAGGGGCCTTATTATGTTTTCAGCAGCTTAAGGTGGGCCTTTCAACTTATCTACCTAATTGGTTGCACAAGAAGTTTCACAGCCCATGACAAAACATTGTCAGTGATCAAAGTCTGAATTCTACATAAAGGAAAAATATTAATAATAAGATTATTCTTCAAGTGTGCACTGCTAATTATGTCCAGAATGTAACTGTAGAAACACTTTTGACTGATGGGAGCTTTGTCTAATAAATGTGAGTCTTCAGTGAGCCATGAAAAGTGACGCCTCTGACTTTACAATTGTGGTGTCTAATTTTGCCACTGAAGATGTGTAAAATATTTTCCTGTGTTTCTCTTCTCCCCACATCCTTTCTTCCCTTTCTCCAGGTGACAACACCTGAGGTGATGATGCCTAGCAGTATGTTTCTCCCAGCAGCCACTCCAGAAAAAGATGGGAACTCCGCTGCGGAGGAGCTGGGGAAGCAGCATGGTGAGTGCTGGTCACTGAGGTCCATGAGTGCCACCACTCCCTCAGCTTCCATCACCTGATCAGGGGTTGTATCTGGGGACGCCTTCACATGGATGAACTTCATATGCCCAGCTGTCTCCTGAAAACCGCAGTGGGACAGTTCCCAGCAGGGCCGTCTCCCTTCATCTGTGCCACAAACAGTCTGGTGCCCCAGGAGTTCCCATGGCAGGGCAGCTCAGAGCTGAGGAACACAGGTCACCAGTGTGGCCATTCATATAGAAGTGGTGTTGAATCCTTGCAAAGGAAGGACCAGATGTGAGTGGTGAAGAGCAGAGGTGGTGGAGGGCTGAGGGGATCCAAATAGAAATGCCAAAGGTGTCAGCTGCTGGCTGGAGACTGTGCTGCTGTATCTGCTGTACCTGCTCCGCTGCCATCACAGCTCAGTACAGTCTCTGGGCATACTGTCTGAGGAGCTTTGAACTGCTGAAGTCCTTCTCCAGCCAAATCTCAGCCTTTTTCATTGCCATGCTGCGTTATGTAAGCATGGCTGTAAATCCATGCCTATTTAGTCCTGGCTTTGTTGTGTGATATGAGAGCATCCCAAGAACATAGCTCTGCATGGGGAGAAGAGTCTGGTGTCGGACTTGGCAGGGGAGCAGTGCCTGTCTTCCTTCTGTGCCCTCCTGGAAGGTCTGTAAGGAATCAGGGAATGAACACGGTGTCATTTCCTTTCAGACAGACAGCTCTGAGGCAGTGATGCTGGTGAGGCAGCACTGGCACATCCAGGGTAGTTAATGCTGTCCTGGGCAAGGGGATCTTTTTTTGGCCTCTACCTATATCAGAGTTTTCTCCAGCAGGACTGTGCTCTTAGAGCCTGGGTAAGTGGCAGTGCACTGAGTGGTTGTTCCTTCTTCTCCCATCTTCCCTCAGACAGCACATTTTGAGCTGCTGCCAGAAGGACCCACATTTCATTCCTCTTGTTTCTAGCTTTGGAAGTTCCAAGACCCAAATACTGCATTCAGTCTGATGAACTTTCTTATTGGAAAATAGGCAGAACATCAAAGCAAAACAGCAAACATGCACAGGTGGCTGAATGTCCTTCACTTAAAAGGAAGCATTAAAGGTGATAAATTCACTAAGAAAATGTGTGTGTGTGTGAACAATTTCCACATATTCATAGTGGGCGAAGCAAAGTAAATTGTGTAGGTTTATGCAATGGGCCATGATGATGATAATGGGCTGTTATTAAAATAAATGAATGAAGATAGAGAAGTGTTAGAAATACCTATCGTATTGCAGAGAAAAAACATGGACTTATTAAGGACAAAAAGAGGGCATTGATCTGCCCCTCTGTGCTGGTGTAATTGTCAGGTTTGCTCTCGTTCTGTTTTCACAGAGATCCCTGAGGACTCAGGAAAGGGTCTTCTGCCATTGGACAGCACAGAGCACACCGGAGATCCCAAGCCGGTTCTGGCCGATCCAAGCTCTGCCAGGGAGGACTCCAGCTTCCTCTGTTGGAAGAAAGGCTGCAACCAGGTGTTCAAGAGCTCGGCAGCCCTGCAGACACACTTCAATGAGGTCCATGCAAAGCGGCCTCAGCTGCCGGTGTCCGATCGCCACGTCTACAAGTACCGCTGTAACCAGTGCAGCCTGGCTTTCAAAACCATTGAGAAGCTGCAGCTTCATTCCCAGTACCATGTCATCCGGGCAGCCACCATGTGCTGCCTCTGCCAACGCAGCTTCCGAACCTTCCAGGCCCTGAAGAAGCACCTGGAAACCAGCCATCTGGAGCTGAGTGAGGCTGACATTCAGCAGCTCTATGGTGGTCTCTTGGTCAATGGAGACCTCCTTGCGATGGGTGATCCTTCGCTTGCAGAAGACCACACTATCATAGTTGAGGAAGATAAGGAGGAGGAGAGCGACTTGGAAGATAAGCAGAGTCCAACAGGTAGTGATTCAGGGTCAGTGCAAGAGGACTCTGGCTCAGAACCAAAAAGGGCCTTACCCTTCAGAAAGGGCCCTAACTTCACTATGGAGAAATTCCTAGATCCGTCTCGCCCATACAAGTGCACAGTCTGCAAGGAGTCTTTCACACAAAAGAACATTCTCCTGGTCCATTACAATTCAGTTTCTCACCTGCATAAACTGAAAAGAGCCCTCCAAGAGTCTGCTACAGGGCAGCCTGAACCGACCAGCAGCCCAGACAACAAGCCTTTTAAGTGTAACACCTGCAACGTGGCCTACAGTCAGAGCTCAACCTTGGAGATCCATATGAGGTCTGTCCTGCACCAAACCAAGGCTCGCGCTGCCAAACTGGAAGCAGCTGGGGGCAGCGGCAGCAGTAATGGAGCTGGCAGCAGCAGTAGCAGCAGTCTTTCTTTGGGTTCATCCACACCAAGTCCAGTGAACGCTACCAACAGTAATACTTTTACAGCCACCAACACAAGTAATTCGGGCCCAGTTCCCATTCCCAGCCTGCTCAACCAGGTAGCCAGTGACAACATGGGAATTCCTACATTAGGTAACCCTGTAAGCGCTAGTAGCTCCTCTGCTTCGGAGCCCAAAGAGGTAAACCGAAAGAAGTTGGCAGACATGATTGCATCGAGGCAGCAGCAGCAGCAGCAGCAGCAGCAGCAGCAAGCTCAAACCCTGGCCCAGGCCCAGGCCCAAGTCCAGGCCCATCTGCAACAAGAACTGCAGCAGCAGGCTGCTCTTCTGCAGTCCCAGCTCTTCAACCCAGCACTTTTGCCGCACTTTCCAATGACCACTGAGACCCTTCTGCAGCTTCAGCAGCAGCAGCATCTTTTGTTTCCTTTCTACATCCCTAGTGCCGAGTTCCAGCTCAATCCAGAAGTTAGTTTGCCTGTCACCAGTGGTGCGCTGACATTGACTGGTACAGGTCAGAGTTTGCTGGAGGACCTGAAGGCTCAAGTTCAGATCCCTCAGCAGAGCCATCCACAGCTCTTACAGCAGCAGCAAGGCCAGCTCTCCTTGTCACAACCTCACTCCGTCCTTATACAGAAGAGCCAGCACCCTGAGAAGAAGAATAAATCCATACTGAAGGAGAAAGAAAAAGAAACCCCAAGGGAAAGGGAAAGTGCAGAGAGGGGAGACAGTAGTGTAGCATCTAAAGAGTCTCTACCTGATAACTTAAAGCCCAAAGAAAAGAAGGACTTTGTACCAGGCAGTAGTTCAGAGCCTTCCTTACTGCCGCCACGCATTGCCTCTGATGCAAGAGGGAATGCCACAAAAGCCTTGCTGGAAAACTTTGGCTTTGAGCTTGTCATTCAGTATAATGAGAACAAGCAGAAGGTGCAGAAGAAAAATGGGAAGACAGAGCAAGGTGAGAACTTGGAAAAGCTCGAGTGTGACACATGTGGCAAGTTCTTTTCAAACATCCTCATCCTGAAGAGCCACCAAGAGCATGTTCACCAACATTACTTTCCCTTCAAGCAGTTAGAGAGATTTGCCAAACAATACAGAGAACACTATGACAAACTGTACCCACTGCGGCCTCAGACCCCAGAGCCACCACCACCACCTCCTCCGCCACCACCTCCACTTCCTCCAGCACCTCCTCAGCCGGCTTCAACTCCTACCATCCCTACGTCTGCCCCACCGATTACCTCTCCTACGATCGCACCAGCCCAGACATCTGTGCCGCTCACCCAGCTCTCCATGCCAATGGAGCTCCCCATCTTTTCACCACTGATGATGCAAACCATGCCACTACAGACGTTACCTGCGCAGCTGCCACCCCAGCTGGGTCCTGTAGACCCTCTGCCTGCCGACTTGGCCCAGTTGTACCAGCATCAGCTCAACCCTAGCCTTCTCCAGCAGCAGCAGAACAAGAGGCCACGGACGCGAATCACCGACGACCAACTCCGAGTCCTTCGGCAGTATTTCGATATTAACAATTCCCCGAGTGAGGAACAGATCAAAGAGATGGCGGACAAATCTGGACTGCCCCAGAAAGTGATCAAGCACTGGTTCAGAAACACTCTTTTCAAAGAACGCCAGCGCAACAAGGATTCCCCATACAATTTCAGTAATCCTCCCATTACCAGCCTAGAAGAACTGAAGATAGACTCACGGCCTCCTTCTCCAGAACCTCAAAAGCAGGAGTACTGGGGAAGCAAGCGGTCCTCCCGGACACGCTTTACTGACTACCAGCTCAGAGTCCTGCAGGACTTCTTTGATGCCAATGCTTATCCAAAGGATGATGAATTTGAGCAGCTTTCTAACTTGCTGAACCTCCCAACACGTGTTATAGTGGTGTGGTTTCAGAATGCCCGTCAGAAGGCTAGGAAAAACTATGAGAATCAGGGAGAAGGCAAAGATGGGGAACGACGGGAGCTTACAAATGACAGGTATATTAGAACAAGCAACTTGAACTACCAGTGCAAAAAGTGCAGTCTCGTATTTCAGCGCATTTTTGATCTCATTAAACACCAGAAAAAGCTTTGTTACAAAGACGAGGATGAGGATGGACAGGATGATAGCCAGAATGAAGACTCTATGGATGCAATGGAGCTCTTAACTCCAACCAGTTCCTCCTGCAGCACACCAATGCCCTCACAAGCTTACAGCACACCTACATCTTCAGCCAATGCAACCTCCTCAGCTTTTCTGCAGCTCACAGCAGAGGCAGATGATTCCTCCACCTATAGTTCTAAAGTAGAAGCTACAGAAGAGAAACCAAAGCAGCCTGAACCTCCAAGTACACAGCAAAACCAAACTCAAGAGAAGCAAGTGCAACCAAAGCAAGAGTCTCAACAGCAACAGGACCAAGGAGAACAAAAGACAAGTTCAGCACACCAAAAGATTTCACAGTTATCCTCCCCTTCTTCATTGCAACAGCCACCTCCCCCTCCTCAGCCCCCTCAGTGCTCCTTGTCACAGTCAAGCCCAAGTCCATCTCAGCTCTCGCATCTCTCCCTCAAACCCATTCATACATCCACCCCTCAACAGCTGGCAAACCTACCTCCTCAGCTAATCCCATACCAGTGTGACCAGTGTAAGCTGGCATTTCCTTCATTTGAGCATTGGCAGGAGCATCAGCAACTTCATTTTCTGAGCGCACAGAACCAGTTTATCCACCCCCCATTCCTGGACAGAACCCTGGATATGCCGTTCATGCTTTTTGATCCCAGTAATCCACTACTTGCAAGCCAGCTGCTATCTGGGGCATTACCACAAATTCCAGCAAGCTCAGCCACTTCACCATCAACTCCAACATCCACAATGAACACACTGAAGAGAAAGCTGGAAGAAAAGGCCAGTGCAAGTCCTGGAGAAAATGACAGTGGGACTGGAGGAGAAGAACCACAAAGGGATAAACGTCTAAGGACTACGATTACCCCAGAGCAGCTGGAAATTCTTTATCAGAAATACTTGCTCGACTCCAACCCAACGCGGAAAATGTTGGATCACATTGCTCATGAAGTGGGCTTGAAGAAACGCGTGGTTCAAGTTTGGTTTCAGAACACGCGTGCACGGGAAAGGAAGGGGCAGTTCAGAGCCGTAGGGCCTGCCCAAGCCCATAGACGGTGTCCCTTCTGCCGAGCTCTCTTTAAAGCAAAGACAGCTCTGGAAGCTCATATCCGATCCCGTCACTGGCATGAGGCCAAGAGAGCTGGGTACAACTTGACATTGTCTGCTATGCTCTTGGATTGTGATGGGGGACTGCAAATGAAGGGAGATATCTTTGATGGAGGAAGCTTTTCCCACATGCCACCAACAAGCAGTGATGGACATACTGTTCCTCTCTCCCCAGTGAACAAGAGCATGGAACTGTCACCTCGAACTCTGCTGAGTCCATCCTCCATTAAGGTTGAAGGGATGGAAGACTTTGAGAGTCCCTCCATGTCCTCAGTCAATCTGAGCTTTGACCAAACAAAGCTGGACAATGATGACTGCTCTTCTGTCAACACTGCAATCACAGACACTACAACAGGAGATGAAGGGAATGCAGACAATGATAGTGCCACAGGGATTGCAACCGAAACCAAATCAACATCGGGACCCAGTGAAGGTCTCACAAAAGCTGCCATGATAGCAATGTCTGAATATGAAGATCGTCTGTCTTCTGGCCTGGTCAGCCCAGCTCCCAGCTTTTACAGCAAGGAGTATGATAATGAAGGTACTGTGGACTATAGTGAAACATCCAGCCTTGCAGACCCCTGCTCACCCAACCCTGGTGCAAGTGGTTCAGCCAGCAAGTCTGGAGAGAGTGGTGATCGGCCTGGGCAGAAACGCTTTCGCACTCAGATGACTAATCTCCAGCTAAAAGTTCTTAAGTCATGCTTTAATGACTACAGGACACCTACCATGCTGGAGTGTGAGGTCCTGGGCAATGACATTGGACTGCCAAAGAGAGTTGTTCAGGTCTGGTTCCAGAATGCTAGAGCAAAGGAGAAGAAGTCCAAACTCAGCATGGCCAAGCATTTTGGTATAAACCAAACAAGTTACGAGGGACCCAAAACAGAGTGCACTTTGTGTGGCATCAAGTACAGCGCTCGACTGTCTGTACGTGACCATATCTTCTCTCAACAGCATATCTCCAAAGTTAAAGAAACCATTGGAAGCCAGTTGGATAAGGAAAAGGAGTATTTTGACCCAGCTACTGTACGTCAGTTGATGGCTCAACAGGAGCTGGACCGGATCAAAAAAGCCAATGAGGTTCTTGGTCTGGCAGCTCAACAGCAGGGCATGTTTGATAACACCCCTCTGCAAGCTCTTAACCTTCCTGCTGCATACCCAGCACTACAGGGCATCCCTCCAGTCTTACTCCCAGGCCTCAACAGCCCATCCTTACCAGGCTTCACTCCATCCAACACAGGTGGGTATGGATATTATCACACTGCTCAGAGACACAGCTTAACTTGACACATCTTTAGCACAAGCAGACGTTCTCTTGAGGAATGGCTGATACCTGGCCCTTTAGTGGAGTAGATTTGACATCAAATGAGCAATAGGTATTTTATCTTTTAATTCCTGAATTTGGGTTTTCTAGCCAAGTCTGAAATAGAACAAGATGTAGACATTTTGTATATCTCTTTTTCCTTAGCACAGACTAAAAATGCTGAAGCACCTTTGAAAAAATGAAGAATAAAGGATTTATCAAATGGAACACGAAAAGGGCTAATGTGCTGAATGCATTGTTCATTATACCTTTCATTTTGCTATTAAATTCAGTTTATGTAGTGCCATCCCAAATTTCCACTAACTGTGAACTGTTTCTAGGCAAAAGTGTGATGTGCCTGGTAGCACTGGTGACAGACTCCTGGAGCATCTTAATGTAATATCCTTATGGTGACCTCCAGGACTAATCCCAGTGCAGCCGTGGGTTGGTTTCTGAGTCATGGCTGGATAAAACCTGAAAGTACCTTCTTAACAAACAGGGGTGTAGTCATGGGTCATATCTACTTTGTATTTTAGTAACATTTTTTCAACAATACTTCATAAAAATAAAATTTGTCAGAGTCCTTTGGGTGGCCTAATCCCAGATAATGGACTTTGTTTTTTTGAGGATGTACCTTTTCTGTGTACCTGGTGAATACGTGGAGTGTGTAAGATTTGTCGCAAACACTGGTGGTGGAAGATACTGCTCACTAGACTAGCAGTGGCCTAGAAAACATGATCCAAGAGCCTTGTTTACCGCCTGCTACATCGATGGCATCCCAGGGACATGCCTGTGTCTGAATTCCACTTGTAACAGTAATTGGTGTTCTCTCTGAGGCTTACTTTCACTTGGAAGACTTCCCCGTTACTTCTGATGATCCTTTTTCAAGTTAACTTTCACCAGGGCTGATTTACATTTACAGAGATATACCAAGAACTGAGTCCAGTGTCTTGTCTCCAGAACAGGCTTAGTCTGTCTCGGGTTGGAAAGCCTGTGGCACCATAACGCCTGGTGCAGTTACACCAGATGCCACTGTGCATCCTTGTTTTCTGCTCTGCAGCTGTACAGGTCTGCCTTTAATAGAAATAATAATGGTACAAGAGTTCTCAAGAACAAGGGTTCTCCAGGTTCGGAAACAGGAGGAAAGGTATTGGTGGCTTCAAGAGAAACACCTGGTTTAAGAATGGAAATCGAGGACATGATTTTAACAGTCTCTGATACAGATGTGGGACTGAGCTGACTTTTATCAAAAAGTAAAAAGTCTGATTAACATTCCTTTTTGTTCTTTTTTTGCTTGATAAAGCAGCCTGTCTTTGCATATTCTTAAAAATCATGTTTGCTGAAATGATAACTTTCTCTTATTGTACTGAACTGATTGGCTAATGATGAGTTGTAATCCATAGTGTGTAGCCTAAATAGGATCTGAGCATCTTCCTGGCTCCTTAATCGGAAACTCAGTCTCCTAAAAGACTTTCTTACGCTTTTATTCAGCAGCCTGACTCTGAAGTTCCTTTTTCAACAGATTGAAAAAGTCAGTGCAGATGTTGCCAGGTAACATGGTTGTATCATGTTAATAAAATAGCCATCTTCTTTTGTCATCCAGGAGGTAAATCTTCAGATAAGCAAATCAAAGACTTAGACAAAAGGATAGTAGCCAGTGTGAGCAGCTACATGGAGCTTGAGCAGCTCATCTGGCATTCACAGCAGGACTGGCTACTGAGCTGCTCACTGTAAATCACATCACTACCACCTGAAGTGTGTCTGTGGTGTAACACACTTCAGGTGTAACACCCTAAACAGAGCACCAGAAACCCATGAGTCAAAACGGACATCTTTCTGTCCCCTTAGAGCTGGCTGTGTTCACCTTTTTCTCCATTGCTGCATGTCTCTGAAGTATCTTTGGTTGACAAATGAAGAATAGTTAAATTTTACTGTATTTTGGGGGCTCTGAAAAAGCTTTCTGCTGGGAGTTAGGGCCTCTGTGAGGCTTTTCACATAGTTATACAAGTCTTCCCACGACCCCCAAAGCAAAGTAAAATTATTCTTGACTACAGTTGAGGGATAGGTCATTGTAATTAAACCATTTTTAAAAACAGTTGCTGTTAGAAATTCTTCTGTTTGGGGCTGCTGCCCATTTTTGCTTCTTTAGTCTAATCCTAGCTACACATCCCAAGGGCATCTTTCAATGCCAGGACTTCTTCATGTGATACTTCTGTTATTGCCTAAGGTCTTGTTTCAGAAGCCAGAACTAGGCGAAGAGAATCTCTTTGGCAAATTGTATTGTCAGCCTATCATAGACAGCTCTGTGCTGTTTACTTCGTACCCCAAATTTGTAACAAGATCTAAAATTACTTTTTTGCACTTCAATCTATATTGTTGCTTTTGTTTTCCTCCAAAGACCGGTATGTGTCCTGGGGAGACGGGGCTACGTACTATGAATGTTAAAAGCAATCAGTGACTGCCTCGACAGGACTAAGCTATTTAGAAAGTCAAACAGACTGTTTGTGGCCTTTAGATAAAGCTCCAAAGGTCAGGCCATCTCGGCTCAAAGCCTGTCGAAGCAGATAAGGCTGTGCATCCAGGAATGTTATGAATTAGCTGCTGCTCCCACACTTGAACCTTTTGGGGAGCGTTCAGCTAGGGTACATCAGTTTCAATGGCATCTATCCGTAATATGCCCTTATCTGAAATCTACAAGGCTGCTGTGTGGAGGCTCACTTCATACACTTCATACCGTCACAAATCACTGTTGTCTTGATACTGCATCTGGAGCAGATGCAGGTTTCTGATGGGCTTTGCATCAGCCATGGCTGAGCTCTTGGCTCTTGGCCGCTCTGCTCCCAGCCCTCTGGTGGGTCCTGCAACAGGCCAGCCCCTGAAGACTGTTGGCCCCAGCCCCTAGCTGTGTTTGAGTCCCTTTACACTGCCTTTGCAGGGCGAAGGAGCCCCGTAGCAGCTCAATTTGCCTGCCAGGAATCACTGCCTGCCCTGTTCACAGCGATGGCCCTGCTGGCATGCTTCCCTTCCTGTTTTTGCTGTTGAGAAAATGGGTGGACTTCACACCCACACTTAATCCATCTCCTTTGTGAGGAAGCATCGTGACCCTTTTAATTCCACCCAAACACAGTGTTCATGCCCTGGGGTTTGTCCGAATACCACACAAACTTTGAGATAATTATCCAGAAGCTGAGCACCCAAAGCCTCTTACACTGGAAAGAAGGATGGGGTTGCATCAGAGGTTTGTGGATTGGTGAGCATCATCCTTATAAGGACAAAATAACTTAGATTTAGTCTGTTTGGACCTCTCCAGTTGCTGCGAGCAGGGTTTTTTAATCTGTGAAGATTGTAATGAGATTGACAGTATCTAGTGTTGTGGCATCCAGTGTCATACCTTCTTGCTGGAGTTCTTTGGCCAAGGGACCAGTTACTGCAGATGTAGGAAAAGCACCCATCCGTGACATCAGCTATTAATCATTTGGGAATTGCAGAGGGGTCAGTAAAGCAGCAGCTCTGCTGAGCATACCGAGTCGCTGGTGGGATGCTGCTGGTGATGAGGACTGACAAGCACATCCCCACGGCACAGGGCCTGGGAGAGTGGGGAGAGGAGTGGTTGTCACACCTTGTGCTTTCTGCCTGCCCAGCACCAAGTGACTGCTTGCCTCTCTCTCCTCCTTCTTGCAGCTTTAACTTCTCCCAAACCCAACCTGATGGGTCTGCCCAGCACAAGCGTCCCTTCGCCTGGCCTCCCGACCTCTGGATTACCAAATAAGCAGCCGCCGGCCACACTGAGCTCGCTCACCCCGGCACAAGCCACCGCAGCCGTGGCCCCGCAGCAGCCGCCAGCAACGACGCCGCAGCCGCAGCAGACACCCCAGCCACAGCGTAAGGAGAAGGAGAGTGAGAAGGCAAAAGAGAAGGAGAAGGCACCCAAGGGGAAGGCGGAGCCCCTGCCAGGGCCCAAGAAGGAGAAGGGGGAGGCAGCGGTGGGTGCCCTTTCAGCCCCACTACCCACCATGGAGTACGCCGTGGAGCCCACCCAGCTCCAGGCGCTGCAGGCCGCCCTGAATTCAGACCCCACCACCTTGCTAACGAGCCAGTTCCTTCCTTACTTCGTCCCCGGCTTTTCCCCCTACTATGCCCCGCAGATCCCTGGCACCCTGCAGAGCGGGTACCTGCAGCCCATGTACGGGATGGAGGGGCTCTTCCCATACAGCCCAGCGCTGTCACAGGCACTGCTGGGGCTGTCCCCCGGCTCCCTGCTGCAGCAGTACCAGCAATACCAGCAGAGTCTGCAGGAGGCATTGCAGCAGCAGCAGCAGCAGCAGCAACAGCAACGGCAGGTGCAGCAGCAGCAGCAGCAGCAGCAGCAGAAAGTGCAGCAGCCCAAAGGAAGCCAAACCCCCGTCCCCGCGGGGGCTGCCACCCCGGACAAAGACCCTGCCAAAGAACCCCCCAAGCAAGAAGAGCAAAAGAACGCACCCCGCGAGGTGTCCCCCCTCCTGCCCAAACCCCAAGAAGAGCCCGAAGCAGAAGGCAAGGGCGCAGACTCCCTCTGCGACCCCTTCATTGTCCCGAAGGTGCAGTACAAGCTGGTCTGCCGCAAGTGCCAGGCGGGCTTCAGCGACCAGGAGGCGGCCAGCGACCACCTGAAGTCCCTCTGCTTCTTCGGCCAGTCCATGGCGAACCTGCAAGAGATGGTGCTTCACGTGCCCACCGGCAGCAGCCAGGGCAGCGGCTCGTACCAGTGCGTGGCGTGCGAGAGCACGGTGTGTGGGGACGAAGCCCTCAGTCAGCATCTCGAGTCAGCCCCGCACAAACACCGAACAATCACAAGAGCAGCAAGAAACGCCAAAGAGCACCCCAGTCTATTACCTCACTCTGCCTGCCCCCCCGACCCCAGCACCGCATCTACCTCGCAGTCGGCCGCTCACTCAAATGACAGCCCCCCGCCCCCCGGGCCCCCCCGGCGTCCCCCCACGCCGCCAGAAAGCCCTGGCCCCCGGCAGCCCCCCGCGCCCCACCGGGGAAGCCACCGCCGCCGCCTTTCCCTCCTCTCTCCTCATCTTCAACGGTTACCTCAAGTTCATGCAGCACCTCAGGGGTTCAGCCCTCGATGCCAACAGACGACTATTCGGAGGAGTCTGACACGGATCTTAGCCAAAAGTCAGATGGACCGGCGAGCCCGGCGGAGGGGCCCCGGGACCCCGGCTGCCCTAAGGACAGTGGTCTAGCTAGTGTAGGAATGGACACCTTCAGATTGTAAGCTTTGAAGATGAACAATGAAAATGAATTTAAATGAAAAAAAAAAAGTTAATAACAAACCAATTTCAAAAATAGACTAACTGCAATTCCAAAGCTTCTAACCAAAAAAAAGAAAAAAGAAAAAAAGAAAAAGCGTGGGTTGTTTTCCCATATAACGATGCCGGTGGGTTTTACATTTCTTTTTTTCCTTTCCTTTTACTAAAATAAAACTACAAAAAAAAAAAAAAAAAAAAAAAAAAGAAGAAAAAAAAATCTGTTACATTTGTCCTTTCGAAGGTACTGTTGGTCTGGGAGACAAAAGCCTGTGCTGTCTCCTCACTGTCTTCGGAGCTTGAGTCCCTTGTATATTGCCCCTTTTCAACCGCCCCACGTCGATAGCACAGCAGAGGCCGGCACGCACTGTATGGGAAAGCAGCCCACCTTGTTACAGTTTTAAATTTCTTGCTATCTTAGCATTCAGATACCAATGGCTTGCTAAAAGAAAAAAAGAAATGTAATGTCTTTTTATTCTCAGGTCAATCGCTCACACTTTGTTCTGTTTTCAGAATCATTGTTTTATATATATATATAATTTCTTTCGTTTGTTTTGGGGGTTTTTTGTTTCATTTTGTTTTTGTTCCAGAAGAGGATTTTTTTTTCTTTTCCTTTTTATTTTTATTTTTATTTTTCTCTTTCTCTTTTTTGTTGGTTTGTTTGTTCTTGGGGGATCTTGGGGGGGTTTATTGGGGATTTGCTGTTTCTGGGGGGGTTTTTTGTTGTTATTGTTGTTTATTTAAAATGGGCAGAAAGTATTCAAGAGAAAAACAATGTGAACTGCTTTAGCTTTTTTGGGGATCTTAAGGGTAGCTTTTCTGCTGAAGCGAATTTCAAGGGGAAGAGTTAAGCACTCCCACTCTTCAGAGAAAAAACCCACACAAAGAGTGTTGAAGACTCTGAACTTAAAAAATAAGTTTTAAAACAACTGACTTTCTGTATTTATGATAGATATGACCATTTTTGGTGTTGAGTAGATTGTTGCATTGGAAATGAACTGAGCAGTATGGTAGATTTAAAAGAAAAAACCCTTTTGTGTACATTTAGCTTTTGTATGGTCCAGCTGACGGCTTCTCATTTGATGTTGTCTTGTTCATTCCTAGCCAGGTAGATTGCAATCCATTGACTCACCTAAGCTTTTCTCCTCTTTGTACCTTTACTGTCCGTTCCCCCATCCTGTAATCTTCCACTTATGGTCGCTACCTTCATTTCTTAGAGGGTGGTTGCATAATTATTTTATAAAAACTAAAGAAAGAAGTTCAAAGGGTTTTGGGGGGTCAGTAGGATCCCTTGCAGAATATTTTTTGTTGGGGGTTTGAAACTTTTTAAGGCGTATACATACGATTTACCTATGTCTGTTACCCTTGTGCACTTATCTCTTTCTTAATTTCCATTTTTCCTTTTTTTTTCTTCTTCTTCCCTTCTTTTTTTCCTCATTTTGTAAATGCTTCAAAGACTCTGTTCCTGAACTATAAGCATTTGTTTCTGTTTGTGTAATTAGGCTGCACTCTGTTCCTTCTTTTAAGAGAAGTTTTTGTTACTTTTTTTTTTTTTCTCTAAAGAAAATTCATGCTTTAAATAAAATCCAAAGACATACCCTTTCACCACTGGTGCAGAATGAGCAAAAAGGATTCTTTTTACTTGAGAATTTGTTTCTGATTTAAACAAACAAGTCTAAGTTTAAATAAAGAATAAAAAAAGTACCCAGGTTGTTATCTGTGCTTCTTCTGCAAGCAGAGAGACAACTCTTAGCGAAACCCCAGTGCACCAAAAGGCAGGTTTCTCTTTCCAAGTTCCCTCCCGTGGCAGGCACTGGTGTCCCCGTCCCGCTCCATGCCCCACTCGTGGAATGCGCGGACGCGTGCATGCGTCTCGTACGGTCCGGACTTTGAAAGGCAAACTTTGTGCTGCTAAAATGTAGGTTTTGGAGACAAATAGATGCTGTTTCACTCCCGTAGCCAAATGTCAACAGAAACAATCTCCTTTCCCCCATCCCACCCCTCGTTTCCTCCGAAGTGCAAGAGCCTTCTCCCCATCATCTTCATCATCCTCCTGCTTCAAAAAGGAACTTCGAAGACGTGAACGCAGGTTCTTTCCATCGCCTCTGGCTTCTCCTCCCTGTGCTGAAGCCACTCGTCAACCCTGCGAGAGACTGGAGCATTCGAGAGATGAACATGGGGTTCATTTTCTAGCAGGACACTTTTATTTTCATGGAGTTTTGGGTTTAGTTCAATGAATGACTACATCCTGAGCTGTTGTACATATTTCTAACTAGGCTAATGCACAGTGCAAATTCCTTTTTTAATTGTTTTTTTAAGTAGACAGTACTAAAGAGAGTACCATCTAATATTCCTACCAGAACCCAATTGTAGCATAAGGTGTCAAAAATGGAAACAAGTACACAAAAAGAGTTTGCTGTTTTAACAAACTGTTTTCTTTTAACAAAAGTTCTTGTATTTCTCCCTGTGTTTGAGATGAACATTTTTTAAATTCTAAAGTTGTACAGTTTTTGTTTTCCATTATTTTATCTTGTTTGTAATTCTATGAAATCTATATATATATATATTTTTTGCCATTTAACTGTTGTATGTTACTCTATCTGTATCATATAGAAATTTTTTGTTTGTTTTGTTTTTGATTCTGTGTGATCCAAGTTAACAATTTAACACTAGCTTTATCTGTCCAATCCCACAGGGTCTCTTTTGGAAATCCTTTTGTTTTGTCTCATTATGTTTCTTTTTTTTTTTTTTAATTATATTGCTTGGTCATAGTGCAATTTCTCTCTCTTTCTTCTTCCCCCTCCTCCTTCCCACCACTAAAAGGTTTTATAAATTGATTTCCTCGTATTTTTTCTAACTGTTTCTAGAGACACTCGGTGCGAGGTAGCCTCCTCCTCATGCAGTGCTAGGACCCATCCCCCAGCGCTGCTGGCCACCCTGGCCTAAGGTGGGGACCCCCGGCCCTGCTGGGACACCCCTGGCACCGTGCCCTACCACAAGCCTGGCCACCCTGCCTCGGGAGCCCCTGTGCCACCCCAGAGCCCACACATGGCCTTTCCAGCCTGTGTCAGAGCAGGGCTGGGATGGGCGCAAGGAGAATATTCTGAACTTGGCATTGAACAGGTTTCTGGTTTATTCTGAGTAAAAAGCTTTCCTAAGTGGTGAAAATGGCCAAAGTTTCATACAATTGAGAATCAAGAGTAGGGTGTGTTGGGGCTGCCCATGCCTGAGGCAGGCGTTGACACAAGCCAGCACACACGCTGTCCGTGGAAATATATTTTGCTTTAAAAAGAAAACCTAAACTTTCAAATAGAAGCAGAAGTTGGGTTGGTTGGTTGGATGGATGGTTTGGTTGGTTGGTTGGTTGGTTTGTCAGCGCTTAGATACTGCCCACTGTGAACACAAAGCTTTGACTATTTTTTTCACTTTTATTTGGGGGGGAGGGTGAGGTTGGGTAGAACAGAAAGCATTAATGTGGTAAAGAGGGATACAAACAGCCTTTGCAATGTACAAAAAATAGAGCAAGTGAAACCAAAAATGATGTTCTTGGTGTTTTTCTATAATGTAGTCTTGTTAGCTTTTTTTTGTTACTGTAACAATGCTGATCTCAAACTGTACCAAAATACATGGAGATAAACAGAAAACCACGTGGGACTTACTTTCAAAACTTTACAGAATTTGTCACAAAAGACTTTGTTGTCATAGTTGAGTTGACTGTAGATGGTAATTGAATATACTCCTTTGGAAATATTTCATCACGTATGTTTCCTGCTCATTGTGATACATTAAAGACAAAAATGAGCAAAAGCTCTCGTCTCCGATGTCCGCGCTTGTGCGGTGCAGGGTCTATGTTGGGGTGGGTGCGTGCCGTGCCATGCTGTGCCGTGCCACTTGGATCGGCTTGAGCTCCTGCATCCCACAGCTCTTGTGCACCCACCAGCACATGCCAGCACATGCGTCCATGTCCCTCCCCACATGCGGGTTCTTGGGCTGACGCCACGAATTGATGCTGAAGTAGAAGGAATGAGCCAAATGGCGCAATCCATTCATGGCTTTGGGATGCATTGTGTATGAAAAAGACATTACAAGTGCTTTAATTTCACTAAATGATTGTGTGACAATTCTGGGCACGCTGCTGTAATTACTGGTTAAAGGGAAAGCATGATGCCTTGATGGGCTGAGGTCATCTGGAAGCCTGAAAGCCAGAAGTGAACTAAAATCACCATCTGTTTTCTTCTACTGATCAAACCAAAAGGAGATGAAGGTAAGAAAGGTAAGTGGCTGACTCACTGCTCTTCCCTTTGCTTCCAGTGCCTCTTGAGCAAGGAGGAAACCTTGATGAAGTACCAAGTGTTAAATACACAATTCTGCCACCAAAAACTGCCCCTTGCAGCAGAAAACACTTGAAATTCATTAATAAGGAGACCACATCCGAAAGAGAGCCACAGAGGCCACCGTTCATCTCTATTTCATTACAGCAATAAATAAACAACAGAGCAGCCCATTGTAAGCAGGACAGGCAGGCTGCTCAGTACGGGCGGCCTTGGCCATACTGCTGCCTCCCTGACAGTGAGTGGCTTCCTCTTGCTCCCTGGGGAGCAGAGCCTGAGCTCCACAGGGTCATCTGGCCCGAGCAGGGGTCCTGGGGAGGAAATCTTGCAGATGGCAAGAGTATGGAAGCATGCTTTAGTTAATTGGGTTACTCACTGGCAAGCAGGTCAGTTCAGTAACCAGGCTGCTGATGCACCTTCACAAAAAAAGAATACAAAAGCAAGAAAAAAACAGCACTCGGACAGATTCAGGCTCAAAAGAAGCATGACTTCTAAAACAAGGTGGGTCAAGATTGCCAAGCCCCGATGACTCCTGCTGCTGCAGCAGACCCCAACCAAGGCAGCAGGGCCCCGATCCCAGTGCACAGCTCTGAAAGAGACCGTGTACCCTGGTGATGGGAATGATCACACCTGGCTGTGTGCTGCAGCTCAGCACCCCAAAACAGGCCCCATGCCAGGCTGCCCAGTCCTGCCCTGCTCTCCCATCATGACCCTGGATAGTGGGCTCTCGGTTTCCGCTGAGCCATTTGAGTATTTTTTAATGGCAAAAATCCATCCTGAATTTCCTGCAAGTGGATGAGGCTGTGGCAGTAATGGGGTCACCAGCACAACCCTTCCACCGGCATTTGCACTGTGTCACGTTAATGACTTCAGTGTTGTTCACAGATCTTTGTAAGTTTATTATGTAACACTGCTATTTATTCCTGGTTGAATTCCAGTTTAAAACGGCTATGCTTGAGAAAGCACCTCTCCAATGCTCAGAAAGGTGTAAATGGCCTCTGGTAGTTGCATAAGCTGCAAACTAAAAAACTCAGTGATAGCCCATCTGTTCAGAGCTGTGCACCAGTAGAGATTGTGCAAACCTCTAACAGAAAGAGGGGTTTCCATGCTGCGATTCTGGTAAGAGGAGACCAGGAGTGTGATTGACCTTGCATTGACATCACCTAAAAGACAAGAGATTTAGCTCTTCCTAGGCCAAAAAAATACACTTTTGTTATCAAAACAGAGCAGTGATGGGGTGTCTGCTACAGACCTACCTTGCTGATGGATGTGGAGCAGGATTCCCATCTGGAGCATGCCTCTTCCTTCTCATGCAGCCTGTGTGTTGCTGTCCTCGAGGCAGCATGAGCAGGGGCTTTGGGTGGTTCCATCACAGCTGGCATGCAGTGCTATTGGATGCCCAGCATACGCTGGCACCGAAGGAGGAAGCAGTAGGCTTCCCTGTGGAAGCTGTCTCCAACTGGCTTTTCCACAGGGAACCCCACCTGAGTGTACAGTGGAGGTGAGTGGTGCATGAGCCCTGCGTCAGCACACACCAAGGGTGCCATGGGAAACATGGGCAATGGGGGCAGGAGCTAGGCCGTGGTACAAGCCACGTCCCACCAGATGGCAGGGCCCAGCAGCTCTCAGAGGCTACAATGGAGGGTGCCTTCAGGAAGTCATAGAATCATAGAATCACAGAATAGTTAGGGTTGGAAAGGACCTTAAGCTCATCCAGTTCCAGCCCCCCTGCCATGGGCAGGGACACCTCACACCAAACCATGCCTCCCAAGGCTCTGTCCAACCTGGTCTTGAACACTGCCAGGGATGGAGCATTCACAACCTCCCTGGGCAACCCATTCCAGTGCCTCACCACCTTTACAATAAAGAACTTCTTCCTTATATCCAATCTAAACTTCCCCTGTTTAAGTTTTAACCCGTTACCCCTTGTCCTGTCACTACAGTAAATGGTCTCTCCTGCGCCTGCTACTGGTGCACAGCTCTGCAGGACATCACAGCAGCTTGGGCTGCCCATGCCAGGGCTAAGCCATCCTGCTCCTGGGCCCCCTGCAAGCAGCACCGTGTCGTGGCAGCACAGTTGGCTCCAGGGGGGCTGGAGACAGGCACAGCAATGCCACCATCAGCAGACACACAGGTCAGCACTATGGAGGGGCCATTTCTGCACCAGCAGCCATGGTCACTGGCTTCCCTCCCTCACTGCAGCCCAACACCGTGGCCAGTGCTGCCAAATCCCTGCAGGGGTGCAGCATCAGGGACACACTTTCCACGCCAACAGGTGACAGAAGAGCTGCATTTTAAGGGTGCCCAGGGCATGAAGTGCAGATGACCAGGACTAAACCAAGGCCAAAAGAAACCCCAAAACCTTGCCAGCTGCCAACTTCCAGTGAGACTGGTTTTGCAGCACAGGGCAAGCTCCATGGAGCGGCTGGTCCTGCACCCCGCATGGTCATAGCAGCCCATGAAGAGTTTGGGCCAGGCACAGACCCATTCTCCTGATGACAGCAGCAGCCGCAGCCATGTCACTTCTGCAGCCAGGTCCCTGCTGAACTGAGCGTGGTCCCATGTTAACATCTTTGCTAAATGACATCTGAAGTCTGCTAAGAGAGTCGACTTCTCTAATGCAGATGGATGCTCTGAGAAACTGCCACCAGGCTTAGGCTGTGCCAGCAGTGGTGAAGGGTTAAGTCCATCAGCGCTTAAACTACAAATGTGGAGCCCATTCTCTCCTCCAAGCTCGTTAACAATGTACACCTGATGATCTAAAGCACTAGAGAGTCATTTTAATTAACGCTCTGCCAGAGGGGATGTGGTGGAGACACTGATTTCACTCCAATGACTTTCTATTTTGGTATATTGCAGAATTGGTGCATTAGTTCCCCCGGCTAACATGGTAAGCTAATCCAACTACAGCAGTGTGGGCACTGCCTGGCTCCAGTGGCTTCATGCCCCTGCAGCACACAGCTGTCATCCTCATCCCACCATCGCAGCGCAGGTTGCACTGCAGAAGTGACAGACAAAGCCCCACACCACAGGGCCCATCGTCGTACCCAGTGGGGCCAGCGGCCACACATCCACCTGTGCCCAGCATCCTGCCTCGGGGAAGGCACCAGCGTGAGCTGCAGTGACACAGCTCCGGGTCTCCTGCAGCCTCTGCTGTGATGGAAGAGAGACTTCATGCTGCACCCCAGAGAAAAGAGAGCGGTACCTATAAATGGTATTGTGCTGTTGGTTAGATGGTAGCATGATGTTACTTAATTAATGTTTTAATACCCTAGGCATCTTCTGTGCCATATAATTCATATTGATTCTGCTGTGAGCATGTTCAGTTAAAAAGACTCTCTTTCCTAAGCAAACTTTCAATTATATTGAATTGTCACAGCGAAAAAGGGCCTTTTCTCAGCATGGGGGAGGGTATTCTCTGCCAAACCACTGCTGGCCAGGCCGAGCACAGACCTGTCCTCAACTGCGAGCTGTGGACCCCTGGCTGCCTGCAGCACATCACAGGGATGAGGGGCCTCAGGTCACTGGGGCTTTGCTGCTCCTGGCCAGCCCACTGGGAGCTGAGCAGGGACTGAAGGATGGGCTGGATCTACATGGGTTGAAGTCATGCCTTTGGGGATCACTGCTGTTTTCTGAACGTTTGCTAGTTTGGTCTCCATGTCCTGTTTTGCAGGGCTTTGCACACGTGGGCCATCTGGGCTTCCTGGAGACCTGCATCCCCCCTTTCCCATAGGATTCCAGAAGCCCCATCTGATGCACTCCAGAAGTGATGGGTCTCTGCTGAAAACAGGCCAGTGGGGATAAACCCTGCCATGCCGAGTCATGGGGTGGTTCCTGGCACCTCCTGATGCTATGGTGCTGAACACACCAGGGCTTGCAGGGAGGTGAAAGCCAAATCAGAACTGACACAAAATTATTAGCAGGGCAGAAACAAGGAAAAGGCCCCCTTCCTCCCATAATCAGGTTAATGTGTGCATGGAATGCTAAGTGTTTTCGCAAAGCAGCACCTTTTCTTTCTAAAGCAGAAATTCAGTTTCCATTAAATGGAGCTGTATCCCTCCAGCTTCAGCAGTGCCTCTGAGCAGCAAAAGGGGTGAGGGACAAGGACATGGGCTGTGACCAGCCTCCCAGTGTGTGCCATTGTCCTGATGTGCCCTGTGCAGCTGGAGAGGGCCCCCTGCGTGCCCACGGCAAGGGAGGGCCCAGGGGACAGATCCCTTCTGCCAGGGCACCCCTGGCTCCAGCATGGTCACGTATCTCAACAGCATCAAGGGGATGCAGGGAGTCAGTGATGCCCCACACAGGAGCGAGTCCATGCATTAGGGGCCTTACCTCATTCTTGCAGGGCTTTGTGGAGCTGGGACTCAGCTCCAGGCATCCAGGCAGCTTCTAGAAGGAAGCCTGCAAAGCCCCAGCTGTTCATGGGACCCTGTCACAGCAAATGGGGCCAAGCAGCCAGGAAATGTACCATGGATCCAGTGCCCTCAACAGCACTGTGCACAGAAGCACCGGCCCCCAGCACACCTCCAAGGTGGGGGTGAGTGTTTTCTCTGCACCCTCGATGGTAGCAGCAAAGGCGGTGGCTGTGTGCATCTTGTTGCCTCTCGCCACCTCCCGCTGCAGTGTCCCAGGGACAGCTCCATAGCAGCAGGTTCCAGACCTGCTGTGCTGGCCAGGAGCACTGTCCCTGCAGTGCAGGAGCATGGCCATGCACACGGCTGGATGGCACAACCATCACAGCCCAGCCTTGCTGGGGACCTGCACATCCCTCTCCTGTGCTGGCTGCCTCCCTGGCCAGCTCTGCTTCTTTGGGCTCCTGCTTTCCAACGGCACCAAGAACAAGGTCTTGGGGAAGGAGCGCAGGGAGGTGCTGGCAAAATTTGTAAGGACATGTTTGCTTCCAGCAACAGAATACCTTGGCATCCTAGAAGGATAACACGTGCCTGCGAGCAGAGGGCCATGGTGCGTCAACTCAGCCACGTGCATCGCAGCAGCAGGCAGCTGCCAGCTTTGTCACCAGCCTCTGCCACAGTGCCACAGCCTCATGCCATCCCTCAAGCCTAGCCCTGCTGAGCCTGTTGTGCCCAGGATGGGGGCACATGAAGGCTTCTCCCTGCACAGGCTCCTCTATGAGGAAGGCTTTATTAAAGATCTCTGTCTTTTTTTTTTTTTTAATAATGAGGCAAAGATAAAAATTCTGTATTTTCATTACTCCCTATTTTCACAGCCCGCTGAACAAAAACACAAAGCGCTTCTCTTGCTGCCCCTTGCTCCCTGGCCCTGCCTCTTTCTCCCATGGAGTTCAATTAAAGAAAGGCGAAAATTGAAGCTGTTGTACGCAAGGCGATTGCAACATGCATATTTGATTTTTATGATGGATCTAAATTGCTGAATAAGGCCATGGAACAAAGGGAGACTGCGGCTTCCTGCCCATCACAGCCAGCCAGCCACTGCAGAACAAAAGCGGCAGCCATTAGGGGCTCAGCAGGGAGACACATTATATAAATGACTTTGTTTCTCTGCCTGTTCCCCCCCACGGGGTGCTCTGGACAGGGTTGGGGGCGCCTGATTTGCACATCCTGGGGAGAGCTGGGTCTGGGGCACAGCCGCTGTAGTCGCAATGTGGAGAGAGCCAAGCTGGCCCAGCACAGGTCCCGTGGCCACACCAGGACTGCCAGGTACGGGACACATCCTGCCAGGGCTGAGCAGTGCCACGGGGATGGAGGGCATGGACCCATCAGCAGCTGCAGCCCTCCCTGGTGCCTCAGCATGAGGACAAGGATCTGCCTTCTCTTTCCTCTGGTGCCATGCGCAAATGGGGAACAAAGAGGTGCAGGGCTGTACCCTCCTGCCCCACCTGCACAGCTGTGGGTGCCTGGGTGCTGGTGCTGGACAACGGCAGGTCCCTGGGTGCCAGTGTTGGGCCACACAGCGCTGCAGGAACTGTGGCCTCCATGGTCCCTGGGTTAACTAGGGATGCAGGAGGCCTGTGCCAGCGGCTGAGCCTTCATCAGACCGTGATGGCCCTGTCACCACAGGGACACCCTCAGGTGTTTGGTGACACGTCCCTTACCAGTGCATTTGGCAGCCCAGGCTGCTTTGTGGCAAGTGTCACTGGCTGGATGTCCCTTAGTAGGTCAGAGGGAGCTGCCTAAGCCAAGTGTTGGTGCAGCACCACCACGCTGAGAGGACACATGGCCAGCACGAGGCAAGATGCCTTGAGGTCCCACAGACATCGGTGCAGTGCGTGCCAGGTGATAGGGCTTACACCCAGCCAGGGAGCTGATGCTCTGATCTCCCGCTCGGAGAAACCACCTTTTATGTTTAGTAAGAGACATTCATTAGGGAAGCTTCAGGCAGAAGATCTGCGATTCCTCAGTCTGCAGGGGAAGGTGCTTGACAAGGACAGGATCTGGTTAGGATCAGACTGGGTCGGGGAACAGGTTTCCTCGAAGCCAGCAAGGGGAAGAGCTGGGTTCATGCCAGCAATGCTACAGGACTACATGCAGCTCTGCATGGGCAGTGTCTCTGCACGGATGGGCGCTGTGTCCCAGCCTGACGTGCGTGGTGATCTGGAGACAAACCTCCACAACACACCCGAGTGATGGGCATCTCCATGGAACAGCCGTGTCCCCAGCACAGCCCCCGGTAGCCCATGGCCTGCAATGCTGTGAGGACACAACAGGACGCAAGGATGCCCATCCTGCCTGTCCCAGCTCCAATGTGACACATGGGATGCCCTGGGAGGATCCCAGCCACAGCCTGTGTGTCACGGCCACCAGCCTCTGAAACACTTAAGCTAAGGTGGACACAAGGGGTGCTGCAAATGTCTCCCCAGGTCCTGCGGGCACAGCAGAGGCTGCCCATGCCACACTGGTGGCCAGGGTCTTCAGTCTTCACTGTCCTGCTGCAGGGGAAGGGCTTGGGGCTGGCCCGCACTGCGCCCTGTTTCACTATGTGAGCTTCTCTGGCTGTGCTGTGGGGTGCTGGAGGGCTGCTTGAACTCAACAACTCCTGGTGCAGATGTGACATACCGACGGAGAAAAGAAAACAACCAGACAGACTGAAAACACGCTTTCCTTCTCTAATGCATCCCCCAGGTCCTCTGCCCGCCATCTCCCCCTCTGTGCTGCACCAGGGAATTGCATGCTCCAGAAACAGCGTCCTAATGGATTTCCCTTACCCCACTCCTGTGCTTTTGAGGGTGGGAGAGAAGGGCGGCAATGCCACCATGGAGCTGCTGCAGGGCGGAGGGCAGCGGAAGCCCTCCACAGCCGCGGTCCTGCCCTGCCCAGCACCGCTCTCCGCTGGCTGCTGCAGGCGGTTGCGGGTGGAAGGGGTCGTGCCTCGGTTGTGCTGGGGGAGCGTTGGCAGCACCTGCAGCAGGGAGGAAGGGCAGCCGGCGAGGCTGTCGCAGGTCGCACCCTGGGCTGGCTGGGAGGTCACTGCCCAGGGGCAGACCCTCGGCTGCGGCTGCAGGAAGGGCTGCGCAGAGCCTGGGAGCGGCCTGGGAGCCAGAGGGGACGGGGTTAGCTCTGTGAAGTTTCACTTGCATGACCTTTTTTGCTGTTGGCAGCATCTTCCCCACTGCCGCTTCCAGCACTGGGTCAGGTTGTGCTTCCCCTGCTAAGGAGCTAAACTGAGATGCTGTGTGTAAGAAATGGGAAGTGACAAGATATGACCGAAGCATTGGAAATCAATCCAAACTAAATGTGCTTCTTAACTGTAAGTGAACAGTTGAAAACAATCCTCTTTTATAGCCATGGAGATAAATACTCTGTTTTTATTAGGAAAAAATTGCTTTGGACTGAATAAAGTCGTTTGATTAACAAGTCAAAGCAGATGGTTTATTGATGTTTCAGAAAGGAGTTTACAAGGTCTAGTGAAAAAAGAGACCCAGCTCTGAATTAACAAATTACCCTGGTATATGGGACATTGACAGTTCACTGCTAATAGATTTATGGGCTACTGCTGGGTGTTTCGTCCCCATTTGGTTTATTATGATAAAATATTGGGGCAGGGTAACCTATAGCCTCATTGCAATATACTGTATCGACCCCTGACCCTGAGAACCTGACAGCAAACCTATATATTAGATTCTTAATTTGTCTTAATCTAACAGAATCGGCTTCCGTGCTGTAATTATTTTCCAAAGGCAATGGTCTGAGCATGGGAGTGTGTGTGAGATGCCCGTGAAGGTGGATCACTTTGTCCATTGCACTGGACATACAGTTAAACTGCTGAAGACTTAGGAGATCACAGTAGGAACGATGCAGGAGCATCAATGTCCCGTGAAGCAGGACATGGCATTGAGAAAGAGTAAAATTCCCAGGTGCTGTAAATTACTCTCATAAAAAAAATATACCGTGAGGCCCCAGCAGCATCTGAAAGTATGCACAGTTCTTGACTGGAAATGCAGGGAAATGGTGCAACAGAGCCTTTCCTTTTTCTGGAGGTTATTGCAATCGCTTTGCACCCCATGCTCAGGGCCACAGCAGTGTCCTGCAGGCAGCAGAGGGACTGGTGGCTGATACAGGCAGCTCTGGATCCACGGTACCTGAGTCTTCATGTCTGATATTCCAGGATTAAAATGCAGTAATTGCATGGTTCTGTATGAGAGTAGCAGTGCTAATGCTAACAGTTTAGGTACGTGGACTGTCATCTTTCATACTTTGGGGCTAACACTCTGGCTGTAATTATAGGCCAGTCCTGGCGCTCAGAGCTGTTGAATCAAGCTGGATGCAAATCCA
Organism: Pezoporus wallicus; assembly: GCF_028554395.1. NCBI lineage: Eukaryota > Metazoa > Chordata > Aves > Psittaciformes > Psittacidae > Pezoporus > Pezoporus wallicus. The sequence continues at coordinate 177,186 of NW_026636279.1, read as the reverse complement.
GGAGTGCTCACTCCTGTGCCTACACCCAGGTAACAACTACTGACTCCTGAGAACACATTCAGCCTTTAAACACCCTCAGCCCAGGGTAACATGCAATTAGTTGCACGTCATGTCCATCCCCACTCCAGGCAGGCTGTGCCTGCTGCTCTGCCATGGCGCGGTGCTAGGCCCTGCCAGTCAGAGTGTCAGTGAGGAGAAAAGGGAAGACAGTCTCCGAATTCCCCTCCATTTGCTGAAGCAATTAGTTCTGAGGACTTCCTGTGAACCCTTTCCTTCCTCCTCTTCTCTGATACCTGTGTTAGTTTGTTGCCTGACTTCTGCTGCCAGCATGCGTTTACCTGAGCTGCCCTCTGCAATGGCAGCTCAGTGAGAGGAGACAATTAGGAGATGCTACAGCCTGGGACTTGTAATTTTTTGTGCCCAGACAGGGTAGTCGTGGTGCCTGGATCCCAGATCAGAGACACCATGTGAGAGCAGCCTTGGGTCATGCCTGTTCCCTCGCGCTGTGCCGGCCAAGCTTTGTCCTGTGCCCCACAGGGCCTGGGGGAGCAGCAGGGCTGAGGGCGCTTTACAAGGGCCCAGCAGAGAGAACCAGGGCGGATGCTCCAGAGTTGGGGGCTGTGTTCCTTCCCACCTACCCCCAGCCCTGCTAAGCAATAGCTGCACGCACCCAAAGATGACATGGTGATGAATGGGGGACAAATGTGCTTTTTATTGCTTCCACCACACACATGCGCTTTCTCTCTCTTGTTTTGTAAGGGACTGTTGGACTGCTGGATACAGGAATTCGTATGATTTGTTCTGCAGCCATTTCTCCTTTCTCTCCTGTAATAGGATCTGCAGAAATAATTTGAAGGTAATTTAGTGTCTTCTTTGCCTTTCTCCCCACACTTCCTATGAGTTCACCAGGTACCCTCTAGATGAACTAATCCTACTGTAAAATATTATTTCTAGGCCTTATTCATCCAATTTATTAACTGTCTGCAGCTTTATTTACCAGGTTCTGGATTAACTCTGAGACCAGTTACTATTCAGAGCTGCTGCTTGCTTCATTGCTGTCTTTCATTCTGTTTATCTTTTCTTAGTAAAGGAGGTTCTGAGACATATACAAACTCTCCTGAGGTTTAGCAGATATCCCAGGAAATCACAGGGCTGTATTTCATCTTCTGTAGTAATTAGTTACTGCCTCACACCTTATGAGAATCACAGCAAACTTTCTTCTACATGCCACTGCTCTCCAGGAAGCAGAATTTTAATATTTTAGTAGCTGACATTACAATTTTCAATCTCACTCCAAATGCAGGGGGTGGAGTTGCTCTGATTTACATAAGTTGAGATCTGCCCCCAAGCACCCACCTGTAATTGTGGCTAGCTCTGATATCACAGATGACCCTGTATGATGGGTTTGGTGCTGTCAGACTAGATCTTGGTGGAGGAGCTGTAGTGATGATGTATGAACCAGCTGGGGAAGGCAGCAGCATTTCTCCATCCCTTACAAAGGTGCCTGCAATGTTCTAGGGGCTTTTTGAGTGCTCAGGAAAGCTGAGAGCCCAGCTGAGGACAAACAGGTAAGTGACTAGAAGAAGAAAATGGTGTGGAGTACTTCAAAATAAAAATGAGCTAGTTCACTGTATGTAGCATGGTAGAAGTGGACCTGTGAGACAGAGTGAAGCAGGATGGAGCAGTGGCATACGATTCAGTTTGGAAGTTACCAGAGGTGCCCTCCCCGTGCTTGCATGAGGGCCCTGCAGCCCTGTCCATGGCCAGGGGATGGCTGTGTATTACACTGGCTGTAGCTGGAGTGCTTCCCCATCCCCACTGGTGCTCTGAGTACCTTGGAGTGAAACTGCTGGCTGAGAAAGAAGCCACTGAACCTGCAGTGCAGAGATGTGATTGCTGGGGACCAAAGCCAATCAAGCTGAGGTCCAGAGATGGGCGTTTGAGGATGCTGAGCTATACCAGAAATGATGAGAATGCCACGCTTTGGCCCTGAGGTGTAATCAGACTCGCATGGGTCTGGCATAGGTCTGGGACCTTGCTCTTCAGGGCAGTGTGTGCACAGGGCTGCCCGTCCTGAACACACGCATATCCAGCTTTGCAGTGTCCCAGTGGCACTAAAAGCACAGCATCAGCATGAGCACTTGAGTTTTAAATAGGCAGTTCAGTGCAGTTCAGGCCGTTCATGTGAGTACCCTGCCTCAGCTCACACAAAGCAGCCACTGGCTGATCATAGAACAGTTAGGGTTAGAAATGACCTTAAGATCATCTAGTTCCAACCCCCCTGCCATGGGCAGGGACACCTCACACTAAACCATCTCACGAAGGCTTCGTCCAACCTGGCCTTGAACACTGCCAGGGATGGAGCATTGACAACCTCCCTGGGCAACCCATTCCAGTGCCTCACTGCCTGATCAAGCCAGAGGATCACTTTAGCTGTACAATCAATATATTCTTAAGAAAACACTGGAGACTTTTAAAAGTCATTATAAACACATGCTCTGAATTCACACCATCTTCGTGGGGTCTTACAGCCATAGTGGCTATTCCTTCCTTTGTGTTAGCCCTGCTTCACTCCTGGCAGCCCACTTGCTTGCAAGTATGACAGTTCGCTGCCCTGTGCAGCATTTCTTAGCATATTGCCACCCCCACAACTCAGTGGAAGCCTGACCCATGACAGGGGGCCTACATGCCACCAGAACATGCCACCGCAAGTCACACCAGGAACAAATATAATGCATTATACAAATAGTATATTGTCAGAAACAAAGCATTTCTGTTAGTAAGGGGTTTGTTGGTTTCTTTTACTATTTTTATTTTTTTCCCCTTCATTTTTTTACTCTCAGAGAGTGGCACCACTAAAACAAAAGGGCTGGTGGTGTTGGCATTAAAGTAGTTAACGTGGTAGTCTAATTCTAGGTTCCTGAACGCAGTACCCCATCCTCGCTATTATTCTGTTCTTTTACTTCACCAGTTGTATATTGTCTAATTGTGATTTACTGCATATTTTTCACATAAGTTACTTTAATGGACTCTTTGTCTGGCCTACATTGCATGGTAGAGAGTGCTACGAGGTGTCATATGAATAAGGTTATAGGAAAAATTGAAAAGACTACGAACTATTGTATGAGCTGAGGAATAGCTTGTGTTGTAATGATGCTGACATGCAAGGGGCAGAGTTAAGGGCTGTGTGTAACAGTCTTGACTTCATAGTATTTCTCATCTTGAGTGTAACTGCAACCCTCATGTTTTTGTAATGGATTGTTTTCTAATGGAATTTGAGGGAAATCTGTTCAAAATGAAAAACATTAAGATTCTGGAGCACTACAGATGGGGCTGGGGGAGAGGTGCTCAAAGCATGGTCCATCCTGAGCTGGCTTAAGCTCTGTCTGTCCTGTGCGAATGAGTCGAATGCTCACTTGTCTCTGCCAGCGTGTAGCCAGCTCTTCTGACACTGTGCAAGGCAAGTACAGTCCCTGCTATGGACCCACCATGCGAGAACCATACCGTGTCGGTTTGTACATCTTGCACCCGTAGTGGCGAGAGAAGGCATATGCAGTGTGTGCAGGGAGGAATGGGCCTGGTAGGCAGCATGGCAGCTGCCAGGATTTTCTCTGCTACCCCTCCAGTGCTCACAGTAAGGTCCCTGTTGTCACCTCACCAGAGGTGACCACCATGGCCAGAGGTGCCATGGTGGCTGCTGAGCCTTCTAGCTGGACTCGATCATGTTGTAATACATGTGTCTCCTTCAGCACTAGGAGCAAGAGGAGCTGTTTGAGAGCTCAGGCCTAAGAAGCATTCACATCATACACCTTGGGTACAGTCCTGGGAGTGTCCAAAGTGGGTCCTGCCTCTAACCTGGACAGACAGTGCTGATGATGGGGCTTGGTATGCTTTTCATTGCCTGTCAGCACCTCTTCTGCCCTGCTTGAGGTCAGATTTGTTAGTCTCCACACCTTCAAGCTTTTTATGCCTCAGTGAGAGAACGGTATGGCAGTGGAGTCGTGCCCTTCAGGGAAAACAGCCAGCATCGTGTGTCTGGCTCTTGCCAGCACATGGAGATGTGTCACGGGCTCGCAGGCTCACTGCGGTTATCACAGGCTCCTCCAGAAGGGTGACTGTCTGAGGTGCAGCTCCCACTGACAACCTGTTGGATGGCTCTCTCCAGCAAGGAGAGTTTTGATGCATTGTCCTGGCATCCTGCCACTTCTCCGTGGTCAGGGTCTATTTTATTAACATTGCCAAGACTGTAGCTCTAGGAGGATGAGAATGGAAGTCTTCTCTCAATTCATTGACTGGAGAAAATCACTTACTAAGAAGCAATTTCAGCTCCAGGCCTGGCTTGAGTCCAACCTATGATGGGTCTTAGTCTATTACTCACAATAAAATAAACCAGGAGTTGGCCTCTGGCGGGCTTCCTTACACCCTTGCTTGGACACATCAGACTCTGGTTTGACATCGGGCACAACAGAAGAGGGCACACCCATGGTGCATTTCTGCAGACTTGGTTGAATTACTGTGTCCTTGAAGGAGAAAGAAAAGGATCTTCCTTGGCCAAGGCATTAGCTACATCAGCTAGAAGCAGATGTCCCTGACTCCCTTAATCAGCTTAGTAGAGACAGTCTGAATTTCATACACTCATGAACAGCAAATCACAGCCAAATTACATACAGGCGTGTTTTGCTCTTCAGGTGAGTCTCCAATCTGCCTCATTTCAGATCTTTGACCCTTGCCCATTTCAGCTGAAAAAATATCAGGAAGAAAAAGGTCTAAATATTTTTCAAGGTAGGAAAGTTTTTGGTTAGGAAACTGAAAGTTACGAACAATGGGGGAAAGAGTTGTAGTGGAAATTATTATGAAATATGATTGTAATGATCAGTGCCCAGCATTGGCCATAATTGTGTCTAATCCCCACAGTACTGTTCTTGCTTTCTTGCTGTTTCACTGCATTTCACACATTAAAATAACATCCTATTCTGAAAGAAGAATGGGGAGTGGACCTCCATTCCCAATACCATACCATAATGTTACCCCATTCATGTCACCTTGTATTTGATCAATATACTTGGACACAGGAACGTTTTACATTTGAGCTCCTTTCTATTTTTCATGTGATGGTCCACTGAACTTTTGTTTGGCCTTATGATGAGCTATCTTCTGTAGTAGAAACTGCCTCATTATTTCATTGCATCTTGTATGCCCGAGGCCAATAGGATTAGTGAAGGATTACTATGCATGCGTGCATGGCTTATAAAGCTGCATTGATTACAAAGTCAAAAAATGGTACTAAATTTTTATTACAAAAATATTTTGCTTCATTCCTCTTCAAGCAGAAGACAAAGTTCCAAGCATTCTCGTGCTTTGCAGTCACAGATCAGTTCAAAAGAAGGAAAAGTAAACTTCCATTGCTATTTCTCTTTACCAAGATCACAGCCCGGTGCTTTTGGCTCAGTTTCCCAGACCTGTGAGCAGTCCCCTAGAGCAGCAACACTCCATCCTGCTGACAAGCAGCTATGCCTGGAAAGAACTGCAGCTCCAGTGTCACTATTTATGCCTTCAGGATTTCAGGCAACCTGATTCATTCCCTGTTTCACCGTCAGCAGTGCTGGGACAGCCTGGCAGTTCCTTGCCTCCTGTGATTTAGCATTTCTCTGTAATTTTTTAACTTTTGCCTTCAGCAATTGGATTTTCTCTGCGAACATGAACGAAGGTCTGAAGCTGGCTGCTGTTGGTACTGGGAGAGCCAACTAGCCTCGGCTTCTCCTGCGTTTTGGATGCTTTCCCCTCCCTAGAGTTAGTGTATGGCCTAGAGGCAGCAGTACTTCCTCCAGCTGCTTGCCACAGACGTCAATCAGGTGCTGCCTGGGAGCTCTGGCCCGTGTGCAGCTCCGATGCGAGGCGGTTCGGTTCGGTGCGGGCCAGGAGCGTCCGCCCGCTCGCTGCGGAACCGCGGCCGTCAGACAGCGGAGGGCAGTGGCGCCCGTCCCCATGGCAACAAGACGCTCGCCCGCCTCCAGCGAGCTTGGCTGGAAGCCCCGCCTCCTTTCCTCTGCTGTCCAATCATCGACAAGCAAGGGAGGAAGGCTGAGTTTCTGTTGGGCAACGCTTACGTTAATCAATGCCTTGGGGCCCAGAGGGCTCATGAGGCCTCCCGAGGCGGGAAGACCGTCCCCGCCTTTGGCGAGTGTTGATTGGCCAGCTGGGGCCCCGGGGGTGCGCTCTTGTCTCTCCAGCCTCAGGATTGGACGGGGGTTCGGTCAATATAAGGCGGGGCGGGAGGAAGGCTCATGGAGTTCTTTCGAGAGCGGGAGCTGCTTGTCCTTCCCCCTTCCCCTGCCCTACCCTACCCTCCGCTCAGCACTCGTGCAGCCTAGGTAAGGGCGGGCAGACGAGCTACCGCTCTGACCTGCCCTCTCGGGTTCCCCTCCTCAGGGCAGGCAGGAGGAAGGCAGAGCTCCCCGCTCGGATTCGTGCTGCACGGACGAGCTCTGCTCCACCCTGCCCGGTGCCGGCCGCGCTGTTCCTTCAGGGTTCTGTGTGGCCGTCATAGGGAAGGTGATGGCGCTGCGCCCACCTCGGCAGGCGAAGGAAACCTCTGTGCTGCCAGGCACCTGTAAAAACATAGCACTTGACAAGCTGTGTGGGAGGTTAATGCTCGGGAGGCTTCCATCTAGCCAGGAAGCTTCCCGAGCTGTTCGTAGGCAAGAGTGGTTTTAGCAACTGGGTGCGAAGCTCTTTGGCCAGGTAGCTGCGCTGCAGAGATAATGGGAACTACGGTTTGGTCTGTTTCTTCCGGCGAAATAGATGCGGAGGATCAAATGTATCTATGTATTTTCAAAGAAAATGTATGCCCGACCTATTATTAAAAGCCCTCAGGAACAGAGATTTAAGCTGAAACACCAAGGTGCTAAAAGCTGAAGTGAGAAATTAGATGGGTTCCTGTTTATGTTGATCCTATTTGACCTCCTTAATTCACGACCTTTAGTTTATGTTTACATCACAGTAGAGACATTAGAGGTAGGGAGTTGCTTTTACTTAATCAAGCTCTTGATAAAAATTGCACTTACTACTCGGGAAACTAAATGCACAGTTCACTCTTAGCCACATTTGTTGTGTCCCTGAAGTGCTCCTAGCCCCACTGGTTTGTTGAACAGAACTGAAAGGAGAAGAAAGATGTGTATCTTTAGCATTGGGTAGATCAGGATGCTGTTGAACGGTTTTGTTTCTAAATGGAAGCAGTGATGCAATTGTGTTTTAGAAATGCCTGTGTTCAAGAACAAAGAATGTGTTCTATCCTGAAACCCTGCATGCCAGGTCAGACACAGCTTCTGGTCCCAGGCTCTCCTGTGCTGCAACAGTGTTCATTGCACAGGACTTAGTGTGGGTCCACAGATCAGTTGCTATTATGAAAAAAAATTTTTTTTTTTTTTGTACATGCATCAGGTAACCTAGTAAATCATCTGTTTATTTAAAAAAACCCTAACATGTACTTTTTTGGTTGCAACAACCATGAAGGAGCAACTCTGAACTCTGGTATGTAATAATGAGAAATCAATCCCTATTAAACTGTGAAATTTGTGTAGCTTGCTTCAGAAAGCATTTATATTCCTTTTATATTGCCTTCAAGAAAACATTCCAGTCTTTAAGTTGTGTGGCTTAAATCTAGGTGAGAACTGAAGTGAATTATCAGACAGGCTTGTTAAGTACACTGAGAGGAGTCCAAGTCTCCACAGTGGGCAGAGGCTGTTACCTGCACTCCAGTGCTGTTTCCTGTCAACTTCTTCCATGGCAGTCACTGAATTGCCAGAGCCCCTGTGTCATAGATCGGTAGTCCTTATCCTCTTCCAGGTGTCACCTGGGAGCGTGCTTCCAGCTTGGCTCTTGTTCCTCATTTGAACACAGCACAACTAGGTTCACAATAGGTGTGTTTGGGTCACGTCTCATTCTGACTAGATTTTGGTCTGAATTATAGTTTGAACTATCTACCAAAGTCTTGCTCTTTGTGGGTGACCTGGTAATTCTCTGGCGAGACCTTTGTACTGACTGTATGTTTAATAATGAATGCAGGGCAGATATAAACACAGTTGGCTTTGTGGTATTCTGTCTGAGACAATGGCATATTCTCCAGCATAAATGATTTTGATTGAGTTTATGTATGGTTAAATTGTGTAAAAGAAAAAAAAATAATAACTTTGATTTTCAAATTCTAGATGTGACTATGTGACTGCTGTGACCCAAGAGACATACAGCATCTATTGCAAATGTGGAAGTCATAGGGGCAACAGCTGCTTTTGAGTTACAGAAGTGAGCAGGTAAGAGACAAGTACTCCCTTAAAATTTTCTTAATTGTAATTGACTTCATCTTTTGGTTTTGGAGCCTCAGAATTTTTCTGTCTTTCTATTCAGTTTTCCTTTCTTTGATTTACAATTTCACCTTATATTTGAATCAGGAACTGTTCTGTCGTTTGCTGATACTAGTGGCTTAGGTATACTTTCAAAAGTAGCTGAGAAGATCTTGATATTATCCATAAGCATTTCAGAGAGTGAAATAAAGCTCTTTTTCTGGTACCACTGCTCAGTTAACATTGATGATTAAATCCCATAAATATTCTCTTACCCTTAAAGTGAAAACCCTTGAAGGTGGGTTGACAGAAATCATTGGCTTTCCTGTGGGTATTTATAACTAAAATAAAGCTATAAAGTGCTGCTTAATGCATCCAGGGAATCCACGCTCGCCTTCCATTCAAGCAGAGCAAATGCAGTCACCAGTGCCCTCACCCTTTTTGAAGGGTTGGAGCACTTGAAAAGAACTGGATGATTTGTAGACAGATTCTGTCCCATGCCTTAGAGTGTTATGAAAGGACAGGTGGTTTTTTTTTCATGTTTCTGAAAATCAAAACCAGTATGTGCAGTTCAGCCACCTCTGATTCATCAGTCAGTGACAATCTGGGGGTAAGTATGGCCACTGGTGAGGAAAACAAAGCAGATCTGACCTTGGTGGTAGAATCCCACTTTACAAAGCCAGAATATTCATCGTGTTTGTAAGAGGTATTTCTTGGGGAAAATATGTGGGTTACAGTGAAAATAACTCTGGTGGAAGTGATGAATACTTCGGCTTAATTTTTGGATCACTTCACTCATGGTATTAGGGTGAAGCAGAGCTGGAAAAAATGGAAGAAACTGCCTTATTAGAAGCATAAAAACTAGTGACTGTATCTTGGCCAGTGTTCCCGATTTTCCAGTAAGCTGTCTGCTGTACGGAGGTGTATAACCCTAATGGCTTGTTGTATGCCATTAAAAGGTATTGTACGCTCATAAAAGAATGACATTTTGATCAATGCTGTTAAAAGAATTACTGTCTTGACACAGAAAAGCTTTCCTGCTGCAAGTTTAAAAATATGCCTTTAAAAGCTTTTTATTGAATACCTTTGCATCCCTCAGAAATGTGCTATTTTGGCACACGGCTGCTCTGAAGTATTCCATGTTGTAACTTAAATGCAAGACCTGTTTACCATCAGAAGGGAGCGAAGCGAGGCAGGTGTATTCACTTAACTACTGTCATGGGGACGAAAGAAAAAGCACCTTGAGCTACTTGTATGCAGTCTAAAAATAAGAACACCTCATTTCTAGAGTCCAAAATCATTTGAAAGCTATTTGGTTTTGTTTTGCCATTGATTCCTCTCTGTCCCTCTAGCTTTGTTTCAGTGTCCCTTTGGACTTTGTATATTGATGTTGGAGGGAGGCAGGTGGTGGATAGGAAAAGCACAAATTTCTTCATTGTAGTTGGATCCTGGCCCTTGGACAGGTGGGCTTTGTTGAGGGAAACTTGTTCTGGAGATGTCTAGGTGGTCCTGTTCTCATAGTGGTTCTTGTAGCAGAAATTTCACTTTAGTGTTATTAAAAGATCTTGTATCAGGACTATTGTTTAATCACAGCTGCTGAAGTGGTGTTGTACCTGGCTTCAGTGTTCTAGAATTACAGCTGAACTGTTTAACAGTTCTGCCGTGACTGTTGCCAGCAGCTGCTGAGAGAAGGGGACGTGAGGAATCCCATTTCTGGGTGCACGCTGATGGAGGCCACGTCTCTGCCCCCTGCTCAGAATTTGTAACAGGCTCCATCAGGTCTAGAGACTGCTTTGAACACAAGTGGACAGCCCTGGCTTGGGAAATAGGAGGCAGGTCTGTCACTCCTCAGCTTTGTCATGCTCCTTACATGTCCTTATGCATTTTATATGTTCCGTGAGTTTTTGTATGAAGATGGAGGGATTAGCAGAAAGAGCATGGTGGGATGGGTTTTGATATACAGCGATCCTAGGCAAGATTTTCTACGTTGGTTTTTTTTTTTTCCTCTTCTGTCTATAGATTTATGATGAAAGCAAGTAAGTGGATGTTCTTGATGCATCTAATATGCTTCATGTCTTGTAATGGGATTGTCATCAGCTGGGTGGGTTCTAAGAGTGCTTACTAAGTTGGTTTTGTAACAGGTGAGTAAGATCATAGCACATAGTGGTATTTCTGTACCTCAGATGAAAAAACATGAAATTTAGCACTGAAATTTTACTGCTGAAGAAAGAAAAATTTTCAGTTGTACCACATATAAGTAGTTCATCCTATACACACCTTTTCAAGATATGAAATTTCTTTCAGGAAAAAGAAATACTAATACTCTGCACTATCTGCAAAGGCAAGGCACAAAAGGAAGAAGCAAGAGAGCCTGAGTATGTGTAATTGGCGTGTGAGGATGTTACTTAGAAAACTGTGATTAGAGTTAAGATGTATACTATCATAACTGCTTCCTAAGTGTCTTTCAGATGCATGAGTTTTGTTCAATTCAACCTTTAAGGAAGGCATGAAAAGCCAAAATACTTTTCTTACCTCTGTTTCAGTTAACCTTTTGGTAGCTTTCTGGGGTGTGGGGGGGGGGGGGGGGTGCTGTTTGATTTCTTAACTGTGTGAGTTTATATTGAATTTTAGCTGTAACTTGACAAAGCTGGTGTCAAGCAATTTCAAAGTTCCTAACTCTTGAGTTTTGTTATAATGGTATGGGAATAAGGTTCATACCAGCACAAGCAAAGGCTGACACATGACAGAGAATTTGAATGTGGTAGGCGCATGGTAACTTGAGACACTTACTCTGAGGTGCAAAAGGGAACTTGAAATGTATGAAATGACACAAGGAGAGTTCTTTTTTATTTATTGTATCCTGCAAGATGGTGTTTTTCACCAGTGGTTCCAGCTTGTTTTCTCATTTTGAGCCAAGACTGAAGCAATTCGTGCTTTCATGGTCTTTGTGTTTAAAAAGGGAAATACGCTGCATGCGCTACTGGCAGTAGCTTTAGATGATTATATGCTTATTTTCCAAAGTCCTGTCTCCTTCAGGAGAAGCTGCACACTCAGGCCTTTAGCTGGGTCATTCCATATTCTTTCCCTTCATGGTTTAGGTCAGTCCCCAGCCTCCACAGATAGCATATTCTTTAAGTGTGTTTTTCCTGCCATGTGTTTTGGTTCGGTTTTTCTCCTGAGGTTTGAATTTGAATCCAGATGCTCTGGGGAAAACTAGAGGAAATTAGAATGTCACACAGTCAGCATCACCCGTATATTTGCTTGTCCGTTGAAGAGGCACAGTGGGCATAGGGCCCATCGGGCTCCTGCGCTTGATTATTGCCCATGCCAGTGTCCCAGGTCTTCTTGCGCCTTCTGTACACCATGTGGCCCTTTCTGCCACCAGCTGTTGTCTGCTGTTTTCCGACTAAGCTTTGCTTGTGTAATTTTAGCTTTGGAGGAAATTTGAAAGCAAAATTATCTCCATAGTCTTGTTTACCCACAGTATCTCACTGAAGCTCCCTTCAAATGTTTTTCTACAATGACCTTTTAGAATACCTGCTTTCAGGATAGGCTTCCAACCAGTAAGTGTGGCTTAGGCAGGTTTTCTTATATTTAGCTATATTAAAAACTATGATATTTGCTTGACTCTTCTTTACCAGGCAAACTAAATGGCTTTCTATCACTGATCCTTGTTTTCTATTACTCTAATCTGTAAATTTGTTCAGTAATCATCCTGTGCCTTTTTTCAGAACATAGGCAAAACTGCTGAATAACATAGGGTCAAGCTGTTGAAGGTGGGATAAAAGAAACCATTCTCTTCTGTGTTGATATTTAATTGCTATAAGCTGGAAACATTTATTTAGTGTTTAGCCTCATCTGCAATTACATTTTGAGGCCTGTCAGTCTCTAGCCCACTTGAAGTGTCATGTTGATTTTGAGTTCCTTAATCAAATGTCATTTTGCATCAAGTCAGCTGCCTCACAGATATGTTATATCTGTGTTATTAATTAGCAATAAACTTTTAATTATAAGTCAAGCTAGTCCAAGAATGTTTTCTGAAAATTCATGTCATTAATATTATATTACCCTCTCCATTTCTTTCTAGCTAGAGTCTTGTCTTGGCCATTCTATTTGAGATCTGTTGCAGCCTGACAATATTATAGTTACTCAAGTCACCAGATTTAGAAAAAAAAAGCCCAAACTGTTACTGTTTCTCTCTGTCCTCTCAAATATTCCATGTTTTCCAAAGGATACTAAAATGAGCATTAATGGTCCAAACAGCAATTCAGACAAGCTCTTTTCTTCTAATCACTGTGGAAATTGAAACCTAGATTTTAACTCTTTCCCATTTGACCTAGTTCAGGCTACTCATTTAATTCATAAATGTCCTTCCAGAGTCATGTGACTTCCTGTGGACTTCAGCTCACATTAATCCTTTATCGGTATGATGTTTCCTAGAGGTCCTCTGCTTAATAGTCCACATCAACAGCATTAAATGGTTGATTTTGACCTTGCAGGCCTTGTCAGTGTTTTTGGCATCTGTGGCTAGATGAAGGTGGGATAGAAGATGAAGGTCTAAACCCCTTTGGGTTGTTATTTTAGGTGACCTGCATTGCTTTGGTTTAAAATTGATTAATAATTTGATGTTAATCTTTGCAGCTGTGAAATTTTGAAATTCAACAAACTGACAGCTAAAACTAAATCTATAGAAATTGATCGTGCAAGTATAAGAAGTATAGTATTGTAATCAATCCACCTTAGCATCAGGGCTAATTGTTTGATACCAGTATCTATATCATATAGTTCTTAGACTGATTGATACTGCTTTAAGAGGACAGGTGGGAGAAGTTGTTTGGGCAATAGAGGAAGGTTATCCACTTTTTTGTCTAATGACTTTAAAAATCAAACTTCTGTGTTATCATATGTATAAAACATAATTTCACTACTTTATATGCATAAGAGAAATATGAGGAGAATAAAATGAGAAAAATAACTGAAGGATGTGTATTACAGTAAGAGGAATAAAGGGTGTCATAGAGTGAAATGGTGTCCCTTTGTGGGAATATTTAAAACATTTGATAACTTGACTGGGAAATAAGATGGGTAAGTGATACCTGTTGAATATCTCTTGGGAATAAACAAATCAATAAAATTGCTGAGACCAGGACAGTATGTGTTTTATAACTTGCTGAAGTCAGGAGAAACACCTTTATACATGTGAAAAGGGCACATTCTGAAATCTGGAAAGCTCTTGCAGAGTTTTTCTTATATTGTACTACAGTTTTTGAAAAGGAGTAAATGAACTAGTAGCTCAGAGTAAGGCTTTCTTTCAAGACTAGAACTTTGATTGCAGTAAAGGTGTATTTTCCTGTTATGGGCTTTGCCTGAGGACTAGTATGCATGCTGATGTTTCAGTGAATCACCTATCGAAAGAAGCTCTAGTTCATTATGCTTCCCTTGTAGTTTGAGAAATGCAGTTTGTAGGATGTTTTCTTGGTAACTTTAGTGTTTGGGCTATAGGGGTTTCAAATCTATTGGAGGAAGAAAGCTTCAAATTCAGTTCAGAGTCTGATATTTGTTTTATTAGTGGAAATTTTTGTCTCCTGTGTTTTCCCCATTCTAGATAACCTTTTCTTGTCGTCTAAGAAATTAATTTCTTTGTTGGAATCATTGCAAGTAAACTTGATAGCAGGAGTGCTGTTATTGAGGCAGCTTACACAGTGATTTGCTAAGTACAGCCTCTTCATATAATGTGAAGCAGAAGTCGATTTATTGACCACTACTGGGATTTCAGGAACCTGTTCAACTACCTGGTTTTTATCCTTCTCTCATAAACTTCACTATTGAATGTCTTTTTTTCTGGTACCCTTTTGGAAAGGATTCTTTTATATGCAGTCATACAATAAGAGCATTCTGTTTGCTACTTGTTCCTGCACTGTAGAGTTTGGCTTTTTAATAAAGTGTATATAGGGTCATTTAATGGAGCTTACATGACATCAGACTCTTGAAGGCTTTTCCTGAAATACTTTGCCATGCAGGAGGCCATTAACACTTACCTGGGCTGAGAAAATGCTGGCTCTGTGGCTGTGCTGCCAGTCTTCTCTGTAGAACATGTTTTAGTTGGAGCAAAACGTTACAGAAAACTCTACGGTGAGCACGTTGCTTATGCTGCAGTAGATCTCCCCTGTAAAATATAATCTGCCACTTCTCTGAAATACTAAGAAAATATTTAAGTATGAAATTTTATTAGTTTGTGATGTTTGCTGTATACTTCTCATGCTTTTCTGCAACTTTCTGCAAACATTCTTCTCTAAAGGAAGGTGTATGTTAGGAATCAAAACTAGTCTCTCCAGTTGGTAATTTGTAAAAACAGTTTTAAAAACAGAATCCAAGTGAACTGCATGAAGTGGATTATTGATTCTCAGGGATGAAGAGAAAATGCTTTCTGTTAAATCCTTTTCACTGCTTGGGATTTTATATTAATATCTGGATGCTTGGGGGTGTGGGGGTGTGTCTGATTAACAGACACTAATGGGGAAATCATCTGCTGGATTTCTGACAGGTCTTCCCAGTCACTGTTACATACAGGACACCAGAGCTGATGTACTTGGCAATGGCAACTGGAAGAGTTATAGGTTGCGGTATATGGCAGTAAAGGCTTCAACATTAGACATGTTTCTCTTCTGTGAGAAGAGAAACTTCTCATTGCTATGTGATGTCTGACCACAGCAGTGGTCTGACCACACGGCAGTGATGTAACTGCTACGGGATGTCTAACCACCGCATGTCACTGCCTGGAGCAGAGGGGTCTGTTATGAAAATGTGCTGAGGGCTATTAGTAGAGATATTAAAAGTGAAGAGGCAAGTTAGCGCAGAAGATAAACTTTACTTTGCAGTATCTACTACTAGAATTACTTCTAAGACTTACTACTGCATGAAAGAGAACAGTTACTAGAACGGGTTAGATTATTACAACCAGCTAGAGGGGAAGGCATCATGTGTGAGTTCTGGTGTTGTACCCACAACGTAACGTCTGCTGGTCAAATGCTTAGGTGGGCCAAGCCCATCCAGTTATTTATTTTGGTTAAAAAAACTTATTTGTTATTATTATGTGGAAATTTCATTCATGAAAAGAACCAAATTAGTATTTTATGGACTCCCTTCTTACATTTGCCTTATGTATTTATTTTGGGAAGCACCTTAGTATTTCTGATTAACTTAACTGCTGGGTTGTGAGAACTTCTTTGCTGATTTGGCTGGTCCCAGATTATTTCTTTTGCTGTCAATTGCAGATTAGAAAAACTCAAATTGGTGCAGAAAACTTCCTGTTCTGAAATAGGCTTCTACCAGAATGTATGGTATGATTATCATCCATATGGCCAGCTTATTTTTATTTCCTAAATACTTTTCCATTTTTAATCTAGATGGGAGCTCTCTGAAGGTGAAAAGCATGGCCATCAATCTTCCTTTGCAACTCAGCTCTGCGTTAAGTATTGAACTTCCATCTGCATGCTTAGCTGTTACAGTCAGAGCCCAAACTCTGTGTTTCACTAATGCTTTGTCAGAGAGCTGTCCTCTTCAGAGAGATTGAAATGAGTAATAGTCTTTCGACACTATTGGCAAGTGGCTTTCACGGTCCATGGCAGATCTAATGAACTACAGCTGCCTGGCTGGAAAATCCTGCTTTTGATTGTCTGAAAGGACTTCTGAAGTCTCTACTTGGATTCACTGACTTTCTTAGGATTTTTTTTCTTCTCCTTGAGAAGTAGATGGAGAGAGCACCATTGGAAATTCCTTTTATCATTTGCATTCACAGATACCATGTTCACTGCTTCTGCACAGGAAAAATTACATAGTTTGCAGACATTACAGATATGCTTGAAAATGGAAATACAGTGAAACATGCCCATCTGCTGAGGAAAGCGGATGCATAAACCAATTTCCATGCTCTCAGTAGAGATTCCCCAGGAACAGATATTTATGCCATACATGTGGCTGCACTTTCAAAAGCTTGGAATCTGTAACTGGGCCAGATTTTCAAAGCAGCTTGAAGGTGAACATGCATCCAGTACACTGGGTTAAATTGAAAATCTCACTATTCTTTATGTGCCTTAATGAGAGCTGGGTTGTTGAGTGGTTTGGGTTTGTTTTTTATTGAGAAACTGGTCAAGAATGTGAATATATTGTCTCATATCTGTAAATACCTTTTCTGTGTGAAAGATGGATCAGGAAATAATTGTGCATACCTACCCATAAAAGTTTGAGGTGAATTCCCTCCCTGCCTTTTCATCCTCATCTATATCATTGTTTATCCTCCCTGCTAGATGAAAACCTTTTCTTACAAATTTTGGAAGATGGATTGTAACTTGCCTGTGACTTGTAGTACAGTTTGAGTAATACACATCATGCTCCAGCTTAAGTTTGGACTGGACAATCAAAACTTCATTTAACTGGAACTAGACTGGTGTGGAGTTTTGCAGATGTTAGTAGATGCTGATCCTTAACAGCAAAGAACAGTTTTACTACACTTTTTCTTCTATTTTTTTACATATTTTTCAGTTTCATATCCACTTTCCATTTTGTTCCTATTTACACAATTCTTCTTATTCCGTTTGAATTATCTCCTGCCTTAGGGATATCAACTAGCCTATATTCTTGTCCTTTGACTTTGGAACTGAAGTGCTGAGAGAGCAGGATCAAGTACTAGCAATATTCTTTTCCACCCAGTGAGTGACAAAGTTGTGAATTGGTATGTTTGGCACTTTTTTTTATTATTATTATTTTTTCCTTTTAAAAGACATTTTGCCAGGACTTCTAGGTACTTGGAGAGGAAATTTGGATGTGAAATGTTAATAAAATTAACTCATTAGAAATGGTAAATCTCACTTCTAGTATAGAGTACACTTTATCTTACTCCTTTAATATTCCTGTTTGTAGCATTTTTTTAGTTTTGAATTGGGTGGAAAGAAACCTAACGAGGTTCAACAGGCACAAATGTAGGGTCCTGTATCTGGGGAGGAAGAACCCCAAGTACAGGCTGGGGCTGAACTACTAGAGAGCAGTTCAGCTGAGAAGGACCATGGTCGTAAGTTGACCATGAGCTGGCCCTTGTGGCTAGGAGGGTCAGTGATATCCTGGGGTGTATCAAGAGTGTGGCAGTAGATTGAGGGAGGTGGTTCCTCCCCCTCTGCTCGACTCTGGTGAGGCCACATCTGGAGTCCTGTGTCCAATTCTGGGCTCTTCAGTACAGGAAAGACAAGGAGCTACTGGAGAGTGTCCAGCTGAGGTCCACAAAGATGGTGAGGGGTCTGGCGCATCTCTCTTATGGGGAGAGATTGCAGGAGCTGGGCCTGGAGAAGAGCAGCCTGAGAGGGGATCCCATCAGTGCAGATCAATATCTCAAAGGCAGGTGCCCGGAGGATGGTGTCACTCTTTTCAGTGGTGCCCAGTGACAGGATGAGGAACAATGGCCATAAACTAAAACATAAGTTTCACCTCAACATGAGAAAGAACTTCTTTCCATTGAGGGTGGAAGAGCACTGGAACAGGCTGCCCACAAGGGTCCTGGAGTCTCCCTCGGGACACATTCCAAACCCACCATGGACACATTCCTGTGTAACCTGCTGTAGGTAGCCCTGCCTTGTCAGAAGATTAGACCAGAAAATCTTGATGTCCCTTCCAACACTAATGATTCAGTGATTTGCATTGTTAAATAATAAAACACAACACCTTTGGGTAATGTAATGAAACTGTAATAAATGACTCAGCGCCTGTGGCTTTCCTATTGAGCAACAAAAAAGTGCAGGTAGACTGCATTTGCAGTTTGGAAGGAGAAATCCTCATCCACCTGATGACTGCTGGGAAGTGCCTGATACAGAACAAGCCTGCATTAATTTTTATACTACTTCTAAGACTTGAACATAAAAGTTAGGTTCCTGACTTGGAAATACAAGTTCCCAAGGGCTGCTTAAGGCTGTCATCTGTGAGAAGTTGTTCTCATGAAGAATTCTGAAGCTGCCATAGCTGTTTATTTGGGAACTACCAGCAGCCTAAACACACACGGGTATGTGAGCCTTAAAGGTGTATTTTTCCAGTCTGCAGTGTCTCGCATAATTTGTTACTGGAGATTAATTTTTTTATTGTCTACGTGCTCCTATTTTGCATGTAGCAGCAGGGGTGCAAGAAGCAGGTCTGTTATATGATCATAGAATGATTTTGGTGGAACGATCCTTTAAGAAAACACCTGATGCAAACCCTGTGCATCACTGGAACCTGCTGGGGAGAAGAACTTGTCAGTGGAAATGAGAATTAACAGCATTAAAGCCTGTATCAGTGCAAGCCCTAACACTGAAGTGGCAAGGCTGACATGGATATGACTGGCTTCTGTTTTGCCTTTGTGATGGGGCTGTTTGTGCTGTGCTTTTAGTATTTTTAGGTAAAATTTTTAATGCTTTTAAGTCTGTGGTACATGGTCTCACCTTTTGCATTTCCTATCTATCTGAGAAAATATATTTGTTTCTTGTCCTTCTTCCTCTTTCTTTTCAATCTTCTTTTGTCTGCCAAACAGTTATCCAAAGGCTAAAACTGAGCCCAAAATGGTGAGTGAGCAAGAAACTGTGCTGTGCATCTTTGTGGTTCAGACACCACAATGCAGCTTCTCCACTCTGTCTTCAATTAAACTTTGGTTTTTCTGTTGTTGTAGCTGGAAGCAGTGTGCTGACACAACTCACTCTTGTATAGAACAGATTAAAATGTCAATGTTTTAATGTTCTCATCTGTGGGAAAAAGAAAATAGTTGGCTGTTTTATTTATAACTTTAAAAGAGACCGTACTATGGAAAAGGTTTACTTCTGCAGGATGGAAAATCGCAATTAAAGATACAGAGTCCCATTTAATACTAAGAATCTGCAGAGGACTGAAAAGGTTGAAAGGATGAGATCTCTTCAGGAAATAGGCTATATTGGGACATGGCAGCTTAAAACAATTATAAATTTCCTGTATTGTTAATTATTCACTCTCTTCTCTTTCCTTTGCATTTGTGGCGTGGTGCACATGCGCATATCTCTGATGAGTTAATGTACTAAACAGACAAACGTGTTTGAGCAGGAAAAGAATGAAAGCATCTGGAAAGAATGGTCAAAAGTCAGGGTTGTCCTCGACCCCTTTCTGGGTAAGGAAGGTAAGGAAGCTATCTTTCCTAGAGAAGAGATGGTCGATGAGGAAAAAGATTACAATTCTGTTCATGTCTTCTGCAGATTTGCTCCCTTGGCAGTTTGAGAAGTGACAATGGAACTGGTTTGGAGGTGTAACTTACAGCTCTGCTGTGCAGGAGGCAGCTAAGCTGGTCCTGGGGTAGCAGTTATACAGTATGATGCTGTGCAGGAATATGAGCTCGAGCCCTCAGAGTGGTACAACTCGTTAGCTCAGCTTTGGATGGGCCTTTGGCCTGTGGATCAGGAGCCACAGGGAACCATCTGTGGATCAATGGGCTGGCTTCCCAGGTTTGCAAGCCAGGCCCATTTTGATATTTCAGAATACTATCTATGATAGAACAGAAGTCAAATACAGAAGACACGAGAGATTGTTCCATAGCTGAGTAAACTTTTCCTCCTTTTTACCTATGGAAGTGATGGATTTACTGTAGAATAACCAGGTAACTGTAGGCGGTTGTCTGCTGGACTGGGGTTAAGCTGACAGCCTGCTTTGGAAAAATGCTGCTTTTCTTCAGAAAGTGCCTCCCACACCTTATTTAGAGATTTGCTTAATTTGGGCTGTCCTCTGGGTCAACATCTGTGGAATCTGTATTCCTCTGGCAGTTGTGTCTCCCGTGCATGTAAGTTACGGATGCTCACCAATGCCCTTTTGGGCTGTTTCTTTCCTAAAGGGGACGAGGGGGGAAAGAAACGGTCAATTTTTAAGGGAAATGAAAACTGCTCCCACTGAACACTTGTGCTAAAAGAGGAGTGCCATATGTCTTTTCCCTTTACTTTCTCTCTCATTTATTTAAACCCATCTCCCGAGCCTTGCTGCTGTGGGATCGATCTGTTGGCAAGGGTTATTCAAACATTAGCAGAATGCATGTTCTGACTGTTCTTGTTGGATCTGGGTGTTGAAGCCAACAATAACAGCTCTCGTGTGGGAACTGGTACTGGGTATTTGAGTCAAACTGTTCATGGTGGTCTGTACTTTACTGCAATGAAAAAATGTGGGGGGTTTCTTTTCCCATAGTGTTCATTTGTGTTCCTGTCGTTCATTGTTTATACAATCACTGTGCCTGTGGACAGCTGAAATAAATACTTTGATTCTGTGGTTTTCCTCACTTTCAGCTCTTGCTTTGTGTGTTCTTTTCCCCTCTGGCTTGGCTTCTCCATCCTCCAACTGACTGTATGTGGTGTTGGGTTTTTTAGCGTTTTGTTTTTTTGTTGTGGTGTTCATTTTGCCTTTTTTCCCCCTAAGGTAAAACCTGACGGTGAGTACATTTTCTAGGACAAATAAGCTCCAAGACTGCCTCTGGAAGGCCTCAGGAGCTGGGATTATCTGGCATTTCCGGCTGAGCTGTGCTGAGGCCGGTAACATCAGGAAGGTGCTGCAATCTCGGCCTCCTGCTCCCCTCTCCAAAATCAGGCTGTGCTTTTCCAGGACGATGTTGGGCTATAGATGCATTTAGTGCTGTGCTTTGTAATACCCGTCCAACTATTCTATAACCACCACAGATTCCTTGCTGGTTGTGCTTTGTTGCTTAAGTGAAAGTCCAGAATGCAGGGATGCTTGTGGGAGCTGAATGGTTTGAAGCTTTCTGTAATTTTTCCTGTTACCCTCAGGGCACTCTGAAAAAATTACCTCTTTGTAGAGTCTTTGGGATATGATGCAGTCCCAGATCAGACATTTCTCTATTAAATAAAAAGTATGATAAGCCTAAAAGCATTGAATCTGATATTTTGAATCTGTAAAGGCCAATCCCAGTGTGTATCTATTTGGGCTAATTTACTGAACTATTTAGTTTCTTCTCCTGCATAACAACCATTCCACCCCCAGCATTACTGAAGTTAGTTTTGCCTCTGTGGCTGCCAGGAATAACTTTACTTTGCATGGATAATTAACTGGATTGAGTAACAGAGGAAAAAAAAAAAAAACATTTTATTTCCACACAGTGGTAATAATAAATCTGTTACTACTTTTGGCTCTCCATGTTATTACCATAGTTGGGTATGTCTTAATGAGGAAGTGGCTTCCTTTTGCTAAGCTCAAATACCAGCAAGGAGCCTGCCTCTTGAACACGGGTCTGGGTATGTGAGACAAGAAGGGCAAAGGGTGGCTTTTTTTATACCAGGCAGTTGTTCCTGCACACAAACATTCCTGCACACAAATAACTAAATTTCCAGGCATTGTGACAAGGTAAAACTTGGGATTTCTGATTATGTGAATATCAAAGCTTTTCTTACATGGAAGTTTTCCAAATCATCTAATTTTTTATTTTTTTTTTTAACCAAAGTATTGAAGAGTAGGCTTAATATTTGGCTGCTCAGGAATTCCGAAAATGACCCTTTCCAGTGGGGATATTTGGAGAATTCATCTCTGTTTTATTTCTCAAAATGCACAAAATAACAGTAAGGAGATGGGACCTGCGGAGCTTAGCACAGGAATTGTCTCTTGAGGGAAGGAGAAACCTGGGTCTTACAGAGGAAGTTACAAGTAGCTCACCCGTACAAAAACTTCCTTTTCATAACAGCTTATCTGTTACTCTCTTGACCTTTTCCAGAATCATCCTTCTTCTTTTCCCATTTATTTTCATCACCTATGTTTTGTCTTGTGTTCTGGGACCCTGTTTTCCATTAGCCCAAGCAGGGGTAAACCTTCTTTCTTTTTAGACTGTTTACACTGCTACCATCTGGTGAGAGCATTTTTGACTGGTTTTGGTTGGAGGTGGGGAGAGGCTGTTGAAACTTTCTCAAAAAACAGAGGAAGACAATTTGTCATCTCCTGGTGGCTTGAAGCCAAATGTCTGAACTGTGTGCAGCTTTATGGCAAGGTTGGTCCAGTTTACCACCTTGTACCTGATATGGAATGCCAGGAGATGATGACTTGGGCAGAGCATGGGTCAGCAGACTGTAAATCTGGATCTTCTGTGTGACCTTTGTGGCTTGCAGTCCTGGTGTACAGCCTTTTCTGTAAACTAAGGCTAAGCGTCTTGCCAAATATCTGACATCTTGAATTAGAGTATCTGCTAATTTCTATGTGTGTTGCTGTTGTTACTCTGTCCAAATGTACCAAATAGCAATTTTCTCCAGTTGCCTTTCAGCTTATTCCTGTCATCATCATTGTAGTAGGGAGCCTTGAAGATCCTTGAAAAGGGAAAGTGACATAGTCTGAATATCAGTTTGAGGGAGCTTTGGCATAAGGGGTAGCACAATGGAAAGCTAAAGCATCTGGGGAGGAAATGGGCAAGCTCTCTGGCAGCAGTGAAAACAAAGGGGGTGCTTATGCCTGTTAACATCTGCCTGTCTTCTACAGCTTCACTGTCTCTGTGCCTCATTGTCTCAGCTGTTTCCTTTCCATCACCCTCTCACCATGTAAACCTCCTTATTCCAACCACTGCCTGTTCTTGCAAAAAATAAAATGCAAAAATTGTCAGCTGTGTTCAGCACTGTCAAATGCGAGGAGTTTCATGGGGGGAGGAACATGTAACCATAGAATTAGAGCTGCAAAATTCTGAAGGCTGTAAAACCAATTGTTGAATCTAGAAAACACAAGGAAACTGTTCAAGAAAAGCTTTTAAACAATTCTTGGTGAAAAGTGCCCTTTGCCAAAAATAATTTTCTTAAATCTTTAAATGTTGGGAGGGGGAAAAAAAGCTGGAAATACAGGAAGTTAAGGAAATCAATGCCCATACTCTATCTCTGAACACAAGAATTTGACTTGCTTTTGAAGCATTTGTGTTTAAACATTATTTAACAACCAAGCTCATTTCAGTTGTCAAAAAGCAGTTGGTTTGGGTTTGTTTTGTTTTTTCAGTTTTCAGTTTTTACTGTCTGAGTTGAAACTGAAAACTCATTTGCAGTTTTACTCAAGCAGTAGATAATTTCATAGCACAAAACTGAGTTGATTGGCAAAGTCTTTATTCACTCCTTTGTACACATTCTGGTATGGCTTCAGCCATGATTTTTTGCAAGGGGGTTGTGACAGAGCAGAGGTGACATGTGGTTTTTGAGGTTTCTAGCCCATTGCTCCGTGGTCTACTGCCATAAGCTGAATTAGATAAAAGTCTTGCCATGTATATGACCAAAGAAAATGAGTAGGGTAGGGAACCTTGAAGTGTTCCTGAACTTCTAGTATTTCATTTTGCAGCCTTACTGAGTTCTTAATGTGGGCTGCTGCTCATTTTTTCAGGTGAAAATCAGAAATTTAAAGGTTGGCAAGTCTCCCCCCATTCCAGCTGTGTTTAGCCCGTTAAGGATCAAGAATAGAATTTTAACCTAGGCCTTTTCTCACTGAGCTTGTAGCTATAACCACATGTAAAAGTACATACTTCATCTTCTCTGCAAAGCTGCCACAGTGAGATAAAATGAAGTGAATGTAAAAGACTCTTCTGTTTTAAATGGCTGTTATAAAACTGAAGAATGTCTGGAACTGAAACTCACTTGTTTTCTCTGTGGTGAACAAAGCAGTGTGATCTAGCAACTGCAAGAAAGGATTGTGACATGCATGGATATGGCCTAAGAGTCTACAGATGTGGGTATTTAAGCAAGTCTTCTGCTTGCTGCATTTTTTATCTGGCTTCTGATACAGGCTGAGGCTAATTTTGCCAAAATAGCACTCTCTGAAGTGCTTGTGAAAGATGTGGAGGATATTTAAGGTGTGCCAGTGTAGGACACAAAGGCTATTTGAGATGCAACAACCAGTGAGTATCATCAGCTGCAGGAAGTCCGTGTTTTTCTACCCCAGCTGGAATGTGATGTTTTGATGCCAGAATCACCTAGAACTGACAAAGGTGGTGGTGATAATGGAAAATTTATAAGCATAATTTTTTTGGTACCAACTCTGTTACCTGTGCTATTGGTATATCTAAAACCTAAGAAATGAGAATTAGAAAAATACTGAATAGTTGTGAAATATTGCAAGTCTAAGAAGTTTTTTTAAACAATGTCCTGGGCATCCATGGAAGGAAAAGGTGATTAAAGCTGCAATACGATAATAGATGTTTTGCTTTAAAGTGAACTGGGAGCGTAAAGTCAATACCAAGAAACATTCTAAATACTAAAGACAAGTCATTGCACTGATGTCTTCAATATAACACATTTACTATTCATATTAGGTGAAAATAAAATATAATTTAAAAAAAAAGTGCAAGGAGAGGTAAATCACGGAAGTTTCTTTCTCACTGGATTAAGAAAGCAAACGGAGAAAGTAAAAAGAGGAAGTGCATGAGAAAATAGGGTTTTCTGAAGGAAGATGAGATGTGTGGAGCAGCCTGGGGTGGTCAGGGCAGGGTTTGTCACTCCTCCCAGCCAGCTCCAACCACTTGTGGTCTGAAGAGGTCCCAGGGAAAACCTGTGGACTTGGTTCACAACTGTTGATGCTGCAAAGTATGTTCTAGGTGAGGTATACTGAAGAGAAACTATTTGGTTTAAACATAATATATGTAGTTCTTAATTACTTTTAATCTTGTTTCTATTTCTGTAATTGGAAATCTGACCTTCTTGACTCTATATAAATCTGTATTTTAACCATTCCTCTCTCTTGTGACAGAGATGAGTACAAATAGCAGTGACAAAATCAGGACACTGATATCTTTTTGGAGATAAAAAATATAAATAAACCTGTAGAAACCCCAAGGAGAAACTTGCATTCTGAAGTAAAAGGGACTTACGGCTTGCAGTGTGTCTCATGTCAAGCTGTAGAAATCAGTCTAAAATTTGACACTAATATATGCAAGACTGAAGAACGCAGATTGGCATCCTTTCTGCACAGGGTAGGCATCACAGGAACACCTTCCAGGTCTGGTCACTCACTCCCTTCAAGTGCCACAACATTTGAATCTGTTGATGTCTTGCAGATACTGGAAGATTCTAATTTTATCTTCTCTAGTCAACAGGATGAACTGTATGTGTATTCACAGGCAGAATCTGTCAGTCTCAGCCAGTAGAGTGGATGCACTGTCAGCTCCAGCTGATCACCTCCAAGTGATGGGGGAGGGAAAGTCAAAAACTTGTCAAAGACAAACTTTTGTTGTATCTCCAGTACTTGCAGTAGATGGAATAAGTCATGGAGGGACAGCCCATTAAACTGAGTCATTTCAGGCACTTAGTCATGTGCTCTGGGTCCCCTTTTGTGCAGTATCTCCTTTTCATGACTGCATCTCTCAGTGTGTTTTATATGTTAATAGTATTCAGCTTTGTCTTACTGCTGTTGTGAGCTGGCTGGTGAAATGGAAGTGTTGGTGACAGTGTAAGGTTGCATGAGAACTGGACTAAACCTGGACTAATGCTGGTAGAGTGGAAGAAGCTTATACCAGGATCTCAAAGGGAGCAGGACAAACTGCTTATAACATAAGTTCTTAATTTATTTTTTTTTGTTAGCTTTTATTCTGCTTCTGGGTACTTAACAGCTATGGCATGTGTGCTGGTTTCCCATCTGCTCAAAATGAGACAAGTGAAATTGTATAGTTGCTTTCATATGCAGACCCCGGTTCAGTTGCTTATTCAGGGCTAGGCAATTGGAATGATCTGCAGATTGCCCAACATCTTGAGGCCATCTGAAGAACATCTGGAAGCTGAGGCAAATTCAGAACATGACAGCCCAATAATTTAAGAGTTGAATTTGACACATTCTGGTTTTCTTCACACAGGACTCCAGCAAATACTCTATGCATGATTTTTGTATTCATGGGAATGTTTGTACACACCTTTGTTGTTGGCAGTCTTGTCTAGGTTTATTCGGGGAAAGGGCTGATTTTTTTTTTTTTAATTAACAAAAGATAAAAATCTGGCTCACTTGTCCATGCTGTTCTTTCTGTTTCCAGCATTGATCTGGCTGTATGCTTGCAAAACCTGGAAATCTGTTAAAAGTGCTGAACCTAAATATAATCCCATGGTACAGAGTCCTCTTCCTTTCTGAGTGTATTTATTCAGGTACTGGTACAAGTGTTAAACCAGGATTATTGAAGAACTTACCTATTTGCTGCCTTTGTTAGGAAACTAACTCTATTATTACACTGCCTACCAAAGGAAGCAAACTTTGTGTCAGGGATGTAGTCAAAAACATGAGCATAACAAGTCCCTAACAAAAAGACAAATGCTCTCCCTGAATTACTCTCCAAGATATTATAACTAAAAGCACTTTGCTGACAGGATCTTCCAACTAACTAACCTACCAGTTGGAAAACTGACCATCACTGAGATTCAGTCTTTGACAGTGAAAAGCAGCTTGTCATTCTCTGCACTGTTCCTACATAAACCTTCTCTGAAGGAGCTACTTGCCATAGTTTATTTTTCCAAAGTGCATGTTACAGGTGTACCATGTTCTCCCACGTCTGTTACTAATCTTTAAGAATACAGTTTAAAATCTTTAAGAATACAGTTTAAAACTTTCTTAATATATTAATAAAGAATAGAGAAATTATGAATTTTGTTTAAAATCAGAACCAATTTTATTTAGGAAAATCAAGACTAGCACTGAGCAGGACTATTGCTCCCAGTGTATCTCCACACAGGTGAGGAGTAGAAATGTCACTAGCACTAGCGAGTCTGCAGTGTAACTGGGTTTGGCATGTACATATCACCCAGTTTCGGGCTTAGTGTGGGAATACTGGATTGGAAGGTCCATCTAGACTACAGCCTGTCAAGAGGCATACATGGAAAATAGGGTCACCAATCTGAAATGAGTTAAAGGTCTAAATAATTCTGGGCTGCAGATGTAGTAGTATTGTACATTGGTGTTGTAAACTTTCTTGTAAGTGGGGTGAAAAGCAAATACAAACGGATAAACTAAACAAATTTCTAAACAATTCTACTGTGAAGATTTCCAGGGTTTTTTGAATTGCACAAGAACTACAAGTTCTGGTTTTCTTACAGTCTGCTTAAGCTTGTAATGTAGTGACCAAATGGTTCGCTTTAGGATGAGTGGAGTAATGATATAATGAGCAATGCAGTGTGTCCCTTCAATGAAATTGCTCTTCTTCTTCTTTTTTTTTTTTTTTTTTTCCTAGTAGAAATCCTCTGCTTAGAGGATTTAGGAGAAATTTCTGTGCAATGTCTGGAGTACTGTGTCCCGTTCTGGTCCCCACAGTTCAAGATGCAGGCAGACCAGAGAGGCCACAATGATGTTCAAAGTGCTGAACAACCTGTGAGGTTCCTCTGAGGAAGGAGTTAGGTCTTTCCTCTCTGGCAAAGAGAAGGCTCGGGGGGCCTCATCACAGTTTTCTGGTACTTAAAGGGTAGCAGCAGAGGAGAGAGTCTGTCTCTTCACATGGAGAGCACAAGGGGCAGCAGATACAAGTTGCACTGAGAGAGGTTTTATCTTGATATAAGAAATATATTTTTTACTGTGAGAGCACTCAATCACTGGAACAACCTCCCCAGGGATGCAGTACAATCCCCATCACTGGAGTTTTCAAGATGCAGCTGCACAGGGTGCTAGGGAATCTCCTCCTCTAGGTTCCTATTCCCATGAGAGAGGTTGGAGCAAACAATCTCCTGAGGTCCCTTCCAACCTGGGCTGTTCATTGATTCTCTGTAGTCAAAGGAATAACCAGACTGTTTAGGGACTGGTGGAAAATGTCTCATAGCATGTTTGTAGGAAGTGGGGAAAGCATAAAACAGATCATGTCGTAACTGGAATCTGTTTGCACTCTCTTCTTCATGGCAAAGCAAGTCAGTCCTCTGTGGGCTTTCTAAACCAAATGAGTTACGGCCTTGAACAGTAATGTGGTATTGCTAATGATTTTATTGCTGACCACAGCTGCTGGCAGTAAGGCTAGCATTGTCATTTCATTTCTGATATAGTTTTGAGGCGTTTTGCTTATTAAATTAGTGGACTCGTTTTACGTACTGTTCAAGATATAATCTTGAATTAACGAATTTGGATAGTGCAGGTTAAGGCCTATAAGCTTATGTTCCTTCTTGCTTGGTGCAGGTGATGACACACAACGGGTTGTTAAAAGTAACTGTTGAGATTACTTTTCTGTATGAATTTAGAGGCCTGAAATTAAAAGAGTGTAAGTGCAAGAAGCCATGGGGGGGGCTTCTTAATACCATCTGCTTTGCCAAAATACTCCCTGCATGAAGCACAAATCTGTTCCTTGGTACCACTCTTCCCAGGTTTTTGGCCCTAATCTGAATCGAACAAGGTAAATACCTGAGTTAAGGAATAAAGGTTGGAAAATTTTGAGCCGTTTGAAGATTTTTTGAGATCTTGATTTGCACCCCCACCTTCCCCAGCAGCTTTATGTGCTTTGCAATGCTTAAGAAGCAATGTGGTTCAGACTAGGAGTGAAATGCGGTCCATCATCTACTAATGCACTGACAAATTCAGGGTGAAGTTAAACTGTGGAAGACGGATCGTCTCGAGTTATGACAAGGTTGCCCTGACTTAAGCCCTAACTCCACAACAGTGCTTAATTAGAACGCCATACATCTGAGAGTGCTAGCCCCAGAGCTGCCTTGAGCGGCAGTGGGGCAGCTGCTCACGCTGCTGGTCTGTAGACCGGGCTCCAGCTACATTCAGTGCTGATGTTAGTCCTCTAAATCTTTCTCTTAATTGCTTTTCTCTGCAGAGGAATTCCAGCTGAGCACACGCTCTCACATCACTGGCAAAGAATTTAGTGTGGGCCTGACTTTCTGCCCTACAAATAAACATGAGATAGATCTGCTCAAGCCTAGCAGTGAAATGCCTGCTTAAGACACCAATGCGGTCGGCCATTAGGGTGGTATTCTCCAGAGTGCTACTTTCCAAAAATAAGCCAACTCAAAAGAAATAACTTGATTGATCTGTATAGTCTAGGCACTTTTGAAACAAAAAAAAGCTTTATGGAGGAGTGGTTGGTTAAGCTATTTGGGTAAAACACTGAGTATCTTCAATATTCCTGGAATTTAGTTTGCCTTATTCTCAGAGAGGAGAGCCACAAGGTAATCTGTTTGCAGAAACACTGATTTCCTTTGAATGTTTCCTGTGCCTGAAAACACCTTCCTTAGGTCTGTTTCAGAGAGAATGTAGTAACTGCCTTCTAGACAAATAATACGGGCATGAGTTGAAAGCAGACTGTTCCTTAGATATGCTGTTCATGTGTTGAAGACCTCTTTTCCTTATTTTATGTTCCCTGCACTGTTTAAAGACCAGACTGGAAATTCCTGCCCTGTTTTTAAAGGGGTGCCGCTCACAAAAAAATGGCAGTGAACTACCAAACCAGAAAATCAAAACTAAGCCAGCATCTTTTCACTGTATTTGAGTTCTGAGTTCCATGGAATCATGGAGGAGTTAATTCCTATAAATACTGGAAGAGGGTCTGATCAGAGACAGATGTGCTGGATCAGAGAGCAGCTGTGGTGCTGTGTAGCAGTTATGGACTGTGGGCTTTGGCTCCACTGGAGTGCTTGTGCTACAGAACCCTGTATTCAGGAAGCAGGAACAGCAGGTTAGCTCTCTGGGGTGACTTGCACTGACTTCAGAGATATCTGTTGTACCTTGTGATGCCTTCTGTGTAGTAGCTTCATTAAAATCTTTCCACTTTCCAACTGGTGTTTACAATGCTCAGAAGACAAGAAGAGAGGGTAGGGAATTACTGGCAATAATAAAGGCTAACTCAGTTGTATTAATGAAGTCCAGCATGTGGACCTAAGTGATTCTTGTTGCTTTTCCTTTGAGTGCTCAGATAGAATCGCTGGTCTGTCCTGAGGCTGCATGCTTTCTTTGGTTCATGCAAAGCACATGCAATCATGTAAAAGCTCAGAGTCTGATGTGGTGTGGCTGTGAGACTGCAGGTTTTGCTGCTCCCAGACCTTACGTACCTGCTGATGGTGCTAGCCATGATGCATGAGCCCATCATGTCATCAGCTCAGCGACTGGTCTGCTGTGTGGTCCTGGGGTTCTTTTCTTCTGCATGTGTAGTGCAAAATCATTTGTGTAGATTTTTGGGTTCCTCTCCCTGACTGTAACTAATTTAAGGAAAGAAGAGGAAACATTGAGCAAAATTATGTCCTTGGTTACATCCATGCATCTTTACTGATTGTAATTAAATAGTTTGAAAATGAGAATGGGACAATTTGCCATGGGCCTGTACATACATATAATGTGCTTAGTCACATGCTGGAAAATATTTTTTAACCTGGGCACTAGTTTATATCTTCCTGGTTTGGCTTTTGCAAAACACAGCACAAAAGCCAGGGAATCTTGACTTTTTTTGAGGGGAGTAGTGTGACCTGCAAATATTTTATTGGTACTGTTCCTGTCTAACCATTCTGTGTAAAACTCATTTACTGTTTTTCAACTGTTAACAGACCTTACATAGGAATCCCAGCTGTGCATTAGCATTGCTTGGGGATGTGTTTGTATCTTTTGTCTAAAAATACCCAGCCGGTAGGATTCATGATCCATGAAAGCTAATTGAAACAATTTCTCTTCAAGTTTTGGCAAGCGAAGCATGCATTATAAGCATTAATATCTATAAATTGAATTGTTAATGAATCTAGACACTAATAATGAATGCAATTTTGCAGGCTTAACTAGAAACACTAAAATTATCAGGATCTGGAACAGAATTTTCAATCATTTTTGCTTATTAAATAGCAAAGCTATGCTTTTAATAAGCTAATCATTTTTATTTGACCCCATAGGAGTAGCTTAGCTGATTAGAAACAGGTTTCTAAGTGCAAAACAATGTTGTTTTTCTCTCACTGTTTTAACCACCACAGTACTGAAATTCCAGATCAGATACTTATCTCCCATTGTGAGTATGGCATGAATGCTTATTCTGCTATTCCTCTACAGGAATTTACAGTAGAACCTACATACCATCCTATTTAATGGCAGAATACATAGATAAACAGTGTGTGTAATCGCCAAAACAATTGGAGCTTTCCTGAAAGACTGTTCATGCACAAAAATGGAATATATGAGAGTCCTGTTCAGTCTTTATGTCCAAAAGAAGAATACTTGATACAATTCAATGCTCAAGATAAAACGAAATATTTTTCCAACCTAATTTAAAATTAGCCATTAGGATTAATGCATGCAGATGAAGAATATGGCAAGATTCAGAACTACAACAAGAAAACCCTCAGTTCTGATTTACTTTTAAAACAGTTTTGTGAAGTACGTGATTTCTGCTAAATAGTGACTGGAGACCAGGAGGACATATGGAGACAGATTATTCTTCAGGTCCCTTAGGAAAAGTTTCTTCTCCCCAAACTGATGCTGGCAGATCTTGTAGACAGGCTGTCAGACTTTATGGATCACTGGTGCCTTTTAGACAAGCAATTTCTTATACCAAAAGATTTAGTAACCCTACACCATTTGTTAAATGAAAAAATCAAACTTCGTTATCTTGTGAGATAATGGTGAAGAGCTGACTGGAGTTGTGTGAGGAGATAAAAGACTGAAAGGGATGTCAAGGATTTGTCACTGGATACAGGGCTGGAAAAGGCAGGAGGTTTTCTCCATCTATGGTAATGACTGATACAGGAAAGGTATTCCAGTGCTAATTATCTTTACTATTTGAAAGATTTTTTTTTTTCATTATTTAATCTAAGTCTCCTTTACTGCAATTCATACCTACTTCTTTTTGTGTTCCATGAACATGGAGAAGAGTTTTCACTCTTTGTCACAATCTTCTAAATATTTAAGGGCTGTTTCCATGTCTCTGCTGCCTCAATAAACAACACCCCATTTCTTCACTTCTTCAGTGTGGACAGATGCAGGGTGGCAGTGAGGTTTACTGACTGACTTAATGTGTGTTGGCAAGGGAGAAGTACTAGTGAGCTTGATCAGATGGAGTGGCAAGGAAAGAAGCTTCAACAGATGGAACTAAATAGCGCAGTTGACTGTTCCAAAATTCTTCACCAAAATACTAATGGGAAAGGAGTGGTGTTTCATAATTTGATTTAAAACTCAATGGAAAATGAATATTATTTTATGGACTATGAAATACATATTAAACTGCAGAGTACTGCATACTTTAACTTTGTACAGCATTTTGAATGGTACAGTTGCTCGCAAATATTTAGCCCATGTAGTTTAATATGGTTTTACTCCTTGGACTTTCATGTTTGTAACTATTTTGTCCATGTGCACTGGAATGCTGCTCCCTCCTCTTATGGTTGCCAGTGCAACCCAAACGCTTTCCCCTAGGCCGCTCATTTGACAAGTATTTTTCATGTACTTACAGCTGCTACAGGTAGCATACTGCAAATATCAGACATGATGACCATAATAACATTAATGTTGCTGTAACTCGGAGCCTAATCTGGAGGCTAAACACTCTCAGCATTGCTGTCTTTGCAAAATGAAGTTCCTCAGATGATTTGAGGGGAAAAAGGCCTATAACCCCTCCCCTCCAGAACATCCCCTATTTCTGTGCTAGAATTATCTTTAATAATTGAAATTGAGATTCATCCATTAATGACCAAGGTGTTTGGTTTTATTCTTTGCTGTCTTCTGCTTCCAAAGATTTCTTTTCACAAACCACCAGCACACAAAAAAGAAAGTCTCCTCAGTCAGTGCTCCTGTCTATTGATGTTCAGGAGACAATTGCCCTAAAGTTAATTCCTCCTGTTCAAGTAAGCTGCTTCAGCGGGGGCTGTTAGCACTGAAGGTTCTGGCATTCCTGTTTATTGAGCAGTAGTCTTCTATGACGATTTTTTAAAAAATGAATTTAGCAGGTGTACTTTTCCATAAATTTAACAAATAGTCCAGATAAATCCAGGAGGCTGCGAGCTACATGCAGACTAAGCCAAAAAGTACTTCAATCCTGCAGTGAACACCTATGAAGTGTCTGTGCCACCATTTGCAAAGGGATCAAGCTCCCCAAATTAATTAGGAATTAATCTAAATTAAATTTTAGCATAAGTAATAGTGAAATGTACTGAGCTACACAACTCTTTCAGTAGCAGAATGTTTTGCAATATGGTCCCCCAGTCTCACAGTAACTCTTGGCAAATGGTGGTGAATTTTTTTCCACAGAAATATAGGATCCTTCACATGGTCATGAAAGACCTGCTGTTGCCCACTGCCAGGGATCAATCCTACAGTCTCTAATGTTCTAATATCACAAGAATTTTTGACAGTCTTTTAACAATGAGTGTGCTCCTAGAAGGCAAGTGCTCAGCTGGAGCTGTACATCTGGTGGGTTTATGTAGAGAGCCTGCATTTTACAGAATCATCTTCTGCTTTGTTTGGTCTTTTGCACAGTAACCATGAGAACTCTTCAGCAATTTCTTACCTAAAATTTGTACTGAGTAGTTGCTTCAGGGTCTGTAAAATGCAGTTGCAATCAGTCAGTGTGCTACAATGGCTCTGTGGTCATGAACTGAAATCATACTTTTTGTTCTTTAAATATTTTGGTAGCTAGGAATAATAGTGTAAATCAGAATGTATCAAAGCTTTGCAATCTCCCTCCCTTCCGCTTAGAAGGCCGGTTTTGACAGATGCCAGCCATCTTCCTTCAGAAAAGAAATCTCTAACTCTGAAACCTCCACTGAGGTCAGTACACGGACACCGGTGGGAGTTAGAACACTCCAGCTCCATAGCTTGAGATGCAATTGCTTCATCAATTAAAAAAAAAACAAAAACATACTGTATTTAAAACAAGTACAAGAGAATGAGGACTTTGCCTGAGTTGTTTTCATCCTCTCTATAAACAGAAAAATCAATGGGCTTTGTTCTTTTATTGAAGGAAAAAAACAGTACTTTTTTCCCCACATGGGAGCGTTAATGGGATAATCTGGTCCACAGCGCAATTTCAGCTATGAGGGATGTATCCCCATTTGATCTGTATGAATGAAGTCTTCACCTCACCATGCATGATGCTGCTGATGTGGAAAGTTCCACGTTCTGGCACTCCTGATCATCACTTTTGTGAGCACCTCTGGAAACCTGTGCAGCAATACTGGAGTCTGGTTCCAAACGAGGGTACCATTTAGAAGCCATGGTGTTCTAAGTGGCCAGATGGCAAATGGCATGGTAGCACACTTGTATACATGTGGTCATGAAGGTTAACTGTTGTGATGGCCAGTGACAAGTATCTTAGCCTTTCCAAATTGCTTCCGAGTCACCAGCACAGCAAATTCAAACAATACCTGGGTGAAAAATAAGTTAGGTATTGTTTCCTTGATTTCAGGCCAGCAGGATCCAAACCTCTTTACTCTGGTCTTCTGCCCATCTTTCTCAAAAAAATAAGCATGTCCAATACTCAGAAATGAGAGGAAATGGGATAATCTTACAATTGCATTGTGACATGGGCAAGTCTTCTGTCATTCCTCAGTATTTTGCCACTTCATGTTTTGCTTGGCTCCCCTTTCATGTTAACGAAAAAGACAACAGACATACCCATTATTTTTTTCTAAAAGGCATGATTGTTCTAGAGCAGCTATGTAATTTATCTTGCCAAGTATTGAACAGTGCTAAGTATCTGAGGCTTTCAGTAAGAGGATAACAATATTTTTCTTTCTTGCTGCCTAGAATTTAAACAAATACAAAGAAATTTAATGTATTAAAGAGGAAGATTAAATAGACTAAGTGTATAGTATTGGGAGCTAAATTGTTTTTTCAGCGATGGAGGAATATTGGCTAGCATTCTGGATTGCTGGAGCTACTTAGATGCCAAGCATTTAAGTTACTAAATGCAATTTTTTAAATAATCACACTAGCAAGCCGTTTGTTTTTTTTTCCCCACAATGTTATTAAATAATATGCGTAAACCTGGAATGTTGTTTTGTTAATATCAAAGGTGTCCACAGTTCTTAATGGCACCCAACGTGGGGCACAAAGGGTTGAGATAACAACAGATCTGACTGGTCTAATTGTATTTGTGATAAGCATTCAGTTTGGGATTAATAGTCACTCGTCACAATGCTGATTTATTTGCTCTCAAAGTTGTTGCTTCTGATCTCACAGTTTCAGGATGTCATACCTTACTTACAGCTGGTATTTGCTGTGTTAGTTTTATCAAGTGTGGGGCTTGGGCTAAGGTTCTTGTCTCACTGTAGTTTACAGTAATGACTTGTAATACAGGCAGGCTCCAGCAGCAGGGCGGGATGGACGTGGCTGTGGACTTGTACCTGGCTGTCCTGCTGCTCTTCACCGTCCTGGCCCTCATTCTCGCCCCCGTCTTCGTGAGGCTGTGGGGAGCAGAAGGGGAGCTGCCCTGGGAGCACTGGCGGCCGAACCGGCCCGGGAGAGCAGCCTGGGGGACCACGCTGCAGAAACTGCTGAAGGGGACAGTGAATTATTTTGAGCCTGGTGGGCCCATGGCACTTCAGGCCAACAGAGCAGAGATGCAACATAGAGATGGACTCATGATTGAGGGGTGGACTTAACAATGGATGCTGTTGCCCAGGTTATTCACAAGTGTGAACACTGCACACAGCCTCTCCTGCTCTGACTGTTACAAGAGATAGAGCCTGACATCATGGACCAGATGGACTCAGCAGCTTTATAGGGACTGGTCCATGCACTAAGGTAAGAGTGCACTGAGATAAGAGTGATGCTATATTGAAAATGTGGGATCTGAGCATGACATGAATGGTATGGAATAAGGGGTGGATAATGTCCTGGGTTTAGCAGTAGTAGTCATTTTTCTCCTTATTGGTAGCTGGTGCAGTGCTGTGTTTTGACTTTCGGCCTGGGAACGGTGCTGATAGCACCGATGTTTTTAGTTACTGCTCAAATGTTTGGTCTGGCCAGGGACTTTCTGAGCCTCATGCTCTGCCAGGGAGGAGGGGAAGCCAGGAGGAAGCAGAGACAGGACACCTGACCCAAACTGACCAAAGAGGTATTCCATACCACAGCACGTCATGCCCAGGGTGTAACTGGGAGTTAGCCGGAAGGGCTGGGGGACTGCGCGGTTGGACGAGGTATCAGGCGGTGCTTCGTCGGGCGGGGTGGGGCGAGTTATCAGTCGGCGGGTGGTGAGATGTTGTATTCTCTTCCCTTGTTATTTCCTTTATCATTGTTATTACTGGTGGTAGCAGTAGTGATTTGTGTTATACCTTAGTTACTAAACTGTTTTTATCTCAGCCCATGGGAGTTGCATTCTTTTCAATTCTCCTCTCCATCCCTGACTGCTTGGTTTTAAACCATGACATCAGCTATGTCCAGTGACAGTGGGGACAAACTGAAGCACAGGAAACTCCATCTAAACATAAAAACCCCTTTTTTTTACTGACAGGGTGATTAAACACTGGACGGCCAAAAGAGGTGTGAAGTCTCCATCCATGAATACAGTCATAAACCCAAGCAGGCATGGTTCTGGACAGCCTGTCCTAACTGACCCTGCTTGAGGAAGGGTGCTGGGCAAGCCAATCTTGTGACATCCTTTCCAGCCTCAACTATTTTGTGATTCACTGTGTTTATTTTCAACCTTATGAATTTCATTGTTGGAGTCTCTCTGCTTTCCCACTCTGTCATGCTGCGGAGACTGCTTGCTGCACTAAGATTTTGCCATCATCTGCTGTCCTGCTAAATATGATCACAATTTGAATTACTCAGGAAAAGAAAATACTGAGCTTGTCTCTCAAATTGCAGAGATTGAAGATGGTTCTGGACAATGGCTTAACAGTTAGAAATCTAAATACAAGACGCTGGGGATGACAAATAATTCCTTAAAAGAGACCACTGAAAGTGGAGGACCTCTTAGCAAGTTGTTTCATAGAATCATAGAATAGTTACAGTTGGAAAGGACCTTGAGATCATCTAGTTCCAACCCCCCTGCCATGGACAGGGACACCTCCCACTAAACCATCTCACGCAAGGCTCTGTCCACCCTGGCCTTGAACACTGCCAGGGATGGAGCATTCACAGCTTCCCTGGGCAACCCATTCCAGTGCCTCACCACCCTCACAGTAAAGAAATTCCTCCTTATATCCAATCTAAACTTCCCCTGTTTAAGGTTGAACCCATTACCCCTTGTCCTATCACTGCAGTCCCTAATGAAGTGTCCCCTCCCCAGCATCCTTACAGGCCCCCTTCAGATACTGGAAGGCTGCTATGGGGTCTCCACACAGCCTTCTCTTCTCCAGGCTGAACAGCCCCAGCTTCCTCAGCCTGTCTTCATACAGAAGGTGCTCCAGCCCCTGATCATCCTCGTGGCCCTCCTCTGGACTTGTTCCAACAGTTCCTTGTCCTTTTTATGTTGAGGACACCAGAACTGCACACAATACTCCAAGTGAGGTTTCATGACGTGTTATTGTCTGTAGGTGCAGCAGAAGTAGGTAGATCTCTGAGCAGTGTTTGACACCAACTCTATCTTTGACATGAAAGTGCAAACTACACCTAAAACCTCTGGAGAAGAGGAGCTTTGGGCTTTCTTTTCTTGATAGCTTCTTGATAGTACATCGGTATTATTCTTACCATCACTCTCTTGTCTACCCTTTGCTCCAAGTAAAGATGCACTTTTGTTAGTAGAGATTTTCAGTTTAGCCAATATTAGAACTGTGTTTTGCAGTCTGATCTTTATTCTTGATTCAGGACTTACAGTCTCTTCTGCAATGTGGTAATGAGATCTGGGATAATAACGTCAAGATGTATCAAAACAATTGGATTAAGGGAAGCCCTTGGAATAGGACAAAGGTTGGTATAACTTACTGGATCACGTGGCTGACTGATAGCCAGTTCCCTAGAGACAAAGTTTTTACTCCTGGCAGAGCTTAGCATTTAGCTTTCAGCTTCTTTCATGATCAGCATTTTGTATCCAATGTTTTAAAATGTTTGGAAAATGCAGCATAAGGGAGATTGAAGGTGTTACCTTTAATTGGACTAACTTAAAAAATTAATATTGAAAAGCTTTCTCCTAGTTTTGTTGTTATTGACCTGATCTGAAGGATGGCTTGTGCTGTTCTGGAGGAGAGGAGGAGGGGAGTACATTTTTGGTTTTCTTTTTTGTGCTTTGTTTTCTGGATTCTGGGGGGACAGAAGAGGTTGAATTCATAGCCAAAACTGAGGAAAGAAGTAACAGAAAAATTGGGAAAGGTTTTGTCTATAATTTCCTGTAACCACTATTAATTTAAAACAGTAAAGTCTGATCATGAATAGGAAACATTTTCTAAGCTATTTCTACCTGTTGGTCTGCCTGTGCCAATTTGTGCCTAGATCCAGCTGTGAAAGGGTCTGTAGTCAGCTTGCGGATGTTGGTAACAGCATCATCAATTCACTCTGCCTTGACCCTGGTTTTGAAATACATCTCTACCCCACTGCTGTGGAAGATGAACTCACTGCCACAAGCACAACGTTTGGCTTAAGGAACAAGAGTGAGATAATAGTAAGCAAGAATGGGTACCTATTTGTCAAGTTTAAACCCAGGGAAGTCTGAAGGGTGGATGCAGCTTTATTTTTTTCTTGGTGAGGTTCTTTTTCTAATCATTGCTAATTACACTTAGAAAGTGGCTACCTTCTTGAATTATTGCAATTACTAGCTTTGACCTCAAAATAGTGCTTTGTCATTCTTGCCTTTCTCTTTCCATTTCTCCTGTAAAACTAATGTTAGATAAAAGTGAGGTAGATTCTTTTCTAGCTTGTTCATTAGCAGCAGCAGCAATGTTGTTAATTATGTTTTGATTGTAGAGCCTGTATTATGAGTGGCCAGAGAACACAGAATTAGTTTCAGATTTTCATAGCTAGAAGGTGGGAAAATCCTCCTTTGATTTGCAGGCTAAGCAGATTTACTCTGGAGACCATTGAGGCATAATAAACTGCAACTTTTATGCTTTTTCATTTATTTCACTGCTTTCAATGCACAAGTTTTACTGTGGGAAATCATACACCCAACCTCTCGGAGGATCCAACTCTCTTCTTTACATACACCATCCTCTCAGCTTCAGCCAGTATTGGTTTGGGGTTTTTTCCCCTCTTTTTTTAATAATCTTAGAAAAATTTTTAAAAAACTTAGTCAAAATGTGTTCCTCAGGAACCCTTAAGGAGCTTTTTGTGTCTTCATGTACTTCAGCATTACCAGTTAGAAGCCTGTCAAAGCCCACAAACCACCAGTAGGCAGTACTTGCGGCAAGTAGGATGGTCACTGGATACTTTGCATCTTGAATTACATCACTTTTTTTTTTTTCTAAGTTTTGTAGTTTATTTAAATTTGCAGAAATTTTTAATCAGTTAATACTGTTATTTTAGTCACTGTCTGTGACTGCAAATATCCAATCCTTCCATTAATAAAAATGCCACCCCAAGCTCATGACTATGAGGGGTTGTGGTACTTCGTCAGATACATTTATCTAAAAAGTTTCTTTTTCCCACCTCCTCATCCCACCCTGAGGTACCAGGATTTCCAATGAAACCGAAATGAAGATATCAAGTTTGTCTGGCACTTCATTTCTGACTTGCTGAATCTTCTGATAGAGTTGTCTTCACAGTCTGCATTGCATTTCTTCTATATTCTTTTGTACCTTTCCAAGTGCATGTGGGGTTTTGTTAGTCAGTTGGATATGATCAGCATTAGAGGAGTGTCTCTAATAACTAAATTTTACTCCTGGTGTCTATATTAAACTCCCTCAGTTCTTCCTTGTGATTTCTTCTGAAGAAGTCAGTTTACATATGTTCCTTTGGGCTTTCTGCATCAACACTCAATAAGTACTCTGTGTTGATAAAACATGATAGCTCGTTCTGGAAGAATCCCTGAAAGCACACTGCACACATTGCATTGCACAGAACCAGCAAACCATGTTTAAGATGATCTTAAGCAGGGCAGACTCTTCTCAGCCCTGGTTTCCTTGGAATTTAGTGTAAACTTAAATGCCTGATAAGGAATTTGAGGTGCAACATGGAACAATCACTTTTATCCGCAGTTTGTGTTGGTATTAATTTTGTCCTTGGTAATGAAAGTGAGTTTCTTGCTTTTCTTGCTTTTCCAAATCTGCACCAGTAGGATGTATCAAGCAACTGCTCAGCCTAATATAATGGAAGTAGAACATTAGCACTAATCTTTGTTGGGATATTTGTGAGAGGGGAGTGAAAAGGGGGAGAACTTGCTTGTCAGATCTGCAGTGTCTGAGCCTTGTCGAGTCTGACCAGAGGAAAGGCAGCTGTGTCCGAGCTTCAAACACGACCAGCTCCTGAATTCACCCTACAGAATGTGTGTGGGAAAGCTGCACATAACAAGAAATACTGGACTATTAAAAATTCTGGTAAGTTTCAAGGAACTAAGCAACTAGTGAAATCGAAATAGGTGCAAGAAATATTTAAAAAGGAAACAAACACAAGTAGAGAGAAAAACAGGCAGGGATTTAAATATATCATAAGCATATCACAACTAGTTCATCTGATAAAGGAAGATACAAGACACAAGAAGTGATTGATGTAGCTCAAAGATTTGACGGTACAAAGGTGCGTTTACTTGAAATGATGAAAGGAAATAGGGTGAAAATCAGAATTCAGGTTTATTTATGATGTAGAGACTAACAGTAATAAAAAAGGCTGAGTAAATGCTGCAGAGAACTAAAAAGAAATAAGAAATTGTTTACGGGGGGGGAGGGGGGGTGTGTAAAGAAATCATTACTAAATGGAGAGTCAACCAGTAATCTAAAATGGATGAGCTACTGAACTGATTTCATAAATGGGCCTTTACAAAGGGGAAGAAAACACAGCAGCAGATAGCCTATTCATAAGTAATGAAGACATTTCAAGATGTCGGATGGTAATAGACTACTTGGAAAAGATTACTATAAATAGGAAAACAGTTCTATGTACAATATGTGTCCTTTATGTTAAAGCAATTAATTACAGTGTTTTGCAAAACATTGAGAATTATTTTGGAGGATAATAAACTGCTAAGATAGCAAGGGATTGCAGGATCTATTCAAAGCACTACTGTGTGTCCTTTTCCTTCCCTCAGGAAAGGGATTCAAGTCAGTATTACTCTGTACGTAGTAAAACATTGTCAGAATTCTTTTGCCTCATTATCTATATTCACTACAAAAAAGAAAAAAAACACACCACAAAAAACAAAACCCAAAACCAACTGAAACCTCCAGTCTTTTAAGCTATGTGTAGTGCTTGGGAGTGAAAAGATGGGCATAAATAGGCTTTTCCACTACCGGCACCAGGGACTTGATGTCCAGACTCTGGCTGGAGTTGTCTTTCTGCACCCACCTCCCCAGAGCAGCCACTGGCAGCAGCTCTACAGGCTCAGGAGCCAAGTGGGAGAGGGGGGACAGACACAGGGCACTACCTCCCTTTGTGCCTGCAGGGCTGTGAGCTCTGCACTGCCTCCTGCAGAGCACCTTGCAGGAAAAATGTGCCACAAATGAGCTGGGAACACAAAATATGGCAAGCTTCCCCAAGGAGGAAACTGGTACACTTGGAAACATGTCTGTCACACATGCAAGTCTGCTGGGGAGTACCTTCTGTGCTGAGGTGGAATTCTCTGGGTGTTTGTTCTTGCCTTGTTAGTGAATGCAATGACTCTGGTAACTTAACGAAGTAAAATAACTCCTTGTTTAAGGTGTGTTATTCCTTTAAGTTTGGATTTATTCTGCTAGTGAGTCTTCAAATAATCAAAGTCTACTCAGGCACAGTAACGTAAACCCCACTGAAAGTATCAGGTTACTTGCATTACATTAAACAAAATGAGGTTTGCACTTATAGGAAGAATTTTTTAAAAAAAACCTAATATATAGTAGGTGGCACACCAAAAATAAGTAAGATTCTTACCAGTGGCTTCTAGTCAAGGATTATATTGTTTGACATACACAAATAGGAGGGAAGAAATAACAACAGCATCACAGAATTCTGTTAAAATGTATACAAATTTCTCAGTCATTTTTGTATTAATATTTTATGCAAGATAACAAAAAGAAATTCAGAAGTCGCTGAATGATGGGGAGAGTGAAAATGTGTAAGGTTGGCACTACAAACCAAAGATTTTCCCCATGCTACAAAAAATAAATTGTGGAATTAGTGCAAAGCACTGGAAGTTAAAAAAATGATGGAGCAGCTGCTGTGAGATTAGTAAATGTGCATCCCAGGCAACACCATTTCTAAAATAATTTTTCTGAGTAAAGCTGTGTTTAAGGGCTGGAAGTAATGATTTATGAGGAAATATGAAAAGAATTAGATATGTTTAACTTGGCAGAATAAATGAAGAGTGTTGTACTTGTCCACAAGCATATGAAGAGCATAAACAGAAACCATAGAGAAGAATTGTTTTGGACAGGGCCTAAGGAATGCAAATGAAATGTATTGTGATCATAATACAAGAAGGAAAATGTATCTTGGGTATCAGGTAATATCCTCCATTAGCAAGATTTATGATACCCATCATGATAGGAGTATGAAGGAAATGATGGAAAGTCCATTGACTGAGTCAACTGAAATTGGATTAGAAGATGTAGAACAGTTCAGCCCTGAAAAGGAGATTGTCATATGCCTAACAAACATTTCAGACTGTAGTGAAACCGTGGCACACGAAAATGTATTTCAAAGTTTTCCCTCGACTTCACTGATGCATAGGTTCTGTCTTGGAGTGAGAATTCAGGAGTACAGTCATAGGGTGATTGTGGCTTGCTCAGGCAATGCTTCTCTCTCATGGGCTTCTCTCTCACCTGAAGTTCCATCTGAAGCTTGTGGCAAGGAGTCTTCACAAGCAGCACTACAGCCATATGCTTCCTCACCCAGTGAGTGTCCCTGCAGAGACCCTACAGCTCACTTCAGAAGCTCAAGAGTGTCAAGTCTGGTTGCGTGGCACTGCATCAGAAAATGCTGGCTCTGGTTGTCTGATGATAAGCCTAAGTGGTAGACTTGGAAGGAGTCCCATTCTTTTTCACCTTCAGCAACTTGCTTTCAGGAGTCACTTGCTGCCAAAGCTGCAGCAGACTGATGGTTTGGCATCCAGCATCAAGTGTTTCTTTGGCGCTGTTCTGTATCTTGTATCATGCTAAGCACAAA
Source organism: Pezoporus wallicus (assembly GCF_028554395.1). Classification (NCBI taxonomy): domain Eukaryota; kingdom Metazoa; phylum Chordata; class Aves; order Psittaciformes; family Psittacidae; genus Pezoporus; species Pezoporus wallicus. The sequence continues at coordinate 133,774 of NW_026636279.1, read as the reverse complement.
AGAACTTCTGAGTATTTATTGAACCTCCTTCCACAACTGTCTTCATCACAGGTTCTTGGGTCAGTGCTATGGTCATGACAGCAGGTTTTGTTTAGATTATAACCTGAAACATGGCTGCACTTTTCAGCTCCTGGAAACCTGCTGTACGGTGGTGGCTGGTTGGGTTTTGCCCCATTTTAGCTGTCTGTGCAGCAAGTTGTTGTTTCACTCATACCATGTTTTCAGGGCTGTACTCTCAGCCTTGAGTCATTTGCAGCTTTCCCTTCAGGGAGCCTGAGGGAACTGCACATAACCTCTTTGAAGAGTTTAGACGAATGGTTGTCCTTGAATGGTCCCTTGTGGATCCAGAGCAGTGGTCTCCAAGGTGGGATGTGCAAAATATATTTTGTACAGCTAAAAAATTTTAAAAATATAAAATGATGTTTATTCATCCCTGTCCTTTTAAAATTTCTATTTTTGTGTACACTGTATAAAGTACTTCATACAGCAGTACATGTGTATAATTCATAAATAATTATACATATATTGGTCTGCATACTCAACATTTTTTACCAGTGAGGGGTGTGATCAAAAGAAGTTTGGAGACCACTTGTCTAGGTGTTCAGGGAATGCTGAGGGTGGTGGCCATGGCAAAAAGACATTGTTTCACACAGAGAATTCTAAAGACTGATACTAAACTTTTAAGAGGGAATATGATGTAAAGATATAAAGTAACGGAGAAAAAAAAATGCCTAGCCAAAGCCACTGGGAGTTCTGTACTCCCTGTGTCGTCCTGTAAGTGCGTGAACTCTTCCTTGTCTACACTATGGAATATTTTAGCCTTATCTAAATCCACAGCTGCTGCGCAGTTAAATAATGTAATAAATCCTGCCTCGTCTTCCTGGTCTCCTGTGTCTCCCTGCTTGTTCTCAGCAATGGATGTGTGGCTCTGCTTGCTGTTTCCATCTGCTTTCACATGGAGTATTTAGGCTGAGCTTGGATGGTCAGGGGCATCCCTCCTCAAGAAAGGCGATGAACAGCAGCAGGTTCCAGCCAAGGGCTGGCATTGTGTTTTCAGCTGTATCCAGTCTGTCTGACCATTCAGAACATTAATTTACCACTATGTAAAAGCTTCCTGCTCATGGCCTGGGGCTTCAGCACTGTGTTTATAGTGACAAAGCCATGGCTCTAGTCAGTGTGAGGCCTTCTCAGGAGATGGAATGTACTAAATAAGGAGAAGTGATATCAGTTTTATACCATCGGTCTCTGACTGGCATCAGCAATCTGGTATTTCTTGAGGCTAATAACTTAGCTATAACTAGGCAGTTTTTCTTGTACAGTGCAAATGGCATGTACCTGTTGCCAAAGCTATGTGCTGCCAAATTTCAAGCCTTCATTCCAAATGTAGATGTTAGAGCTTTCCTTACCTATCATGAGCCATTAAATATCACTCAATTACCCTTGTATTGAGCCTTTTTTTAAACTCAAGCTTACTTTACTGAAAGACATCCTGTCTTGATTTGAAGACATTAAAAGATGAAGAATTCTCCTTCCTTTGATAGGGTAGGGGTTTTTAATGTCTAATCATTCTCACTATAAAACTGTGCCTTATTTCTAATTTAAGCTGGTCTGGCTTCAGCTTCCAGCAATTGGTTCTTGTTATGCCTTTCTCAGCTCGATTAAAGAGCCCTTTAGGACCTGGTATTTTCTCCCTTTGAAGGTACTTATACATCGTAATCAAGCCATCTCTTGATCTTTTTAATAAACTAAACAGATTGAGCTCCTTAAGTCTTGCAGTCTGAGGCAGTTATTCCAGTTCTCAAATAATTTTTATGACTCTGCACTGTCTCCAATTTTCCTGTGTCCTTTTGGAAATACGGTCACCAGAAACACAGGCACTCAGGGAATTTACAGTCAACTGTTTGACCATATTCCCTAAATCCTTTAGATTCTCTTATTTCTATGGTATGGTTTCCCCAGCCTGTTTGATTTTTATTCCTTGCTCCTAGAAACCATGACCACTAATGTAATTTGCTTCAGGTGAGACAGGAGTGCTTCAAGACAGGTAATGTAGCACCAAAAACATGTAATGTGCACTCACCAGAACCAGAAGCTTTAATTGCAACATCTGGGAAATACAAGGGATAAAGTTTATTTTCTGAATATCTTGTTAATAGTGTCTTTCCCACTTGGCCACAAGCTGTTTAATTCTGTCACTTGCTTTGGAACTCCAGTCTATCAGAAAGCCTGTGACAGAGAAGTGGTATTTTTACAGGCTATTTGGAACAATACTAGCCAAGGAAATAGTGTTACACATCACCAAGAGAGAAGAGCATCTCACAGAAGCCAGACATGGTATAACAGAGCAGCACTGTGTCCAGCACTCAGGCTGGGAGGCAACCTCCTCCTGAGGCCGGGCACTGCCCTTTCCAGAGGGTGTTCTGCAGCCTTCTCCGACCTACTGATCCACTGAAATGTTATTTGGGGGCATGTCAGCTCCTAGCATGGATGTTAGATCAGAACAGCTAGTTTCACTCTTCTTTAAATATAATTGCTCCACCTTTTTTGATGTTTACCACATGATGTTTCTGATGTTCTTCCCCATCCTTTAAATGTGGAGATACCATGCTTGGTTTGGGAAATTCCGACCATCAGAGAGAGCCCTTAAAAGCACCCATGAGGGGTATCCTGTTGCTGTCCTGGTGCCCCCAACCACTGCCAGAGCGCTGACGCCAGGCTGGACCTTTGCTCTCATCTCTGTAACTGTTCTTAAGCTTTTCTGGCCTGCTTGTATTAACTATTTTAAGTAACTAGTTTACTGAAACTGGGATCTTTGTGTATTTTATGTTCTAAAATGAGAACTTGTGCTGCTTGGGGCCTTCAGGAACTATTACAGATTTATTTTTATAAACTGAGCCTATTCACTTTTGTAGGTGAAACTGGGGCTTCTGCAGCCCTCTGGTAAGTGATCTTAGTGACCAAAACAGTATTTTCACTCAGCAACAGTCTGAGGTGAGATTATACAGGTGGATGGTGGCCAAACTGGAGGACACAGTTCAGGAAAAGTACTCACTCTTCTTAAACCCAGGAAGCTGCATTTGGTACAGGGAATGATGTTTGTTATCTAGGAATTTCCCAAACCCATCTAGTTCTGCTTCCAGGATTCAGCTGTTGTCTTGTGGTGGTTTTTTTCTCTGCAACAAATCTGTGTTTATTAGGGGACAGTTGATGACACACACCCCTAAAACCCAGATCTTTCTTCGTGTAGCCCTATTGAGCCTGTTTCTGTTGAAATCTGCTCACCCTTTCTGGTCTTCTTTCCTATTCTGTTCTTGTTATTAATCATCGATATCTGATGAGTATGAGGAAACTAGAAGCCAGTTTTGGGGTATCTTGTGTTGACAATGTTAAGTGTTTTTTTGTTGTATCAACCAACCCTCGCCTCTGAGGTATTTGTCCTCACAATTATCCGCAAGGTACGCAACAGCTCTCCCCCTTGTTTTGAGACAGGGAGAGAAGGAGCTAAGGCAGGGGAAGCTTCATCTGGTCAGTGCTTGAACTCAGATCTTCAAAATGTGGGTAACTGTGCCTCCTCTCTGCTCCATCTTTCATCCATGCACAGCCTCCAAGACATTCCTTGTCCAAGCTTCACGGTGCCTGCCCAGAAGTTGCACAAAGGCTGCAAGTTGCTTGTAGCTGCATTTATAAAACATTGAGAAAAAATAGGCATAATTACAAGTTTAATGTTAAAGAAGCATTCTTATTTCCTTTCTGGAGCCGATGAGACGTTTTAACGCTATCCGAAGCCACAGCATCACGGTGCGCGCAGAATCGGAGCCTTCCACGCGGTTTGAGAACCACCGGGGGCTTCTGCCGGTGTCGCCCCCGGCGCCGGTTACCCTCCCTCAGCAGGTCCTTGTGCTTCCGTTAACCCTCCATGTGGGAAGAAAAACGTGGCAGAGGCCCCGTCCACGGTGTTCGCTTCTTCAGCGCAGGTTCGCATCCCTCCGCCTCCTGCCCGGCCCTGGGCTGGCACGACGCGCAGGAGCCGGAGCGCAGCGCCTGTCCCCTCCCGAACGCCCCGGAGACACCCGCTCCTCGGCAACATCGCGGCCGGGGCCACCCCGTAAGGAGATCACCGCGCCCGGCCGCGCTCGGTGCCCGCTTCCCTGCACAGAGATCCCGGGATCAGGCGGCGCTCAGTGCACGCTGCCCCGCACTGAGGTCCATGCGCCCGGTCGCGCTCCGTGCCCGCTATCCCGCATAGGGCTGCCCGGGCCCGGCCTCGCTCCGTGCCCGCTGTCTCTCACACTGGTCCCCGCGCCCTGCCGCGCTCGGTGCCCGCTGGCCCTCGCAGGACTTTCCAGGCACTGACACGCTCCGTGCCCGCTGCCCCTCACAGGGCTGCTCGGGCCCGACCACGCTCGGTGCCCGCTGCCCCGCAGAGGGCTGTCCGGGCCTGGCCTCCTCCCGTGCCCGCTGCCCCTCACAGGGCTGCTCGGGCCCGACCGCTCTCGGTGGCCGCTGTCCCGCACAGGGCTGCCCGGGCCCTGCCGCGCTCGGTGCCCTCCGCCCCTCACAGGGTTGCAGGGCCCGACCACGCTCGGTGGCCGCTGTCCCGCACCGCGCTGCGCGCGCCGAGCCGCGCTCCGCTAACGCCGCGCCGCACAGCCATGTCCGCGCCCGGTCCCGCCCTGCGGCGGACGCCGCCGGCGGCGCGGCAGCGCCCCCTGCTGTGCCGCGGCGGCACCGCGCGGCCGGGGGCTGCCTGCGCGGGTTCTGCAGCCGCCGCCCGGCCGTGCTGCTCTGGAGGTGGGAGCCGCAGCGCGGCCGCGGCTCCGCTCCACGGCGCCTCTTACTCAGCCCGTGACTGCGGGGGGCGTTGGAGGCTGTGGGAGGGGGCGGCCGGTGAGAGCACAGGGGAGGGAGGGGGTGCCCGTGTGCCGGTGCAGCAGTGCTGGGGACGGGCTTGCGCCCTTGTCTGCAGGCGAGCCCCGTGCGGGCCTCCCGGTGCGGTGGAACGCACGCAGCAGGGCGCATCTGGCAGCAACATCGTGCCCGACCTTCACCGAGCTTCATCACCTGCGGCTTGGGCGGGAGTGACGGGCACTGCGCGGAGAATGCATGCGATGCTTTGCCTGTAGTGAGACGGAGGTCGGTGCTCAGGAAGGGCGCTGTGCCCTCGATGTATCTGATGTGAGGCAGGGCAGGCAACTGAAGGTACAGCCGCTGCCTCGGCCCCCTGCAGAGGCTGCCTGCCTGTGTTACCTGCGGAAGCTGGAGGGTTAGTTCAGCAACTGATGCATAGAACACATCAGTCGGGAGTTTCCCTGGACTGTTCATCCGCTCCCTAAAGGTGCCTTGGAGATGAGCTGCAAGCAGTGGCCACAGCACCTCTAACATAGATGAAGCTCCACAAGGAAGTGTGGTGTGAAGGGCAGTCGTGTATTTGTGACACTTCCAGCACTCCCTCTGCGTTCCAGCCTCATTCGCTGGCTCCTCAGCCAGGGCCTGGCACTGACACCCAGTACGAGCAGGCTGCTGGCTGGTGAGAGGTGTACACTTAGGGGAGAAAAGACTGAAGGTGCTGGAAAAAAAAAAAACTTGGAGAAAACCTTCTACAAATGGGGAACATCATTCCCATAAAATAAAACCTGGAATGGGAAAGGAAAGGCAAGGCATGAAAGAGTTAGTGACAAAATATCATGTATAGCCAGGAAGATGATGGTTTTATTGGTATTGCCGGGGGGGGGGGGGAGAGAGAAGCTGAGAGGCAGCGAAAACACAATTTGGCCTAAAATTGAATTTCTCTGATAAGGAATTTCAGAAGCGGCTGCCTCATTCACTGTGCGGCCAAATAATCATATGCGCTTTAATAATCTTTATTTTACAGGAGTACGTTGCCAGGGCAACAGAGTGTAAGCAGGAGAATAGCACCTTGCGATCACAAAGACAAATCGCAGAAGGAAATTTCAGTGAGTTTCTCTCTCCCTTTTGCAATGTAATGACGACTTATTTTTCATGCACTGATTTAATAATCTTATTGAAAGGCCCTTTCCCTGTTTCTCTCATTCTTGTCTGTCTGAGCGTGGACAATGGCAAAAACCTGGAATTGTCAAGCCCACTGGGCTAAGCAAACTAACAGATGTAATATGTTTAGCATTTTTATGTAATTACTTTTTATTGCTATTTTACCCCTACTTCTCTTCCTTCCTGGTTAGTTGCCAGTTCCTTTCCATGCTGGCCCAATCAGGTGATGGTGAGGGGCTGGGAAAGAGTTAGTAATTGACTGCATTAATCGGAAATTATTAGTTGGACTTGTTTTCAAGGGTAGGGGCTGGTTGCAGAAATAGACCTTTTAGGAAGGGATGAATTGAATTATGGTCAATGCAATAATGAAGCCTCTAGGCTGTAATCTGTGGAGAGGACGGTCATCTTCACAAAGGTTTTAGTGTTATTTATAATGGGCTCTGCTCTCTGGGTGAAAAACAATATGTTGCCCTACTGACATCCAATGGATGTAGGTGTCTGGATTAGCTGGTCTGAAAAACAAGCTGATTCGGTGTCATTAAAAATGAAAACTTCTGAAGATGTTAAATGTTGGTTAAACTGAGGGTGGAATGTTGCTACCAAACCTTGGGCAGGGTGCCGTTTGTGACAAGTCTGTCTCTTGTAAACATTTTGCCTCATTCTCTTTCCCAAGGGCCAGAGCTCGAGAAGTAAGCATGGGAAAAGCCAGAGTTGTGGGCTGCAGAGCAGGAGGCAGGGGCAAAGTTCTGTGAAATTAAGTCTGAAACCCACGTTTCCTTACTGCAGATGACAAATTCCCCAAAGCTAGGAACAAAGGCTGTCACTTGAGCTCAGCTGTTCTGTTGCACTGCAGCTTGATCAGGTCTCCTGCAGCACGAGGAAGCAGCAGAGCCTCTGTATATGTGTGTTTGGTGTGCTCACATGGCAAGGCTGCCAGAAAAGCCACAGGGATGCAGGTTTGCAACCTTATCTGGGAATGTCATGCTTTTGGAGGTTTGAATTCAGGCTCATGAGTGTTACTGCAATGAAAGCTTTCCATAGAAAGCTGGTTCTTTAAAAGCTGGGACATGGATTTACGTATTCTGCATTCCAAGAAATAATTAGTGTATGTAACAGTCAGGCATCATTTTCATCACAGGATTACTTCCTGCCAAATAGTTTCTCTTGGTGAGCACCCACCAAGTTACTCTGAATGTGAGATGTTCCTTGAACTAGGATTTTGTGGAGCAGCAAAAGCTGCTTTGAAACACATGGCAGGAATTGCTGCAAGCAAGAAGTGTGTTGTTTGATACTAAACATATATATATAAGTAGATATAAATAATCATTCATAGTTTACGAATGTGTACGTAGATTCAGTAGTTTAGGAACAAAGACAATACCTTTAATGTTGTCATAAAAGTAAAAAAGAAACGCTGTCTTTTGTGTGAGGAAACATCTCAGGTTTCATCTTCCTGCTACTGACCAAAGGAATGAGCAGTGATTTAACTACTGCTAAAGGTTTTATCTTTTTAGGAAACTTAATGCACAATGCTAAACTATCTCATTGTTTCTGATATGAAAGTGTGTAGTATTTTCTGTAGTGATTTTAATAATTTATTTTTTTTTCAGGGACTAGTCTGATTACTAAAACATTTAACTAGCTTATGTTATTCTTACGAGAATTCCCCCCCCGAAAGGGGAAAAAAAGGCTTTCGATAAAGCAGAAAAACTTGATTATTTATAAACCCACTTTTGTTTACTGTAAATGCACATGAGCACAGGTAGACTTAACCAGTCATAAGTAGGAGCTGTCTGAAATAGTAAAGAAAAGGGATTTGAAAATAGGTAGAAATTGTGTGCTCCATGAGATTCTAACACTTTATTTTCTTGTCAGGGGAGGAGGTAAGTATATGGAGAGAAACTTCTCTGTATAGCAGGAGTTGATTGTTACATTTTGGCTTCAACACTACTGAGAAAGTTATTTTCTTCCAAAACACAAAAAGTGAGTAGTTGAGATACATTTGCTTCTTCCCTGCTCCCCATCCCTCAGTTTGTACTTGCAAAGCTTTTACATGGTGTGAGGAGGCATAGAGGGGGATGAACACAAAAGCTTGGGTGCAAGACGCCAACCTGATTTGTCTTTCTTCCTGCATACCTGGGGTCTGCTTCATGTTGGAGTTACTTTTTAATAGTGATGTTTCTTTGGGTTCCTGTAATGAGACAAATGAACTTAGAGAGACTTCAAGTTTAAGGAAACACATCTATTCAGAAAAGGACTTTTTATTCCTATCAATACATTTAGAGAAACTGTGGAGAGAAGCCCTTCTCTGCTCTGACCTTTATATTATCACAAAAGCTAGGAAATTAGGAAAGCTGTTTTAACAGTGATTGAGGAAAGATCTTACCCTTCCAATGGCTTCAGAGAGCTGGAATCAAAGTTGCCCTGGTCAGAAGAAAGCCAGGTAGCTTCTAGAAATCTCAGATCAGGTTGACAGTGCAAGATTTATCCATCATTCAGATTTAGATGAAGTCAACTTCCATGCTGCTTTGAGTGACCTTTAGAAGTCTCTTTTTTTATTATTTGATATTAGCTAGCTTCTGTTAGATCCAACTGTTCTTCTTCTCTAAGCTGTAGCCAAATCTTACAGACTTTTGTCATCTGTGCAGAGCCATGTTTCACAGAAACTCTGCACCTTGCTTCAGTTTCATATATATATATATATATATATATATATATAATCTACCAAAACCAGTCTTCCATTCTGTGATTCTTCTATGAAGTCTGCAGGAAGGTAGCTGACTACAACCAGACTGGACCACAAAAAGAATCAGAATTCCAGGCTTGTTTGTGTTGAGGGGACCTTAAGAGTCATCCAGTCCTAACCCCTGCCACGGGCAGGGACCCCTTCCACTAGAGCAGCTTGCTCCAAGCCCCTGTGTCCAACCTGGCCTTGAACACTGCCAGGGATGGGGCAGCCACAGCTTCTCTGGGCACCCTGTGCCAGCGCCTCAGCACCCTCACAGGGAAGAGCTTCTGCCTAAGAGCTCATCTCAGTCTCCCCTCTGGCAGGTTAAAGCCATTCCCCTTGGCCTGTCCCTACAGACCCTTGTAAACTGTGAGGCACAACAATGAATTGCTGACTGCCAGGCACTGGACAATTATTTTTTTATTTTTTTTTCTGTTGGCTCTGAAGACTGAATTCTTGATTTCTTAAAGCAGAACTGGACAGGAAGACTGTTTGCTGGGGGTTCTTCTACAATTTTAAAATCTTCCCTATTTTAATCATAGTAAGTTTTAAAATGTAGAAAGTCAAAAGGATTGTTATCTGTTCTTTGTATGAATTGATGGGGAAGCCCAAGGTTTAAAGCAAGATGGCAGGATCTGTACTTGCTATAGGTAGAACAAGAGCTATGCACCACCACAACATAGAAGAGTTTGGTTTTGCACTGATTTTTGTATTTTCCTTAGAAATGGTAGGATAAAATTTTGGTACGAAATAGAAGCCCAGCTGCTTAAATACCTGTGATATTTCCATTACAAAATCCGGGCAATTTACTTTCCCCTTCCTGCTAGTTTGTATCCTGCTGTCTTTTGAAATGGAAACTCTTCTGACCCTGTAACCCCTGTGTTACTCTGAATAAAACTCTTTTTAATTGTGTTTTGAAGGAGCATGCAGGGAGCTCCCACAATACTAATCAGCTTTGCTGGTTTGGGTCTGTACCTGCAGGATTCATGTTGGCAGAATAACTTGATATAATTGCAGCTCTGCATCAGCGATTTAATGCTTAAGAACTTTAAAGGTACAGGTCTCAATTTCCATCAGCATGTTACTGCAGGTGCAGTGGCTCCTGTGTCCTCTTCCCACCTGGTGCACTGCAGGGGGTGATCAGCACTGCGTGCTCAGGGGCACCAGGAGCCACACTGAGGCTTGCCCCAGCTGGACCCTGCCAGCAGGCAGCACACAGCATTGCCTCCAATTTGCACATGTTTGTTCATAGCTCTGCTAATGCGCCTCTGTTTGGCCTTCAGTGTTCCAAAAGTAGGAATGCCACTTAACCCGAGTCCTGGCTCCCTGCTACTGTTTGATCAGTAGCAGTAATGCAGTAACTGCCTCGGACAAATGACTATACTAAGAACACTCCCAATTGCCCTGTAATAAAACTGCTGGCCTTCCTGAAAGCGAAGATGATAGAAAGGGCAAGTATGATTGGAAGGTCAACAAGTTTGAGCACTGACAGAATGAAAGAAACAAATTATAACACCGAGGACATGATTCTGAAAATGCCCTGTGTCTAATTCTTGGCTTAGCTACAGCCAAGGTGTGTTACTGGAGGGGCTCACTGCCCTGCTTCCACGCAAAAGGATGGAGGATCTCAGCACCCATGCAGCCTCTAGGTGGCTGATTATTTATATCTTAAACTGATTATTTATCTGTTAAACTTTAATACTGAACATCATTCACAAAAAGAGATGAGAAGCTACTGAGTATCATGGTGCAAGCCACTCCATGTGAGAAGGAACCCCAGTGCTATGTGTCAGTGAGGTTTCCAGTCTTCATTCTCCTCTGCCTTGCCTGACATTAGCACTCCGTACAGATCCTGTCATGTGCTGCTTCATCAACTCGACTTGTGTCACAAGTTGTCTCTTAATAAGGTGCAAGGGAAGCTTTTTTCAATGTGGTCTTAAGTGAGGCAGGAAAATAAAAACATGTTACAGCTTCTGTTTCCTGTCATCTTGTCCATCTGTCCCAGAGGAGACAGCCCAGCAGAACTGCTGTGCCTCAGCTCACCCAAACCAGAACTGGGAGAACAATCCTCTAGCTTAGGAAGCCAGCTTGTGGAAGTCCTGTTCTGTTTGCTTTGGCTGAACCACCTACTTCCTGTGGTAAAATAAGAATAAAAGGAAACTCTGGGGAGCTTTTGCCATCTTACATGTTTGCTGACACCAAGCTCCTTTAAATTGTGAGGATTTTTTAAAGGTTGATTGCCTTTTGGATTTGAAAACATTAAGATTCTGATTTTTTTAATTGTAGGATTGTTTTTTATTTTCCTGTTGTAAACCTGAAAATCATTCTGTGGGCCCACATAATAGTTTTCCATTTTCTGTATGTTTCCAAGACCCAAAGTGTAAACAAAAACTCTGCTGATACCAGGCTGCTGTATGATTGTACCTCTGAAACAGCCTAGAGGGGCTTTGAGGAGCCTTTTGGAGTGCCCAGATGTGTCCCTGGAGAGCAGAGGGGCTGAATTTCTTTGGGGAAGGAGAAGGTGAAGAAAGAGGCAGCAGAAACAGAACCATAGTGCAAAGACTTGAGAGAACGGAGGTGTTGCCCAGGCTCTCCTGCATTGTGGGACACCCTGGCAGCCCAGTCACGCTGCGGCTGGTGCCGCTGCCTTACATGGCCAGAGCCAGTCCTGGCTCCCTGGAGCCAGACTCTTGCCTCTGCTCAGTTGCAGCTGCGTCATTTCTATAAGTCATTCAGTGCTTATTGGAGTAATGGCTTGAACTTCACTGCTTTATGTTCCAGGTGCTATTTTGACCCTTGGGCTATAACATCAGCCCAGCAATTATTCAGTTTCTTTTATGAAGTGCCTTAGTGTCAACAGGAAAGACTGCAAGATATCCCTGTGCAGCCTGATGTTCCTAGTACTCATCTGGGATGTACGAACACAGCAGTACCAGGCTTGGACATAGATCTTTTGCTGCCCCATGGTAGCTGTGACTGGTTTGTTAATGCAGTTTTTTCTGCAGTAGCAATTAATGCCATAACCTTTGGGCTTTATTTTTCCCTTGTTGTATTTGTTTACACAGGTAGATCATTTAACAGCTTGATCTGGTGTGCTTTATTACCCGAGAGCAGGCACGAAATACTGTAGAATGTATTATCATTTTCAAATATGAAGTGTCTGGACAAGTGAGTTTGAAACAAGATGTTGTGCTGACTGTAGTTTAGAGAGTTTCATGGGTAAATTAGTTCCTACAGAGAAAAGGTGTTAGTGATCAAAGCTTACTCCAGCAGAAACGGGAGATGCATGCCAAGTTGAGCCAGGTAGAGTTCAGTCTTGGTTAACCTGCAGGCCCCTTCAGGATGAAAACGGAGCAATCCATGCTTTTATTTACACATACATGCAGAGGTAGATTTGTTTTCTGTAGATGAATATCCAAATCTTGATGATTATAACAGAGAAATGAGATCCCCTTTATTGTCATAGTCTTACCACAGAAGTGCTAACCCAGGACATGATTTCCTAACCATCAGAGCTGTTGAAACCTTGTTTCTGTGGCACTGCTCCTAAGAAATCTTTTCTGAATCATTTTTGCTCCAGGGTATCCTGCACATCTCGCTGTCCGTTTCAAGAACACTTCCTTAAATGAGGCATTCACAGATAACTCGCTGTTCCTTGTTTAGTGATTCTCTTCCACAACAAGTAGATCTTTTTTGGTGCAGGATGGAAGCAACCATTTTCTGAAGTCGTAGAATCACAGAATGGTTTGGATTGGAAGAGACGTCAAAGATCATCTAATCTGGCCCATCTACCATGGGCATTAACATGTGCCCAACCTGTGTCCAACCTGGCTTTGAACACGGCCAGGGATGAGGCAGCCACAGCTTCTCTGGGCAACCTATGCCAGCGCCTCAGGACCCTCACTGTCACCATGCCTTGTCTCTCAAGAGCTGTAGAATCACTGTGATAATTCATGATACTAAGTTCAGGGTACTCTGCTATCAGCTGCAACTGAAGGAGAGATGTTGGCTATCAGGGAATTTTGATGATGTGGTATGAAAACCTTGCAGGTGAGTTGAAGAGTAATGTGCCATAGAATCATAGAATAGTTAGGGTTGGAAAGGACCTTAAGATCATCTAGTTCCAACCCCCCTGCCATAGACAGGCAGGGTCACCTCACGCTAAACCATGTCATGCAAGGCTTCATCCAACCTGACCTTGAACACTGCCAGGGATGGAGCCTTTACAACTTCCCTGGGCAACCCATTCCAGTGCCTCACCATCCTCACAGTAAAGAACTTCCTCCTTATATCCAATCTAAACTTCCCCTGTTTAAGTTTTAACCCGTTACCCCTTGTCGTTATCACTACAGTCCCTGATGAAGAGTCCCCTCCCCAGCATCCCTATAGGCCCCCTTCAGATACTGGAAGGCTGCTATGAGGTCTCCACGCAGCCTTCTCCAGGCTGAACAGCCCCAACTTTCTCAGCCTGTCTTCATACAGGAGGTGCTCCAGTCCCTGATCGTCGTGGCCTCCTCTGGACTTGTTCCAACAGTTCCATGTCCTTTTTATGTTGAGGACACCAGAACTGCACACAATGCTCCAGGTGAGGTCTCACAAGAGCAGAGTAGAGGGGCAGGATCACCTCCTTCAACCTGCTGGTCACGCTCCTTCTGATGCAGCCCAGGATACGGTTGGCTTTCTGGGCTGTGAGCGCACACTGAAGCCGGCTCATGTTCATTTTCTCATCAACCAACACCCCCAAGTCCTTCTCCTCAGGGCTGCTCTGAATCTCTTCTCTGCCCAACCTGTAGCTGTGCCTGGGTGTAGGACCTTGCACTTGGCATGGTTAAACTTCATCAGCCCACCTCACAACGTGTCAAGGTCCCTCTGGATGGCATTCCTTCCCTCCAGGGTATCAACTGAACCACACAGCTTGGTGTCATCGGCAAACTTGCTGAGGGTGCACTCAGTCAACAAGACTGGTCCCAACGCCGATCCCTGAGGGACCCCACTAATTACTGGTTTCCAGCCGGACATTGAGCCATTGACCACAACTCTTTGCGTGCAGCCATCCAGCCAGTTCTTTACCCACCGAGTGGTCCATCCATCAAATTGATGTCTCCAATTTAGAGACAAGGATGTCATGTGAGACAGTGTCGAACGCTTTGCACAAGTCCAAGATGACATCAACTGCTCTACCCATGTCCATCAGTTCCGTAGCCCCATCATAGAAGGCCACCAAATTGGTCAGGCAGGATTTCAGCTTCCGCTGAAGCTCTTTTTTCCCTCGAAGTTTCCTCAGGAGCTCCTTATCCATCCAAGGAGGTCTCCTGGCCCTCCTGCTGCACTTCCTTCTAGTTGGGGTGCAACACTCCTGAGCTTGTAGTAGGTGATCCTTGAATATCAACCAAGAGTCTTGGGCACCCCTGCCCTCTAGGGCTATATCCCATGGAACCTTACTAAGCAGGTGTCACACACTTCCTGTTTTGATGCATTGGTCAGGAAGATTGCAAAAGATAAAGCTTAGTGGCTAAGTATGGCTAGGTGAATCAATAAACCACAGGATGTTTCGGATTCTGGAGCAGTAAGAAGTAGTGCAGGCAGTGGGAGGTGTTGGAAGTGTATGTGTTCACAGCTGTCTCCCAAAGAGACCAGTGCTGGGGGACTGTGCCTATCCCTGAACGCAGGTACAACACTGAAAAGTAAGAAACAGTAGCAGGGAGTCTCAAACTGAATGGGCAAGGCCACAGAAAAAGTGGATGCAGGAAGAAAAAGAAGTGGGACCCCAGCACATCCTTAAAATTGCTTACTGTGAAGTGAGGTATCTGTCTTCGCTGAGGCTTTGCCCTTAACTGTATGAGACAACTGAAGTAAAAAAGGCTCTTAACTTAAAATAATATTCTTTTCCTCTGCTCTGTTCCTTGATTAGCTCTTACTGATGTTCTAGCTTTAAACAAATGTCTCTAGTGAAAGCAAGTGGTGATTCAGTTTTGAGTTGGCCACATTCGCATTCTGTCTGTAGGTGGAGGAACATACATTGCTTCCTATGAAGACCAGAGATCCAATTTCTGACTCATTCAGTCGAGTGGTGGCTAATCCTCAGGCTCAATACCTGTAGCCAATGTATTTCTTGAAAGTTACAGCACTTCTAAGGAGGGAAAGGCCATGCTTTTGCCTTGTGAGAGGTGAGTAGTTCTCAGGAGCATTTACACTCACCAGCCTTTGCTAGTCCTGCAGGTGCTAACAGGTAACATTTCAAAGGAGAGGCTCTGGAATTTTGTGACTTTTGCTGCTAAGTTGTAAGATAAAATAATTTTAGAGTAAAACAGAAGCTGTCCCTGCATCCAGCTGGGATTCGCAATTACATTGATGCAGGCACAAAAAGGCCAGAAGCTGTTGGAATTGTTGCCTGTGATATGGTTGATGTGTGGTAGGTGAACTGGTAAGATCTCATGAGAAATTTTATCTCTTTGGTGCAGCCAAAACTTAGAATCATAGAATCATAGAATAGTTAGGGTTGGAAAGGACCTTAAGATCATCAAGTTCCAACCCCCCTGCCATGGGCAGGGACACCTCACACTAAACCATATCACCCAAGGCTTCGTCCAACCTGGTCTTGAACACTGCCAGGGATGGAGCATTCACAGCTTCTTTAGGCAACCCATTCCAGTGCCTCACCACCCTAACAGGAAAGAATTTCCTCCTTATATCCAATCTAAACTTCCCTTAAGTTTTAACCTGTTACCCCTTGTCCTATCACTACACTACTTACCAGAACAAAACTCTTCAAGTCCTTTTAAGCAGAGTCCTGGTTAAACTGCTGAGTAGTTTGTGAATTGAGGTGATTGCACTAATTGGGAGTTAGACAGAGTGCTGATGGAGTTCACATCCCAGGGTTGGAAATCACAAGCAGTGAAAACTGAACTCACCATCCTGTTACCACATCATCTTATATTTCAGAACTCACGAGCCTTTGTTCACATTAGAGACACATTCACGTCTTAACGTATAGTGCTTCCAATAGCCCTGGATCTGGATGCTTCTTTGAAGGCCAAGACAGATGGAGGAATATGGACCTTGATATTTGTGAGCTGAGCATAGCTCTGTTTGGTGCAAGAGTAGTAACCACCATGTGTGTTCTCATATTGGGAGTGGGCCAGGGTGGAGGTAGGGTGTTCTCTGATCACTTCTGATCAGCCCTCTGGTCACTTGGATCGCATGATGTATTATTCATGTCCACTCATAAAGCAGGAAGTTCTCTGAGGGCCTGTCAGGGTTTCTTACCCCACGTGTGCTTCTTACGCCCATTACACTGCAGCTGTAAGCAGAAGCATCTGTTCTGATTGCAGACACATCTGCATCCCTTGCACTCTCCCTCTAAAGCAGGGTGGTCCTCTGTCTCTCTCATACTGTTTTCCTTTGGCTCCTCTACAGTAGGCAGATGCAGGTAATCGTATCTTTTCTGGAGTTTAGCACATGGGCTTACTTGCATGTGAAGATGAAAACTAGTTTTATACTTTGGAACTAAAGCACCAGTTCACTGATGGTCTCTAAGTGTTTAAGTCTGAAACCAGCCTGTGGCATGTTCTTTCTGTACAGCTGCACAATTGCTTTCTGGTTCTCCTGCCTCAGCAAAGGTTCTCTGAACAAGAGGCTCCCTTCAGCTGGGGCATCAACTAAAGACCACACCACACTTGACACAATTATCACCTCACAAGGATCAGAGCAATGACCAGTCTGAATCTGCATCAGGGACATCCCTGGAGCTGCATTCCTCTATGAAATACCATAGGATCATACTGACCTGAATGAGAGAAATCCCAGTTTATCAGTACCAGTGTGCAAGAGGCCATTTTCACATAGTCTGCTGGGGTTGTGCAACTACCCTTGTAGTTGGGGTGCTTGGACTGCACTGTCTGCACAGGCACAGTACCAAAACCCAGGTCTTTGTTGCCTCCTCCTGTGCACGCATTCAGAGATCATTTGCCATCTATGCCTCTGCCTGCTCTGGTTGGTAATCACCTGACAGATGGCTCCAAAACTTGTGTATGCTCTTGCAGATGCTGTTAAGCCTCATTATCTGCTCAGCAGCCTCACATGTGGTAGCACCTGTAGGCCAAATGGGATGAAGCGATAAATTTAAAAAAAACAGTGTTTTTTGAAAATGTATGTCACCTTTCTTTGTCGGTCCTGATCACAAGAAAATGAGTTATAAGAAAAATCTGCTTTAAAAGATGAGTTTATGGATAAGTTTTTACTTTATTTGTCAAATGAATTTTCTGTGAGCTGAAAAGACATTAAGAAGGTTTTATTTGGTGTTTTTCATTGGGGGGGGGGGGGGGGGTAATTTTTTTATTATTCTGGTTTTTGGTCCATTTTTTCCTTGCTATATGGCTCTTCCAGCTGAGGAAATCCACAGTAATTTCCCAAAATGCTTTTCATGCCATCTTACTTTGTTGACTATTTTGTTTATTGGATTTCTTTTTTAAAATGTGTTTCCTTATGGCTTTCTCTTTAATTTCCTCTTCTTTAGCAGGGCTGCATGAAGGTAGGCTGAGTCCCAAAGCTATTCTAGCCTAAGTTCTGGTATTTTATATATATAAAACTCCAGGGCTGATGGCAATGATACCTGGGATTATTTATGGGTTTTCATAAAAAAGAAAGAGGAAAATACAGAATTGCATGGCTTCTCTTTTCCTTCCCCTTTCCCCAACCCCCTCCCCACAGAGGAGTTTAATGTTAAATGATAAATGTGGAAATTAGAGACCGTCGAGAAAATCCAATTTGGTGAGGAGTTTTAAAAATCCCATAATAAACGCCGAGTGAAATGTATGATTTAATGCGGGGCGCCAATGGCTGCTATTATGTGCTATTAGCAAATCGGGGTTGAGAGTGAATCTTTATCACTTGGTGAGTGCGGGCTAGGCCTGCCTTTGCCTCTGCTATTGATTTGTAGCCGCTTGTCATAATGACATCGGGAAGCAATGAATGGAAGATGTGCTTTTGATAGGATTGAAGGGGTGCAAAGGGGGGAGAAAAAATTCAGCAAGTTTTCTATCTCTTCTGCCTGATTAGATTTTTTTCTTCTTTTAAGAGCTTTCACATTCCAATAAAAATGCTAAATCAGCTCTGAAGCAGAATTGTTAGGGAGTAAATAGCTAGTCACATTTAAAGGAGGAAAAGATCTGACTTTACAGCTCTGACTTTACAGCAGTGGATGAATCTAAAGAATATTTCAGGCTCCACAAAAATGACAGTGGTGGGTGGTGTGAGGTGGCTGCGATCTCCCGCACCCGCAGCTCTGCAAGCAGCCAGACCCAGGGAGCTCATGTGAGGTGTGAGTAGGCTCGTTGGAAGGCCCGGGAAGGAAACCTCAGAAGTGTCTTTATTCAGGAAGAGGAGTGAATGTTTCCTGGTATCTGAAACAGAAGTGCCTGAAATGAAAAAAACAAGATTTTACCTTATCACAATGAACAATAAAGGTCTCCTTTGCACCTGGGAAAGGAAGATCTTTGTCACTTTGATTATAGGTGTTCTCCATCAAAAACCTAAACCAAGGTTTGATGGGAGCATAATTGCTGCACTTTTCTGAGAACGCAGAGTGCCTGTATTGGTAGATTTTCTCTTAGGCTGTTAGGAAGCAAGAGTAGGCTTACTACCCATTGTGGGTCTGGTGCACATGGTGAATGAGACAAAATCCATGTATGCTCAGGAGCATATCTGAGTGTGAGTCTACTTGTGGTGGTCCCCATAAATTTGCATTTCTGATCAGTAGATCCATGCCATTTTGATTTCCTGCCTCTCAGTCATTCGGCTGTCCGTGGGAACGGGGTACCTGTGTGCATCCCAAAGAGCAGAGTTCCACTTTTTGTTCCTTCTTATCAGAGTTTATATGCGCTTTCTCTCATTATTATTGTTACTACTCCAGTTAGCTGTGCTGAAGAGCTGTAGGCTGAGTAAGGGTTGTGACTCTGATATTCAGGTCCTCCTTTTTGGCCTAACCAGCACAGCTACTTCTACTTACAGAAACCTTCACAGTGTAGCCGAATGAACCTGCTTTCCAGGGCTCACTGTCAAGAGTATGAAATAGCAGATTAGAAATCAATGCAGAGGGTCCAAGTGCCTACTTCATCACTCAGGAGAAAGAAATACAGTATTTCTGGTCTGAGCCTTGCACTCGTTAAAATCACATCCTTTAAAAAAACCTTTAAATTAAAATGCTGATCAGTGGGGATGAGGAGAATTTCATGCAGAAGGAATTTTCCAAAGGCATAAGGCTGAACACAGCGTGCAGGTTTAATGGGGTGTTCCCCATACTACCCACTGGTCTTACTGGGCGTTCCAAGTGTGTGCAGTGCTTGTGTTCAGAGAAGTTTTTCATCTAGTATAACTATAACACAGCAGTCATGGGAAGCTGGAAATACTTGGATAAGGGAACAGCAAGACTCACCTGCTTGGGACCTCCAAGTATTTCCATTAAGTGGCTGATAAATACTCCAATTTTGCTCAAGTTCTCTGTTCTTTCCTAAGCCCTTATGTTACAGATCCAGGGCACAAAGAAAGCATATGACAGAGCTCAAAGTAGGATCCAAGCCTTTTGACCTCTTGTAGATACACATGACTGTCTGTCTTGAAAGGCAATCTGTTGTTTGCTTAATTGTGTGATACAGGACGAAAACTTGTTAAGACCAGGCCAGGCATTGTTGTACTGTGGTCTCATGTCTGCTTCCCCCATTCTTGGATATAATCCTGTGCTCAAAATCACAAGCTGCTCTCCTACTGGAGATAGCTACATACTTGCAGCAGAAATTCAATGCAAACTCTTGATGTGTTTTATGCTGCTTCTTTGCTGCAGGCAGAATAGAGGAGATTACCACCTGACCCGCTCCTGCTCAAGAGCATCTGTTCACCGTGAATCACAAAGGGTCGGACTCTTCAGGAATCCCTCTCACCTCTCAAGAGCAAGCAGTTTCAGTGTGCTTGTACAAACAAGAGCACATTATTTCTACAGTCATGAATGAAAACATGGGAGCTCTTTGCTAGACAGGAATGGCTGTTTTGGTCCAGCCTTTCGTCAGGCCTGGTAATAAGAGAACAACTTGACTCTCTGCCTTTATTCATGAAAGTAAATGGAGGAAACTGGGAATCAGTTCTGGAAAGCTTTTGGTGCTAGTGCAGTATTGTTTCTAAAATGGCTGCTTGTGTGATACTTCTAAAAAAAGATGAATCCGTAACAGTGCAAAAGGCAGTGCACCAACCTGGTTTTCTGCCCTGTCCCATTGGCTCTTAGGTGCACATTTTATGACAGCAGTAGAGGAGGCTGATACGACAACAGCTTTCAAACATGAAGAAGCTGCTGCCAAGGGGAAGGAAATAATCTGTTTTCTGTGTTTAAGAATTAATGGCTTAAATAGCAACAAGGTTAGATCAGCAGCCCTAAACGTGAAGTCCGTGGACCCCTGGGGTTCTTTTGAAAGCTCTCTGGTCCATCTGTCTGTAAGTGTTAGCAGACGTGTGCTCTCCAGTTAAGTGGAACTGTTCATTTTGTGAACCAGCTCATATGCAGATTTTGGTTGTCATCTTCAGGCACAAGGTTTAGCATATACTGACAAGTTCCTCAGCAACCTGGTCTAATTAGACCTGCTTTGAGCAGGGGGTTGGGCTCAATGACCTCTGAAGGTCCCTCCCATCCTAAATCATACTGTGATTCTGTATTACATGTTTTCTGGGAGCTCAGAGACAGCTTTTTGAAAGGTGGCAGGCAGAGGGTTGGACTAGGTGACCTTCAGAGTTCCCTTCCAACCCAAACCGTTCTATGGTTTTATGATTTTCATGTTTTGCCCCAAGGAAACTGGAGTTATGTGGCCCATGGCATGACTTTGAGCGGTCTGATGAAGTTGCACTAAATTCTAATGACTATTTATCTCTGTGTAAACTGAGACATGTTGTGTCAACACCTTCCTTTATTTGTGACAAGGGCAAAGTAGCACAAGTCTATCTTAACCTTGTATGTAGGACTACATGTAAAATAAACCAAGGCCCAAGATGAAAGACACTAATGAAACCTGGGCAACAGGGGTACCTGGGGTAGTTAAGGGCTTCTGGAGAGTCCAGTTGTTTCAGTAATAGCCATCAATCTAATTCCAGTTTCAAAGAAGAAGTTTAAGTGTTGCCGGGAGGAATTGGCACATGGCATTTATTTTATGGCAGCTAGGTGAGGAGGAGAAAGAAGAATAGTTATTGCACTGTCATCTTTAGTCCTTGACAGTACCCTGCATTACCTGTCCTATTACTGTTCCCTGCTGGTCTCTTTGTATCCAGAGAGGAAGCTGCACTGTCAAGACATGGGGCAGCTCAAGCTTTAGACATTTCTTCTCACCTTACATTTGCTTTACCCCTCCCTTTGTTTGTATTCATGAATCTGGCATAAACCTGGACGCAGAAACCTTTAAAACCTCAGTGGCCAGGAGAAACAATGGCATGCCAAGTCATGGCATGAATTTGGTAAGACTTTCTCAGGAGACTCAAGCTGAGCATTACCTGAACTATTTTTTCCCTCTGTCCCACTTTTGTATGCTTTCTTTTGGTTTAAAAAGGAGGAGAGAGCAGACTTTAACAGAAGCTTCTAAAATTGTCTCTCTTCTTACATCTTAGATAGCTCCTAAAAGCACATTGATCATTTTCAATTCAGAAGCTTTTCTTTAATAACAGTGTATTTGTTACACAAGACAAGTTGGGGGATGTTTATTGAGCTTCTGTCTATTAGAAAAGGGTCTTGCTCAGAGTTTCTCAGTGTCCTCAGCAGAGACGACTATAGGAATATAGGGAATATATTCAGGAAATAGGAATATAGGAAAATGATGTATTAGGATAAATCAGGAGTTGACTTAATTGTAGTCTTTATAGCAAAATGCAGAAAAACTCTTTTGCAGGCAGCTTCAAGGCAGCCTCTCCACTGCCAAATGTTTTTTCTGATTATCTCCTTAAAAACAAACAAACCAACCACAAAACAAACAAACCAACCAACTCAAATCTTACGTCATAAAGCACAAGAGCCTTTGCAGCAATTCCATCCAAGGGTTAATCAGGTGAGAAATATTGTCTTGTAGTGGTGCATGTTTCAGGTTAACTCATTTCTGTCCTCACAATGTAAACATCTAAATATTCATGGTCTTTGCTGCAGACCCTTCTTCAGGAGTTAAGGGTGCTGTTTCTGGAGCTGTTTAAACCTTGATACCCCACCATGCTAAAAGGGAGAGTTCTATCCCCATCTCCTTCCTTTCCAAGCCTTGATATTTGTTACTGCCCCTCATTGTAGTGTCATCTCATCAGCTGCACCATGGCTCAGATCAGAGAGGCAATCTGGGTGAGAACTGATGGGGTGACACCCACTTCTCCTCCTTGGAAGTTATCCAGGTATATTAGATGAAATCCACAATAAAACCATAGCAGGACATTTGCAGAAGGGTGTAGGATGCTCAGTACCCACTGCTTTGGAGTGCAGGGGCAGCAAAGTGAACTCTTAGCATTGTCAGTGCTCAAGGACTGTGCTGTTTAGTTGCCAGGCAGCATGACAGCCATAGAATCATAGAATCCCAGACTGGTTTGGGTTGAAGGGACCTTAAAGCTCCTCCAGCTCCTACACCTGCCATGGGCAGGGACACCTTCCGCTAGAGCAGCTTGCTCCAAGCCCCTGTGTCCAACCTGGCCTTGAACACTGCCAGGGATGGGGCAGCCACAGCTTCTCTGGGCACCCTGTGCCAGCGCCTCAGCACCCTCACAGGGAAGAACCGCTTCCTTATATCTGACTCGAACTTCCCTGTTTCAATTAAAACTCATTACCTCTTGTCCTATCTGCAACACATCATGTCAGCAAGCAGCGTGCTCCCCCTACTCTGCCAGGAGGTGGCAGTCCCGTGGGACATGTGCCAGGCACTCCACAGCCATCATATGCCCGTATATCTGCCTGGGCAGGCAGAGGGACTGTGTTAAGCAGAAGCCTCGCCCAAATATTCCTTGAAGAAGTACATTAAAGTAAAATAAACCCCTCTTAATGTTCGTAGGGAACATATGTAACAAATATATGATGCAATGTGTATTTGCTGTATTTAAAACCTGAATTTGTGAGGATGGCATAGCACCTACTTTGCATAAGGTACAACCAGAGCTACTCCATGGGAGACAGTGTGCCTTGAGACAGTTTGGTATCTTCTGAAATACATTCATCTTCTTAGTTAGGTATGCAAAATACAGAACAACGAAATACCCATTTTCAGGGATGTGTAAACAGCTGCTCTGCTGAGCCTTTGTAGCGTGCAGTTTATGCTGCTCGAGGCCTTTCTAATCATGAAGATGTGTGAGAAAGGTTTAGATTTTCGATGCTGCCTGTCCTGTTACCATCCTCCCAGGACAGTTTTGCCCCACATTTCTGCAGCCTTTGGAGCAGCTCATCTGTAGCTGAGTCTAGAGACCATTCCCCATTCATGAACTCCTGGCTGCAGAGCATGGGTGACAAAAACGCTTTGTGTGTGTATGCGGATAGGAAAGACATAGGAAATTTGCACTGACTTCAATGCAACCTGAATACTGTCGAGGGAATGCCGTGATCACTGCGTGCTGATGGAAATAGGCTAGGCTCAGCATGGTGCTGCCTTCATACAGCAGTTGTCATTATCTCCCTGCTTGGGTTTCCTGGCCTGAGTGATGCAGATGACCTGCCTTGCTAATGCTTAGCATCATGCAGAGATCTGCAAAATGCTTACTGGAATAGCAGTACGCACACCTTAAAATAACACCTCTTTATGACTCAACCTGTACATCTGATACTTGCTTGAGCACGCTGCTATTGAGTCCATACTTAGCCAGGATTCCTCACCCTCCATCCAATGCCAGCAAGTAGGAATATGCTAATAAAATGCACAGACCATTCTGATTCTACAGCATTCTCTCTGAGCATTCATACAACTGCCCTGGCTTCTCTGTCTCTCCTACTGCCTTTAGGAGGTAGTGGAAGTATCTGGCACCTCATAGTCATGGCTCTGGAGAGCAGTGCCACTGAGGCAAGTGCGTTCATGTGCCAGACGCTTAGTGGTACCCGGCACGTGTCCTGCTAGTATGACAGCAAATGGGGAGGGGGGGGAACGGACAGACAAGTCAAGGCCTGCAGTGGTGAGCTATGCACACCTTATTTCCAGGGCAGGGGCCCTTTCAGTTGGAACACAGTCTGTCCCAAAGCAGAGCTTGTCTCCATGTTTGAAGAGAGGCAACCTCCTCCTGAAGATGTGCTAGATGGGACTGCCTGGGCACAAGTAAAACTTCAGAAGCTGGTATGTCCCAGCCTGTGTGGTGGAGCTGGGGAGCATGTTCTCTCTCTGTTAGCAGGGTTGTAATGCTTTGTTTATTGAGATACCATTAGCAATTGTAAGGATCTTCTCAAACACTTAGGAAACAGGGTGTCAGTGTTGAAGTGTGACAGTGGCAGACAAGGAAGAGAGAATGGGAGCTTCAGGCTCAGCAGTGCTTATTTTTCAAGCAGCAACAGAAAACCCACAAAAATGTCTGGTTGGAAGGAAGAGTCAGTAATGGAGAAGGGCACTGGGAGTTGTGAGTGTTGAAGGGTGACTGGAGACAGGAGATAAAGACCGAAGGAGCAAAGGACCAAAGAGGGAATAGAGACTTGAAAACTGTGTCACATCCTG
Organism: Pezoporus wallicus; assembly: GCF_028554395.1. Taxonomy (NCBI): domain Eukaryota; kingdom Metazoa; phylum Chordata; class Aves; order Psittaciformes; family Psittacidae; genus Pezoporus; species Pezoporus wallicus. The sequence continues at coordinate 109,357 of NW_026636279.1, read as the reverse complement.
GGTCAGTGAGTTATGTCATGAATTGATGTGTCCTGATGGCCCTGTGGAGTTGAGCTGGAAGGAGATGAACACAGTACTGAAATCTCCAATAAAATTGATGAGGACAGGTCAAGACCTTTATATGCTACGAACAGCTTGCCTATGACATGGAGGCAAGACCCTTGCTACAAGTAACCCCAAATATACTGCAGTGTGTTGCACAATTTTAGGGTTGCAGGGAAGGAGAATGATAGTATACTACTTGGTAAAATTACTGGTGGAAAGAAATCTATCTGAGGGGGTGAAAAACACCATGGTATGCTGGTATGGAGAGAGATGAGAGTTGGACTGCAAGGAGGGAAAACAGTGGTGTAAACAATGGTGAACCTCAGCTGATCTTGTCTTAGTTTGGGCATCAGGCTTAAGAATTCTTGCAGCACTTGGTGCACGGGTGAAGCTGGTGGAGACAGCAGTAGCTCCAGAAGCAGAGGAAGAGCAGTATCTGACTGGTGGTACTGCTCTCTGGGAGCTTATTCCTGTGTTAATTAAAGATGTCCCTTCATAGGGACTTAATTGAAGAGAGGAAGGAGGCAGCAGCTCTGCTCTCTCAACTGTCTCTGTAGACCCTCCCCTGCTCATCTCAGCAGACCACACTTTGGGTTGCTGCCTTGGGAGGAAGATAGTCACTGCAGTGACTGTCTGAGGAATGGGATTTGCAATTACAACAACGTTTCAGGAGGTCTAAGTCATGCTGTCATGCAAAGAGAGAGAATTCAAAAGGGTCATGAATGCCTACATCGCTTGGGAGCTTCAGCCATCCCAGCGACAGGGATCAGCTTTGACATGACCAAAGGTGCCAGGTCATCCTGCATTAGAAATAACTTCTAGGTCATGGGTTGGCTTCACAAAAATAAAAAATAACCTGGAGATACTTTCATTTCCACTAGCAATAAACCAGCAACGCCCCAAATTACTGTGACAGATACCTGTATTGTGTTGAAAAATGAGACCTGTCCTTTTTGCTTAGGACAAAAACGTACTTTTATCGTCAACTGCAGTTTTTCCCAATGCCTGCACACAAAAAGGTGTTCCTGTCCCCTTGGGCTACAGTATATTTGTTTGTCTCGTACAGCCTCTGAAATCATAGTTGTGAATGTGCTGTGTCTGATGGGGAGAGCTGCTTTTCTCCAAACCTGAATCAGGCGGGGGGCACATAAGTCAATCCAGAGGACTGTTCAGGACAGGGTACCTACACCTGTTTTTCTGGGGGGAGGGATGGAAGGGGCTTTGCAGAGAGAAGAATTTCAGTCTGAATCACAAACTGTAATTCTGTCCAAAATGCAGTGAAAAACTGAAGAGGGAAGTGCCTTGAATGCTTTGAAAATTTCTGAACTTCCTATTAATAGATCTCTGTTTAGAATAATGTGAAAAAATAAATCTCTCCAAGGCACTGAATCATGTGCATTCCCACGAGTGCTCAGCATGTGCCTGCACTCCACACAGATATCATCAGCTATTGTCCCTCCCACATTGGCTCCAGGCTCACATTGCAGCAGGAACCTTAGTGGGTCCTGCAGCATCTCAGCTTTGGAGATTCATAGCTGGCTTGGTGATTTTAGAAAACATTTGCGTTCTCCATACTTTATTAGTCACTGACAGACTCATTGTTTATAACATACTTCTCAGCAAGCTGTTTGCGACTCATCGCCCTGCTTGCTTTATAGTCTATAAATATTTAATTCTTTAATAAACTGCTTATATGTAATATCAAATGACTGATGTACTTCTTTCCCCTCTTCAGCAGTGCTATGATTTGCAAAACAATTCTTTTGGTTTTTGAATAGCAATATGTTCTATAAATGCTTGAATTTCCTTTTTCTAAATAGCAATTTCTTCAGGGTATTTGGTAAATTGACAAGCAGAGCAATGGTTCCTGTAGTGTTATAAGAGCTGCCCCTTTCTAAAGCCTCCGTGGGGAGAATCACTTCCAAACGGTCACAGACTTGTAATGAGAAAATGCTGGGGCCGTAAGAGGCAATATTTCACACCTGGGCATGGCGAAAACCAGCAGCAGCCTGTGGGGGCCAGAGCACCCTTGCAGAAGGCGTGTGGAGCACATTCAGGGTTGTGCTGAGCAGGGTGCCCAGCCTTGCAGTGCAGGTACTGTAGGATGAGCATCAGCGCCTTGGTACCTGCTGCAGCATCACCTTCTCTGCCTCACCCACAGACCTGCTGCACACACAGCTCACTCCATGCCCATTCTCCTAGCTGTGGTCTCCTTCCTGCTGTTCTTTGGGAGCACTTGTAAAATGAGTGACTGACTCAGCTTTTGGTCCTAAGCTGCTTGGCTCATCCTCCCTGGGGGTTTCTCCTATCCAGGAGCAGGCAGCAGCCTGCATGAACTCTTCAGGCAGTTCCCAGCCTCTCCTTTCTCTGGCGCTCTTCCTGGTGTGTTGTATGCTCTCCCGCATGTGATGGGAGCAGGAACTTTGTGGATTGCAGAAGTGTCAGCCAGGTGAAGCTGCTACTGGAGCATTGATCTGGCTTTCAGCCTCCTCCACAGCTTGGTGAGAAAATCCTCCTAGGTTCTAGTAACAAGCCCTGGACATGGTGGACAGCAGAGGGGAAGCTGCCCTGCTTGCTCTGCAGCAAGGACTGTCCACCAGTGCCAGCACAGGAAGGGGACTGTGAGAATGCACCACCACCTCCGTGCCTCAGAGCCTGTCTCAGTTCTAATCTCACCCTCCACCTTAGGGCAGATTTGTGTTCAAGCTCCTGCCCTTCCCTACTGAGTAGGGCTCACAGCTTGCAAAGGCACTGTTTAGCCCTCTGCTGCTAGGGCAAAACCATGCTGGAAGAAGGATTCAGTACCTAGAACGGTGTCAAGGGCATGGCAAGTGACATGGTCCTTCTGTGGAGTCACCTTGTGTTTGTGTTGGTTATTCCATATTCCCAGGTTCCATCTGGCCTTAGACAGCCTCTGCACTAAACTGCTTTGAGGCTGGATAATGGAAAGACAGGGCAGGGTCAAGTGGCACCTTCTAGGCTTCAGTTCCAAACGGTGAAGAGCAGCAGAGCCGCTGTTGTGGGTTAAGAAGCAATTGGTTAAGGTGCACAGCGTGGGTGATCTACTCAGATCACTCCCGATGATCATGGCTGCTCAGTTCCTTACAACAGACTTGGTTTGGACCACTTGCTTAGGTCTAGGTCCATTTTAGCACAACTTCATCAGCACAGCAACATCTCCTAGCTATGCCTTCAAGTGGTCTGTATGGGCATGGACAGGATATTCACATCTAACTTCTGTGCTAGGCTGACAGCTGGGTTATATTTCCTGTGTCCTGAATTTGTGCACGTTTGAAACTGTAAGTAGAGAGTGCCTGGATTTAGGATTGTTGCCCAGATTCGTGTCCTATATTTGATCAGAACTGGCAGTCTCTTGCCTTCTACTCAGTCTCCTGGCTGGCTGTGCAGAAGGGTGTGAGCATGTGCATGACAAGGATACACCTGTTGCGATGCAGGGAGGAACTGGAAGCAAATGCTAGCTAGATGGGCCTGTGGTTAGGACTCTTCAAACAGCACTGGGAAGCAGCTTCCCTCTTTGCTATGGGTGACTGCATCCTCTGCACATTGGTCCTTAGGCAGATACAAATTAGAGCATAATTCTCCCATTTGGGTCTCTTTGTGATGAGGTCTGCCCAAGGAGACCTGGTTGCTGTCTACTCAGGGGTCCACAGCCTCCTTTGAACAGGTTCTTGTGCTACCTCACTGTCTGCAATAATCAGCATACCTCTGCAGGCAGCAGAGCCACACCGCTCTACAGCGAAGGAGCTGCTCAGGAGCGTTTCCAGAGCCTACAGCATAGGAGCAGGGGAGAGCTCCTCTCACAATGGATCTGATCTGCAATAGTCTTTCCTCTCTGTCCTGCCTCTCCCATTTTGGATAGAGAGGAGAGCAATGCTCCCTCCCTGCAGACCAGGTCTGGCTGCAGGACGAGCCTTGCCCATGACCAGGGGTGTGATAGAGGCTGAGTAGACTGTGTAGGTGGCTGCGAAGGCAGAGCCACTTAGCATTAGTACACAGACAGTACAGACCTTCCAAAAGCTGTTGTCAAACACAGCTGAAGTGAGGGTGTTGCTGTTTGCTGCTGTGTCTTACTTTGCTCACCGCTTGCTGATGCACACAGGTGCGAACCTCTGCCCCAGAAGACCTTTCTTAGCAGAACAGAGCAGCCAAGAGTCGTGTTTCCACATGCACATACTTTTGTACCTGCAATGCCTAGTGGTGCCATTCCCTGCTCTGAGGAAAGCAGGTGAAGGTAGATGTGGACAGCTCTTGGACTGACTTCCATCAGCCTCCCTGATAGTACCGTGGCCAGGAGCTGCTCTGCCCAGGCTGTATCCCACAGTGGGACACGGTGCCATCAGGGACCACTGGGCACTGTGTCACAGCTCTATCCCTTGAGAAGTGCCGGTAAGCATGGCATCAGCCAGTACCAGTGTCTACGTTCCGGCACACTGCATGTTGTCACTCCACTCTCAAGGCTGTCACCAGACCCCTCCTTTGCCACAGAGCTGTGGCACTTAACATGCTCTCCCTTCAGTTCCTCTTCTCCTGTCCCCCTCCCACCACACACTTCATTTAGATTTCTGAATGAAAACCAGGAATCATCCAGGCATCCAGCTCCCAGCACTCTGAGTCTCCAGGAAGCAAGCCCACCTGGTGCCCTGGCTTAAGTATGAGTAATGATAAATAAGGAAACCACGCAGTGGGCTGTGCTATTCCCTAATGAGCCTGTTTGTCCCAAGCACAGTGCAGAAAACCCTCTTCTCCTTGGCAGTAACCTTTCTTCTTATTAACATTATGCATGTATTCATGTGACTTCCTCGGCCTCACAGCCACCTCTTCAGCTCATTTAAATAAAAATAATTTATGTGGACATTCCTTCAGTCAGGATTCCCCCCCAATCATATTTCGTTGGTGCTGTGCACCCAAATGGGGTCGTTATGCTTTCGCATATCATTACAGCTTTATAAAGAACAACAGCGACATCTGCATGTGCCGCAGCGCTACAAAAATGAGGGGAAAAATATGGAAAACAAACCCCAAATGAGCTCCAAGCTCATTTCCTCGGTGCCTTCGCCACCACCATGGGCACAAGTAATTGTACAGTGTAATCACATCACGGCTCATCTGAATATTCATAACCAAGACAAAGACTTGGAGGAGAAGAAAAGTGGGGGAGGGAAGGGAGGAGAATTTAAATATAAACCAGCATTTCAATTTGAAGCAAAGTTCCACATTCGGCTCAGGAGACTGTGTTGGCACTGATCCTGTCTGTCTGCCATGCGGAAGCAATGGGCACTGGTCACATCACACACGTAGCCACTGCCATGGAGAAAGAAAATAAAGCACAACAACAAACAGCGACAGAACTGCCCCCCAGCAAAAGTGATGTTTGAAGAGTCGCCAACGGTGGCTAACCAGCTGCTGTTTTTTCCAGGAAAGAAACAGTCTATTGAGGGAGCTTTATAAAGACCCCAATTAATATGTTGTGCATGTATAAGATCTACAAAGAGCCCACTGTGTTTCTTCCCCTGCAACCACCACCTTCTCTTCCTGATCAGTGCCAGTGGAGAAGGAACTGAGCTACCAAATAATTGATTAATCACCTCGGCGGTGACAACGCCCCTCTCCAAAATAAAGAGAGAAGAAAAACAAACACAAAAAGAGGCAACTGTTCACTAATTAGCGTGTAAATTACCACTGGTTCCATCCTTCTTCATACCTTTAAAAAGAAAAAAAAAAGTAGAGAAATATAATCCCCATCCTAATGTATATGTTGTCTTCATTTCTTTCGTATTACTCTGATATCCTTTACTAGCATTAACCCAGAAGTGTGGTGTTTGTCGAAGCTGTGGCTGGCGCTGCCAGTTCGTTCCCCAAAGAGCTCCTATTTCCATTCCACTGGAGCTTATATTCCTTTAAATATCTAGCGCAGCATCATTTCCCCCTTTCTAATACATCACTCTGCTGGAATTAGAAGAATCCAAGGTTATATCCAACTTCAAAGGTTTCCAAGTCATCATGATTTTAGTAAAAGTAGAAGACAGATCATGGAACAAGTCCCTGGCTTTTGAAGATAGGCATCACAGGGACCTTCCTCCCTGTGTCTCGTTCCCGCTCTCCCTCTCTCTCCCCCCCAACTTTGTACCTCTCCAGCTCTGAACGTCCCGCGCTAGCGCAGCTTAATGATATGCAAATGAAATATGCATAAAACCATTCTACTGTATGATGATTAAACACTGGAGACATTAACCGCCGACGCTTCACTGTTTGACTATAATAATCTTTCCCGAGCATCCACTTTGATTGCGGAGTTATGGAAACCCATAGCAGTTGGCAGAGAGAGTAAGGGAGAAAGAAGGAAGGAGAGATGCAGGGATGCATCACCCATCTCTGCATTTATCCCACTCCAGGAGACGTTTCCCCCCCTTTGTACTGCGTTCCTACTGCTGTCTTTTGTAATCCATCCATGCGGTCGCACCAGGGCGATTAATGGGAAAAAAACCCTCTTTTCTCTTAATGTTTCAAAGCTCATTAGCCAAACGATTATTCCTCATTAACAGCGAAAGCTCATTCATTAAAAGAAAAAATATGCCCAAAAGATGCCAGCGCTGTTAATCCCAAGCCCTGTAGCTGGGCTGTAAATCCCACGCTAGTATTTTCCATGCAGAAGGGAAGCGCGCCAATCCACAAAAAACCACCAAGCAAAAAGAAAACATTTTGTGTGTTTTGTAAAATCCGCAAGAGAGGCAATTAATATTCCCGCTGTATGACTTTATTTTTTGTCTCTCCCTTTTGTTTCCAGTGCCCCTCCCTGGCTCAGCGCCCGGTGCCAACAGAACACCTTGCAGGATCCTCAGCAGCGCAGACAACGTAAGTAGCCAGCGGTCCCTTGACACCCTCTTCCAAGAGCCCCAAGCCCTCCGGACCCTGCGGAGCGCCTCTGCGGCTCCGTCCCTCGCTCGCCCCTCCGGAGTGCCACCTGGGCTTCACAAGTAGCACCTTCCAAATCTCTCTGTCTTCAAGTTTGTGCATGTCTGTGTGGCATCCCTCCTCCTCCTTCACTCCCATAGTGGATCTTGTAAAGGGCTTCAGATCGGCCCCATTCATCTCCCTGGTGATAGCAGTGAATGTAGATAAATCTCTGACTGCCTGCTTGCTGCTGGAGTATGATTTTTATTTTGTCTTCAGTGTATACCTAGGTCAAAAAGTGGGATGTATACTGACGTTGGGTGAGTGTGTGAATGTGTCTGTGTCTTTCTCACCCTGTCTTTCTCTCTCACCCAAGCACACAAACATCTCCCTGCATGTGTGTGTATTACATGCGTGCACACAAATATATATCCACACTCAGAGGCATGTGTGTACACACAGAAGTATACGCACATCTCCGTCATGCACACCCCCACCCTCACACACCTCATCTGCAGTTATCGGAGGCATTGTGTGTGTATGTGTATGTGTGTCCATCCGCACACCGCTCTTTGTGCTATGTGCATACAGGCATCTCTCGCTACATCGATAAACATTCCCTCTCCTCCCAGCAGAGGCTGTATGCAGCTGTGATCCTGCCCTATAATAAGAGCGGTATTCCTTCCTTCCTTTCTTCTTTCTTTCCTTCTTCCCTTCCTTCCTTCATTTGGTGTGCTACTCGGAGACCTTCATGCTCCCTTCTTGGAGTCTCTCCTAAGCTGCAGAATTGGCATCTTTCCCTGAGGTTGTCCGAATGGCAAATGGCATCATCTGTAGCTCGCATTCTTGCAGCATCTCATGGCATTTCCCTCGATGTCAGCTACTCCCTTTTGTTTGTTGTTGACTGGGCTGGGTGTGGTGTGGGTTTTTTGGAGTTAATTGCAAACGAACCCAAATGGCAAACATGCCACCAGCTTGCGGAAAAACAAGAGAAAGGAAAAAAAAGGCAGCCCCACAAAACGCCTTCTGCTGCGCCAGATGCCCATGTTGCCCCTGGCATGGAGAATGGGCACAAGGGGCTTGTTGTTGAGGTTTTTTCTGTTGCTGTTTTTATTGTTCGCATTTCCCTTTTCCCTTTATTTTTAAAGACTCCAAGATGCCGGCCTCGGCTTGGAACGGCGTGGTGTCATGGCGGAGACGACGGCCTTTGTCTCACAGGGTGTGAAAGCATCCGTTGTGCTGCTCCATTGCGGCAGAGTGACGTTTAAAGGGGGGAAAAAGTGCTGAAAGTCCGAGTTGAGCAGTGCTGGCGGGGGAGCCCCCATCCTCATGGTGGTGTGCGTCCGAGGAAGGGCTTGCAGTGGAGGAGTCTGGTCTGTAATCCTGGCACTTGCACCTTTGTCGCTGCCTGCCGCTTGCTCCTGGGGGTCTGGATAATCTCCCTTGGCTTTACCGCACTGTCTGGCCCACGCACAGGGCCCCCGTAACATATACCCGCTGCTGCGATCACAGGGAGATGTGGCGTTGCCACTGAATGGATGGCACTGTGCCAACTCCGCTGCCATCCGCCCTTGCAGCTCTTTTCCTCCCTCCTCCCTCCCGCTCTCCCCTCCTCCCCCTCCTCCCGTCGACTTGATGTTAATTAACACACGGGTTAATTGATTTTAAAAGCTGAAGAATTACAGTTAACTTTTCCCACAGGGTAAGGACGCCAGCCGCCTGGCACAGCTCTGCCGCCTGGTGCAGGGGGGCAGGGAAGAGCCCACAGCAAAGCCCGGGACTGCAGAGGACGGACGGACGGACGGACGGATGTTGGCGTACGACTGGGGTGCTCCTGCCTCGTCCTCCAATGTGTCACCGCTAGAATTTGCTATAAACAATCAAAGCGACCCCCCCCCTTCGCCTCTTCCGCCCTCCCTCCTCGCAGCAGGGCAAGCTCTGTAGAAGTTGCAGCAGGGAAACGGTGCCCCCAGAGCTTAGCACAGCACCTGAGTGACCACTGCTGAGGTGGGGCAGCAGAGGATGCTGACTGGGGTAGGCTTGCCCTGTCATCAGGGCTCCTTTTAGATTCCTTAATGTCCTCAGATACATTGCTTGGGGTGAAGCACCTCAACCAGGGGAAAGTTAGTTTGTAATTAAGAGGCAAATAAACCATGTGAGGGCTTTTTGTTGGTATTTTGCCTTCGGTCTAACTCACCCCCATCTCTGCCGCAAGTGAGGGCGAGTGACGGCGCAGCTGGGAGGGACACAGCTATGCCGGGGACTTGCTGCTTTCACCTTCCCCTGCTTTCATTTTATTTCATTTTGTTTTTTAAAAGCATGAAGCAAGTGAAGCGACGAGAGGAATCCATTATGCAAATCAGGTCACATTTGCATAATGTCTCATGACTGGAATATGCAAATGGCTTGTATAATTTATGAGTGCCAGTGTCTGTCTTAAAGTGTTTTCCAGAATTTATAAAAGTGAGGTGTGGGGAGGGCAGTTGGGCTGGCTGCCCTGCCAGGAGAGCTCCGCGCCTGCTTTCAAAGTCCTCCTCAGGATCAGGAGCACAAATGCTCATTAATGAAAAACAAGCCCTCTTTCCACCATCCCTCATTTTCTTTTCCATCTTTCCTTCTGCCAAGCCCCCACCTGCTCCCTTGAACTTCCAGGAGGCTCTTGGCTGGTGAGGGGAATGAGACTGAAAGGCATCCGGCTCCCTTGGGTCAGCTGGGCTCACCCCACATGTCCCTGGGGCTTTCACCAATGCAGGGACGTGCCCTGCAGCAGCGTGCGCAGGAGCTGCGCTGAGGCACTTGCCTCCAACAGGCATGGTGAGATTACTGCTGGCTCGCAGTGCGCCACGTCCAACCTGTGCTCCGAGTCACAGACCCGAGCCTGACCTCTGAAGAGCTGCAAGGTCAGTGCAGGGGTAGCAGTGCCAGTGGAGACAGACTTTGAGTTTCCTGCCCAGAGAGTTCAGCTTCAGCAGTGGAAAGGTCTCTGCAATACCCAGAAATGCAGGACAGGTATCAAGATTCATTTTTTTCCTCTTCTCTGCCCATGTGGAGATCTTGGCAGCATCAGGAGGATGCAGGTAGGCTGTTTGACATGGGGGTGCCATGCTCTGAGTGCTCTGCAAAGGGAGAGGGTCAACAGTAACAAGCACGTGGAATGCTGCGGTGTGGCTCTGTGTGTGGATCACAGCCTGCCCGCTCTGCGCAATGTCCAGCAAGGAGCTGCGGGGTGGCTGAGCCCAGGGCTGGAGTAGCTCAGCCTCAGCCTTTTGTGGCTCTGGGAAGTTCCTGAAAGGGCTTTGGGGCAAGAAAGTGTGATTTGCTTTTTTGAGAATCTGCATTTAAACTGAAAAACCATGCATGTTTATCTCACTGGTTTTAAAACCAGTTGTTTGGTGTTAGTTACTGCCTAAACTGGTGCATCTCTCACTCCAGTCAGTTTTAAAATAACATGACTTCTATACAGTTTATTTAGCAGATGCAGGTCTTGACTCTGATAGCGTATGTCACTATATATGACATCTCGGAGTAAAGGAGTGAACTCAGAAACTCTGCTTTTACCTGTGACTGTAGGATTCCTGGTGTAGGAATTTAAAAGGACCCTCTGCATTAGACATAAGCAAGGCAAAACTGGCACTTCTTGGGTCTTAACAAGCAAGAGGCAGCAGAACCAGGCTCAGGGTATCTTTTGCTTATGACTGCTCAACTTGGGTGTCTCTCTCTTCCCCTGAGGACTGGCTGTCCCCATGCTGCTCCTCACTAGTGCAGCTAGCAGAGACGTAGCTGAGGCTGATCTGGAGCCTGTGTAGCACCAGAGAATTACTGGTGTGTGGACTGAGGGCAGCGGAAGGCTGAATGTCCTGTGGGAAGACAGGACCTGGGGTGGCAGGAGGGCAGAGGGCCACTGGAAGGAGAGGGATGGAGGCCCAGGGAATATCCTCCAGCTTGGCCCTGCAATGTCAGGAGTCGGGGCTGATACCTCAAGGCAAACCACCCTGCCTTGCTTGTCAGAAGAGCTTCTGCAAGCTGGAAACAAGAAAACATCTGTTTGCTTGTTAGGGGTTGGGTGGAGCATCAGTAGATCCTGCACCAGCACCAGAGTTGGTTCTCCAGATGGTACCTGATGGTCTTTCAAGGCTGGCCAGCACTGAGGCCTGGGGCTGTGGGGTGGGAGGAGGACTTCTGACTGAGGAGCTATCCACAGGTAACCATGAGGATTTCAGTCTTCATCTGGGGAGAACCCACAGCTCGTCTGGACCTTACTCTTCTGTGCTCTGCTCTGCACTGGGTGCTGGACCTGGTGTCCCCTCCTTCCTGTTGCTCTACTCCACATGGCACCAGGACAATATCAACAGGTGTGGGGCTGGAGAAGCAGCAGGACCCTCTTCTCCTTCCTGGTGTGCAGTGCACAGCTCAGGCACTGCTTGTACCTGCCCTTCTCTCCCCAAGGCACAGGGCTCCCTGGGAGCCCTGCCACACCATCCTCTGACCTCATGTCTTGGGGAGAGCTGGCTGCTGGAACCTCCCCCTGTTCCAGGGGCAGGGCTTTCTATGTATGTGTCTGGTTTTCGTGCTTTAATAAAACCATCAAACTCATGAACATTCTCTCATGGTTTTGATGCTGGAGAATGAGCTTGGTATTTAGGGATGAAAGAGCTTCTTTGGGGTGGGAGAAAGAGCTCGCCCTGCACATGCACTGAAACTTCTGTATCTGACAGCCAAGATTTTGTGGGTTTTGTAGGTCAAGTAACAAGAACAGTAGCACAGAAATCACGCATGCAATACTGTTCATTTACAGTGTTCCCACTGAGGTGGTGGGGTTTGATAGCTGAAAGTGCACCTGACCAACACCTGTTGCTTTCTTCCAGTGTCTTCCCATGTGTGGCCTCTCTGGTTCCTCACCTGCAGCACTAGAAGAACTCCCTGCAGCTCTTCTTGAGACTTCCCAGGACCTGTCTGCAGTTCCTGCTTTCTGCACCTTGATGGAGGTAAGCCATCTGAAACACTAATCCAGCAGACTTCTGAGCTGAGGCTTCTCTGCACATGGGGCCTCCCCAGCAGAGCACAGTTGAGCCATGTGGCTGCTAACAGTACCTGCTGTTAAAATTTCTACCAAGAATAGTTCCCACATCGAGTGTAGAGTCCTTGTTTCAAAGAATCCTGTTTTAAAGAAACCTCTGCCACCTTCCATTCCTCAGGCATCAATGATGGTTTAAGCAACTGGATACAGTTACAGGTAACCACCAGGGCCTCCAATTCCCTCCTCACCTCTCCTGATTAAGGTATGTGACATCAGGCAATGCTAGCCTGGGCTGGAAGGACACCCCTGATTTTCCACTCCTATGAGTGCTGAGCTCCATGACAGTGTGAGCTGTTGCTGCCAGTGCAATTCTGAGCTTGCAGCTTTGTCCCACCCTTCCTCAGTTTTGCATAGGATGAGCGAGGTGCAGGCAGATTCAGGTGCTTCCTGAGCACCGGTCTGTCAGCAACAGGCATCAGCCATCAGCATTGCATTACCAGCCCTGGCACATGTGATGGATGTGCCTGACATTAAGAACAGATTGTCTGCATGGGGCTTATTGCCTGATGGTTGTAGATAACAACAGTTGTAAGCAAGGTGTGTAAAATCTTTAAATCTTTAACAAATCTGTCATTAATCCCAGCTAAGCAGATTAAAGTTGACTGCAGGCTTTAAGAGGAGGCAAGCTGATCACTTGTAGGGAAGAGAAAATATATACAATGAAAAACAGTCAGACAGATAGGCTGTAATGTGCAGGTCCTTTGTTCCTCGTCTAGATGAAAATAAGATGGCAGTCACAACACTGGACTTCTGGCCAGTGGAGCCAAAGATTCAATGAGGTGACAATGTACAGCATGATTCTGTAGAGCATCATTCAGAAATACCAAAGACACTACAGGCAGGTATTGTCTCTGCGCTACATCTCGGTAAAGAGAGCATTCTGTATGAACAGCATCTTCAGAAAAACAAGACAGGGTGAAAATCAGGATCATTCTCAAGGTTCAGCCCAATGTTAAGGTCCTGAGCATCACAAGGGCCTGTTCATGTCTGCCAGTACTCTCTCTGCAGTGGTCACTGGAAGTGATCTGTATTTTTGGAGGTAACTCTGATAGGCAACGAAATGGTTAAACATCTTAGTGCAATGAAATTCAGCCAGATACTTACATTTTGCTTTTTAACTGAAGAAGTTGATTTTGTAGAATGAGACTCTTAGCTGGAGTGGTTTGGGGTTTCTCTTCCTTAGAACCATGTGTTCCTTTTCTAAACATATATTCTGAGGTGTGAAGTACATAAACATTGCTAGGTGTAGATGAAGGGAAAGCTCTTCAGCAAAGGCCAGAAATATGATAACCCATCCCTGCTTGCTCTCAGCTGGTGCTCTCTCCCCTTTGCTCCCCATCCTGTTTGCGTGTTCATACCTATGTCCATGGCTCCTGCTCACCCAGGGCCATGTACTGTCCGTTGCTTTTCCTCATGCTTTTTCTGTCCCAGTCCTTTTTTCAGTGGTGCCCGCTTTCCTTTCCAGTTCAGTGACTCCATTTTCTCTGTCTTTGCCTTTGATGCTTGTCATGGTGCTGTCCTCACACCAACACAGATGAGGACTTTCTGCTCTAATATCTATATATGTGTATTTCAAAGGTGGCACCATGATAAGCACTAAAATTGCAGCAGTACATGCTGCTTCTGTGGTTATATGACCCAATGGAAACACTGATGTTAGTTCCCGAAGATTCAGGGTAACAGGTCAGTGGCAGATTTTCCAAGTTTGGTGGCAATCAAGGGAAAACAAGAAATGCTAATAAATTTTCTGAAGGATAAATGCTGCTTGACAAGCAAAGCTGGAGTGAGCTGGGCCCACAAGATAGGAGGTTTTGGTGGTTTCCCCACGTTGGCAGGTGCTGTTCTGCTCTTGCAAGAGCAGCTGAAATCTGAGGGTGCTTTGTGGTCATATCCCTCTTCTCTACCATATCCTGTGAGATGGGCAGAACAGACCTCCTGGTAGAGGTGGCTCAGCCTGGGCCTTCACTGGGTAGATCTTTCATGGCAGAAGGACGAACCTGACTGAAGGTTTCAAAGCTGCCATAGCAATTGGTCTCCTAAAACAGTGTTACTTCTGTTTTAATGCAGTTAATGCTTTGTCTGATCGTGTGAGACATCTGGAAAACAAGCACAGGAGAGTAACTTGCTTCTCCCCAACTTTATCAAATTGATGAGGAATTTCTACTGTTGCTCTCAGGTGATCATAGGATATTCTACTTAAATGCTCAGATCTGCTCACCTTGCTCCCCAAATAGCTTCTGCATCCTGCAATCTGCCCAAGGGCACAATAAGTAGGTTAATGCTTGCTTCAGGGCTAGCCTGAGGGTGAGAGTTCCCTATAGAATAGCAGGGTTGTGTTTGCTCTGTGTGTGCGAGTTCATGCGCTGGGAGCCTTCAAGGTGAATAAACACCTACTGCTCCCATGTCATTGTTGAGTGCCACTTCCTTCCCATTTCAGCCCCAGCACTGGAACCTGCATAGCCTTGTGGCTGATTACCAAGTGCTCACTTTGCATAACGGGCCTGCTTTTTGTGTCAGTTCTGTGTTCATTGATGCTTGAAGTCATTCTTGGTGATTTTGACTCTGTTTGGGAACAAGGAACAAGGACAGAGAAGTAGAAGAAGTGCATAAATTATATCTATGGGCATGATTTGGATGCTGAAACATTAATATATTGCAGCATGGAGAAATGGCTATTGCTCTTTCTATGACACAGCCCATGAGCTGGGCTCCCTCATGGTTCTCCACACTTAGAATCTGGAGCAAAAGTCACAGGCAGCTGAACATCTTCCTGAAGTGGGTCAAGACAGCCCAAGACATCTTTCTGGGTCTTTGAAGCCACATAATGGAGGTCTGGACCAGGACTTGTAGCCTGAATTCAGCTATCTACCAGACCAGGCATGTTGAGGCAGACAGGACTGAGGCTTTCCTTTTGATGGTGAGGCACTAAATATTTCAAATGGATTCAGTCAAGAAGGACTTGTGTGGGACCACAAGCAAGCGGTTTGCTGAAGATCAGTCTGTTCTGCTGCAGAAAATGAATGTGACTGGGGATGCGAGTCTGTATTTTGTCTCAAGTCTTCTGCATAACCTAGATTATACGGAGCTGATGCCACCATGCAGAACCTAGCTCTTCACTTTTTGTCTAGCTGCTCAAGCCCTGACTCACCCACCAAGGCCACATCTCAGTTTTCCATCGTACTTTTCTGGTAGTGGTTTGATTTCTTTCTTGCTTCAGTCTCACTTTACCAGGGCAAATGATGGAGAAACAAGAGCCGAGGTTTCAGCTGGATTTTAAAGAGCAACTTATTTCTTGGTCGTATTTGATTCAGGTAAGCAAATCACAGCTTGAAAAAGGCTAAAGAGGTATGTTCTGCCTGCTTTCAGGTGTCAGATCTGCTCCAAGCAACCTTTTGCTTAGGCAGTTAGCTTCAGAGCAACATAGCTGTTCCTATACTCAGCTACTCCATCTGTGTATTGAAAGCCCAGTCCTGAAAGAAAGCCTGTGTGATGACATGGGGATGACACGGGGTGTATATTGCCAGCTCCTCAACAGTGTGTGTCTGAAGTGGTGGAGTTAGAGCTAGAGATGAGATCCCCTCTTAGTAGTCTAGCTGGAGGTAGCCCTACACAGAACAAGAAGGTCATGGTGGGGAAGCAGGAGCTCTTGCAAAGGGAGAACTTGGGACCAGAAAGAGGAAGCAGGGTGCTGTGCTGTTAGAAGAGGGAATGGAGTACTCTTTTACAAAGCGAAAAATTGGGAAATTCATACTGCAGCAAGAGCCAACAGAAGCACTTCTGTCCCACAGGAATGGAATGTGCCTTTTCTGAAGTGTGCTGGTCTGCACAGAGGGCCACATTGGATTGGTTCATTCTGAATTTCCCAGGTGCAACCTAAAGTCAGCTCCTTCCATTGTGAAGCTGTGGAAGCCATCAGTGAATACACTGATGGACATTTTAACTGCAATAAGTGCCCAGGAAAGGTGCTAACAGAATTCAGACAGAACCAACGTGGATTCCAGTGGCATGGGCAGTCTGTCATAGCCTGAGGGTGCTCACACTGCTCTAGCATTAACTGCTCAGTTCACCTGCATGGGCAGAGACCTGTCCAAGCACAGCAGGAAAAGCTAAACCAAGGCTTCAGGATGCTCTCCCACAAAATGGTGAAATTCCCAGTGAACTGTACTACACTAGAATATTGTAAGACTTTAAAGCAAAGAACAACTCTAAGCCTACAAGTAAACACCAAATTACAGGGAGTGAATATTCACTTATGTTCCTCAGACATGCACACCCAGAACATGCCAATATCAACAATCAGGCTGCCCAGGCCTCCCACCCTGCAGAGCAGCAGTCTGTCCCTTCACAAAAGATTCAGAGAAATCCTGTGGATTTTTCGGTGGTTTAGCCTTATATTTTTCTCTTTAACTGTGATTTTTTTCATTTGCTCTGTGGTTTGTTTTTCTTCTTTGATGCTGCTTTGAAGCATCATCCACATTAAAATGTGAATTGTCTCTAATAATTAATTATTTAACAGGTGTAAAACACTGTCTAAACATTCTTATCTTCATTTAAAAGAGACATGCATTGAGTAATTACCAAATTAAGCTACTCTGAACCCAAATTAAGAGTGCACTAAATTTTGCAACAGTTTCTTTAAATCTTTTTAAACTGATTTTTAAGTGATACTTTAGACAAGGCTTTGATTTCAGTTCTGCCACACTTGTATGCTTTTTATTGCATTCTTTTTTCATTCCTTATTCGTTCTTCCAGTTCCCTGCTTTCCAGCCCTCTGTTCTTACCCTCCAGTCTGTGAGTTGATTTTGTTTCTTCATAGCTTCTCCCTTTTTCTGCAGTGTCACTGGCAACTTGCTTCTGTTCGTCAGGTCTCCACTTCCCTGACTACCAGTAGCATATACCTGCAGGTCCTTTTCCCTTTCCTTCTTCCTTGAAGTCTGTGGAGTCTGTGCTTCTCCTCTGAAGAGCATGGGCTATTACACAAAGGACAGGCTTACCAGGCATGCCAGCAGTGCACAACAAGGAAGGTGCTAAGTGGGAGTGACTGTGAAATGCAGGAGCTGATGCTGTGCATCTTCTCCAGCAGCGTCTGTCTGAGTGCTGAGGCACAGGAGCAGATCCAGGCACACTCAGCCAACCCTAAGCTCCTGCACCTGCACACATGGGCCTCAGGCTGCCCAGGGCAGGGATGGGGACGCAGCGGAGCGCACTCAGGCACTTTGGCTGTGTCTCGTGCCATCAGGTTGCCCTTTGCTACTGACAGACTAACTCCAGAACAGGAAAACAAGCCAAAATATGTCAGTGATTTTGAATTGCAAATATGAGTGTTCAAAAGCCATGAAATGAGAAGTTTAAGGTGCTTACTGCAACATGAATCCACCCATGTTGGATATGAGTAGTATTTCCTATCCCTGCTCAGAGTCCTGAATCTGTATCTCAGTGAAATCATTTGTCCAAGCAGCCAGGGCTGCCGAAAACAGGGTTAGAGGACAGCAGGGAGGGGTTTAGTATGTTCCTTACTACAGACCTTGACTGTGGCAAGGAAAGGTTAAAAGTGTGCCTAGAACTATGTATTAAAAATTAATTTACTATTTAAATTTTAATGTTCAAAGTTCCTGTGTTGAATTTCTGTGTAAATAATGACTTTTATTGTCACATAAAGATAGTACTGACACTTTCCAGTAAAGGGTTCTCTCTTTGGTTGCTTGCCACTTCTTTACCCACTTTAATCCTGAAATTTTCTATATTTGTTTTTGTCTTGGCATGACTTCGATATTTCTGGGGAAAAAAAAAAAAAAAAGAAACAAACCACAGAAAAACCAACCAACCAACCAGTTTTGCAAAAATTAATTTTAACAGAAAAAAAAGACATGACTTGTTTAAGATTGGGGATGGGGGAACCTTACCTTACAGATGTTTTCTTGAAAAACACAAAAGCTTCTGTGTAAAAATATCAACATTCTTTCCAGAAATACTTTAGCAACATGCTGCCTGAATTCTTGCCTTCAGAATTAGCCTCAACTTTGACATTCCTCATCCGCCAGCCCTGCTGGGAGTGCCTGGGGTTCTCTTCCACCTCATTCCCTACGTGCCCTGTGCCTGTGGGAGCACACCAGTCCCACATCCTCGCTGCGTTCACAAATGGCAAAACTTGGAAGCTTGGCACATTGGGCCAGCTTCAGCTCAGTCTCATGCTGCTGCATACCACTGAGCGCTGGGGACGTGCTGTGCGTGAGGCCACTGCTCTGTGAACAGGCCAGCAAAGGTGGTTGCTGTATGGGATCCCTCACCCAGCTGTGGTGGAAACCTGGAAGTGCTGAATGAATGACAGGCAGTGGGTTGGGAACTGTCTCTTTGGGGAACTGCTTTCAGAGATGGATGCAGCTAAGGGTTTGTTACATTACTGGAAACAGTGGACAAGCCAGAACCCTCATAGATTATCTCTATTTTCAAACTTTTCAGCTTGGAACATGAAGGTGCTTCTTTGTAGAATTGCTGAGCACTCAGTTTTGCTTGAAACGCGTGAAATGCCATAAGGTTGTTAAGTCCTTCACAAATCAGAACTAGACACCTCAAATCAAGCACCTAAAATCAGAGGACACATCTAGTGCCTGGATCTCTCTGTCTCTGTTTGGTGTTTGGAATATAATAAAAGTTTTTTCTCACAAGGGTACTGAGATTAGGTAATGCTCTTAGAGGATTTAGGTAATGATAAGTGCCATAGAAATTCCCACAAGGAGACTGATAACAATGTTCTGTGTGAGGTTTGGAAAGCATGCACTAAATGCAAGTTGAAGCCACACACTAAATTGTGGGAGAGACAAGGGATCATTGACTGATTACCTTTTCTGTGCACATTACCTACCTTGTGAATGAGTTAAGTCCAGGATAGTATAGGATCATGAACCTGGAGTCCACATCACATGCTTATTCAGAAGGGCCCAGATACTGCTGACAACCTTAATTCTGTCATATCCAGTGGTCTAACAGTGTCTTGTAATTGTAGTATTTTTCTGAAATAGTTTAACTGTAGGCACTGTTTTTAAATTAAGAAATACATCTGTTCTCGTACATGTTTCCATACTTAGCCCAGCTAATGATAACTGCAAGGGTTAGTCATTCTTTGAAAGAATTCCTCAGTAGCAAATGTTAACAGAGACACCAGAGCATTCTCCTGGCTATTAATCTGCAGATAATAGAAGGTCCATTTCTTAAGTACACACGGAAAAAGAGAAGAAGAAATACTGGCTATGACACAAAATGAATTGTCTTCCTCCGTGCCCTTGTAACCTAGGGCATGTAGTGCAGGCTGCCAGCCATTGCATTACAGATTTAAAAGAGCTGGAATCTCTCAGTTCTTTAGCAGGTTGCCTGATGGATTGGTGAGTAATGTACTTGAGGAGTGCATTACAAAGCCCCAGACTAATGGCTAGCTCTTGCCCATGGCTTTTGCTATAGATCATTCATCGTGCTATTCATAAGCTCTGCCAGTTTGTGTCTGGCACTTGTGCTGCTGCTGCTACTAACACCATTTGCCTGATGAATTCTGCACAAGCATCCCCCATGTTTTCAGAATGCGAGTAGTAAACAAGAAGAAAAGAGTGTCACAGCTCTCCTCCAGTTCTCCTCCTGCTCTTTTGGAGGACATCGTAAAGGATAAGGGGATGGACAAGGTGCCTACTTAGCCACTATCACTAGCACAGTGGGCTGTAAAAAATGTCTGGGGTTTCTACAAGGCACCTTCCTATGACTTTTTGAGGAATTTGTGCCTGTGAACTTTGCTTTCCTGGGATGAGTGATGTTACAAGCCATGGTAAAATAGAAAAGGGAAAGAGAGATGACCAGTTTGCTGAGTATGGCTCTTTGAAAGGAAGTAATTGGCTTCTCTGGTGTGTGCTCTTCTGCGGTAGAAAGAGATGCCTGTATGTAGTCATCAAGATCCGGCTGCTGAGTGAGCTAAACAAGGTAGAACCAATCTTCACAGCAAAGACCATCTCCAGGGCTGACTTCTGGGCTGGCTTTGGATGACAGGGCAGAGTGTGCAGAGGTGAATGAGCTGCCCTACATCCATCCTCCACCTGGCTTTGGAGACTTCCTCGTTCTTTGGACTCCACCACATTACTACGACCACAGGGGTTGTGGCTCCCTGGTGTGGTTGAGACTAGCTCCCTCTCCACTCCTTTCACTTGAACCATGTACAGCCATTAGAAATGAGCAATCCAGCAACGATCGATTTAAACTGGTGACCGATCCCACCTCCTTTTTTTTTAGCCATCCAGGACCCTTTCTGATTCCCAAGTCCAGGACTGGGAGCTTTGCCAATAGAGAAGGTTTAAGCCGTTCTCAATGTTCTTTGGCTTTATATTTTTTCAAGAAATTACTTAAAAATAAACTTCTGAGTTCTTTATTCACACTTCCTGATGAGCTTATGCAAAGGATGAAGCCTTCATCTTAAAGAATTTCCTCTACAGCAGCCATCTTAAAGATTGCTGCTAAAACTAAACAGCAGAACCAAAATTGTGAAACCAATTCAGATACTTCAGTTCCAGTTCTGGAACTGGTAATAGCCCAAACTGAGCAACAAACACTTCAAATTTTCCAGTTTACTCCACGTGTTACAAAAGTTGTGCCTTTTGAGGGGACAGGAATAATGACGTCGATGTACTTGGGGTGCTAGGTATTCTTTGAGAGAACGACCTCTTTTTACTGGGGCTATTTTTCCTTCTTCACTTCAAATACAGCTTGAGTACTTTTTCATTGCCCCAAGAGGGAAGAAAGTTGTTTCTTTGAATTATTCACATTAATTCTGCAACCAGAAGTCTGAGGGTATTTTGGATACAGGTGGAGGATGGAGAGAGTTGCAGTCAAAGACAATGCTGCTAAAAAGGAGGACGCCGTGAGGCCAGAAATCCCAAGTAGGATTGTTAATCGGTTTATTTGCATGCTCTTCTGGAAGATGTTTCTGATAATATAGCATCATCAATCTATTATTTATTTTCACCAGTCTTTCTCTTTCTGAGCCTGCCTATATAATACCTTATAGTGGCCGATATTTAACTGAGAATAGCCTCTGCTTGTTTCCTGTCTTCTAGCTTGAATTTTCCTTCTTTAACAAGCACAACAGCATGCTGCTCTATCTTCAAAGAGGAAATTAATTCTGTCCGCAAAAGGGTCAAGTGCTAGAAAGTGCATAGCAATGCAGTTTGCATGGCAGGATCCAGGAGATATGATGCTAATAAGATTCTAAGATGAGAACAGCAGACTGGCTCTGGGGATTCAGATGAAGGGTTCTGTAAATTTTAAAAGAAATGGTCTCCAAAAACTAATGATGTCTGCTTTCCAATTCATTAATAATGTGGAGCGGGGAGATGGGAGTGAGAAGCAGGCCATGCTTTGAAATATCAAAATGTAACAGGGAAGAAACAGTGAGAGCTCATCTCACCAGGGTCATAAAGCTGGGAGAAACAAGCAGGCTGCAGGGGAACACAGCGTCAATGCCTACAGGGAAGGAAATTACGCTGTGTGTTCTGCTGGGTGTAATTTACGCACAGAGTCTGTGCCAATGGTGATGTAAAATTTCTATGCTGAAAAAGATGTTGCTGTACTGACAGAGCTTTTTCAATGTTGTTGTTTAAGGTGACTTACTACACAGGATGTTGGATGGATTTTATAAACATATCTGAATTGTCTTTGTGTATTTATAAATTACTCTTGCTAAACCTACCCCTTCACCCTTTTTGCATTGCATGCATGAAACTGAGTAACAAGAACCTGAACTTTGTTTGTAGTTAATAGTGGAAGAAAACCCTCAGGCAAAGCCTAATGAACCAAGAGCAATTCTGAGCTTTCCTCTGCAATATCTGGAGAGAGTGTGCCTTTCCAAGGGCTGCCTGGACACATGGTGTGACCTTGCTGCTTTACATCATGAAAATTTCCCATTACTGTATAGTGTTTGCATGGAAGTGCTATTGTGCAGATATTACGCTGGAGTCTCTCCCTTATGAATGCAGAGTTTACAGCTAATAGAAAATGTCCGTTCTTGAAGAGTTTCCAGAGTGGGAAGGAGTGCAGCAGGACTTAGCCTTGCCTTTATTTTGACAAAGCTGTTACGATTTGCAGAGTAAGGTGAGGGTTTTTCTCCTATCTTCTCCTTTGATCTGTGTGATACTCTCTCCTCTCACCTTGAAACCTCTAGTCAGCAATGTCTGGGGAAGGTCTGGGAGCCTCTGACCAGCAGCAGCTTCAGCTGGGGCTCTGCTACCACGGGGGACCCAGCACCATGCGCTGCGGCTGCAGCCAGGGGCAGCATCCATGAACAGGGTGCTGGCCCTCTCCTGGGGAGATCTGGCTTGTCCCAGATGTGTGACAGAGCCCTTTGCAGCCCCAGTACAACCAGCACCTTGTCTTTGCTGCACTGTGCTACCCTGAAGCTTTTTTGTTGTGGGCTGCTTTCACAGCCTGCAAATCCCATCTGTTTTCTCTAGCTTGAGTCACATTATCTCAGCAGCAAGTCATGCTCAAGACAAGTCATCTCTCTTGGGTACAGGAGCAAGGGTTCAAATAAGTGTTTAGTAAGTGGTAGCTTGTGATTGGGATACCAGAAGAGCTTTTTTCATGAGAGCTTCTTCAGAACTGGGAGTGCCTGTGATGTGGTGGATGATTTTTTGGGATATGGCTCATTGACACTGGCCAGGAGGCTTGGGCTGAGTTTTGTTTCCTTGCTAAAGCTACAGCTATGGAAGTGGGGCCCTGCATCATGTCTGCACAATGTTCACAAAACAGGTTTCTCTTATAGTGTTTATAAATACTGTGTATTTCTTCATCAAGATACCGTGAAGTCCTCCATATTGACAGGTATGCCTCAGTCGTCCCTGGAGGAAACCACAAATGCATTGGCACCAACTTCAAAAGCCACAGCCTTCATCTGCGGTTTTTAAGCATGTTCTTGGTCTCCAGTGAACATAATCAGCCCAACTTTACAACCCTTTCCATGAACTGCAAGGATGATACAGCCATGTGTATCAAATCTCCCACTTTCTTCATATTTGTGATTCAGATGTTTCCGTGAAGAAGAGCTGGAGAATTTTTTTCCTCAGGAAATCTCAAGATAGATTGATAAGGATTTTCTTGAAGGTCTTCCAGTGAAGTTCCTGCTTCTATTCAGTGTCTCAGCACCAGGTTACAGAATGACTTGCCCACAGCCACATAGTCGGTCAGGGAGCAGACAAGTGTTCACAGCTGCTTCAGTGGAGATATGGTCGTGTGCATCAGGAGTGTCTTATGGCATCAGTAAAGATATGAAAACCAGCTGGTATATGGAGGCCTTTTTCATTGATGTTCTTCGCTAGCCACTAGCAGCTTAGCTCATTTTTGTGTCAATGATCTTCCAGCAGAAATCATTCTGGCTTGGAACTTGGCAGCAACATTACTGTAGCCATCCGGACCTTGGCATGAATAGTCTTTGCTTCTGGTAAAGAGGAATTGAGCCAGCATTCCAGTGTAAAATATGAAGATTTCATAAGCCCAAATTTCCTGAGTTCTGCGCCCCAGGTAGATTGACTGACATGTGATGACCACCTCAAAAAAGTTCTGCATTCCTTTCTGATTTTTATCAGTTTGCTGCTGACTGCTTTTTCCAAGCTTTTATCTAAAAGATGAAGAAAAACCCTAGGTTTTGCTGGAGGAAAGAAAATAAAGGCCAAGAAGTTTTCTCTGTTGAAAACCTAAAGCTTCTGTCTAACTTGGAAGCATACTGCTGGACACATTCTGCTGTCACCCTGAGTGACAGACATCTCCTATCTCCACCAAGCTGCAAAAGCCTGCAGAAAAACTACAAAAGGTGACATCTAAATTTCTGCAAATCTGAATAAGATGCCCTCTATAATCATAGCAATCAGGCTTCAAGAAACCCCTCGAATCCGTTTGAGATACAGCAGGAACCACCAGGAGCCACTGAGCTCTCTGGTACTCTGGATTTTGTACTAGAACCTGTTTTCTGGATGAGAAGCCCAGCTCTTCATCCTTATGCTTTAGTTTCCAGTGCTGCACACTAGCTTCATGCTTGCATTAGCAGTGAAGGTTGCCAGCATTCCCTGAGAATGGATATTGCAAGTGCTACCTGTGCTTTTGCTGCCTCATGGCATCCTGCTTAGGGAGAGCTGCCTTTGTGTTTCTCATCCTCTAGCTGCTGACTCTGCAGTCTGAGTACCTTATCTAATATCTAGATCACATTTCTTTAGCTTGCTGACAAGAAGTCTATGTGAGACAGCATCAGAAACTTTTAAAGGGTCAAGATATATGGTACCTGTTGCATCTCTTCTATCTAGCTTTACCATTTTGTGGAAGGAATTTACATAGATTAGAGATGATTTGTTCTTGAAAAGTCCTGTTATGGGTTATTACCCATCTCCTTGTTATCTTTTAGGTACTTACAAATTTTTTAATTACTTTCCAGAAACTGGAGCTGAGATGTCTGATCTATAGTCCTCTGACTTCTTTTCCTCTACCCTCATTGTCATTTGTCAGTCTTCCAGTAGCTCTTGAGGTCTTAAATGCTCTTAAAGTGCTTCAGTCAATTCTTTACATACCCTACACTGAGATTCCTTAAACCCCGATAGGGTGAAAATATCTGACTTTAAACTGTGTGCCATCCCTGTTGGAGGCTGAATCCTTGATTTTCTCCCCTGGTATTAACTATGATAGTCATCTTTTTGCTGTTAACCTTTTAGATGAGACTGGAAAATATGCTATGAAAGACTGGTGGTCTTAGCATCATAAGTCAGTAATCGTACTGTTCTGTGTAGGGTCAAGCAAGGTTTTAGTCTTTCCAGTACATGCATACTTGCCACTTTTGATTTCCCTGCTTTGTTGCACCTCATGTTGTGTCTTCCTATCTGATTGTTTCCTGTTGGTGTTTGTAGTCACCATGGAACTCACAGGGTTTAGCTGAGTTCATTTCACACTACATTTATAGCACTTCCTTTGCACAATGTCTTGAACTGGTGCAGTTAATATTCTTCTGAGGAACTGTACCCTGATATGTTAACATTTCAGTCACGTGAGGCATTTTAACACGTCTTCGTTAAGCTCACTTATAATTGTGTTATTTAGCGTGAATTAAGAATTAGAATTAAAAAAAACCACAGATACTAGAGGCTAGAAAGGACTTCAGAGGGTCTGAGTCCAACCTCCTGCTCAAGCAGGAGTAACTTCAAATTAGGATAAGGTTGTGCTGGATCTTGCTTAGTTGAGTTTTCACCATGAAACCTCCTGAAAGGCCTCTGAGATGGTGAGTCAAGTGCAGGAGAAGTGCTGGCTGGAGACCACAGCACAGTCCCAGGAGAGCACCTCCATGTCAGACACTTGCTGTGTTCCTCTTTGCACACAGCCTGTCTTTCACTTTCTTTTGCTGGGCTTCCCGTTGCTTCCATGAGAGTGCACATGCATATCAGTGAAGAGTATAGTGATTTTACAGCTTCTCCTTCCCCTTCCTCAGTATCCAGGGTTTTCTAAGCTCAGCTGATGCTTAGGGAAGCTGCAGAGATCCATTGCTTCTGAAAACCAGATGCTGTGCCTGTCACTTCAGTGTGCCAAATAACCATGTTGCATGATACGCTGCTTAAAGACGAGGGATGCTGCAGTAAGAGGAGATGAGTGGTGGAAGGTGTCTACAGTCTTCGTATAGTGAGTCATACTGCAGGAATGTTAGGCAGGGAAGATTTCTGTATTCTGAGCTGCCTGCTGGTGGATTTCTTGTTTCATCACAAAACCTCCTTGGATTTTCCATTGAGGAGGGAGTTCAGAGATCTGCCAGAGGGACTGGATTGTGTCTAGGTGGTATTCAGATATTGGCTTATGATCCTTTTTCCTCTCCTTTTCACACATGCAACATCTCCCCAGCATTTCCCTTTCCAGCAGTTCACACCAAGCAGGGCTGTCTGATTATTCCTGGTGACGGGTGTAAAACTGCCTGGATCCATGGCAGCCCTACTGTAGAAAATCTCCTGTGAAGAGCAAGCTCTCATTTCAGATAAGAAGCCAGATTTCAGTGGAAACCCATACTGGGTCACACTGACATGCCACAGGCCAGGATGGGGTTTGTCCCCTGCCTTTCCCTATCTCTCAGTTCAGTCTACTGCAGACCCTTTTGAAAATCTAATTACACAACATTCAATGCTATGAGTTGCTTATCTATGGGAAAGAGATCTACAAAGAGCTTTGTAAGACCAGAATGAAGCACATCATTTCTTCCTGTGCTCTGCTCCCTCCTGCATTGTCATGTACATCTCAGATTTGCTTTGCTGAAGCTGGCTGCTGCTGCTGCTAACCCTCCACAAACCTCTCCTCTCATGCTGTGCAATGCTTCCTGCACGTCTCCAAGTCCTTTTAGAAAAGGAAAGATGTTTGCTGCTCCAGGCACTGCTAACACCTTTGCTGGGTCTCTCCTTGTGAAGCTCAGTAGAAACTGATGACTCTCCCAGGCAAGTCCAGGAGAGTTTCAGGAGCAGGATTACGAAGTGGAGGTAACAAGGGGAAGGAAAGACAGGTTTTGTGACAGGAAAATGCAGTGTCACGGATCCCTCTGGGACAGGAGCCAACCATTGTACGAGGCTACGCCAGGTCCCAGCTTGGCATTACATGAGTCTCTGAACCCTTTTTTGCCTCAGTTTCCCTGTTTGAGAGAACAGTGATGGTAAACACATGCCCCTCTGGGCTGGCAGGACCATGCTGAGTCCTTTGGGTTCTGTACCTCACCGCTGGTGTCCCGGACTTTGCCCTGCTCCGGAGGCCACTGCAGCACATGGCACACACAGCCTGCTCCAGGCACCCATGGAGCCCTGTGATCCAGCTACCGGACTGAGGCATCGCTCCCACCAGGACACATGGCAGCGGGGCTGGACCATGATCCCACCCCAGCAGCAGCCACTGACTCCATTACAGACCCTGGACAGGCTGTGGATTCCACAGGAGGACTCTGTTCTCCTGACAGATACCCAAAGGCAGATTTTCTTTTAATTAAATATGAAAATCTGTAATGCAGTCAGCATGATGCCTCTTGGTATGTTTATTTTTATACCCCATTTATTTGCTTTTGTTCTCAACATACGCTTTCATTCTGAGAGAGATTTTTATACTGACCATCTGTGCATTACAAATGAATTTCAGACAGGACTGAAAGACCTGGGGAGCAGAGTAGAGGTCAGTTGAGTTTTTCGGTATCTGAGTGAAAATAGCTGCCATTTACTGTTGTGGAATAAACATACCAATTAGTCTTTTTCTTAAAATAATATTGCAAATTTTACACTTTTAAACTGTTGGGTTTAGGTTTCAGGATTACCAGGCTCTTGAGATTAGTGAAGTATTTCATACCTCATATAGTTAATGTTTCACTTTCTGTGTCTACACTCAGAAAAAAATATTTATGGTTTCAATAATATTTTGCCTACATCGTCGTATTTTTCTCGGCAGCCAAAGGGCAAAAAGCATTTAATTTTCCCAGCACTGAAGGTGATGGCATTATCTATGTGTTTGTGTACCTGTAACTGTAGTTCTGTACCCAGTCCAGTTGCAACTCTTGGGGAACCAGCTGGATATCCTGAGGCAGAGCCCCATAGATGTCATGAGAACAATCAAAGGAGCATGCCAAACCCTGCTGGCACAGTACCTGCACTGTGCTTGCCTGCAGAGCAGAGGACTGCTGCTCTCCTCAGCCTTCTCCCTGCTCTCCCTGCAAGGAGCCCTTGCTGCAGCGTGAGCCCCACAGCCTCTGCTGGTGACACAGTCATGGAAGACCTTGTGCCCCTCTATCCCTGCAAGTCAGTGGAAGCTCTGCTCTGTGGCTCTCCCCACACTGCCAAGGAGCAGACCCAGGGCATTGCTTTAGGGGAGACCCAGTCCTCCCACTTCATGGTCCTGCTGTTGGGCTCCTGTCCTGATGCTGGCATTTTGCAGCTGGAGCCAAGTGAGGCAGAGACAATGTGCTCAAGCATTCTGTCTGAGGGGAGTTTGGGGAGGGGGAGAGGGAAAAAGGCTGTTAGATCTATCGCTGGCAATTTAGATTCAGAGACATTTCATCTGCAGTTCCCTCAAGTGTTGAATTGAATAAAACCAGCACAGTGGAGGAGGCTGTGGGGGAAGGGCTCCCAGCACTCTCGGCTGAACAAAAAGAGACAGGCAGCTCATAACAAAAATGAATTGCATCCCTGAGATGCGAACACCGCTCCATGGGAGGGAAGGAGGGCGCGTGGCAGAGCCACCAGCAGGCAGGGAGGTGGGCTCCGTGCAGCGCTCCTGCTGCCCCAGCACATCACAGCACCTGCTTCTGGGCCTTGTGATGCTCTGTGAGGTTGGAAGCTCCAGCTGTAGAATCAAGCAGGAAGAACAGTCCCATGCTTTTTCTGCTGTTACAAAAAATCCACTTTCCAGTGACACGGGAGAAAAGTGTGAAAGGGAAACCCTCAAGGGTCAAAAATTCAGGAGATAAAGTAACTTAGCTCTTACAGTTTTGTAAACACTTGCTGTTTGGGGCCCAACCAGTGGTCATGGGATAGCACAGCTGCCCTCATCAGTAGGTGTTTCCACTGGTCTGCCTTTGAGAGGCAGTTGCTGCTGGCTTTTGTTCTGGCCATGCATTGCAGCATTTGTTGTTCTCCGGATCTATCTTTCACTCCCTGACCATCAGGTGAGGACGTGGAGAGCCACACAGCCTTCAATCATGGCAGCCAGTCGAGAGAATCAGAGTACAACAGAAACTGAATTCCGGAGTCTGCTGCCTCCTGTGTGGTGCCACTGCTCCCACAGGGGTGCTCCCAGTGGCTTCTAAGGTCACAGAGAAACCTCAAGGGAGGTGTCTCCAGCCTGACCGTGACCTTCCTCAGGACTCCCCTTGGGACACTGCGGTGCCGCCTGCTTTGCTGGCAGCTCCTCTCCCTGCTGCAGCCCATAGGGGCCAGGCCTCCCACTTCATCTTCCCTGGGGCCGCTGGTTCCCTCCTGCCAGGCTCCCCACAGCCACTGGAGCGCCATTGTGCTGTACAGAAAACCTCCCGATGGCCAGGCCAGCACAGCACTTTCGCAGGTGCTTACGTAGCAGCAGCACATCTTTCAGCACCTATTCAGGCACAAGGCATAGTTCTGACATGTTCACCAACAGTTCTCACTGACATGTCCTAATCCTTGTGCCCCAGCGTGGACATGGCATGTGGCAGGCTTTGTATGTGATCACAGCCCAGAATTCCCTCAAGTGTGCAGGACCTGTGGGCTGCTGGACGGGCTGCGTGACTCAAGCCTTTGCCAGCCTTACCTTGTCCGTCTCAGGCCTAAGGCACTGGTAGCCTGCTGGGGTTTTCCCTGAGGAATATTTAGGCCTGCTGAGATACAGGGTTAGAAAATGGTCTGCAACAGCACTTCCAGCAATGGTGGAGTAACAAGAAGCCTGCTGGTGCATCACCGGGTGCTTGAGCAGGGGGGGTTCACACTCTTCAGGTCCCACAGACACTGGCTCAGACACGGCGGAAGGGGCAGGCTGACACTCCTCAGCAGTTACTTCTTCCAAAAATGTGTTACTGCCTCAGGTGGAAAGGTGGATCTTTTGTTTGCCCCCATCATCTTCACTGACCTCCTTGCTGCCTTAGAACACCTTAGTGACAGATCTTCAGATGAGCATGTGCCCATGGCCAGTGTATGCTGCCACGGCCTGGCATGTGAGCAGAGGTAGGTATGCAGCCTCAGGAGGAGCAGGCGTAGGGCTGCAGGCAGGGTGCATACATGGGGCCAGCTTGACCCAGCTCTCTGTGCCTCACTGAGAGAAGCCCTCTGAATAAGCAGCATGTGCAGTCAGTACCCTGCAGCTAATGTCTGGCCAGCACCGAGTTACCCAGTGATGCAGACGGACAGTTTGGGCTGGTTCTGAAGCCGTACTGGTTATGACTTGGTGGAGCACTGTGCTTACACTGAAATGCCACTGCCTTTGCTGGGCATAGCACAGAAGTGCATTGAAATACAAAGGCAAGAACAGGGTGAGGAGTCAGGACTTCTCAGAGCAGGCAGCGATACCTGTCTTTCAAGTCATTTCAGCTGTGAAACAGGGGTCATGATTCTCACTAATGTCACAAGGATCTGGGAGCCTGATTAGCTACAACCTGTAAAAGACTGAAGAAGTCTTACTGCGAATCTAGGACCAAAGAGTGGAGAATGAGAGAGGTTGTCTTATGGGCATTTATTATGCTGCCCTGATTTTCTCCTTGCATTATCGATCCAGTGGCTTGCTAAGATACAGCCCTGCCTGCTGTAGTTGTTTAATTCATTTTTAAGCATCATTATTTTTCATGTTGTGGTCTTCCCCTGCTTGGGGTGCTTCTCACTGCCCATCCCCAAACATGTCCGCTCCTGTCTGTGTTTCATGGCGTGCGCTGCTCCCACATGTGTGCGTGTGTACACCAGGGAGATGGTGAGGCAGCTTCAGCTACACTAAGCAATTAAACTCCGGTAGCTCAGGGATGAGCAGGAGGCCGTGATTTTCTTTTCCTTTGCAGTAATTGCCTCTGCAATCAGCTTTGATCACCCGAGAGCAGAGGAGATGAGTGCTGCAAGTTGACATCAGTGGTTTTAATATATCCATTTACATATACAGGAGCAGTGCAGCATACAGCTTTCCATAGCGCCTCTGACCTGAAACCATCGCCGCTCCATAGACACCTCATTTAATTTAATACTTCACCGCCACTGCGGAAGCCACAGGATGGGGATGGGAGGGGGGATAATCAAGCCCTCACTCTCTCACTCTCTCTGAATGTCTGCAGAAATGACATGAAAGTAATTGCTTTTGAAAAGCAAAGCAGAAATGGCACAATTGATTCCACTTAAATGAGAGAAGGGCTGGGGGTGGGGGATGTTCACCCTAAACATGCCACCTTCTTTCCTGCTGCAAGCAGATCACTTCGTGGGTCCGTGTGGGGATGAAGGAGAGGACGGCTCATCTCTGAGCAGCAGCAGGGGAAGAAGGAGAGCTCAGCCAGGCAGCACTGCTTTGGGCAGGATGTATCCTCTCAGCTAACTCGGACCCAAAGACAGGTTCTGCTTCATGAAGCCCTATGACATCCCCTGTTGTCACAGGCATTCCTGTTGCTGTGGAGCTGGTAGGGAGCCTCACTGCATTGAAAATTCTCAAATTATTCTGTCTTCAGAACCCACTCATCTGCCTAGCAGCTAGGGAAGCGGGTGTTTATTCTGCATGCTGAGGAGGCATCAGTTCTCTGTCTCTCATCCATCTCAGAGTACCCCTGTGGGTAAAGTTTTGCGGCCTGGTGCCGGCTGGTGGATGCCCATCTTGGCACCACAGAGGCACATCTCTGCCTCCCCATTAGTGGGAGCTGGGACCCGGCCATGCCCCTGCAGCCACACTCATGGGGCTCCACTGCCCCTCTGCAGCCCTATGCTGTGGGGCAGGCATGGCTGCAGGAAGGGAAGGGAAAGGGAAAGGGAAAGGAAAAGGAAAAGAGAAAAGGGAAAAGGAAAGGGAAAGGGAAAAGGAAAAGGGAAAGGGAAAAGGGAAAGGGAAAGGGAAAAGGAAGAGGAAGAGGGAAAGGGAAGGGTGTTGTGTACCTTCAGCCTCTTTGGCTGTTGGCCTGTGCTGCTTGTGCAGCTTGTCTGCTCAAGCAGGTGGCTGTGTCCTCAGCCAAGTGCTGTTGGCAGCACAGGTTCCTGGGACAGCTCTGCAGGGATGAGTCCTCGCATGGATTTTAAATATGCTGCTGCTCCTTGCCCTCTCAGAGACGAGAACAAGCAACCTGCAGATGCTTCATCTCTGCATGGCAGCCAGCTCATCTGTGCTCCAGACTCCAGCCACACACAGCAGCTTTGCTGTTTTCCTGGCTGCCAGGAGTTTCCCTGGCTGTTCCTCCAGGGCAGAGGTGGTCAAGGACTGCTGTGGAAACGCTGTGCCTGAGGCTGTGAAGGGGGTGTCGTACCTTGGTGCAGGAGCTGATGCTCTGGACTTACAGGCAGTGGTGCAGAGCTTGTCAGAGCCACAGCCTGACAGCCTCACACAGCACAGAGGGAGTGGGAAGGAAGTGCTTTGTCTGTGCCAGGCTGAATGAGGTGGCACATAAAAAGTCCTCCATGCCCCAGTGCTCATTCTGTTCTCTGTCACAGACAGGAAAAAAACACCACACAGGAGTCTTGGGGATTCTTCCCAGCTTGGGAAGACTCAGATACGTTGTACAAGACAAAGCAAAGGCTTTGCAGGATGTCTGTAGTGCTTGGCTCAGCCTGTGCTCTCACTGCAGTGGCAGTAGACTGTTATTGCCTGCAAAGGAGTGACCCAAGAGCCAGGCTGTCCCCTCTGCCCAACACTGGAGTGTGTCTTTTGCCCTTCAGAGCACACTGTTCACTGCTGTATTCTGCACTCAGCACAGAGAGAGTCCCTGCTATTGCAGGGCAGGTTAGCACATGTGCACGCACTCACATTCACTCAGAATTTAAACATGTTCTGTTTTCAGTCTCAGTGCGCATTTCACTGGACAGCTATAACCTTTCTCACTGTGGGTTTGGATGGGTTACATGCATACAGAATATAGCTTGGAGGAATCCAGAATACTGTGCTAATAACAATGTCTCCAATACATCTTTAATGTAGACATTAATGTCATTTTATGTTAATAACATGCAAATTGATTATTAATGTATTTATTGAATGTTGACAGCTGGGTGACAGTCTTCACTAAATATGTTTTACTAATCAGTTAGCATTTAATTAATATTGAAATTCTCTCTAGGTTTAGTAAGACAGTGAACATTAATGAGTCCCCTCGGTTGCTGTGCTGCAGGAGGGCTGCAGTGCTGCTGGCAGTGCCCAGCCGTGCTTGCAGCTCTGCAGGGCCCCGAGCAGCACAAGGACACAGGGATATGTGCCCAGGAGGCAGACAGACGTCTCTGGGAGGTGTTGGTCTTGGGAGCCCCACATGCAGTATGGGGACAGCACAGGGGCAGTGGGCACAACATCCTGGGCAGCCCCTGTTTCCAGGCAGAGACCTACATAGGAAGCTGTTCTCTGCATGTTCTGCTTTGTTCCCGCAGCTCTGCACAGCAACACAGGGACTGCTCACATCCAGTGCCAGCAAGATGTTTCCACTGTCTGTCCCCTGCATGTTACCTCGGTGAGTTACCTGGAAGCTCTGTAGAGCCCTGTTCCCCATCAAACAGCTGCTTCCAGATGCTCTGGAGCAGTAACAGCAGCATGCTGTTCTCACCTGCAGTGAACATAACTGAGGGTCCTACTGCAGTTATGGCAAGGCACTGCACAACCCCCTGGCCAGCGGTGCAGAGGATTTCATAATGCTGAATTTAAAACACCAAACAGACCAATTCTTAGCTCTGTTTTCTCTTGCCTCCCAGTCATAAGCAGGGCAAGAGCCAGGCAGAGCCTTTGCCCCTGCCCCACACGCTTGCACCCACTGGCTGTGGCTCCTCTCGCCCATCAGAAGGCAGTCAGCAGCATCCCTGAGATGTCCATTGATTGCAAAAGCACTGGGGTCAGTGGCTGGGCAGATCCACCACAGAACTGCTGCAGAACTGTTAGCTCTAGGATCGATACTTTAGCCTTGTCTTGCTAATTGCTCATTGGTTGACATTCATGATCCCCTTCTGCTCCCTCCCTGTGTAAACTCTTTCCAGCTGGGAGCCAAGAAGTGAAAACGCTGAGCCCTTGTTCAGAAAGGTTGGACGAAGTGTTGGTGACATGGTTTAGTGTGAGGTATCCCTGCCTATGGCAGGGGAGTTGGAACTGGATGGTCTTAAGGTCCCTTCCAGCCCAAACTATTCTATGATTCTATGACCAAGCCAGGGGCTTTGGAGCTCCTTCCCTTTTGCTCTGTGGACAGCAGGTGCAGGGAAGATGCCTGAAGGGGTCCTTAGGCAGGGTGAGGAGCACAGAGCCCCAGCATGCAGCCAGATCAGGAGCTGGTTATTTACTTATTAGTTAGAATAACTTTGGTTTTGCTCAGTTACTGTTTGCTTCCCTCACCTAGGTTGCCTGATTCCCCTCCAGAGCAGAGGCAGGTACTTGCTGCAGCAGCCTCTGCCTTCCCTGAGTTGAATACACCGCTACTGCCGCAGGCGTGCATGTCAGATCACACCTACCATATTGGCTTCCTGTCCCCAGAACATCAGGTTTTTGCAGCTAATGTGTGCGGGGGGTGTCTCCTCCTGACAATCCCCACCCCCCGCAGCATCAGGCCTGTGCTGTTCGGGGTTTTGTTAAGCCGTTTAGTATTAATTGATTTTTTTTCCATTTTTTCTTTCTTTCCCTGGGCGGGTCAATAGCTGGATGCTCAAGAGCAGAGGATCTATCAACTGCAGACCAAGCAGAGGGAGAGGCAGGCAGAGCTGGAGCAGAAATGCAGCCGGACCCAGCAGCTCAGCCAGGACCTGAGGCCAGCCATCAGCTGCAGGAGGAAGCTCAGGAGCAGGTAGGAGAAGATGCCAGTCCACTCTAGCTTGGCAGCCCTGGCTGGGAAGGGAACTTCATTTAATGTATTCACAGCAGTAGTGATAATCTACTGTTCTGTTTACATGGCAGCATAAGGAAAGACTAAAGATGCAACAGTAGAGTGTCAACTCCCGGTGCGGAGGGGAAAGCCCAGGGAACTGGGAGACACCTACAGCTCTGCTGACTGTAAATGGGTGCTGGCATTGCCCTCGATTTGAGGGTGTGACTGCTGTAGTGCACAGATGTCCTGGATGTTGCTCCCACTGCTGACCACCTCGGAGAGAAGGGAACAGGGCAGCCGGCAGAGACAGTGCCGTGCAGGACAGCACTGTCCTCACTGGTGGTAGCAGTGACGTGTAGTGTGCCAGGAGACAAGCCTTGTTCAGCTCTGCTGCTGTGGATGAACTCCTCCACTCACTGCAGGACCTGCTGACAGTGAGGATGGGAGCACCCTCATGGCCCCACGGCCCTGGCCGGAGGCCTGTGGGGCAGCACATGTGTCAGCCCTCCCCGTGCCAGTCTCTGCCCCTGCCCTGCTACAGCTCCTTTCTCCCCACCCCTCTATTTCAAGCTGCCAGGAGTCAGAGTGTTTGCTCAGCATATTCCTTCTGCATGTGAATACCTGGCTTGGGAGAGTGTGCTGCTCCCCCATCTCCTCAGCCACAGGCTTGTCTGCCTGATGTCCACTCGGGCACCTGTAGTCATGAGCATGTATCAACCACAAGCTGTCATTCAGATCCGTGTGGCAGAGATGAAGAGAGCTGATCCTGGAAATCTGTGCAGCTACTGCTGCTGCACACTGCGGGATTACTTGCTTAACCTGCGTCTCTCCATGGTACCAACCTTGAATCTCTTTCAGCACCCCATAAGCCAGAAACATTATATCTGTTTCAACAACTTGATAGTTAAATATTCTCGGTGTTCTGGGAGACTAAACCAAGTACTCTTGATATTGGAGTATTGGGTATCAGCATGCTGGATAGCAGGAATGAGCTCAGAACAGCTGGTTTGTCTGAGGAGCATTTTAAGGGGGAGGGATGCCCTTATTATTCTAAGTGGAAGCATTTTATTTCACTTAATACAGTGATGGTGAATAGGTACATATGAATTCAAACATATATGAACAACATATGACTACAATGCCATGATTATGTTCATTGCATTTGAAGGAACATAATCAGATATTGTTCCATTTACTACCCAGTCCTCCATTGTTCTCTGCGTCTGTGCGTGGCTGAGCTGCTCGCTGCTCGCCTGCTCTGCAGCTGCCACTGGTGAAGCTGGATGTGGGAAGTTTGTGTCCCTTTGTCTGTGTTCATAGATGCCGGAGCACAAATGGATCTGCCAGTGTGTCAGCGGGTACCTGTGCTTTGTTCTACCTAGGTATATGTGTGACCATGTACTGATTTGTGCAAGGACACCATGGAAGGGGTGGAATCACACTTCTGTTTCATCTTATGGGTAGTCTTTCTCCCTTTGCATCCTTCCATCCATTGATACTGAGCTCAGCTCAGCCTAGCTGCTTGGTATTGGTTTGAAAGTGGCAGACAAACTAGCCCAGGTCTAAACTTTCTTTTACAAAACTCCCAATTAAAGTACTGAACATCAAGCCCTGTTACATCAAAATAAAACACTATTCTGGGTTAAAACGGTGTTCCACCTAGCTTTGTGTCTGGCAGCACCTATGCCCGTGCCTGGGAAAGAACTCTTTTCCCCTGGGAAAATGGGGGAAGCTTGTGATACTGCCCCAAGGTGCTCACTCACCCTCTGTGGTGAAAGGGCTTCCTGAGCCCAAGCAGGAGTCTTTGTGTTTAACAGCCCTGGAATAATTTTCATCCACAACTTGTCAAAACTATTTCTGTAACTCAGGTATTACCCATTTTCGGCAGTGTCTTGTAGCAGCAAGTTCCACTGCTTAACATACACGGGATGCAGAGCCACCTCCTCTTGTTTATTTTGAACCTGTCCCCTGACAATTTCCGTTGCTTTATTGGAAGAGACCATGAACAGTCATTCCTTAGTTACCTTCCCTGTGACACTTAGGGTTTTACAGACCTCTGTTGTGTTTCCTTTCCAAAGTCCTTCTTTCAGACAGAAAGAAACCTTTTTTCCTTTGTTTTCCTGAACCAGACACTGTTGCTGATAAATCTCTGGATCTGGGGGCTTTGGACTCCCATGACTGGCAGTCCCAGGATGCCTGTAGCAGGCTGAGCGTACCAGAAGCCCTCTGCAAGGAGCGTCAGATGTAATTTAGCACTGGGAGCATGAGTTATGGTCCTGCCCTTTAAGGAAAGGCTAGCAGCACAGCCCTGCCTGTCAGCTGAGTCCCCAACCTGATCATGAGCTCTCCTGGTGAATGAATCAGGATTTGGCATATCGTTGTTTAATACAGCCCCCATGCTAATGTCTTTTTGAAATGAAACTGAGAAAGCTGTTAACCTCAGTTAGCCAGCTGTCCTCACCGTGACCTGGATAAATCATAGTAGCAGGAGCTCCCAAGAACACCACTCTCACTGCTTTGGAACACAGAGCTGGAAGGGAAGTGCTGTGCTTCCAGCTTATGCCAGGAAGGCTTCTCTGCACCAGGGCTGTCCAGCAAAGGGACTGCTTTGTCCTCCTCCCAGTGACCCTGCTGGTGGCCCAGGCTGGGGTCCAGTCCTGAACACTCACAGAGGCTGGAGAGCCCACTGCAGCCTCCCTGCCCAGAGTACATCATGGCATTACACTGACTGTGGAGAAAGGCCACAGTGTGTCTGGGAGAGGAGAGGGTGGATTTCCCCAGTGACCCCAGGGACTGGCTCCTTCCACCACTCAGACATATCCAGCCTGGCTCAGGAGCACACACATGGTTTTCCATGTTCATTCCCTTCACCTGGAGGCTGGACTTTCTCTAGGGCCATCTTCTTCTTTTCCCACCACATCTCAAGGTAGCTAGCCTTGAGCTGCCTGCCTCTGTGGTAGGAAAGTGTGTAAAGAGGACAATTTGGTGGCTACTACAAGGAGATCTAGATCTCCTGGAGCACAGCTTTCTCCTCACAAACCTTTTTTTAACTCTGGTAGATGTTATCTTTATCACTTGATCTGTTCTCACAGGGCACGCTTAACTGCATTCCACCAGACAGGTTTTCTTTTGTTGTTTCTGATCTGGCCATTTTGTTGTTTTTTTTTCTCCTGCATGTCTAAGGAAAATCACACCACCAACTGCATGTAAGAAACTCCTGGAAAGGGAAACAAAGCCATCTGTTCTCCATGTCCATGAAGTCACACACAAGAATTAATGGGCATCGAGAAAGATTCAGGCCAGGAACATTTTTCTAATGGGGAAGAGAACAAAACACATGAACAGACTGCCAGGGGCCTGAGGATTCTGCATCACAACAGATCTTTTAAGGAGAGATAAACAAAAGACAGGGCACTTGTAGGTTCCCCTGTCTTAGAACTGCAATACTGGCTATCAACTGCTTGAGGTTCATGCCAGCCTTGCTCAATTCCTAAATCTATCCTTATTCATACTTTGGAACCCAGCTCTGCCTTCTTCAGAGCCCCACCACCATCCCCTTTAGTGTTCATGTGATACCAACATAACATGTCCTAGGCTGATTTCCTATCCTACCAAAGTGGCTGGACTAGAGTCTTGGAAGTGTGCTCGGATCCTATGGTGGTTCACCTGGTCCCAACTTTGTGCTTCAGCTGATGTCACATCTCCAGCTGTGCTGGCTGTGTTCCCATGCTGGGTAGCAACATTGATTTGTAAAGCATTCTTCCACCTCACTGTTATGCCCCTGCAGGCTTGCTCACAGGAGAGACTTGCTGAGGCGTACACACTAACATTTTCCCATGTAAATACACCCTTAAGTGCCTTCCTTCAGCTCTGTTCTCAAGGAACAGGGTTCTCTGTTGTGAGTGCTGTGGGCTGGAGATCTCTGTATATGGAGAGACTCTCCCCTTCTAGCCCTCCACAGGTAAGTGTAGCTGCCTAATCCCTCACATTGAAGCCTTAGCGCTCACCTGAACATACTGGGCTGCTGACTTGGTGCTCCTCCGCACGCCCCAGAGGAACCTGTTCTCTGGGATGCTTCTGGGCGAAAACACACTCCATAGGGTGAGCAGAGGGCGCAGTGCAGCTGGCTGAGAACCCAGCCCAGGGCAGACAGGGATCAGCAACAGTGCAGCAGTGAGGGACACAAGTGCAGAGCTGACAGCCCCTGAACTGCTCCCTTCAGCAACTCATCCAGCAACTTGCTTGCTAAACCGCACCCAGGAACTGGCATGTGCAAAGAAAGCTGGATTTTGCCCCTTTTACCACCTACTTATCTAGTCAAAAGTTACCCAAAAGCCACAACACATGCTTTGACGTATGCTAAAGAGAGCAAGCAGAGCCTGGAGGATGTCAGTGGGTGATGAAGGCTCTGATACTACCATCTGTATGACATGTGCTGCTGTGCCTTAGGCTTTGGCCTGAGCATTGCAGTTCCACCACTGGTGGTAAACAGAAGATTAGGAAAAGATGGGAATGTAGATTTGCTATCAGAACTTTTGGATTCAATTTCCATTCTCAGTAGAATAGCTGTGTGCAGTTTCTTACATGTGCTGCTTTGCAAATCAGTTGTGCAGGAATGGCAATCAGTCAGGCTGCCTGGAGAGTAAGGTCAGCTTGATGCCATGTAGTCTTGCTGTGCAAGACCTGGCCCAGGCCACATGGAAGTCAGGGCCTGACTGATGGAAAGGTCTCACCTCTGCTCCTTGATGGCTATAGGAGTCCACTGCCCTTTGTGTACCTCCTACTGCTTGTGTGCAGCCATGGAACTTCAGTAGCTGGTGAGGTAGAACTGCCTGGATATCAGTGGTGGGTCTATCTGCTTGCTTTTCAGTAACCAACAAAGGGGCAGATGTGTGCTGCCAACCACAGAGCCTCACAGCTGTCTGACACATAGCAACCATGTTAATATGAAGCAGCACCCACTTGGGTTATGGGTCCTCATGGGGAGGGTGGAACATGCACAGACATATACTACAGACCGCATAGCAGGATGCAGACCAGCTCATACAGACATTCCAGCACCACTAGCAGGTAGACAGGGCCAGAAACACACAGCCATGACAGCCAGAGGGAATTACGAGTGAAGGTGAACGGTGTTATTTGTGTAGGAACCCCACCGGGGGCCTGAGTCTGAGAGCCAGGTCTACAACACTGGCGTTACAGAGGGAATAAAGAAAATAATAGAGCGTTGACTAGAATGGTCTGCAAGGCTGATTTCTCTCCATGCAGCCTCTGAAGGAGCAGCCTTTGGGGCTGTGGAGAAATAGGGAGCCTCCAGGCTGTGAGGCTAATGCAGAGCCACGGCTGTTTGTATAGCTGCAGAGCCTTTAAGAGAGACTTGGGAAAACTAGCTTGGATTCCAATGAATATTTACAATTACACTGCTCCAAAGCCGAATCCAATCACAGCACTGTGGTATGCAGGCTTTGTGCATCAAAAGAAAATGAGAGGAAAGCAGGAAAGATGGAGTTGCCTTTGGAGAGACTTATAAACACGGATCTCTCTGCTTGTGGCAGAACTAAAATGCTTTATTTCTGGTAGGAGCAATTTATTCTTCAGGCATTTTGCCTGATATTAGAAAGTCCCTGGCTGGTTTTGAAGTGAGAGTCTTCAGTAGACAGTGCTTAATTTAGAATGAAAGAAAGGAATGGAAAGTGTTGTAGTCTGTAATTCTGATATTGTACTAACAAACTCCAGAAATAGGGGAGCATTTCCAACTAGAGCAGGGGCCCCCTTCACTCACTGCATTGTCAGATACCATGTGGAAACAGGCTGGGCAGAGCTACCCTTTTTACAAGCATGCTTCTAGTATGATATTTGGCTGTTTACCATGCTCTGCCACTAAACAGGATGCTGTAATAGGGAAAGAAAAGGGAAATGCTGAAAATTCATTGCAGCTCACTATTGGCCTCTCCTTTTTTTGCAGTGGAGGGTATACAAAAATAATGGTGATGGGGAATCACTGCATGATGAAAAGATGGAGGATTTGTGACTACCATACCACTGCAGAGAGCTGTGTGCAGCAGAATAGGACGTGTTGACAAAGCAGAGGCACTGCTTGCAGTGACAACAGGAACAGCACCAAGCAGCACCTGGTGTCATGGCCTGCCCATGCTTCCCACTGAGCACCCTTTCTACACAGTGCCACAGAAAATTATCTTGGATTCTCTCACTTGTATTCCTTGTGTTGGTATTTGGGAGAGCTGTAGGAATGGGCTTGGCTAAAGGGGTGCCCTTCTGGAAGCTTTAAGAAGACCTACAATGTGTCCCATCAGTTCCATCTCTTGGGAGCTTTTGTGGAACTCTTGGGAACTTTTCTGTGGACTCACTGCTGCAGTAGTGGAAGAAGTCAGGTATGAGAAGGGGCAAAAGCACAGGGCAGGCTGGGGACAACACGGATCACATAACCAACCGTTACTTCTTCCTCCAACACAGCATGCATAGGACATCAGTCAGCAGAGCTGCCAACGCATGGCTGCAACCCCAAATGCTGCCTGCTCCTCTAACATACAGGGGCTGTGAATAATGTGTAGCCTTGGTGTGGTCCTATAGCACCAAAACACCACTGCTCTGAATTAACTACAAATATATAAGGTATATCCTTGCATTACACCATGCAGACATTCCCTGGCACCATGGCAGGATGCGTGCAAATAGTTTGAGAGAAGCCAGGTTAGGATTTACAGTGCAAGAGCATGCAGTAACTTGGACACGGTGTGCACTTACAAGCATACCTGACCTGGGAAAGCAACATCTGAAAGGCCAGCCTCTGCCATCCCCAAGGACACAGCAGGCAACATGTCTCCACCTGGAACAGAGGGCAGCATGTTGCTGTTCTCGGATTGTGCTAATCCCTTTGTGTGTTTTGAAGATGCCGTTTCCTGGTGCATTTCACCTTGTGGCTGCACAGATCCCTTCTGCTGGATGGCAATCTTAAAGGATGCTGATGGGAAATCCCAGGAAGCTGGTCTCTGATCTGAGTCACACCGCTGGTGCAGGGAAGCGCTCTGTCACATGCAGGCGTAGCACAGGTTGTTCCCTGCAGCTTCGCATGTACCGAAGTCGATAGCCCTCAGCAGGAACTTGCATTCAGTATTACACTAAGAGGCTTAAAACTGACTATGAAGTTCCAGTAGAGCTGCAAAAAAACCTGATTTCAGTTTGTCCACTGGTAGCTTGCTCCAGACAGAGACAGTGCAATCTGGTGATTGACTCTTGGAATCTGACTAGTCCATCTATGCTGGTGTATTTGGAATCATGTTGTGTAATATGAAAAGCAGTCGTTCATTTCATTTATTTGAAGTTGCCTTGCAGAAATGGCAGCTGCCCAGACAAACACCACATGAAGATGAAAACGTGATAGAGAGCCCAGGACTCTGTAGCAGAAATAATTGTGCAGTTTTTCACCCACCAGGATGCCACTGTGATCCGTCTTGTTCTCTGTAGCTTATTGCAGATTCTTATACTAGCTCCTGATAGACACCAATTGCTGTAGCCAAAACCAGCGTTCCAGTTGACCAAAGGAGGAGTGGCATGCTTGCACAAACCTGCTGGAAAACTATGCCAATAGTTGCTAGTGTTAGAAGCAGGTTAAGGCTTAAAGCCACAAATGATGTTGGAGCAGGCCTTGGCATAACAGTCTACAGAAGCCACCAGCCCAGGAGCTGCAGTGGCTGTGAGGGTCTCCTCTGGCCAGTACTGTGTATCTCCTCTTTCATTTGGCTGGAGCATAACTGAGTTTCCTGAGCTCAGTGGGGCTGAAAGGCAAGCTTGGAGGAACAAGTCAGCTGGAGTCACAGCTGAGGCCGATAGCAGGCAAAGCCCACGGTTACCTCAGAAGTCCCAGCTGAGCCACCCAAGGAGGATGCAGGGGGCCCACATCACTGTGTGCCTGTACAGCTCTGCCCATGCTTTCAGCACTCAGTCTCCTCCCTCACCACCAGCCTCCCATGCTGTGTATGATATGGGTGAGTGCTCTTCAGAACAGGTCCTGTGTCTTCTCTTTCTAAGCCCTACACGGCGCTCTCCTATTTCCACAGCAGAGCTGTGCAGTGAGACTCACGCTGGCTGGGAGAGTTGATCAGGCTGTGTGCCCACATGGCTCTGAAAAGGCAAGAACCCTCACTCGTGTGGTGAGGTACAAGCGAGTGGGGAAAGGGCTGAAGGTGCTATCTCAGCTGTAGAGCCCAGAGAGCAAGCAATGCTACTCCAGATGGATGAAGAGCTGCCCCAACAGCCAGAGCCATCTCTACAGGACTGGGGGATCCTGGGCTGTGAACAGTGCAATGTAGAAGGCAGTGCTTGGTGGGTGCCTGTCCACCACAGCAAGCACTTGAAGTCTGTGAAAGCATGGTCTCTCCTGCTCACTGGAGGCCTGCAGCACTTGCCTCAGGTAGGATCCCATGTTCCAGACTCACTGGGCTGAGCAGGAGCCTGTGTATGTCTGATGTGGAGCAGCTGACTTTCAGCTGGGGCCGTAGTGCCTCACATCACTTATCCAAGTCCCCTCAGCTACCTGGGCAGCCCTGAAGGCCCCAGGGACCTTTGCACTCTACAAGCCACAGCCAGGCACCAATGCCCTGAGCTAGCACCACCACATAGGTGCTCCCTGACTCGCAGGGGTACAAGTGCCCTCAACCCAGTAAGAACAAAGTGCAGGTTGCTGCACTGATGTTGGCTGCTGACACAGCAGCAAACTGCTGGACACCCTGGAACCCCATCACAGAGGGGACTGGGATACAAGCTTCTGCTGCTGTCACTGCCAGCTAAGAGAGTGTTGTTCAGGAGGGGGTGGTCTATGAAGGCTCACCTGCATCCTGGAACTGCGTGCAGAAGGGCAGTTGCTGACTCACCACTGTGAATTTTTAAGCAAGGCTTTTTGGACACAGCTCTTTAAAGAAGGAGAACAGACTTGCACAGACAGGGCAGGATCACCCCCTGCAAAGGAGCCTTGAGCAGTGAAGGGAAGAAAACTCTGCGATCAGCTGAAGACTGTCTAGTGAACCGTCTCATCTCTGCCACTCTCATCTCTGCCAGTTGCCAAGAACGGCTCTCTCAGTCAGTTTAAAGAGGGGACGCAGATACCACAGGGCTGCCCAAACTCCTCTGCGAGCCTCCAGGGATCCACAGCTCAGGCTTCAGAAGC
This sequence comes from Pezoporus wallicus, assembly GCF_028554395.1. NCBI lineage: Eukaryota > Metazoa > Chordata > Aves > Psittaciformes > Psittacidae > Pezoporus > Pezoporus wallicus. The sequence goes on along the minus strand of NW_026636279.1, from coordinate 65,656 downwards.
AAGTGGGATCTTGGATTTAGTTGAGGTAAGTGGATTTTTTTCTCCCATTAAAGTGTTTAATTTCTTTCTGAATGTATACAAACTTTGGGAACTCTCCATATCCTATGTGAAGCACCAGAAAAAAAAAAGAACTAGTTTTTGGTTTGTAGTTGTTACCTGTTAATTTATGGGCTGCTGCTGCTTCTTATATTGAAGGGACAGTGAGAAATCATACTGCAGACAACCTCTGTATGGCAAACTTGATTTTATAATCCTCTTCAGTCACTTCTTCTCCAGGCTGAAGAGACTATCTACTTTTTGCTCACATGGAAAATATTCTTTGTATTTAATCATCCTTGTTGCTCTTCTCTGAAATGCTTCCAACTCTTTTTCTTGGGAGGCAGAACAGGGCTGCATATGGTAATCACAGGGCAACTTCCACTGTGGATCTGTTCAGTGGCATAACTATGATATGGTCCCCATTATTTTCCTAATGATTCTTAACAGTTTGCCTTTTGTGCTGCTTCTAGGCACTGAGCAAACATTTCCATAGAACCATCTCTATCTGGCTTTATCTAGCCTAGCCCCAAGCCCTCACTCCTGAGGAGGGAACAGAGCTACAGCAGCTGGGACTGCAAGGGAAATCTTGTAAGAAAGTGCAAACATCCCAGAACTCCAGCAGGATAAAGACCATCTGGCTGTGCACTGCACCTTCACCACAGGGACAGCTGCTAAACATCTGAAACCAAGGAACACTGAGTTCGGATGATCCTAACACCACTGCAGCCCTGACCTCTTCCAGGCACGTCTGCCCTCAAGCATCAGCCTTGCCTGAAGCTGCCAACACTGTCGGAATTGCTCAAGAACCTGCTCCTTGCTGAAGCCAAACTCAGGGTCCGTCCCAGCAGAACCACTAGGAACAGCCCATGTCTGCCCTGCACGTGGAGCATCTCCAAGCAAAACACCCATGCCCATGGAACTCAGGCACCCTTTTAACCTTATGCAAGGATTCCTTCCAAGATCCCCATTCACTTCACAGCAAGCACAAAGGCTGATGCCATACATGCTACAGGACTGGCACACAGATAACGCATGTTCTTAGTCCTTCTTTGCATTTTTTTCCTGTAAATTCAGAGTGAGCAGGCAGGGACCACGCAGGGACCATGCAGTCTGACCTTCTGCACCTGCAGTCAAGAAAATTTCACCATGTCATTAGCTAACTCAGTAACTTGTTTGACAAAAGCAGCTTCTGCAGGCGCTCAGTGGGGCTTGAAGACATCAAGAGATGGCAAATGCTCTGCTTCCTCCCTTGGCAGTCAGCCCATTTGCATCACGCCTACTGGTTTTTTTCCCTCTGGTTATTGCTGTGCCACTGGAGCTAATGAAGCTTTCTATGCTTTATCTTTTCTGTATCTTAAAATATTCCTTCCTTTTTGGTCAAAGACTGAAGATTAACTGTAAGGAAAGGAAGGGCATGAGGATGTTCTCTTTCTGCCTTCATTTTTGCGTTCCTGTGCCCACCCTCTCCAACGGGGTTCTCCCTGTGATCCCCACTGCAGGAGTGTTTTTCCACCTACCCAGCTCTCTCTGGTTTCTCTCTGTTTTCTGCCTCCACGTTTTCCCCTTTTCCCACCTGCTGCTGCATGGCACTGGTTTGGGAGAAGGCCCCCTGAGCCGATGCTGGTGTACCTGTCTGGGTGCACCATCCATCTCCTAGCAGCTTAGTAGCTGTAACTGAAGGAACAGTGCCCAGACCTGAGCAGCACTGCTTTTCCTTCGCTCATTCCTTCCTTCTTCCAGCAGGATTTCTGCTTTCTGATTTGTGGCTCAAGGTTCCTTACAGAAACGTGGCAGATCCTGCACAGCTTATGCGTGGTCTTAACCCTCAGACATGAAACCAAGAGACAGCTTGTGGTAGCAGTGGTGGTGATGGTTGCCACGATGAAGTAAGTACAGGACAGTACTGAGCAAGGCACTGCCAGCGCGTGGCACTGAGGTGGAGGCAGCTCCAGCAGACTGGTGCCCTTCATGGTTGCCCTGGTGTCTACCCATGCATTCCCCTTACCCCAGCCAGAGGTGCTGAACAGCCAGGGCTGGAGGACAGGGGAGACACAGACTCCATGCTCCCACTGACCACAGCTCCTCTCCCACCAGCAGCACCAGGCATGGATGAGCCAAGGGGTCTGGTGCTTGAGCAATGGGGCTGTCAAGGGCTGGCTTCTGCATGACCGGGCTGGGTGGCCCCCACACACACCACCAATCACTTCAGCACCTCCTGTGTACAAGGGAAGGTGCGGAGTGCCAAAGGGACAAGAGAGGCACAGAGCACTTCTGCCTGTGCCAGCAATTGGCTGGGGCTCTCAGCCTGGGCTGGAAATGCAGCAGGGCAGGTTCCGACCGAGCTTTGCCACTGTAGCTGTTTCCCCCTCCTCTGTGTTTACACAACCATTTATTCGTTTCTCCCTTCTCTGGAGGGAACCCTCACCAAGAGCCGCAATGTTTTTTTAATAGGTATTTTTCAGGGGGCTGGCTGGGTCCCTGGAAAAGATAATGAGATCATTTTCACTGCAGAATGCAAAGCTATGCGAGGCTTTCCTGTTATTTCTCCTCTGTAGGCTCTTGACCGTGCTTCTGGTAATTTATGCCTGTTGATGTTCCTCCCCACCCAAACACAGAGTGCCCCACACGGTGCCCGGTGCGATGAGACCAAAGCCACCAGCGTCCTGCCTGCACCCGGAACTGGGAATCACCGCTGAGACTGCACAGAAATAACCTTTAAGGCCATTAAAATTCCACGAACGCAAACACTGTTCCCGTCCTCCCTCTCTCGGATCCAGCGGCTCCGCAGGGGGGGCACCGACCCAATGTCCCCCCGCCCGGGGCTCGGGGTCCCGCGCAGCGCTCCCCGCACCCTCCACAGCCCGCCCGGGGCTCCGCCGCCAGGGCTGGCACCGCCGGGGAAACGGCGCGTCCGGGAGAAACCCGGGAAGGGCCCCGGTGCAACGGGCGGGTGGGGCAGCGCCCGCGGCACGCGGAGGCCTCGGGCCCGGCTCGGAGCGGAGCGCGGAGCACGGAGCACGCAGCGGCTCCGGGCAGCGCGGCAGCACCGCGGCCCCGGCAGAACAAAGGTCCGGGTCCGGCGCCAGCAGCCACCGCAGCGCGGAGCGACAGCGACCCCTGCCGAGCGGTCACGGCACCCGCGAGCTTCCGCCGCACGGAGCGAGCCTGCTGCACCGAGCTCCGGGCGCGCAGGGCGGCCCAGTGCGGAGCCCGCTGCGGGCGGCGGTAGAACAGAGGCCGAAGGGGGCTGAGGTGCCGAGAAGGAATGTGGGTCCGAACAGGGGCGGGAGGCCAACAAGAACCGGGGGGCTGAGGCCGTGGGACACCAAAAAGGGGTGTGAGGGAGGCACAGCAGAACACAGAGGATGAAAATGCGCAGGAGGCTGAAAATGGGAGGGAGGCCAACGTGAAGGAAGAGACTGAAGAGGGGCAGGAGGCCAAATAGCAGTGGAAGGCCAACGAGAACATAAGAGGCCAAGACGGAGTGAGAGGCCAACAGGAAAGTAGAGCCTGAAAATGGGTAGGAAGGTTAGAAAGGGATGGGAGGCCAGGAGCAAAGCAGAGGCTGATGCCAAGAAGATTGTGAAGGCTGAAAAGGTGTGGGAGGGAGGCCCACATGGGCTGGGTGGCCAACAAGAAAAGAAGAGGCTGAACAAGGTTGGACGGCCAAAAAGGGGTGGGAAGACAACAAGTAAGCAGAGGCTAGAAACATGTTGGAGGGCTAACACATGGGAGGCCAAAAGAAGACATTAAATGGTGAAATTGGTTGGAAGTCCAACAGAAAAGTAAACTGAAAATCTGGGAGGCCAAATAGCTGTGGGAGGCCAACAGCAAAGTAGAGGCTGAAAATGGGTACAAGACCAAAGAAGAGTGGGAGACCAACAAGAAAGAGGTTGAAAAGGGTGAAAGACCTGACAAAAGCATGGAAAGCCACCAAGAAAGCAGAGACCAAAAAGCAATGGGAGGTCAGCAAGAAAGTAGGGGCTGAAAATGAGTGCAAGTCCAAAAAGGAGAGGAGGCCAAAAAGAAAGTATTAGCTGAAAACAGGTTCATACAAGAGTGGGAGGCCAAAAAGAGCTTGGAGACACAAAAGGGGTGGCAGCCTGAATAGAGGTCAGAGGCCCAACAGTGGTATGAGGCCAAAATGGGGTTGAAGGCCAAGAAGAAATAGCTGCTGGAAAAGGGTGTGAGGCTGGAGAAGAGTGAGACACCAAAAACTGTTGAAAGACCAGCAAGAATGGAGAGAATGAAGAGGGGTGGGTGGCAGAAAAGTTGTGAGAGGCTAACAAAATGAAGTAGAAGCTGAAAGCACTGGCAGGCTGAAAAGGGGTTCAAGGCCAAAAAGAAGGAAGGTCGACAAGAAAGTAAAGGCTAAAAAGCAGTGGAATTCCAAAGATGGTTGGAGGACTAAATGGGATGGAAGGCTGGCATGCAGTCAGAGGCTTTGAAGGGGCAGAAGGCTGAACAAGCCAAAATGAGATAGGAGGCTGAACCAAGATGGGACGCCAAAAGGTGGGTGGAGGCTGATGTGATACTTGAGATCAAATAGGGGTGGAGCCAGAACCATGGCTGGATGCTAAAAGTGTATTTGGAGACCAGAAATATGTGAAAGGCAGAAAAATAGAGCACAAAAATAGAGCCCAAATATGACACAAACATGTCTTTGGTCCCCTCAGCACACATAACCACAGGTCACCTGTGACACTGGAACAGCTCCTCTGAGAAGGACCAAAACCTGAATAAAGCTTCCAGCCCAGGCTGTCTTTCAGCTTGCCCAGAGCCTGGGTCACCCCTAGAGCGCAAGCCCAGTGACAAGCACAGGGATGGGGGGGGTCTGTCTCAATGTACCAGTGGATACCCAGCACATCTCCCACCCCACCAGAATTAATGTCTGCTTTGGCATTGGAGACTGGTGAGCAGAGGTGGAAACACACTGTCCAAACTTCTCTTTCAGTGGCCACTCATGGCACGTCTGCAGCAGTCCCATTTACTCTGCTAAGAGGTAACTACTAATTCATATGGGGTTTTTTTCCAGTTTGTTTAGCTTGTTTCCTCTTGCAGTCATCAGAGATGCACTTTCCTCCACTAGATCCAAGAGGGTTCTATTATCAACTCTGTTGTCCACAAAACCACTCACATATCCACATGTGAGCAAATTATCCATTGTTCTCCCTCACCAAACCCTGCGTTCAGCATCCCTGGAGTCCTGCAGGCTGAGGCAGTGCCTGTGACTGCTCCTGGAGCCCTTCCCAGAGCTCCAGCAGCCCCCACACCCTGAACATCATGCCACCCCCAAGAGCCCACAGCCCCTCAATGAGCCAACTCAGCCATACTGTTGCCTCATCAGCCTCAGCTGCCTCTGAGCACCCACAAGCCGTGATCAGTCTCCAAGAGCACAGCAGCTTCCACCCTGCCTGTGATCCTGAACAAGTCACTGTACTGCTGGGAGCAGGATTTTACATTTTGCACTGACCTGGTATCATCTGCCTATTCCTGTCACACCACAACACCCAGAACTCTGAAGTGGCGGGACGCCTCCTTTGTTGTCCCCTCATCCCTGCATGCAGGAGCATGTCATTAATTATTTGATCAGTCTTGTCTTTGTTTTCTTTCATTTGTTAGGTAAAAACACTACCATCTGCTTTGATACAGGTCCCTTGCATTTGCGGAAGTTCACCATTCCCTGTGCTTCCAGGAGGTTGCTCAAGTTTAAAGTGATCCCATCTGGGCTTTACTCCAAACTGATTCTTCCTTTCCATTTGCTCAGCTGCAGTATATTGGGCACGGGTACAGGGACCCTGCAGTCCAGAAACCCATGTGGGGACAGTGAGGCAGTGTTTGGGGTGGGGGGAAGCGGGCACAAATGTGCAGGGTCTATCCCACATTTGGTGGGAAGGCAGAAGTTCCTTATGTTAAAAGGTGCTTCTACCTTTTAGCATTGCCCCCAAAATCACCAAAGACCATTCCATCAGTGGGGTTGACCCACTCTGGTGCCAGTAAATATATCTGATCAAAACCAGACAGGATTCTGGGGGTGTGATTATTTGCATACACATCAAATACTGAAATATAACTAAACTGACTCTCAGTGGCTCCACAGCTGTGGCATTCCCTCTTTTCTGCAGAGGGGACAGTGAAGAATGGGCTGTTGGAGAAAGACAGGTTAAAATGCAGTTTAAAAAGAGAAGGCTCCTTTTAAAGTACCACCCAAAACTCTCAGGTGTGTTAAGAAGTTGGACCTCAGGACATGAGCGCTGCACATATCTAGACAGCATGAGATAAGAAAGCAAACAAAGCAAGGATTTAAGATCTGCCCTGCCCAGGGGATTTTCCTGTTTCCTGTGTGCAGAATCATGGCCATTGCCTTCTAAAAACTGGCCATTTAGGCTGGCTTCTAGGAAATAACATGCAGCCACAGATACGGCTAGCGTCGGTGGGAGCAGCAGAACTCAGAAGCAGAATGAGGAGCAGCACTCAGAGCCCCTCCACCAGCAGTGAGCTGCTGTCGGGTCCACGCAGGGGGACAAGGTGACATTTGCTGCAGGGGCACATTCCCAGGTCACTGCAGGTGATTCCTGTTGGCAGCTATCACAGGCAGGATACTCTGACCTGCGCTTTGTTGGCTGTCGGTGAATGCTGGCAAACTGCCCCTTGTGTGCACCATGGCTGGCGCTGCACCATGGCTGTGCTGCAGCCGGGCTGGGCGTTCAGCTGCACAGCTGCCCCTTCCTGCGTCCAACACACTGCTGGTACGTGCAAATGTGATGGCTGCTGCTGCACAAGCTGCTTATGCATTCACATGGTTACAAGCGAGACCTTAACTTATCTGTGCTTCGGCTTCCCTGCGCAAAATGGGGATGATAATAACACTTGCTCATTTTGCAGAAGGGCTCTGCAGTTCAGTTCATGAATATCAAGTAGTTTGAGATCCTCTGATGGAAGGTGCTAGAGATGGACAAAGGGCCACTAATGGCACAAAGCTGACTAAGTCCCGAGCAGTAGTCGCACCCAGTGGCACTGTGTTTGCTAATCCAAGTGTGTAATCAGCGTATACAGAGGCGACATGTTGGTTCAGGCTGTGTAATACACAACTTCAAAGCACTCTCCCAACGTGAGCTCCTGCTTCCCGAGAGGGGCAGTCGTTGGCTCTGCACAGTGTCTGTGCACAGTGTCTGCAGCCACAAAGGGCTGTCAATGCGCACATGAACGTGGAGAGCTGCCTGGCAGCAAGAGCACAGGATGGGTGTTTGTCTAAATACAGACACGGTGCTGCTCCCTGGAACAGAAAACATCTACATGTCCCTCCTCCCTCCCCACCTCTGGCTGTCAGCTCTTCCAAATGAAGTCCCAGCTTTGTTTTCCTGATTTCCATTTTGTATCCTAAAATATTCACTCCAAGTTCCGCTTGACAGACATCCCTAATCTAATCTCCATGTCTGCTTTCTAATTTTCGCAGTCAGGATAAAACAAATTGGCTGGCGTTAATTGCCTGTGCAGCGGCCTGGAGCTTTGAGCCGTGATTTACGAGCTCGGAGCAGGCGCTCTGCAACACATTTTTCTTAATTTATTTTTAATGAGTCTCTCAATTAATTTTCTTGGAAACATCTTAATGATGTTAGAGGCGGGTGTTAATGAGGTTTGTACCAGTGCTTCATTTTGCATATTTTCAAGTACTGAATGGCATCCCAAACCAGCACCTAGTCCTAAACCAGAGAAAAGGCTGGAGAAAGGTCTCCTGCTCAGCTAACACTGCTCTCTCGGGCTAGGCTTTCAGGCTGCATTGGGTGGTGGGTGATTTAGAACATTGAGATGAAGCCGGCCGAGCTCACAGGGACAGGGTGACCTCAGGAGGCGCAAGGGGTTGCGCTGGGACACGGCTCGTGGCCGGATGCTTCCTAACAGATGGGATCAGGGCCTGGGTTCTGTGCCTGTCCTCAGCTCCTGGGCTTGGCTCCGTCCCGCCATGCCCCATAACTGGGCACCCCGTTGTGTCTCCCCAGCCAGATACGGTGGGAGGCAGCACCCTGGGTCATGGGGCCTGCTGGGGCATGGGGCCAGGCCACCTGGGACTGTGGGTGCTCGGGGTGTCTCTGCGGCTTGCAGGGTCCCCAGTCATTGCTAGTGCATGTGCGGGTGAGAGGTAGCAGCTGATTGCCTTTGTTTTCTCTCAGCATGTCAGTCTTCATTAAACCAGAGGGGAATGAAAAAGGATTCACTTTTGTCCCAGCCAGAATGTGGCAGCTGTTTAATTTCAATTAACGTGGTACTGAAAAGAATAACATTACTGCAGTAATTAAAGTGAGACAGCTCCCACCCCAGCCCTGTGCAGTGCTGCTCAGCAGAGTCCGGTTTGACTTCCCATCCTCCCAGCACTAGGCGAGCACCAGCAGGCAGCTGTGGGTCCGGGCCGTGGGGCTGCCCCACAGGCTCACAAGGAGCTGGAGTAGGGCTGAGCACTCCCAACCAGCCCCAGGGCAGCAGGATCGGCAGCACATCAGCTGCAGCAAGTGAGAAAGCCACATAAGCAGTGGCTGCAAGTGGACCAAGGTGCTGCTGGCTGCATGTGGGTGCGCTCTGCTGCAGGACGACAGCGCAATGCCAAGCTGTGCTGAGCTGTGCTGAGCTGTGAGCCATGTGCCGGGCAGAACTGTGCCAGGTGAGCGGTTGGGGCTGCTCAGAGCTCAGTCCCAGCATGGGTGTGACATGTGGGGTGCTGCCAGGGGAGGGCAACCAGCTTTAACTAAAGCAGCAATGGCGCTGTGACCAAGGCAGAGGGTGGCACCATGGGGGTTCCGTGTCCTGGCTGCCCCTGCCTGAAGAGCACTGAAACCCACAGAGAACACCCCAGTTCCCCTGCACTGGCAGAAGTTGGGACTAAACTCAGTAGCATTGCGCACGGCGCGGTTTAGGTGGCTCTGCTTGCGGGACTGTTGGTGCTGCATCTGTCCCACTGCCTGTGGCTGCAACCCGCCGGTGCAGCGGATCGTCATGGCAACTGATGGTTCCTGAGACTGTACATCTGTGTTCACCTCCTGGGCCCAGGCTGGCCTTGGCGATTCCCGTTAGAAAGCTTACCTGTGAAACTGCACGAGCACCAAGGAGCGGCAACGGCACCGGGAGCTCCAGGGTGCAGGCAGAGCCAGCGGCTGGTGTGTGCCCCAGGCACCCCTGTGCAGCCACACTAAGGTGGTGCTGGCAGCCGGTGGCACCAGCGCTGCCACCTGCGTGTTGTGTGGCCCTCACAGTGCAGGCAGAGCAGCCACCCTGTGCCCGGAGCTGATGAGCCATGAGGGCGCTGACCGGGGTGCAAGGCTCCCCCAAACTCAGCACCGCATACCCCATTGCACCAGCCAGCAAAACCATCCATTGTGCCTCTACGGACTGGACTTCACACACCTGCACTGCTGCACCCATCTACACTGAGCTAGCACTGCCTTTCCCTGTCTGGCCACCATCGCACATGGTCCTTTGGCAGGTCAGTGAATTGCTCCCCAGCTCCCACTTGCTACAGGGTGCCCCTCAGATAGAGCAGGTCTCCTGTGCCCCGGGAACTGGCTGGAAGTTACTGCCTGCCAAGACAGGCACACATACCTCCTGCCAGGATCTGTGCACCATTCTCCTAGAAGCCCTGGGTGCAGTATCCTTGGCAGGATTTCCCTTTGCAAAAGCACTCGCCCTCTCCCCAGCAGGTCAGTGTCACACGTGTACCTGCAGGTTTGGGTTTCTGTGGACACCCCAGCCGGGCTGGCAGCCAGGCTCATCCCCATCCTCAGAGCTCCTCCTCACCCATGGGTGCTGTGCTTGCTCCAGGAAGCTTCTGGGGCACGCTCAGCCTCCACACAGAGACTGAGAGCAGAGAGGCTGCCCCGTGCAGCAGCAGCACACAGGCTACTGCCATCACTGAGCCAAATTCATTCGTGTTTACCATAACACACACAGGCAGAGAGTTTGTTTTGGGTTTGTTTTTTTTCTGGTGCTTTAAGAGGGGAAAACACATTTCTCCCTCTCTGTCTAAACACTATTGATCTATGCCGGGGAGCCGCATGGAGAGGGAAGGGCGTGGAGAAACTGAAATTTCATTTCTGACAACTTGTTTCTGTTGTTTTTACTTTTTTTGGACAGCGAGAAGCGGGGCGCAGCGGCCTGGGGCGATGCGGTCAATAGCTCCCCACCCAGCCGTGGCCGAGGGTGCTCACCGCGCGCACCAGCGCGGCACCGGAGACACCTCACCGGGAGGGCTCCCCGCTACGTGAGGTCACCAGGTTCCGGTTCTGGGCGGTGTCCCCGGGCCGCGGCCGGGCTCGGGCTGCAGGCAGGGAGGTGCCGGGGCGGGGGGGGCCGGAGCGCGGCAGCGATGGCGCGGGAGGGCTGCGGTGAGGACACGGGCAGCGCTGGGGCCGTGCTGCCATGGAGGGGGCGCTGGGCCGCTGCGCAGCGCTGCTCTGCCGCTGCAGGAGCCCCAGGCCCGGCGGTTGAAGAGCCAGTGCCACAGGGCGGTGGGGCTGCCCCAGGCCAGGCCGGGCAGCGCATCGAAGAACCCCGCTGGGACCGAGGGTCGTCGGGGCAGCAGGCAGGGCCTGAACCGTGCTGTGTCCTTCCCGCAGCGAGAGAGTGGCCAAAGTGTGGCACATCCAAGGAGGCTCCTGCACCTCCGGGCCAGCCCGAGAGTCCCAGCGAAAGGCTGCCGACACCGGAGGGGGCAACGTCAGAGCTGAGCAGCTCCATCCGCCAGCTTCACCAGGAGACAGAGACCCAGGTGAGCGGTGCCAACCCCACTCCCACTCCAGGTGCTGGTTGTGGGTCCCCGGGCTGCTGGCTGGTGGTGCAGGAGGCCCTGGCCAGCGCTCACGCCTGCCAGCAGACGGCTCCTCCCCAGGGCTCGGGGATGTCCGCTCCTGCTGCAGCTGCACTGGTCCCACTGCCGCGATTTCCCACAGCAGCCACAGCTCCTGCTGGCATCACTGCAGTGCCAGCAGGGTCAGGGGTTGGCTTCGTGAGCCCAAGAGGACTTTAGAGCACACACAGGGTGGTACTGCCTGGGGTGGGGGGGGGTCTGCACCCACCAGTTACCAACATACCCCAGTGCTGCTCTCTGGGCTGCCAGCAGCCTCATCCAGCCCTGGTGCGTGCCAGGAGCTGGAGGAGGGTCTGGCTGGAGCAGTGAGCAAGAGCAGTGCTGCTCATGCTGTGTCCTAGGGCCAAAGGCAAGCGTTGGTGCCAGAGCCATGGCAAGGGCAGCCCCAGGCATGCCAGGACACACCGGAGCTGGAGCCAGCCTCCATACGGGCACTGCAGCTGTACGTGGACTTCTGCAGGGGCATGAATCACGAGCTGCTGGTGCAGCTGCAGCACCAGGAGAGCACAGCAGAGCAGCAGCAGCAGCAGTTTGCCTTTCTGAGGCAGCAGTGCCAGGCGGTGATGGGCAAGGTACTGCTGGAGGGTGCCACAGGCCAGGCTGCAGGAGTCCCCCACCCTTGGCCATGTTCTTACATCTTGGGCAAGGCACCATGCCTGCCCAGCAGCCTGCCTGTGGGAACTGCTGGTGATCAGTGCTCAGGGACGGGCAGGATATATCCTGCCAGCCACATGTGGGACAAGGAGTTAGCACCTCACCCTGTATGGAGCACCCTAGACATGGGCCAGGCATGGCTGGCATGGCCCAGTAAACCCAGCTGAGCACAGCTGGAAGACTGCAGCTCCTAAGGGCCCCACTGACACTCTGGGCACCATCCAAGGGCTGGGCACCCACAGGTCAGTGATGCACCTCTCCCCAGGAACAGAAGGATGAGGCAGTGCAGACAGAGGTCACCTTTGACGTGGCTGCCCATGGCCATGCGGACAGCAGCTACAACATCCTGGAGAAGCACACACTGCTTCTCGAGCAGGTCAGTTCTGGCACACTGGACCAGACAGGGGCCAGCACACAGCATACAGCAGTGCTGCTCACATAGGCAATGGTAGATGCAGAAATGAGGCACTGCAGGCAGAAGAGAGCAGCTAAGAAGTGCTGGTACTGACACAGAACACAGCTGGGGTGTGCGGCTGAGCCAGGCAGTGCTGAGGAAGGTGGGTGGGTGAGGATGGGGCATCCAAGGCCTCTGGGCTGGAACATGTGAAGGCTGCAGCAGTCTTGGGCTGCCACAGTCTTGGTGGCTCCAGCCAGAGCTGCAGCCCATGCATGCCCCAGTGGCAGAGAGCAGCAGCAAGGAGACATTTGGCACCCATAAAGGCCAGCATACATGTGGCTGGAGGATGAGGCACAAAAGGACCCCAGGAGGCAGCAGGCATCAGTTACTGCATGTTCACACACTGCAACACTCTGTCCATCCTGGTGTTAACAATGGGGAATGGCAAGACCCTGTGGTCACCAGAGGCTCCCTGTGCTTTTGGGTCATCACCAGTTGCAGAGTTAAGGGGCAGACAGGGTTTGCCTCTGCAGTCCTGGGAGGGAGGATGGGCAGCCCCTGAGCCTGGGGGGAAGCAGCCAGGGGGGCACAGGAGCCACGAGTGCCCCAGAACCACAGCGGCGGCTCCTCCCTGGGACAGGGGGAGGCAGTGCCAGCCGCGCTGTCTCAAGCAGCCGAATTAGGCACTGCCAGCCTGGACTCCCCGCAGCGCACAGGGGAGCAGCCGTGCCGGTGCCTGGGGGAGGACCCACAGCAAGATGAGGGCTGCGAGGTGGCAGCCGTGCTGCAGGAGAAAGCGGCCAGCAGCAGAGCAGAGCCGGCTCAGAGCAGGTGAGCCCCACACAGCCGGAGCACAGCAGGGCTCTCCCTGTGACTGCTCCATCAGAGGCGGGCAGCCGGGCGCTGCAGCAGCTCAGGCTGTGCCTGTGCCCACAGGGAGCTGGCAGAGCAGCTCAAGGCAGAGCTGAGCCAGTGGCAGTGGAAGCATCAGGTGACCCTCGAGCAGGCACTGCAACACATGCATGCTGCGGCCCATGCTGCAGAGGAGCTGCAGAGGAACCAGAAACAGCTCCAAACCCTGAGGGAGCAGGTAGGGAGCAGGCAGGACCTGCTGTGGGGTCCCTCCGTCAGCCTGGGCCCGGTCTCTTCTGCCCCTGTGGGTAACCTAGGGCCCACCCAGTGCCAGCAGCAGGCTGCCACACCATGAGAGCTGCAAGGGGAGCTGCGCTGTCAGTAGGATGGGAAAGAACAGCTCTAGCAAGAGCTGCTGCAGGCAAAGGAGTGGAAGAGCACTCTCGAGAGTTAATAAAGCCCTGTACCAAAGCCTATGCTGCAGGAGTGCACAGTGAGCTGGGATCAGCAGCAGGAGAGAGGGCACAGACCTCACTCGAGCACAGCAATGCTGCATTCCCTGATGCATTGCCTTCTCTCAGCTGAGGACACAGGAGGAGCAGAGCCAGGGCCTGCAGCATCACCTGGCTCGGCTGCAGGAAGAGCTGGGAGCCACCCACGCCCGGGAGCAGCAAAACCTGCAGCAGCTGAGTGAAGCCAAGGAGACCATCCAAGTCCTGCACCAAGAAGTGGCCTCCAACAGAAAGCACATGGCAGAGCTGCTGCAGCAGGTGAGGGCAGGGACAGGGCAGCCCTTGGTGCAGAGCTCACTCTGCCCCTGGGCAGCACTGCCCCTGGGTAGCCCAGCCTGCCATGGCCTGGCCAGCACCCTCTGCCCCGTGATTCTGCACACAGGTGAGGGACATGACCACCCTGCAGGCAGAGCTGGCCCAGGCCCAGCAAGAGAAAGCCAAGCAGGAGGAGAACATTGCAGCCTATGTGACGCAGAAGCAGCAGCTCCACTGGGAGCTGAGGAAGCTGCAGGGGTCCCAGGAGCAGTGTAAGCAAGAGGTAAACATGTCCTGGGCCTTCCCACAGGGCACCAGGAGTCTGTGCTCAGCCTGTGTCCCTCTCACTGCTTCTCTGTGCCACCAACAGGCCCATTCCCTCCAGGAGACGCTATGTGAGCTGAGGAGCCGAGCCCAATACTGGCAAGAGCTATATAAGGACAGCGCCCAAACTCTGGCTATGCGAGAAGAGGAACTAGTTGTTTGCAAGGTGGAGCTGGCTTTCCTCAAGGAAGAGCTCAGCAAGGCCATGGAGCAGATGCAGGTTAGAAAGAGGCAGCACCACAGCCCAAGACAGGAGCACAGGATGGGCCCCCTAGTACCAGGGAATGACAAACATCCTGGTCCACAGGCAGGGGAGGGGTGGAAAGGAAAGGACAGGGGACAGCATTCTGCTGCTCCCAGCTGCCAAGGGAGGAAGCTGAGGGTCTGACAGCAGCAAAGCACACCACCTTCTCCTTAAAGTACCCCTCCTCACTCAGCTGCGAGAAGGAAGCACCTCTGCATTAAGCTACCATGTTAGAACAACAGGGCAGTAGTGCTGAGGTTAACAGTGGTGCTCCAGAGCAGGTCTCCTGAGGCACCACCCTCTCCTCAGCCCAGCTCGCTGGTCCAGCACAGCCTGGGTTCTCCAACTGCCTTCAGCCCTTAGCGCATGGAGGCTGGGAAGAGCAGTCACAGGCACTGCAAGCACACATGGCACTGTGGTCACTCTTTCCAGGTGAAACCCCTGCACTCTGCCCAAGCTCTGCCATGCTCCAACAGTGGCAGACTGCAAAAGGAAACAGAGCTGCTGCTGGTCAACATCAGCCAGTGTGTGAAGGAGCCAACGTGAGTGAGAAGCCTTACTAGAACACAGGGGCAGGTGGCTGCCGCCTTCTCACACCGAGTCGCTCAGCTCATACCTTGTTTTCAGGCATTCAAATGAGAAACTAAGGCACAAGATCCAGTGGGAAATCAAGCAGACTGCAGAGCTGCTAGGTGAAAAGGAGGAGTAAGTTTTGAACACAGGAGTGGAGCTGAGCTAGCCCAAACAGCAGTTACTGCTGCTGGCAGGAATGTATGGGACACATGGACAACTGCTGGACTAGTCAAGCTCCTGAAACACCAGCAGATCAGGGTTGTCTTTGCATCATTGCATCCCCTCATTTCCTCTCCCTTTCCTCCAGGCATGTTCAAGACACACTGCGGGAAGAAGACACGTACCTCATGGTTGGAACAGATGAGCAGCAGCACAAGTGTGAGCAGCTGAAGGTGAGAATTCCTGGCACAGCCTGGCTTGAAACAGGGTTGGCCCTGTGGGCTTTTGTGGGCAAGGGCAGCTGAGCACAGGCTGTGGCAGAACTGCCTTTGCAGTAGTATGGGCCAGGGCGCCTTTGCCCTCTAGGTCAGTGTAACACTGTGCCTTGTGTCCTATAGGGCAACAACTTCACATTACCAGCCCCCCACAATTCTGCAGGGCTGTTTCCACCCCCCTCTTGCCCACGGGACAGGAAACAGTGCAAAACAAAGCAAGGACTAGACAACTTTTAAACAAATAAAAGTCTTTTCTCTTCTGTAGCAAAATCAGTGCCAAGCACTACATCCTTTCTGGGCCACAAGCTGTAGAGTGCCTCAGAGAGTACAGTGATCAGAGGAGGGGCTGGGCACACATCTAAGACTCAGCTTCTCCTGAAAGTCTTTAAGCTTCAAAACAATGGGCACTGCTGCCTTAGAGGCCAAAGCGTGCTGGGGTGCGTCGTGGTGTCAGGGGCTCGCCCTGCTCCTTCCGCCCAGGGGTGTAGATTTTAGTAGATCTGCCAGGAGAGAACAAGGGTGATTAGCGGAATACGTAACTTTTCCCTGCACCACAGCACCCATGAGAAAGTTGGCGTGCTCCATGCAGCTCACTACTCCTGCTCCTCAGCAGGCATCCCACGGCCAGGCAGAGCCAGCACCTACCTGGCACTGCCCAGAGGGTTGCGGCGCTCCTGCTCCTCCCGGCGGGCACGCAGCTGCTCCTCAGCCAGTGCCATCTCCTCCTCCATGGCAGACACTTCCTCCTTGGCACGGCGGCGGTTCTCCTGGAGCAGGGCAGGGGAGGTCAGGGAGAGGCAGAGCGGGCCAGCAGCCGACTCGCTGCAAGCCCACAGGCCTGCTCCCTCCACGTCAGAGAGCACACACCGTGCTGTAGAGCAGGTATGCAGTGGGCCTGCTGTCTGCCAGCTCATCCTGCACAGGAAACTCACCTGACGTGACTTGCCAGCATGCTTGATACTGTAGAACATGGGGCCCAGCTCTGCCAGCCACTCTCCATCCACAGCGGTGACACACTGCATGTATTCCTGCAGGGACAGAGGAAAGGTCAGAGTAGCAGGATGGCACTTGCAGACTGGGCACCATTTCCAGAGCCATGGCAGCTCCCCCCCTCCCCCACTTGCTGATGGCACTTTTCATGCTGGGCTACACCCCTTCCAGATCATTCCTGCCAGCCTCAGAAGCTGCTACGGGCTGGACTTGGTGAGACTGCAAAGTTCAAACATGTCCCACACAGGTCAGGGAAAAAAAGGAACAAACAGGACTCTGCAGATGACATAGACATGCCTGGTTGGTATAGATGGGAAATGCTGATAACCACCCCTCCAACAACTCCTAGTATCACGGCAAAGCCCTCCCACCTCCCTCATCATGACAGCACTCATCAGCCTTTCGGCCAGCCCTCAGCTCAAGCTCACCTTGGTGGTCATGACCAGCTCATGGTACACAATGTAGTCTGGTGTGTAGCCCATGCCAAACAGAGAGCTTGTGGGGTGCAGGTGGCAAGGCATGCCCGTACGGATGTTCACATACTCCCCAATGCCCTGCAAAGAGGAGTATCGTCAGTGCCCCAGCTCCCAGACAGGGCTTTTCAGCCTCAGACCAGCAGAGACAACTCTCACCTTAAGCTTTGCAGCTTGATGGAAATACGCAGCACAGATGCACTTCCTGACAACATCCCAGTCAGTACCACAGGATGCCAGGCTCATCCGCTGCTGCACCATGATGTCCTTGAGCTGGGCACGCACCTCCCGCACCTGCAGGGGTGTGTGACAGTCAGACCCCTCTCCTGTGTAATGCTCCCACCCACAGCCTCATTGCCACAGCCTCACCTTCCGCATGGCCTTGGCATGGATGAAGTGCTGGTTGCACCACAATGTGGAATAGCTGTTGTTCTTCCACTGCAGGTAAACATTCAGGTAAGTCAAGTGATCACTCTCGGGAACAGCAAATTTTTCCCGCACTTGGTCACTCTCCTCCTCTCGGCCCTGAAGGGTGAGAAAAGAACACAGGTTAGTCAAAGACCAGGCTGGACAAGGCCTTGGGTGATATGATTTAGCGAAAGGTGTCCCTGCCCATGGCAGGGGGGTTGGAACAGGATGATCTTAAGGTCCTTTCCAACCCTAACGATTCTATGATTCTAAATATCAGCGGAAAGCCCCAGACTGCTGAAGGAGCAAACAAGTACCTTAGGCCGATAAAAGATGGCAGGTACAGACAACATGGAGACAATAAGCAAGATCTCGGAGCTGCAACCCATGTCACAGGAGACAATGAGCATTTTGGAGAGTGCAGGATCCAGTGGAAACTCCACCATGAGACGTCCCGTTGAGGTCAGACCACCTATAGGAACAGCACAGGGGTCAGCAGCTGGGCAGGTCCCACTCCCACAGGGTGACAGCTTGCCCCAGCAGCCAAAGTACCAGTGTTATCCAGGGCTCCCAGGATCCACAGCTGATACATGGAGTTAAGCATGTTGTCCTCAGGGGGCGGATCCATGAAGTGGAACTGCAGCAGGTCCTGCACACCCAGGGACTTGAGCAAAAGCACCACATTGGCAAGGTTGGTGCGCTGGATCTCAGGCACTGTGGTTGTCAGCAGCTCATTCTTGTAGGCACTCTGGGTGTAGAGCCTGGAAAACAGATGACAAGAGCATGTTCCTCACATTCAGGCCATGGTGTCCACTACTGACTCACCCACCGCTGCCCCCCCCAGCCAGCAGGACATCAGAGAGGAACTTCTACCCTGGCCAACATGTGGCCTCCCCAGCGCTTAAGGGTACCCGTGCTGCAGCACAGTGCACACCCTTCACAAGCACAGTAATTCCCTGGGCACAGACCAGCCTCAAAGCAATGCATTGAGAAAGCTGCTTGGCTTGGCTGTTACCCTCACAGGATCAAGGGCAGAACAGCCACAAGTGAAAACAGGCAAGGGAAGAAACTGGAGCATGGCCTTTCCTCTGCAGAGGCACTGGGTCCAAAAGACAAGGGCTCAAGACCTGCCTACTGCTCTCATACCTCCAGAAGTTCAAGACAACAAACAGCTCCAGTGAGAAAAAAGTATGTATAACCTGATGCCAAGCTGCAGATAGGACAGGAACAGGAACACCATTATGTGCCTACCTGAAGCAGTGGCCTGGGCCCGTTCGGCCAGCTCGGCCTGCCCTCTGGTTGGCGTTGGCTTGACTGATGGGGTAGATCTGCAGTGCATCCATGCCTATACGGGGGTTGAAAACCTGCAGGACATAAGCAGAACAGAGTGAAGAAAGAGGAAGGCTGGGTCACTACCCAGTCACAGAACCCCCTCAGACCAAACCCAGAGATGACAGACATAAATAGTACAGGAAATCATGGCTTACCTTCAACTTGCAGTAGCCAGAGTCAATCACAAACATGATGCCGTCCACTGTTAGTGAGGTCTCTGCAATGTTGGTGGCAACAATGCACTTCCTGACCCCATCTGGAGCCTGCAAGCATACTGCACGTTAGTCACAAAAGGCACGCCTGCACCTCTCACTACCTGTCTTCCCTGTACTAGTGTCTCCTACCCCCACCCCTACCACAAAGAACACATCAGCACCTTCTGGAAAATCTTGGCCTGCAAGTCCGATGGCAGCTGTGAATAGATAGGCAGAACAGCGAGCGCAGGCGCCTTCTCCAGCTCTTCGAGGTGCTCAATGATTTGCTCTGAGGTCACCTAGGCACAAGAGCGGTGTAACCATAAGATGGGGTGTAATCATAAACAACAAGGGGGTAGGATAGTGCCTACCCTTCCAGCTCACCTCTATGTCCTCCTGGCCAGGCATGAAGATGAGGATGTCTCCAGGAGCACCAGACAAATGGACCTGCAGGGCTTGTTTCACTGCAGCTTCCACATAATCCTCTTGTGGGGTCTGAAAGGCACACCCAGATTTCAGACATCAGTATGTGACCTGCCCAACCCTTCGTGCAAGACTGCATCACAGCCCAGCTTCTCCTCCTCTATCCTTTGACCACCACAGAGTGCTGTACACCCGAGAATCAACCCCCTTCTGTCACAACAGAACTTTCCCCTGCAACATTGACCATACCTTGCTGAAAAGAATATCAACAGGGAAGGTGCGCCCAGGAATGTGGAAAATGGGAACGTTTCCAAAGAAGGAGGCAAACTTATCCGCATCCATGGTGGCTGAGGTAACAACAAGCTTCAGATCTGAACGTCGGGCCACCACCTACAAAGCGGATGAAAGGAACAGTAAGAAAAGGGCCCTTGGGCATGGCTGCAGGATGCTTCTATTGTTACTGAGACAACAGCACAGGACAGAGCTTCTGTACTCTAGAGTCACTGGCTGTTAATGCCAGGGAACACAGATGCAGTTAAGCTTATTTAACTGCTCTGTGCAGTTAAGTAAGACCAACCTTGGTCCAGGAAGCCTTAAGCCAGCAAAGATCTCTGTACCTAGTGACAGCTAGCCAGCAAGCTTCTGGCAGCACTTCTGGCATTAGGGGAGATTTAACAGCTAATTAAAACTAAGGGTTAGAACCACAGGCTAGGATGGTGGAGCAGCAATGCAGAGATGTGGCAGAGCTGCTTCCTTCTCCCAGACCTGGTAGAGAAGGCCCATCCCTGTCAGTACTTTGCGTTAAGACCAGCTCATGTCCTCTGTGCTGCTGTTGTCCTGTCCAGGCTCACATACCTCCCGAAGCAAGCCAAAGAGCACGTCAGTATTGAGCGAGCGCTCATGTGCCTCATCCATGATGATAGCACTGTAGTTGTCCAGGTCAGCCTCTCGCAGGGACTCACGAAGAAGAATCCCATCTGTCATGTATTTGATCAACGTGTTCTCGGACGTGCAGTCCTCAAAGCGGATGGCGTAGCCCACCTGGGAGGGTAGAGATACAAGTTGGTCTCTGAACAGTCCCATGCACTCACTGTCCTCAGCCCACAGCCCTGCACCCACTGCCAGGCTCACCTCCTCCCCAAGCCGCACGCCCATCTCCTCACTGACCCGCTTGGCAACGGACATGGCTGCCACCCTGCGGGGCTGCGTGCAGCCAATCATGCCGTAGTCGGTGTACCCATCCTCATGCAGGTACTGTGTCAGCTGTGTCGTCTTCCCGCTCCCCGTCTCCCCCACCACAATCACAATGCTGTTGTCTCTAAAGAAGAAAGGGAAAAAGTATTTCTTTACACACCATGAAGGGCTTTTGCACTCACAGCCCTGGTTGGTCACCCATGCATCACCCCCCTCAGACGGAAGAACTGCCACCAAGGCAGCGGGGTTTGTTTCCTGAGGGTGCAGCATCCAAACAGGCCATGTAGCTGGGAGAATTTCTCACTTGGGTTTCTGAGATATAGGTCAATGCCCTGGGAATGCTCTCTGACCAGCTCCCTAGCAGCCATACCTGAGGATGGAGAGCAGCTCCTGCTGCACAGCAAAGATGGGCAGATACTGTCTCTGCTCCAGGATTGATTTCTTCTTGGCAAACTCGCTGCTGGCTTCATTTTTTTCTTTCATGTGTTCAGCAAACTTCTGCTCAGTCCTGAGGAAACACCAGAAGTCCACACACTTTGTTAAGCAAATGGACCCCATATAGACCCCATTACTGACTGAGCAGGAGTAATTAAAAGCAAGCTCATACTTGTAATCCACTTTGCCATCTTCTGTCACCATCTCATCCTTCTCGTCTTCTTTCTTGATCCCCATAATGTCTCCCAGTTTTGTGCCTGCCAGCTCCCAGTGCTTATGCTGAGCCTGGAAGGAGAGAGAGCACCATAACTGCCACAGCAAGCCCTGACAAATCATTCTTCTCCAATCCTATTCATAAGACTAGGAAAGCATGTTAGCCCCACAGTTCTAGTGCTAGAACACAGAACACATACCCCATTCCTATACCAAGTCTCCCTCTTCCAAGTGAGCCAAAGCAGAGCTCTTTAGACACTGGTCTGGATACAGAGAGTATCCAGACAGATATGCTGGATAAACAATATCCCAGGTCACAAAAATATAAACTCCTTATTATCACTTGCTGCCAAAGCCTATACTCTGCAAAGTCCAAACAAAGGCTGTAAAGCACTATATAACATATACAGGGCAGTAGTAAGTCAAAAAAAAGGTCACAGCATACCCTCTTACGCTCCTTTTGCTCCCTGTGCTTTCGCACCAACTGGCTGCCTTTCCGGGCTATGATGGCCAAATCTGAGGTGGCGTCCTTGACAGGGATGACTGGCTCCGGCTAGAGGAAAGAGGTACTGTTTCAGCATGAAGAGCTCACACTTCTGGGGCTCCCTGCCACCAGTCTGCAGCCACAGTTTTTACCTGCTTGGTGAAGACAATCCTTCCATCTAGGAAAGGGGGCACCAGGTTGTGCACCAACAAATGCACTTTAGCTGAGTTATCCTCCTCAAAATCGTCATCAATTTCAATCCGATGGACCACACCGCTGGTCAGCATCCGATTTGTCTCCCAGCGCTCGTTATCCTAAGGGAAACAGCATGTTAGAAAGAATACAAAAGCCTCACAGAAAGCCCAAAAGATCACACCAGAGCTTAGGGGTCTGGGACCCACACTGACAATAGGATGAAACTGATGCTTCCAGCCTAGGAAGCCTGAAACCAAGCACTTAGGGAAGAATCAATAACTGGAAGCAGCAGGGTACAGGAAACGCAGTCTTGACCCGATGAAGCACATGCTCAACAAGGCTGTCTCCAAGGAAATGCAGGAGAGGCATTTTCCACAAGGCCCCTGCCATACTCAGAACACACCAGGAAGCCAGGACATAATCCTGCTTGTGCTAAGGGCAGCAACCCCCACCATCACTGGGCCAACAGCAGACAACCCGTGCGATGTAACTCACACCCCAGAACAGCAAGAGCATAGCCCTTCACATTCCTGTTGCCCTGCGCACTGTGAACCACTGCAGTTACTCTGTGCAGCAGGTACAGGGTTGCACTGTCCAGGGGAGCTTAGCAATAGCTTCCCTGTGAGCCTGGGCCAGGACACACACCGTGCTTCCCCACCTCGCAGCAGAGGCTTAGCTTTGCAGCCACCAACCAGATCTACGGAGGGACAGCAAACCCCACTCGTTCACAACAGCCCTTACCTCGTTGATCTGCCGCCGCTGCGCTGAGATGCGCGTCTGCCTCTGCTTGTGCAAATGCTGCTCCCGCTTCTTCACGTACTCGTCGGAGGAACAGGCCAAGGGGTTGTGAAACTCGTCGTAGCCCTCATCCATCATATACCAGTCCCGGTCAGCTTGCTGGGAGGGGAGAGGCGCTGCCATGAGCTCCCTCGGCCCCGGAAGCCACCAGGGCCGGGCCGGGCGCTGCCGCTGCTCCCGATGTGGCCGCCGGGGGGAGCCCGCCCGCCGCCCGCACTGCTGCCTGCCCGCCCCGAGACCCGCGGCTCTCACCCGCTGATCGTCCTCCCACTGCTGCCGCTCCTCCTCCGTCTCGAAGGCGATGCCCTCCTCCCCGTCTGTGCGCCGGCCTGGAGGGGCGAGCAGGTCAGTGCGGCCCCAGTCCGGGCGCGCAGGGGGAAACCCTACAGCACCCAACCTGGTGCTTCCCGGGAGAAGGGAATTTCCACAGTGCTTTCCCAGGTAGCTCAACCCTGGCTCCTCACCTCTCCCTCTGGACAGCCGTGGTGTAGACCCGAGGTGTCTCCGGTCATCAGCCCACTCGTTGTATTTGTACGATGGTGTGGGCAATGGTGTCTTATCTGAGTACCTGCTCCTCACAGACCTGGAAAACAGCACAAGGGAGGAACTGGTGTCAACAGCCAGGCACAACCCTCACATACACCCTCCCCTTTCTGCAACTAACAGCTCAGCCCCAGGCACTCATACCTGTCCCGGTCTCTCCGGTCCGTGTCCCGCTGTGATGATGGCCGGTGGCTGCGCTCCGAGTCTCGGGAGGAAGGCATGGGCGAGGGAGATTCCCACTGTGAGCGGCGAGCACTGCTGGAGCCAGTGTCATCCTCCTCCCAGCCAGAGCGAGACGGCGTGGCTGCATCTAGCAGAGAAGATGGGGTTTGGCACCTGATGTTCAGTGACCTCCTAATGACCAGGAGCCACTGTACACCTAGCAAGGAGCACGGAGAGAGGGTACCCATCTGCCCCTATCTAAAACATAGGACTGGGCCAGAATTCCAAGGAAAATTGCCAAGTGACCACATTTCTTTCACACAGACCCAGAACAGACCCCACTGCACAGAGATCAGCCAGATGTCCACACACATGGCTGGCAGATTGCTCCTGGGCCCAGGTCAGGCTAGGAGTTTTAGGTTTACCCTAACCACAAATGTTAAAAGATACAGGCTTTTTGACCCACACTTGTCGTGACAAAAGCAGCAGAAAATATTAACAACAAAAAGAACAAACCCCTTCCTGTTTGGTCTCACATAAGAATTCTGCTGGGTCCCACTCCTACCTTTGGGCCGATGCCTGGGACTCTCTGGTTCACTCCTCCTGCTGCTGCGCTCTGATGAGCTGTCCCTGTCTGACCTGCTGCTGTGACGACTTCTGTCCCGTTCCTCTGCAAAAGGAAAGTGAGATCATGGGGTAAGTGCACAAGCAGGCTTCCCAGATCTGCTGCAGAAACCACCATGAACATTAGCTAAGGACTGCAAACAGGCTGAGGGATGAGCCCAAGCCCTAAGCAGTAAGAGGCACAAAGGCCTTTGGGACAATTACCACGGTGCCGTTTGCGATCATGGTCCCGGTCCCTACTGCGTTCCTTCTTCTGCTGTTTCTCCTCCTTGGAGGAGGCAAAGACACCATGTGCCCGACGGTCCCTTTCACGCTGCCGGTTGCGTTCCCAAAACTCCTCACTGACGCCCCCCGTGTAGGAAGGTGATTCCACATGGGTAGAACGGTAATGCCTGCAAAGACAGAGCAGAGAACAAAAGCTCAAGAGTGCTGAGGAATAGTTGGCCTTCAACTTGACTCACAGAACTCTACTTCTAACCTCTGCCGTAGCAGAAGCTTACAGCTGAAAGTGCTCTCTCTATCCTTTGCTAACAGCACACCGCGTCTCTGATGCTCTCACATGCAATTCTGAACAGGCCGCAGCCTCCAGGCTGGTGATTGCAGGCCTGACAGCACTTACCCTTAACACCCCAGGCAGGGCAGCAGCGAAGAGCCTTGCCCAGAGTTCCTCAAACCTAGAGGTGCCCCCGGTCCCACCCGAGGAAATTCGCCGCCCCGCCGGTCACCGGCGCAGTCCCGCACACCCTGACGGTGCTCACGCTCATTCCCCCACGGGGATCCGGCAGCCGCGGAGGACCTGGTGGCACCGAACACCCGCCCGTCCCCGCAGACCTACCTGTGAACGCCGTGGCTGCTCCGGGTGCCCTCGTCGCTGTCCTCCTCGGCGTTGCCCGCCTCGCCGCGGCTCTCTTCCCGGTCCTCCCCGTGCGAGGCGACCCGGGACCGCTTCCTGCTCACCTCCTCCTCCCCTCGCTCCCGCCGCTTCTGGGCCGCCAGCACATCCAGGCCCAGCAAGGAACCCCGTGGTGCCGGCGCCTTGAAGACGTGCAGCTCGGCGGCGGCGCTGCGCTGCCGCAGAACCAGCCCGCCGGCCTCGCCGTCCGGGGTGGTCCCCGCCAGGCGGTGCAGAGACCCCTCGGCCATCGCCATCGCCGCCGATGAGCGGGCGAGAGGGGTAAGCACTGGAGCTCTGCCTCTGTCTGCGTCTGCCCCTGTCTCTGTCTGCGTCTGCCCCTGTCCCTGCCCCTGTCGCTGCCCCTGTCCCTGCCCCTGCCCCTGTCCCTGTCCCTGCCCCGTCCCCGCCCCTACCCTACCCCTGCCCCTACCCCGTCCCCGCCCCTACCCTACCCCTGCCCCTACCCCGTCCCCGCCCCTACCCTACCCCTGCCCCTACCCTACCCTAACCCTGTCCCTATCCCCACCCCCGCCCCTACCTCTGCTCCCGCCCCCACCTCTCCCCCCACCCCCACCCCCGCCCCTACCTCTGCCCCCGCCCCCACCACTGCCCCTGCCCCTGCCCCCGCCTCTGCCCCTGCCCCTGCCCCGCTTGCGGTTGCCTCAGCGCCGTTCCGCCAGCTCCCCCGGCGCCGAAATGGCCGCCCCACAGTGCTCCGCGGGAAGAGCCGCTCTAGCCGCGCGCACCACAGACACAGGGCCCAGAGCCTATAGGAGCGGCAGCCACCATAGAGTGCAGCGCCGCTGGACAAGACGCGCTACCTGTCCCTCGGCGGACTTCCGGGGCGAGGGAACAGCGCGGGGTCATGTGGCTCCGGGGCACTTCCGGGTGCGAGCGGCCGGGGCTTCCCGTGCCCAGCGCTGAGCACGGGGCCGGAGGTGCGGCCTGGTAACGTTACGTTCTGAGTCACGCTAGTTTTTATGGCTTTGTAACGGAAAGGAACGGCGGTGCTTGAAGGTCGTTCGCATAGCTTTGTGTGCTTAGGACCGTAGTTAAAAAAGCGTAAGGAAAGCAGAACAGAAAAACGGGAGCTGGGGATGGGGAGCGTCTGGGACTTGCAGATGTCCAGGGTGAGCACAGTAAAAGTGATGAAGAGAAGGACAGGGTGATGGCTGTGTTTGTGGTGTTAATGAAGACATTGAGCTCGTGTAAACATCTGCTGGGGAGTATCCGGGCCTAGCAGATGTCCAGGATGGGAGCAGTTAAACTAACTGCTAAGTAGAAGGACGAGATAATTGCTGTGTCTGTGGTGTTAATTAAGCGGGTGATTCAAAGACTGCCAGAAGTGATGATTGTTGACAGAAGTAAACGACCCTCAGAGACCACCACCACATTTTTGTATACATGCCGGAAACTTTCCGGAAAATGATATAATTCGTGTGTAGCCTCATGAATATGCATGTATGCCGAGTGACTGTATAAGGCCGGCTTGTGTAGCAATGTGGTGACACGCGTTAGGAGGAGCTCTCCCCCGTGTCTCCCGGCGCCGCAATAAAGAATACCTGCTTGTCAGCTTGGAACTCTGTTCGAGAGTTTGTTCCTGGAGTTTTCTCTGAATCGGGCCTCACCAGTGCCCAGTGCAAGGGCACAACCCTGCCCTGGCCCTGCTGCCACACTGGTGCTGATACAGCCCAGGATGCTGGTGGCTGCCTGGGCACAAGCTGCCCAAGCTCAGCTCCATCAATCAGCACCCCCAGCTCCTTTCCCATGAGCAGTTTCCAGCCACTCTTCCCAACCACCCACAGACCCCCACCAGTCTCTGGGGTTCTCACAGACACCCACGCAGGACAGGGGGGGAAGGAACCCCACAGACACCCCACACACAGGGGGAAGGGGAGAACCCCACAGAGCCTGATGCAGCCCCTGCAGACAAGCTCCCCCCAGGCACCACCACAGGGGAGCACTGCACAGATCCCACAGGCACCATCCCACCAAGGGCATGCACACACTGTGTGCAGACAGATACACAGACAGAGATTGCTTGTGGTGGGTGCAGGGCAGCTTTATTCGTGCACGGCCCTCCCTCAGCTGGCTGCCACCGTGTCCTTGATCCAGGCCAGGACACGCTGCACATCCACATATACGCCATACTTGGAGGCCCTGCAGGTCTTGTCATAGCTGAGGATGCCAGCTGCATACCATGTGTCATCATCGGGGTCCTGCACGGCGAAGGCACCACCAGCATCCCCATAGCACGTGTCTTCCTGCAGCTCACTCATGCCCACACAGAAGGTGTCATTGGTGAGGAGGGGCTGCACCCAAGAGGATGCATTCCGTGCCCCATAGTACTGCCGGCACTTCTCCCCCTCTGCCACTGGCAGCATCACATACTTCAGCATGCTGGAAAAGGCAAAGGTGGCACCACGGCCCCAGCCTGAGACATAACCCACACGCCCTGGCTGCACATAGTCCTTCTGTGGAAGGCAGATGGGCATTATCTCCTCTCCAAGGAACACCTTTTCCTTGAGCTTCAGCAGGGCCAGATCCACAGCCTCTGGGTAGCCGGGGTGCAGCACCACGTGCTCAATGGCCAGGGCAGGCTGCTCCCGGCCACCCAGGAAGAGCTGCAGTGTAGGGGCAATCTCCTCTGGCTTGGTGCTGTCGCTGTGGTTCAGGTACACGTTCCTGCCCGTGGTCAGCAGCCACTGGTCACTGATGAGTGTGGCCCCCACAGTGAGGTTGTGTCGTGTCACCAGCCGGCCCTGCCAGGGAAAGCTGCCCTTCCCAGCCAGCAGGCCCCCGATGATACGCTGCATCTGCCTTGGGGGGTTCTTTGGCTTCCCGCACACTGCATGGGGCAGAGCATGGCCCTGGTGAGCCCCTGAGGCTGGCAGGTGCCAGCAGCAGCCCCAGGGAGAGGCGCTGAAATTGTGAGCAGCCCCTGCATTCCCTTGGCTGCACAGGCAGACACTGTCAGCCTCCTGCCACCTTGCTTGCTGCAGCCCCTGCAGCTCTGCTCTCACCTGGCTCGCAGACAGGTGCTTCCTTGCCAGCTCCAAGGCTCACCCATGCTCGATTCTCATCACACTTGTATGTCCCTTTGGAGGGAAACCAGAGTCAGCACCTCTACTCTGCACAGGGGAAAGCCCCATAGCCAGGGAGGCACAAAGGTGCTTGTACCTCCCCAGGCTTGAGCGAGTAGGGGAGCTAATTGTAGCCCCAAGGAAGCCAGGGGGGACGGGACAGGACAGGACTGCATCATCCAGCACTGGGGCAGGGGCAGCTCTGTGCAGCACCTAGAACAGGGGACAAGCCCCATCCTTGGGTGCTATGCCCAGGCCCTGAGCCTCACCGTCACCAGCGCCACGCAGTTGATAGTACGGGTCACAGTGGTACTTGACAAGGTGCTCCACGTACCCATGCTCGATCTCCGGAGGCTTTACACAGCTCCACTCTGCAGGAAGTGGAGGCTCAGCTGGCTGGGAGGAACAGCCCAGGACAGAGCCCTCATCTCCAGCAGGTCCCCCCCAGTCCCGTCTCCCTGCCCCACCTGCCCCACACCTGCCCCACTGCCCATGCCTCTGTCTGTGCCCCTGAGCTCCCACCCATGCCCTGTAAGGTACCGGAGGCAGCTGCAGTCTCCAGCACAGTCCAGGCCAGGCCAGCAACCAGCAGCACTGCAGGTCTGCAGGGAAAAAGGGACACGCTCATCAGAGGACTCCTACCCCTGCTCCCAGCCTGGGCTCCACCACGACCAGTGCCGCAGCCAGGCCCATGCTCTGTTCCAGAGGCTCTGGGCACCAGACACAGGCTGGAGAAGTCACCTGGGTCAGACCCGAGCCCTGCTGCTGTGGAGGATGAGGCTGCAGTGCTGAGACCTGGAGCACCTCCAACCCCACTCCGGTCCCACCGCAGCCCCCAGCAGGGCCAGGTCCTCAGGACAAGCCGGGCAGACAGTGCATTGCTCACCCCATGCTCATGGCTCCCTCTCCTCCCGCAGGCTGGTGCTGTCCCGGGCTCCCTCTTCACGCCTTTTATTGCCACCTCCCTCTCCCTGGGGCAGCCCCCGCTCCAGACCTCTTGACCCGCACTGCCTGCAGCCAGCACCTTTCCCAGCAAGGAAGAGCACAAATCCAGCTGGCTCGGGGCCAGCCTGGAGCAGGTCCTGGAGCTGGCCAGGCCCCCGAGCAGCCCCATGCCAAGACATTCTGGGATCCTGCAGCTACGAACATGCAGGAAGGGATCTGACCGCAGCCCCGGGTGCCCTGGCACCGTGACACCGACTGAGGCTTGCAGGAAGCAGAGCCAGCCCCGCAGAGCTGCCCCACGCCATTGACTTGCGCACATGCCAGCCCCGCAGAGCACCGGCACCCACCCACGGCTGGCAGGTGATGGGCACAGGGCCCGAGCCCCATCCACCCTGTGCCTGGCTCTGCCCAAACACCCAGCACCCTTCCTGCCAGCCCTCACGTCGGGGTATACTCTGCACCCCACCACCTCTCACATCGGGGTACACCCTGCTGCCCCACAGTGCCCTGTGCAGCCCCAGCCGGGCTGGCCGAGGATGCAGCATCTCCGTTCCGCGGCAGGGCCCAAGGCACCGCGCCCGGGCCAACCTCTTCCCGCAAGCACCCGCCCCTTCCCGCACGCCCGCGGTCAGAGCCCCTCGGGGCACTGGTTTGTCCTGACGGGAACTGGTGCAGCGGCCGCTGGACAGAGCCCAGCTGGAAGCGGCCGCAGCGGCGCGGAGCAGCACAGGGCAGCCGGCGCCGGGCGCGGGGTCTGCTTCCAGCAGCGCAGCCAAGGGCAGCGAGCGGGGGCCGCGCACCCGCTGTCACCACTGAAGCTGGGCCTGCCGGGATCTCACCAGCACCCTCCTGTCCTCCAGCCCTCCGGGGCATCTGTCTGGTCCCACACTTCAGCAAAGGCCTTCCCACCCTGTGCAAGCCTCCTCCCCTCCCACGGGGTGCCTGTGCCACAAACCACGCAGGGCTGGACAGCTCTGGCCCAGCACCAGTCACACTCGTGCAGCCACACTTGAAACACACAAAGCTGGAATCCAGCACATGATGCATCAGGGCTCTGATCCATGAACCGCACCAGCACTCAGGAAGGCGCTGTTGCACTTGGCAGCAGGCTTAGAGCAGCAATAAGCAGAACACCTCGGACATGAAGGAGCAGAGGGCTGCAGGAGCAGGAGGGAGGCAGCCCTGATGTGAGCTTGGGGCCATAGAGAACAGGGTCAGCACTCCTGCTCCTCCTGTAAACAAGGCTGGTGAAGAGCTGTGTTGCAATCCCGCTCTGCAGGGCGGGCTGTGGGGCGGAAGAGAGAACACTGTGTCCAGGTCAAGCTGTGTTGCTCAAGAAAACCTGGAGGACTACAGGGAGTCCAGGGTAAAGACGCAGCCAACACCGGAGGCTCCAAAGGCAAAGCAGACTCCAGAGGCACGAACAAACAGAGCCTTTTCATAACAACCAACAGGGCATAACCACAGCTCTCTCCAAACACCTATGTACTGTCAGCAAAGGGAGGAAACGCCACCTAGCACCTCCCAGGACCCAGCCTCAGGCAGAGCTCTCTACGAAGGAAGCCCTGGTGAGTTTTGTGCAGATCCATCCCAGAGCCGGGCTAGCACATGGCTTCTGCCACAGGAAAAACATGCTCTGACAAGGAACAGCAGAGCTAAGCCCTCTGGACTGCATCCCTCTGACCCCAGCGGATCCCCGAATCACACACAAGACCAGGGGAGTCAAACATTTATTGATGCTCAGGCAGGACCAAGGTCTGCATCAGTACCACATCTGGAGAAGGGAGGGGGGCAGATCCTGCTGTGCTGCTGTGGTGCAGGACCAGGCACCAGCAAGGGCAGGGGCTGTGGGTCCCAGGCAGGAGGACACTCCATACACTGTATGGCCCACAGCTGTGGCAGTAACACAAGGGAAGGCAAACCCTCCGTGGGAAGTGCTGCAGCAGGAGCTGGACAGAGGACAGCCCACAGTGCACAGCGCTGCCCCTTGGGGGCCTTTCTCGCCAGCCAGCAGAGCCTTACCCCATGCTGCTTTGTGCTGGGGAGCCCAAACACAGGAGAGCCAAAATACAGCCCTGGGCAGCAGCACCAGCAGGAGGTCCCTTCCCCTGCTCCCCATCAGCACTGACCCTTCCCAAAGGCTGGGACCGGAGCTTCAGCTTAGCCCCAGCCTGCCCAGCGCTGGAAACATCAGACATATCCCTGCTTGTGCAGAGCTCCTCCAGCATGACCTTGGTTCTGCAGCATGTCAGGACTGGTGATCAGCTCCAACTGCCTCCATGACGTTCTTGAAGCCCTGCTCCCTACAAGGGACAGCGTGTGCCCACAGGCCGGCCTGGCACCGTGCCTCGGCCCAGCAGTACTGTGCCCGAGCACTGGCATATGGCTGCCTGGAGCTGCCCTGGGGCTCCATGGGGACGTGTCTGGCCCTCACTCACCTCAGCAGCTCCTCCAGCTCCTGCTTCACTGCCTGCACCACTGGTGGCCCGTGGTACACGAGTGCTGTGTACATCTGCACAAGCGAGGCTCCAGCACGGATCTTCTCCAGGGCATCCTGCCCGCTGCTCACACCACCCACCCCGATGATGGGCACCTGGCCTGTGGCAGATACGGGGTCAGGACAGCACAAACGACACTGGCCCAGGCCCCCAGGCCCCTGCCCCTACCTCGGGTGAGGGAGTACATGTCCCTGATGGTCTGTGTGGAGAGCTCCCGCAGGGGCTTCCCACTGAGGCCACCAGGCTCCGAGCGCTGCCGGCTCTGGAGGCTGCTGGGACGGCTCACCGTGGTGTTGCTGACAATCAGCCCATCCACACCGAGCTGAGGGGGGGGCAGCAGCATGAGGTCCACGAGCAACCCCCGCTCTCACCCCCCAGTCGCCAGGCCAGCACCCCTTAGGGACATGCACCAGCAACGTGCCCCGGGACAAAGCAGCCACCTCCCCCTGCCTCTGGGTGGCACAGAGAGGCCCTCATAAACTCAGAGCTACAAAGGGCACTGTCCCTACAGCAGCCAGAGTGCTGCAGGTCTGCGTGTCCCTTCGGAGGTGACTTGCCAGGAGCACAGTGGTCCTGCGATCACGCTGCAGGACACAGCACCCCAGCTCCTTGCCAGCCTCCCGCTCCCCCCTCCTCACCTCGCAGACAACGCTGGCAATGTCCTGCTTGTCCTGAGTGCTGAGGTCAGGGGCAATCTTCACCAGCACAGCTGGCTTGCGTGCGCAGGGCAATGCGTCCCGTGCTGCCAGTACCTGCAGGGCAGCGCATGAGCCACAGAGCAACATGTGCTGGGGACATGTGTGCACCCACTGCCAGCAGCAGCACGGGACGGGTCCTGCTCTCCTCATGTGCTGCCAGGGCACGCGACCTGCACAGGCCCACAGCGAGTCCCAGTGCCGTGGGGCAGGGAGGCAAAGCGGAGGGCAGTACCACACTGCTTATGTGCTCCTTGATGGAGTACAGTACCCCAGTGAGCCCTGTGCCAGCAGCTGACCAGGGGACATCTTGGTGGCTCTGCCCACCTCTCCAGGGTGCCACCATGCTCCTTCCTGTGCTGGCAAACCCGGCCGGAGCAGAGCAGGCACTACCAGATGCACCCACTGGTGCAGCTGTGGTCTGGGCTGGCTGTGAGGGTCACCCACCTTGGTCAGCAGGTCCTGCAGCTCAGCCTTGCCCTGCAGATGCCGCAGGCCTGGCGTGTTTGGGCTGGACACGTTCACAACCAGATAGTCAGCCAAAGGGCCCAGTGTCCGGACCCCAGCCACATAGTCAGCTGCAGCATCAGTGGAGCTCTTGTTCTTGCCCAGGTTGATTCCAAGGGGCATCCCCACTGGAACACAGACATGGCTGAAGCATAGCAGCAGGACCACCCACCGCCCAGAGCACCTGACACAGGAGCCCCGGCAGCAGCTAAAATCAAGATGGGGATATGCAGACCATGTGTTTCATGGGGGTTTGCCTGGGAATGTCCTGCAAGCACAGGAGCATCACCACAGCTGCCCCAGTTAACACCTCCAGCACCGCAGCCTCCAGCCTGCACACACAGCAGAGACTGCTCTTGGAAACTGCCCAGCTCTGGCTGCTCTCAGCAGCAAACGTAGCCTCTGTTGCAGAGCAAATGCCTGGAGAAAGGTGCTGATCACAGTCCCAAAGAGAAGAGCTACAGCCCCAAGAGGGTTCCTGCTGTCCGAGTGCACCTTGGTCTGGCCAGGGCCCTCCCATGCTTGGACACTGGCTTTACACACTCTTCCTGGCCTACATGGAACCCATGGAGACAAAAAACTACATGGGAGACCCCAAACCCACCCTGCAGACTCCGAGAGCAAAGGCTGATAAGCTGCCTCACCACCAGTGAGCCGGAGCTGTGTGTCCTGGCGGGCCCGCAGCCTGCACTCCACTGCAGCGTGGCCATGGCTGTTGAACCCATACCTGCACCACAACAGGCAAGGTTCAGGGCTGTGCTGGGGCCACAAGACCCGAGCAGGACACAGGAGAAACAGGAAGAGACAGCTCAGCTCTGCTCAGCACATCCCACATAGGAGCCACCACAGCAGAGCCAGTACCACCCAAACAAACACCCAGCCCCGTGTGGGCAGCCCATGGGACCCTGCAGAGCTGCACCCTCGGGTCCCACCTGTTAATGACTGCCTCGTCCTCCACCAGCCGGAACACCCTGGGCCTGGGGTTCCCCTCCTGGGGCTGGGGCGTCACAGTCCCGACTTCCACAAAGCCGAAGCCCATCTTGTACAGCCCATCCACGGCCTCGCCGTGCTTGTCGAAGCCAGCCGCCAGGCCCACCGGGTTGCAGAACCGGTGCCCGAGCACTCGCACCTCCTGCAGGGGAGGGGCCGGGTCACACACGGTCAGCCGGGAACCAGACCCTCGTCCCGGCCCGTCCTCCGTTTCTTCTGCCCGGGGGACCTGCGCTCCGGCCGGGGCCATCTTCTGAGCCCGGGACCACGCCAGGAGCCCCGGCGTGCACCTCCGCGGACCTGCCCGCTCTCTCCGCCGTGCCCGCTGCCCCCCGCCCGTCACCCGCCCCGGTGTCCGCCCACCGCAGAGCCGCACCAGCGCTGGGCCGTCGGGACGGGCGGGAGGCAGCAGCCCCAGAGCGGCGACGCGTAGAGCCAGCCTGTGCCCCAGCAGCAGCCCGCAGCCGCCCAGCGCCGCCGCCAGCGCCCGCAGCCGCCCCTACGGGAGATGGTCAGCAGCGACATCGTCAGGACGGCGCCCGTCCCACAGCCCCCCCCGCCCCGGCCCCAAGGACCCCCACCCGGCCGCCCCGGCCCCGCCCCGCCCCGGCCCGGCCCCATTCCCCTACGTCCCCCGCCCATCCGTGGCCCGCCGGCAGCTCACACGCAGCGGCGCCGCCATCCCCCCGGCCCGACACGTGGAGGGTCACTTCCGCGACCCCGCCCCGGTGATTGGCTGAGGCCGGACCGTGCAGCCAATAGCGAAACGGCAGCGCTCGGGGCTAGAGGCGAAGGGGCGGAGCCCGGAGCGAGCCCGCCCTCACCCCGCCCCAGCCCGGGGCTCCCGTCCTCTCGTCCCCGGTCCCCGCAGCACCGGACACGACCGCTCCAGCCCCGGCTTTATTAGGAACCGACCCGCACCGTACAAATCACCCGGGCGCCAAGGAACGGTCCCGTGAAGCGCTACGTACAGAGACACCAGAGAGCGCCACAGCGGGCACGGGTACAACCAGCACCCTCCACCGCGCTCCGTGCGAGCAGAGCTGCTGCCACGCGTCCTGTCAGGGCTCCTCAGCCTTGATCAACCGGCGCACTCAGTGCCCAGTCAGCACCCCAAGTTCCTCTGTCCAGCCTGCTTGCAGCGCCCGCGGGGTCAGGACAGGGAACGGGGCTGAGGACATGGCCAACACCCTGGAGAAGGATCACGTATCCAGCGGGAGTGAAAGAGGACATCAGGCAAACTGCGACCAGATACAGCTGGAGCCAGGGAGGTGGCAGATGGGCACAGCCTGAAGGGCAATGCCACACCTTCTCATACAACCATATTCCCCACCTCAGCCCCAGTTAGCTGGAAATGCTAACACAGAGACTTAATCACCCTGACCACAGATGCCATGGAGCAGAGAGGGGGAGCCTGTGGGCAATGCTGCCCTCGAGACTGAAGGCCAAGCACAGCTTCCCTGTACAGCTTCCCAGACAGACAGGAGCTGTTTCCTGCTCCAGTCTCACCAGACTTCCCACAGCTCACCTCCTGGACCAACAAAGGTGAGGACAGTGCCAGCAGTTGGTTTAAGTACAGTGAGAAAAGAGCTCAAAAAAAAAGAGTGCATTCATTTGAGGTTAACAGAGAAAACAAATTTCAAGGGGAGTCAGTTTCAGTGAGAAGAGCCATCACAGCTCTTACCCCTCACCTTGGGGTTACAGCCCAGTCAGTTTTATGTTTTCTTCTTCAGTTCCTCAAATCTCCTGGAAAGATCATCAAAGTCAATGTCTTCAGAGGCAGAAGAGTTGGCGCCAGCAGATGCTGTTGGCAGCGTGTCTGGTACAGATGGCAGTTCAGGCAGCACAAAGTTATCAACAGTATTAGGAGCTCCAGCCTGTGGTTTAGGAGAAGCCTCTGACTTGGGCCCGGGCCCTATTTAGAGTAAGATAAATACCATTTTACCTCAGTACCACAGACACAAGAGGGCCACACAAAAGAAAGGCTGTTCTACCAAAAACGGCAGTACCAACGTGGTTTTCAGAACAGGACCAGTGGTCAGGCAGCTCAGATTACACAGATTCACTGGGGAAAACCACAACATCTCAGCTTTAGAAGGCTGGAAGGAGCAGCAGCAGAGGCAGATCCAGACCCGCAGCCCTGTGCTGAGGCTGCAGCAGAAGCCCCCCCGCAGCCTACAGCCGCTGCGGCCGGGCTGGAGTTGCCCTTGCCTGCAATGGCGGGACTGTACCACCAGGATCCAAAGCCCCGGGCTCCTCACTCCAGCACCTCCTGGAGACACGCCGGTATCACACTGTCACACAGCTGAGACTGAATCATACAGCCAGACCCAGTGCACCCAGACGCCTATCTTCTTCAGCACACATGAACACTCCCCACAGAAAACCTTGCTGGAGCTGGCAAGGGTCTACTTACTCTAAAAAGCCTCTCAGCCTTTATCAAGTGCTAGAGATAACAAGTACTTTCAAAACACACAAAGCAAAATCACAATGCACAAGACAGGAGAATTTTGTTATGATCTAATTACGCTGCAAGAAGCACCTTGTAAGACTTTAGCTGTTTTCCCTTGGTCCACCTATCACTACTAGCCCTGCTCTGCTGTATGCAACTTCAACACTGACATTAATACAAAACCTGTCTACCCTCTTGGTACATACTTCTTTCATTCTCTTGCTGCAGAGCAGTATTATTTACAGTGTGTAAAAATATATTACCACTTAGAGCTGTTGTTTCCTCATTTTATCATGCAACACCCCATTTTTGCTCTGACAGGACAGCTTAAGCTGGAGACCTAGTACTGACTCCTATGTCAGACTCTAGTTCTTGAGTTTCTTGGTGGAAGTCTGGATCTGCCCTGTTTAGAGAGGATACTCTGCACTTCTGTCAGAATCCGCTCCAGACTCAAACCATGCTCTCAAAATGCATCAGGTTGTACAAATTTCTCCCTGTGTGGAAAGCTTCCTTCCAGGGACACCAGGATCCTGAGCTAAGTACAGCCCCTGACCATCCCAGGTTTCCCAGACTTCTGGATGTACTCACCAGGCACCGGCGCAGGAGTGTCCTTGTCAGCGCTAGGCTCGGCAATCTGAAAAAGACTCTGTTACTACAGCAATTTGCTACACGTCAGAGGATCTCACTGATGTGTAGGCACTGCTCATGGGCAGCAGCAGCCACACTAGTGGGCTGGAGGCCATGGCTCCCAGCACACTCACAGGAACCTGCCTTTCTACCCTAGAAAAAGAGGCAGTGCTTCGACTTTCCCTCCCTGTCAATTAAAGCATTTCCACTGGCCATATTCCAGAACTGGATTAACAGAGCATGTCCACTAGCAGGTCTGAAATATCTATTACAGACACAGTGTGAGAAGACTGCCCTTTTCATCCATGGCTGTAATCACAGCCACCACTTCCTTTCTTTCATAAAGGACAGACATGTCCTTGTAACCAGTAGCAAGGTATGAAATGACCCCATCTCAGGTCTTCGTCCAGTTGGGACAAAGGCCCATTGTCAGCTGTGCTGGCATAACTCCTCATTCCCTGCAGGCTGCAGCCAGTGACATCTGTCCCCACCCAGCTAACAACTCCTGTGTCTGTGCCTGCACCTCTTGCACCCAAAGGCTGCTGTACAGCTGGTACAAGGTGTCAGCACTCAGGGGTGCTTGGCGATGCTCATGCCTATACCCAGGATACTAGAAAAAGAAGCAGCATATCACTGAAAGGAAGATGGGAGGCGTGGTCATCAACTGCAGCAACAAAAACATAGACAAGCAGAGAAAGAAAAGAGTACATCCTCTCTTTTGTTGTCCCCAAGGACTGAGAAAAGTCTGGGAGAGGAAGTGTTTAAACATATATCATCTAAGTCAGCCAAAATTGTTATCCAGGCTAACTATGTGTTAGTTCAAAAGCCGTAATTAAGCAGACCAAAGGCAATATGCCCTCACATTAAAAAAATCAGAATTTGTGGACTCTACTTGTTAACTGTTTATCACCATTTTAACAAAGCAGTAACATAAATCTTGGCTCTCTTTTGCAGGCAAACCACACAGCTGAATGAGGTCACAAGTCATCCTCCCATCACATGCACTCAGTGATTCACCACACTGTAAGCAACACCAAGCACCACCCCCAGAGCTACACAGGTCAACAGCAATGTGCTTCATCAACATTTGCTTTTTCTGTGGCTACCACAGCCCTCTTTTTGCAGTTCCCTGTGCTGCCTACAATGGTGATCCAGCTCAGGCACTTACAGACTCATATGTTGGTGGGTTTGCTGGAACTGGTGGTGGATGAATGTTGGTGAAAGGCTGGTAGGTCCCCACTGGTACACCACCGAAGTTCTCCTGTACAGAGAGATTAAAGTCATGCACCAAACTACACACCTGGGAGAGTACCCATGACACCTATAGCTGTTGTGCGAGTCAAAGAAAGTAATCTGAGGTAAATGCAGGAAAGTACCCAACCCAGTATAGTTTATACTTATAAGGAAAAGATTTACAAGTATTAAGCCAGATGTAGTCACCTAGAACAACCAAATCCAGGTAACAGCACTGTGGGCTACTCTAAAGAGCCATCATGACTTCACCTTTCAAGGTATTAGGAAGTACCAGGACAAAGAGGGCAATACCCTGCATTAAACACACAAGAGCTATTTTCCAGAGTGCAGCATCACAAAGGACAAAGGAGGTCTCCGGCTCACTCAGGGCTTTGTATTACCCTTACTTCTAACACAACAGTGCCTCAAAAGACCTATATTTGTCACAAGTCCTCACTGTATTTATGCCTGGGACAACAGCCAGCTGATAATGCTTGGCCCAGATTCTGTACAAAAAACACTGCAGCACTGCTGGAACCATATAAAGACTCCAACCCATCCCACTGTTCCCGCCGCTTTGCAGTCTATACAGATATCCTGTGAATGGCTGAATTTGGAGAACACTGCTCTTTCCAGCTCCCACCTTCCAGGCTCACAATAAGACATCTCCAAGAGCCACTGGCTGGTCTCCTTCCCTTGCAGGTCTGAAGGCAGAGCACTTCTGCATTCTTATGTGCTGTTCCCACCCTACAAAACTCACCTCATTTCCTTAACTGAATCTTGGCAAACTACCAGCCTACCAACGTCAAAATGCAGCTCCAACTCATGGTCAAAAGTCTGGCAGTCAGAAGACTGACTCAAGAGTTAAGTCTGGACTCCCCTGTTCCCTGAAGGCAAAGAGGGCTGGCTGGAGAACAGGGCTAGGAACCTCCACAGCCAAGAAGCAACATGAAGCTTCAGCCGCACTGACAACAGTTTCCATCCGAACATGATAGCCTTCTGACACATCAAGGTATCAGGTACAGACACTCTCAAAGCAGCAGGCATAAGCTAAGCACCACAACTGGAGTCTTCCACAGAAAAAGGAAACAACAAAGCAAAGGCACTTACCGGTCCCTTTGGAGATGGATAGGAGAAGGGCGGAGTTGGTGTTGGCATGGGCATAGGCATCATCACTGGCATGGGTACTAATCCATCATGACCAATCATTGGGGCTGTAAACCCACCACCTCCTCCCCCTCCTTGGCCACCCTTCTTCACATCATCTGTAAATCCCACATCAATCAGATCTGCCTCCCCGCCTGCAGGGGCTTCAGCCTGGAGAGGGTGGAAGAATTCTGCTCATCAACATATCCCTATTCTGATCCCATCCCTCTGAAGAGCATTAGATGCAGCTTGGAGAAGATGGGACAACACAATGAAGACAGAACAGACAGCAGCTACACAGTGATATTAATGGGAATCACAAAGGTAACCGGACTATAGCATGGCTAACTATAGCCACATGCTGCAGGGCTGTGGGAAGGAGCAGGGATCACGTACTCAAAGGCCGTCTACAAAATACCAAAGCACGATTATCACTGAGCTTGCTGCAATGCCACAGCCCTGTGCTCTGAAAGCCCACACATTTCAGCCACTGGAACACCAAAAGGAGCTCCAGATTTGCAGATGCCTCACTCACCATCACCACAGAGTCAGGTTCATAGGGCACATTGTAATTCTTAGCAATCTCGATGAGGTATCTCTCCACCAGAATCTTGGGTGGTGCCTCCACACTCAGCTTGTGCATCAGCTAGAATACAAGGTAGAGAGACACTCATGGGACTGGGCAGTGCAGCAAAGGTCCATCCTGGCTGCTACAGGGAGGGATGCCCTTCCTCCCAGAACAGCACTGCTGCAAGGGGGGCTGCTGGCAGCCACAGGCCAGGGCTCCATGTGTGCTGCTCCTTTTCATCTGCAGCCAACACAGCAAGGCCCCACCACCAGGGACCTCAGCACTGTGCCCCAGTGCAGGCAGGACCCTACCCTGCATGAACCACAGGCATCAGCCACTGGTGACCCAGAAAGGGAGCACAAAGCCACAGCAGTCATGTCTATTCTGCCAGCTCCAGCTGGCTGCTGCTGTTCCACCAGTTCATTACCCTGTCATTGACTGTCCCAATCTGGTTTGTCCGGCACAGCTTCCCATACTCCTTGCTGTACTTGGCACAGAGCTGGTCAGCAACCTGCAATAGGAGAAACCACACACTACATGTCTGCTGTATTGCTCTCATTTCTGCTACTGAGTGCCCCAGCTGAGCAGTCTTAGCCATCCCTGATGCTTCAGGGACACCTATACTGGGGTCTCAATCTGCAGAGCCCATAAAAACATGTCCTCTGCCTTAATAACAGAGGCGCAAAGACATCCATCAGCTTCTTGCAGCGTCACCCCCACCCTGCACACGTAAGACCCCTCAAATAACCCTACTCACAATCTTCAACTCAGCCACTTCTGACTGGAGTCGTGGTGCAGCCCAAATCAGTGTAGATACTGCTTCTGCCAGGCCAGAGTCCAGCTCCCTATGGATAACAGAAGACAATCCTATCTCCACACCAAGCACTTAAGTCTTTGCTGCCCTCAATCTGCTTAGTCTGAAGGTCCCATCAACCTTGCTGGGCTTGAGTTTTCCCTGCCTGAGAAAAAAAGCTCTCTGAAATCTCTAGAAAACCCAAACATAGGTCCCCTTCTGTACCCCAGGCCTGCCCCTAACAGCATTCCTCCTTGAGCCCAGGGGCCTGGACCCTCTCCCACAGCACACCCTCTGGGCCAGAGCTTACTTCATGGACTGAATCAAGCCGAAGCGGGCTAGCAGCAGGTCGCAGTACAGCTCCAGGATCTCCATGGCCTCCACAAGGTAATCTTCACGGATGATGTGCTCCACACGAATCCTGGCACGCTCATCTTTTCCGGCTGCCAGATAATCTGCAATCTCCTTCCTTGCCTTCTGGGCCAGCTCAGCTACAGCACATATCCCCAAGACCCGTCACTGTGTTGGCAGAGCTGCTGCCTCCATACCCATCCACAGACCCCACCACACAGTCACCACAAGCTTCTCTCTCTCCTTCATTGAGCTTCTGCAATGCAAGACACTCCACCATGGCTTGGTTGAGCCCTTGTGTCTAAGTCCTAGCACACTAACTCACAGAAGAACAGAGAGTGGGCTTTTAGGTGCCAAAAGTAACTCCTATACCTTCAATTTCCCTGCAGAGTCAGTCAGAACCATAGATCTTATCCATGCCCAAGCAGGGCAGGCAGGGAGAGCCTCCACACCATGCTGTGAGTACAGAAAGCCCAGGAAAGCCCCTCCTGGGGCAAACTGCCATGTCCCTCCACACACAGCCCAATGCTACCACCCCATGTGCCCCACAGACTGCACACCAAGGAAGGTGGCCAGTCTGCTCCTCTGGGTACAGCAGGGCAGACTGCAAGGCCTGGGTCCAGCAAGGGAAAGCAAAAGACTGCTCCATAACTGGCCCATGAAAGTACCCCAACTCCAGAATAGTCTCAAGGCTCCTGAGCTCCAAGACCATCCTGGGTCGCACTTGTCCCCTCAAATACTCACTCTTCTTTTTCTCCAGCAGTTTGAGGCGATTGATGACAAGGCGCAGGTTAACTCGCAAGCGCTCAGCCTTGAACCCAGCGCCCAACATGATAGATGCTTGCTGTGGGAGAAGAGGGAAAGTCAGTGGAACCAAGACCTGCCAGTCAGGAGGAGCAGTCACAGCTTTACTCAAGGACAAAAAAAAGACCCAACAAAACAAACCCAAAAAACCCTATCAGTGAATTCTCCAAACAAACAGGCCCAGGCCTGCTATTCCAGAATATGAATGGAGCTACAGCACTCATCATTCCCTTTTCCATTTTACAACCCTGCACCTATCCACAACACCAGGGAATAGAAACTTCCTGGATAGTCCCACTCTGATAGACTGAATTTTGCCCCCCAGAAACAGATTTATGATGATCAAAACCTGGGATTACCCCATAAATATGAACAGGGTTAGAAAACACATCCTAAAACAAGAAGATAAGGGCCTGAGTCTCTTTAACCTAGGTAAGTGACACCAGCCATTGATGTCAATAGCAGTGCACAGTAAAGCTTTAGGAACATTAGAGAAACATCTACCAGCAGTGGTCTAGAAAAGTGTGGCTGTGCTCATTTCAGTACACTGAGCTTACTGAGATGTGTTTTGAGGTTCAGCTCCAGAAATCTAAGAAGCCTGAGTAGGGAAAACCCATAGATTTCACAATAAATAGCACAGCTGCTAGAAGACATGCTTTCGTTCCCTGCTTTGAAAGGTGAAACAAGTAAACCAATGCCTCAAGATGCCATCTGTGACAACTAACACAGCCAAATCCTGTTACTTCATAGACAAAACCACATTTTTAACAGAAATGAAATCAATTGCAAGAACCAAGCCTATTAATACGTAAGCTGTAAATTAGCTGTATAATTAACCCAAGGACTGTACAAACTAAGGTTGTTACTATCCTGTCATCAGGAGGAAGAAGCTGCTATTTCATATACCCCATGCTTCCTACTTCCTACTTCCTGAATGCATGCTCTGGCATGTGTCCAGTCTCTCATGAGTTCAACTCTTCAGCCCTACAGAAAATTAACTTAGAAGACATTTTGTTACAGCATTTTGTTATGCCAAGAACCAGTCATCAAAAATGCTTAAGAACTATCACACTGAAAGACTTTAACTTGTACCTGAAGAACACACTTGGTGAGGCTTTTGGATAGTGATATCATTTTGTGTGTAACAAGTGCTTTGCACTGTAACAAATCTTATCTACAGTACATCCAGTTTATTTAGCTGATCTATTCAGTTATTTGAGCTATGCACAGAACCCAGCAAGCTCAAAAAATGCTGCTGCAGAAATTATGTATGCATGATCCAAGTCTGATGCCATAAAAAAGGTTCTGCCCTTCTGTAACTCGAACATACTCCTACAACATTAAAAGAACTTTATAGTACGGCATGAAACAGTCTCAGCACGAGTTGCAATGTCTCTGTAAAAGTACCTAGTAAACATCTATTCCAATTAACAGCCTGTTTAACAGATTAACTCAAATGTAGCCACTAAGCAGCTAGCTCATTGCTTCTTTTCCAACCATCCTGCCCCTTTAAAGAGCTCTGTTGCCCCCACTGCCCCGCATGAGGCTCCAGCCACGCTGCTGCAGAAGGGCTGACCCAATCCTTTCCTCCCTGCCTCACCTCCCCGTCCCTTCCTACAGACGCGCAGCTACTGTGACCAGACTTAAACCAACCTCTCCCCGCAGCGCAACGAGGCTCTCGCCAGGGCGGCTTCCAGCGCGGCGCCAGCGGGCCCGACCCGCCGCGCAGGTCCAAGGGGCCAGCGCTATCTCCCGGCAGCGGAAGGCCCAGGCCTGGCTTTATCGGCGCGGCCGCACCGTGACGGGGTGAGGGCAGAGACCCCGACCCCTCCCCGATCCGTCCCCAGCGAGGCGGCGCCGAGAGGTCTCACAGCGGAGGCGAGGCAGGCTCCGGACCTACCTTCGGCCCCGCCAGCGGGCACTCGGGAAACGCGC
The DNA here is from genome assembly GCF_028554395.1 of Pezoporus wallicus. Taxonomy (NCBI): domain Eukaryota; kingdom Metazoa; phylum Chordata; class Aves; order Psittaciformes; family Psittacidae; genus Pezoporus; species Pezoporus wallicus. Next base: position 22,527 of record NW_026636279.1, on the reverse strand, counting down.
CCCCCCCCCGCTACCGGCACCGCCCTGGCCCCCGATCGCATCCCGGCGGCGGCAGTCCCGGCCCCACTCACCGCCCGTCCTCCACGCAGCTTCCAGTACCCAAAATGGCGGCCGCCGCACAACCTCGCCGCCCGCGGAGGGATCCGCGGGGCCGTCCCTCCTCACACCGCAACCGGCACACGACCGATCCGGTGCAACAGCTGCACCGCAACACCGTCCGCGATGCCGCCGCTCCAGAGCTAGCGTCCTGGGGAAGGAGAGACAGCGGCGCGGAGCCGGAGAGGAGACATTAAATGGTCCAGCGGAGCGATCCACCTCTAGCGAGTGCGTGAGTACGACAGCCAATAGGTTCCCGCCGGTACCCGCCCCCGGCGTAGAGGTTCCGTCGTCAGCTCCCATGGCCGCGGGTCCCGCCCCCACGGAGAGGGAGCCGTTCGGTGGAAGGCTCCGTGCCGGTCGCAGGCGGGCGGAGGGGTCCCCGGTTCCCTGAGGGCCAGGCGACGGTTGTGGCTCCGTGAGGGAGGGTCGGGCCGAGGCTGAGCCGGGTCCTGGTGCCTGCAGTCCTGCCGCCTCGGGTCTCTGTGCGGCGCAGTCCCGAGGGTAAGCTGGCCCGGGGCGGGCTGCTGCGGAGGGAGAGCTCTCGTGCAGAGAGGCGCCACGCCGCGGGGCGGTTCGGTTCCAGGCAGGTGGTTGGGCTCACACCGCGGCGGCTTTTGGATGACTCGTAACCCGTAGCTCTTGCTTTTGCAGGGCACGAGACTCTGCAGCTCGGGCGGAGCGGGGCAGCCGCTTCCCGCCCCGGGCGAGAAGAGAGGCAGCGGCCAGCTACGGGGCCGGGACTTGCGAGACCCGTAACCGGCGCGAATGACCCCTCGCGGGCGGCCGGGGGCTGCGGGCTGGGACGGATCCATGAACAACAGGTGAGATGCTTCGGGGAATGGAGCGCGGCCCCTACCCGCCGGCACGGAGCTGCCCGCACCGGGCCGAGCTCTCCGTGCCCGCGCCGTGCCCGCGCCGCGCGCTCTGGCGGCGCCGCCATCTTGCCCGTCTGTCTGTCCGGCGGCCCTTTGTCTGTCTGCGGCTCCCGGCGCCTGCAGCGGGACCGGGTAAGGCGGGCCGGGCGGGGGCCGGGGCGGCTCCGCCGTGACCCCCAGGGTCGGTCCCTCTGCCTGCGGAGCCGGGCCGAGCCTTCCGTCCGTCCTGGCGGGCGGAGCGGTCCCCGGGTCCTATGTCGGGACCCTGGGCGCAGGGTTCGTCCGGCCGTGCCCCTGCCAGGGCAGCGGCATCCGTGTGTCCGCCTGCGGGCTGGATCCTTCCTGCCGCCTCCTGGGTGCTGTTTTGACAGCTGGTTCCTTCTGTCGGGGAGACTGGTGGGATCCCTGTGTCCGTCTGTCTGAGGAGGCTTACAGAATCCCTGTGTCTTAGGAGGCTGTCGGGAGTCCTGTGTCTGTCTGGGGGCAAATGGTTTCAGCTTCTCCTTCTGTCAGTCTGTCTGAGGGCACTGTTGGGATTTATCCCCTCCTCTGCCCGTTGAGGACGGGGGGGCCATGTTTCCCCCTTTGTATGGTTTGAGGGGGTCGGTGTGTCCCTGCCTGTGAGGGACAGGGGCAGCGCATCCCCGATGTGAACTGCGGTGTCGGTGGTCCCTCCCCAGGTGAGGACACGGGGTGTGTGCCCAAGTGCCTGCCCCAGGCCTGCCTGCCCAGGAAGGGCGCAGACCCCTGTTCCTGCCCCCTGCGCCTGCCCGCAGGACGGTGAGGTCAGTCCGTCCAAGAGGCGGCTGTCTGAGATGGGTCCTGTCCCCGGGTTGGCTGCTGCCACCGTGTCTGGAGCTGTGACCACAGGGCTGCCGGCTCCCTTGTCTGCCTTCTGCGAGCAGTGAGGCCTTGTGTGCTCTCTGTCTCTATCTGGATGTGAAGCCAGAAGTGGGGCAGGGTCTGCAGGTTTGATAGGGCTGTGGGAATGGACAGGAGGGAGAAGGGTGTTTGGGATGAGATTGCAGTCAGTCTTGAAGTAGGGCAGTCTTAGCTTTTTGTATGCTGGGGACAGGTTTGCTTATAACTTTGCTTGAGAACTGAGTGGGACTGTCCATACACGGTGGTTTGTGAAATGCCTGTAAATCACATTGAATGCTGGCACTGAAAATGGCTGTGGTGATGTAGAACAAGCCCTGTAGGCAGAAGGGTGGGGAATGACCCGAGGAGCCAGCTGCATTTGCCCAGAGGTTCAGAAGGTTCCAGTGGTGTGCGTGACAGGCTCTTCTCTTCTCAGGTGAGCCCTCTGCTGAGGGAAGGAACAGTCTGTGCTCCCAGGTCAGGGAAACATGTCCCGTCGGAAACAGACCACTCCTAACAAAGTTCACTGTGAGTATTATGTGAAACAGCGTCGTGGGATCCTTGCCCTAGCTGGATTGCTGTGGAGTGAGATGGGGAGGAGGGAAATGATGACAAGGTACAGTTTGTAGGGGAATGATGGTTGCTCACTTTTCGTCTCGGGGATTATAAGAAACTGAGCTTTATGCATCAGGAGAGCTGGCTGTGTCCTGGCATGGCAGGGATAGACTTGAACAAATAGGTAATGCTGTAAAGGTAGGTTGCGTATGTGCAGGGCCTGCAGCTGTGCTTTGCTTTCACACTGTCACAAGTGCAAATTAGTATACTAAGAAATGTGACTTGAGGGCCCTGGCCCATCTTGGGTAGCAAAGGAAGTTCTAGGCCAAAGTGTGTAGCAGAAAGCCAGGAATTCTTGGGTTCTGATCTTTGCCCTACCACAGACTCAACTGACTGACCTTGGACACATTCCTTGAGCTCACTCTACCTCAGCTTCCTACCAGATAATGTAAGTAAATGTAAGTAAAGCCATTCCTTGCAGGGAATGGGCAGTGGCCAAGTAATTTACTGGACATATAAATGCTGTCAGCTTATTTTTGAGCTGAGCTGATAGGACAGATCTCTGTTTCTCCAGCACTGCCAAGCCCCTGGCAGTTGAAGAGCTGAGGATGCTGTACATCAGCACTTCTTGTGGGCAGGCTACAGAGAGCTGTTAGCGGAGCTGGAGATGCGTATGGATGTTTGGCTCAAAGGGGAAACTGCACATATATGGCTTTTGTTTGACTGATTGCAGCTGAGGAATGCTGGGGGACTAAAGCTATGCCCTTGTTCATATCCAGCTGTGTTGCTAGAAACATGGTTAGAATTTGGGCTAGAATGAGGAAAACAAATTCCTGCTTCTGTAGATCTGTGAAAGCAAGCAAGGCTGATGAGAGGGCCCTCGGTATTGCTAAGCTTAGTAGCTACCAGGGGTATGGGACGGAGAGTTGAATGCTGCAGCCCTAACACTGCCTCACTTTGCTGATGCTGCTGGCTTGCATGTTTCTGCCTGTTTCTTTGTGTTGCCTTTCCATATGGGTATGGCAACAGGAATCTATGCTTGCTATCCTCTGTACTAGGGGAAAATACACTGGGATATAGCCTAACACTTTGTACACTCAGTGAGTGTACTGGGGAAATTTATCTCTGCTGGGACTTGAAAGCCCCATTGGCTGCTAGAGCCAGGCATGGGGTAGCTGACAAAGCTTTCCTTGGTGGCCATCTAAGAATCTGAGGCATAGCTTTTGGCATCTGCACTGACTTGTGCTTTCCTGTTCCTGCTTCTGGTGCTGGGTTCCACATGGGCAGAGTGTAGCTTTGATTTGCCTGATAGCATTTTAATGACTTTGAAATTGTCTCCCTTAGAGAAATAAGATTTGTCCTGTGCTTTGTCCTGTGATGCCAGTATCATATCTTTTGCCCACACACTTTTGCTTCTGAAAGTGCCCAGAGATTACTCCTGGCGTTTAGATCAGACTTAAGTAAGGCATGCATTTACACTGTCTCCCCTGGTGTAGAGTTGTGGTCTCTCGTGTGTGGAAACCAAGGGTATTAAGCTCTACTGGTGCAGGTAGAGTTTCCATGAATGTTTAGGTGAGCAGTTTTCTGCACCTCACATGAGAAAACTCATACAGTTTCCCACGTAAGGGTGATGTTTTTCAGAAGCTTGAACTATTATATACAAAGCTATACATATGATGGAGTTCAGTTGTATGCTATTTTCATGGTGAGCAGCAGCTTTTTTTATCTGCAATACAAGCGGTTGTACCTCCAGTGTTGGTCTTGGGGGAAGCTATCTGACAAATACACTACCAGTGGGCATGATGTTGAGGTTGGCATCTGGTATGCCATAGAGGGGAGTTCTGCGACCTGTTCACCTCCTTTACATGCAGTACACTGCTACAGAGCAACTATTCAACAGGAGCCATCAGAAGCAGTAAGTAGGACCACAAGAAAATAAAGGGACCGAAGGATACAAGAAACATGTCAATGGTGATGTCTCCAACTTGGGTTGGGAAATCTTGCCTGTCTTATGATGAACGCCATTGGGACTTTTCTGTCTACCTAGCCTGCTGTGTATCTGGAGGGCCCAGAAATGCCATGCAGTGCACTCACGAGGAAAATCGCAAAGAGCATCAGCTCCACGAACTGGGTGAGCCAGCAGAATGAGGAGTCAGGCTGAGACATAGCAGACACGTTACTGAGACTTCTTCACAGGGACTGAAGTGGTTGGGAGGAAAGGAGTAAAAGGGACAGCAGGTATGCAGCTTTTTGTGCAGTTGTCTGCACCTGGGGTCTGATTTGGCAGGCTATGGGGCTGGGGAAGTGCTTTTGGATTTGCATAAGTACCACTGTGAGTATCTAACTGGACAAATCTGTGGGAGGACAGTGCCTACTTCTTTCTTGCATGGCTACTCCATGTTAGCTTCTTTCTTGGATTCACAAGGGCAAGCGGCAGCTGCAGATCTCCTCTCTTGGCTTGCTTGGTGCCACCTCTTTCCAGGGTTACTTTCAGGTTTGGCATGGCCCCCGTTTAACCTTGTTCTCACAACAGCATGGTTTGCTGTCCTCGCTTAACACATAATCATTCTGTTTAGCATGCAGATTGACCAGCTGGGTAGTTGTGTGGTTACAAAACAGTTTTAAATGGAAGTGAAAAATGTGTGAGGAAATTCAAAATAATACAGAAACAATGATAAAAATTATCACAAAAGTCTCCTGGTGCATGATGGCCAGTCCTTCTACAGTATTAATTGTAGTCATTACCCCTTTGGCACGGCTGCAGCACACAACTGGTTCTTAATAATTTAATTTTGTTTTGCCACATGGTGCATGAAAAGCACACCTGGCAAATAGTAATACTGTAATAGATGGCAGTGCATTACCCATTCCATATTGAACTGAAAACTACAATTAACTGAATTGTTCCTGTGAAGATACCTTAATTGATTCGTTTTGATCTTTATTTTCTCCCAGAGTCTGAAGTATAAAGTACAGAATCTCTCTAAGCCATTCATCTAATCTTGTGCTCAAGCTCACCCAGTGCTGTGCTTTCATCCCATCAATTATGCTGCTCTTCTGCTTGCCAGAAAGTTGCTGCAGGTGTTAGCGTGCACTTTTATTTCTGTCCCTGCTGTCCCATGGGCTGTTCTTTCTATTGCTTGTACCCCTTGCAATTGATGCGTATTTTAGAACTCTTGAGAACAGGTTTTGTTAGAGCTAGGAAGTGGGAATTAATTTGACTGTTTATCCTGGTACAAATATCCTATTAATCTTCTATTTCCTTTCCTCTCCCTCTGACACGCACACATTCTGGGCTCTTCAGTGTTCTTTGAATTCTGCTGTCTATAATATTCCCAGTTTGAAGAGAAAGTGTCTTGCAAGAAATAGCACCCACCATTCAAACCCGAGCAGAAATGTTACTTGCATCAAAATCCTTTGTTCTTAAAGGGCTCTGTGGGCTGCTGTTGTTAACTCTTTCAATTGTGTTGTTTTTCATTTCAGTAACCACTACAGCAGTGTGGACAACCCAAAATAGCGATGGGGCAGGTGGACTAGATCCACAGTGGTGGAAACACATGCAGATTTCAGGTCCAGGAAAGGAACACAGAAGACCTACATGAACAGGGACTTTAAATTGATGTATGAGGAGGGAATAAAGAGGCTCATCTGAGAGACCTTTCTGTTTAGGAAGGAAGACAGGGGAATGATGCCATTTCTTTTGATTTTGTTTTATGGATTTTGGGTTGGGGATTGTTTGTTTGTGTGTTTGTTTTCCAGAACACCTGAGAGTTATCCTGCATTCATACAGTTCAAGAAGGGAAGGGCTCAGGAAAAATATCATTTCTGGCTACAAAGTTGATACAGCACCAGATCCTAGCAGTAATGCCCCTGTTGCACAGTTCCACAGGGTTGCCCCCTACCTGCACAGCTGCTCACATGGCATCCCACTCCATTTACAAGAGTATGGAGAGAACTGGAATGCAAAGCAGAGGCATTTTTATGATCTTTTATTGTCCTACATTTCTAGCTGCTTGTAAACAAATACACTGACTTGTTTTGGTGTTGTAGTCGGACTGTTTCAGTGTTGTGGTCAGCCTGCAGCCATTTTTGTATTTAATAAAGAAACTTCTGCAGAAGAGTGTGAGTTCACTATTGAACATAATATCCTTTACTGATAGTAGTGATTGTAAAGCTATCGCCTGTCTTACTCCCTTTCCAAATGAATAGAAGTGGATTCAAAGTGGGGTGGAGGTGGGGGTGTAAGTGTCTGCATGTGGGAGCATGTGTGTGCAGAAACAAGTGTAACTCCATACTACCAAATAGTAGTCCATCAGTAGATGAACAGGACAGTATTCCCTAAGTTCTTTTGGAGACAATATTAATTTAATACATAAGAAATTCTGTATAAGCTAAAGATAGCATTTTTAAAAGTTTGTCTTTCCCAGTCCCATGCTGCCTTTTTTTAGATACAGGCTACTGGAGAATGCACAAGATGTCATCTGCTAACACCACTGGTTTAGTTAACAATTTGCATTTCTGGCTGTGAGCTGACAGTTTTCTGCAGTGCGCTGAATCAATGCTAACTTGGTTCTGGGTATGTTGTACAGAAAGGCCACTGGCAGACACACTCTTAGTTGTTGTGGTTGATGCTAGTGTTACTGACAGGAGGAGTTTCCTTCTCAGCTACATCATGTAAAGATCACACCTTTTCAAATCCTGCAGGCTGTCTGCATAATCTGTGTATCTGAGCAGAAACCTGCTGCCGTAGTACTCCAGGCTGCTGCTCAGTGGAAACGTAAGCCATCTGGGAGGGGAAAGGGGAAGAAAACAAGAACCTACCTACTTGCACTGGGACATACAGTGGTGTTTGGGAATCCTGTTGTGTAACTCTGCCACAGGTAGCATGTCTCCCGCCACTGTTTTACATCTGTCCTGTGCTGGACAGGTTTCCTCATTCACCGTACTTTCCTTTGTCTTGCAATGCTTTTTTAGACTCTGCTCTTTAGCTTTTGTCCTGGTGGTTGGTGCATATCTGCTTCCTGGAGAGGCACTGTAATTCTGTAATGTCTGCTGTTCATACAGTCTGTATCTCAGTCCCACCAGTGTGCGGTTGTGGTCCAAAACTAAAAGCAGCACTCCAGGCTATGAAAACCATTCAGTGTTGGAATGGCTTCTGGTGGGGGTACATGTGTCACAGCAATCACGACAGTACCTGCTACTTTTGGTGACAAATACACTTTGGGTACTCCTCAGCACCTCTCATCAGCCCACATGGATTGTGTTCTCGAGTCTTCTCCACAGAAACCTCTCTCACATTTCTGAAACAGAATGATAAATGCCTTCAAATGCCTTTGGGGGGACATTGGGAATTAAGACTCCTCTCCCACAGTCTCCATGAAACTTCTGAAGGTCTTTGAAATCTTCCTTAAATTACTGCTTTTTAAAGCACTGTCGGAAACTGGGAGGTAAGCACCAGAAAGGCAGTGTGAATATGAACACGGGGCAAAGCTGGCTGAAACAGGGTAGCATGTAGGAATGTATCTGTCCTTGTAACAGGGCTGGTGCTGTCTTCATGTCTCAAGAATGCAGTGCCCTGGTTATGCTGTTGTCAGTTGTGGCCTTATACTAAAAGGTACAATTTTCTTCTGAAAGCTATATTTTGGCTTTGCTTTTATGTGAAGAATGCACTGCATCTTTGTTAGCATTTTTGCATTTATGCTTTGAGTGATTCTTGAGAACTTAGACATCAGTTGATAGATTTAACCCAAAGCTGGCCCGCTGGGAATTTCAGCATCTTGCCCCAAGCGCTCCCAGCTGATCCACTGAGGGGTAAATCAGGACCAGATTTGGAACAAAGACATTTGATTAAATATGAAAATTAATTGTTGCCCTTTACTGTTATTCTTCAGAACCAGAAGTTCTACTTAGAAGAGAACACTGTAGGAGGTTTTCTTTCAGAGGCACAAATAATAGCTTCTTTCAATTTGTTTGCCATCTCTTATTGAGTTGAAGTAGTAGTGATCAGTGTCTTTCAACAAACAGACTGTAAGCTCTCCTAACCCAGCATCTCTGCTCCCTATTTTCAGTTCCCTTAGTTTTCTGTTTTGAGCATTGAAGTGCCACTGAGGTTTGTTTTAGCCAGAGCCATTCCTGGGCAAGATACGGTGGTGAAGCAAGTTACCTGTCACTTAAAAGCAGGACAATACCAGCTCTGGGCGCAAACACCTTCCTGAAGGGCAGCGTGTCCTCAGTCTAAGACAGAGGGTGGTGACAGAACATGACAAGGACAAACCTTGATTTTGATAGCACTGTGGAGGGCAGGTGAAGTGTCAGGAGCACAGGAAGGTACTGGTTTTGTGCAAGTTGCATGTTCTAGCAGGGAATAGGACTTCATGATTTTCAAAGCCATATAGCACTGTGCCTGATCTGGTATGCTGTTGTAATCCTCCAGCGGCTTCCCTTCCACCCAGAGCTGTGCTGTAGCTCTACTGGGAGATAGCTTGGTAGCAGAGAAAGCCACCTGGCTATGTACAGCAAATAGATGGGATCTCACAGGGGTTTTGTGGCTGGAGTGGTGTATAAAGAGTATGCAGAGTGCAGCGCAATGCTGGACGTTTCTACTAGCAAGATTGTTCTACACACAGGGGCTGGACTCACCTCAGCGGGTACGAGAGGCTGGTGTTGCAGGGTAGGCAAGCAGAGAGTTACTTAAATGCTTTCTGAGAGGTGACTTCAGAGGTGCTGCACAGTGCAGGTGAGCAGCCCCATACTTGTTCTGGTTTTGGCAAGCCTTGGTGGTGAAAGCAAGGCAGTGGCATCAGTCTGACTCTCTGTCCTTGTGGCTGCCAGGGGAGCAAGTCTTTGCAGGGCTGGAGGAGCAAGCCCGACAAGCCATGATGAAAACCAACTTTCCTGGAGCTCTTGGTGACCAAAGGCCAGCCATTTGTCAACTGCAAGACCCCGACTCCAGCAGCAGTGAGTTCTGCCCCTTCCAATAATGGCAAGGTAGTGGACTGGGGACACCGTGACAAGGGGCTAGGTGCTGCACAGCTTGTGGGGGTCCTCTGAGGGCCATCTTACCCGTCTCCTCTGGGTTAGCCCTTGGCTCTTGTGCAGGATTGTCTGCATACAGCCAAAGCAGGGCTGCTCCCTACAGGGATGTAAGCCCAGAGCCAAGGACCACCGCTCCCCAGGGTGGGCAATGACCTCACCACCAGGATGCAGTCTCAGTTCAGCAGAGCAGGGTGGTAACAAGAGGAGGTTCAGAGGCAGCCCAAGTGATAGTCAAGCAAGGCAGGGTAACAGGACATGTCATCTGAGCACCTCAGTCCTTGTCCTTAAACTGAGTCCAGTGCACCAGCCTGAGTTTAAACAGAGCCCCTGGTCTGAGGGGTGGGTAGAGGCCCCAGGTAATCTTAGTCAGGACAGTTAAGGCTTATGAGTGCTCTCAGGGTCCTGACACTTGGAATTACTGTTCTGCATGTTCTAGGTAGCAGTGATGACGAGGAAACCACTCAGGATGAAGTTTCTTCACATACCTCTGAGGAGGATGGCTCAGTGGTGAAAGTAAAGAAAGAGTTAGAGAATGCTGAACAACCTGTGGCTGAAGCCCCACTGATGGGAGAAAATGAGGCAAGTGTGTACTGGTGCTGCACTCACCTGGGCCTCCCAGGGGTGAGACAGGTACCATCTAAACACCTTCTCTCCCCATCATTGTTTATCTTTTTCTCCCTCCCACCTCCTCCAAACAACACCTTCTGGCAGGAAGGGAAAGCGTATGAGGAGTTCTTGGGCTGCCAGGAGCAGGAGATAACCTGCACAAATATGGTTCTCCTGGCTGGCCAAGATGATTGTGCAGAGTGTGCCCCCTTCTTTAAGTCCTCGTGGCTTTCTCTGACTGACTTCCCCTCCCTTCTGCTACAGAGCAGGCCTTGCCTACCAGAGCCACTGTGCTGGAAGAGCCTGTGTGTGCGTGGAGGCCTTGAGGCCTTTGCCTGTTCTGCAGACACCAGAGTTTTGCTCAGAGGCTACATAAAGTAATTTTCAGAGTGCAACAGCATGAACCAGCCCCAGTGGGACTGGGCACACAGCCCTTGGTCTGGCCAAGTCCTGCCTGGCGGTACTGACCAGATACTAAGGGAAGGTGGTGTGTCTGCCTTACACCAGGGTGGCTTGTCTTCCCTGTAGGTGCCTGGGAGTTTGAATGCTGACCCTACGCTGGGACTGTCACAGTGCCCCCTCTGCCAGCTGGAGTGTGGAGGCAGAGAGCAGCTCATCACTCATGTATACCAGGTAAGGGATATCTCTGGCCTTAAGCCCCAAATTCAGCAACAACCCAAAGCACAGGGTGGCTTTGTTCTGGTCTTTGCAGTCTCAGAAATGATCTTATAGCTAGGATGTGACTGAGGTTTACAGCAGTAGACTGTCCAGAAGGTGTCCTGGGGAAAGAATCAGGAGGGCACCAGTCTGTAGAGCTGAAAACACAACTCAAGCCCAAGGCAGTCTCTGCAAGTACTTGCAGGCTCAGACCAGGCAGTCCTTCAGATTAAACATGGAGGCAATTTTTACATTATTCAGTGAGATAAGAAACCTTCCTTCTGATCAGTCAGTTCTTTATTTTGTATCTTTATCCCAGTTCCTACCCCTGAAAACAGCTGTTCTTCCTCTATTCCAGTATTGCAGGAAAACCATGCTGGAATCTCACAGGTTTTGTTGTCAGTGCTCTCTTCACAGCACATCAAAGTCTGTAAAAGAAGGAATGAAGCAGAACAGGCCACTTACCTGCACAAGGTGACTGCCTCCATCTAAGTGCTTCCTCACCAGTGTCATTCCTATTGTTAGTCCAGTCATGCTCTGTGCAGCAACGGCAGCTTCTCAGATGCATTTCTGAAAACAAGGGTCTTACAATCCAAGTGTTTTGGCCTTAATTGTTTCTCTTGTATCAGAGTGGAGCTGTAGAAAGGTCTCCTCCTTGCTGTTTGACCTGTGACACCCTAGGTGTCTTGAGCTTAGTCTAGGAGCTGTCTGACAGAGGTTTAGTGGTAAAGTGTTCCCACTCCAGGAGGCTGAGCTGACTGGTTTGCCGTATCTCCTGAGCCCATCTCAGACTGGGCAGTTGGTAACTAGCCACCTCGTTGTTGTTTCACAGCACAGTGCGGCAGTGGTGAGCGCCAAGAGCTACATGTGCCCTGTATGCGGCAGAGCCCTCAGCTCACCAGGATCCCTCGGGCGACATCTCCTGATCCACTCAGAGGACCAGCTGTCCAACTGTGCAGTGTGCGGGGCACAATTCACCAGCCACGCCACGTTCAACAGGTCAGGGTCACCCTGGATGGGGAGTGGGCTAGAGTACCCACAGTAGAGATTAGGTGCCTTAAATGAGACAGAAGTCATGGCTCTAGACCTACTGAACACCCCCAGTGAGTAAGATTCCCTTGATCCCTTTCTCCCTGTAGCTCTGCATCACCTGCTAAGACCTCCCTGGGCTGTGCTGCTGAAAGAGTGTTCCTTTGCTGTGTAAAGAGCTAGAACTGTGCAAAAAGCACTGGGGTCTCCAGTCACTGGAGAACAACCAACTGCTTCCTTTGCCACTTCTATCAGAGTAAGTCTGTACTGCCCAGGTGGGTTGATCATTTCCAGAGCAGGACTACAGGCAGAAACCAAAATATTCATTGTGTCCTGCCTGGTGGAAGATTAACCACTGACCAGTGGAACAGGACTGGGCAGTCCTACAGAATAGAAAAGAGAAATCTAGAAATGATGGTGAGGAGCAACTTGCTGCCTAATATCTACTCTTGCACTCTGACAATCCAGATATGCTGCTTTTGACTCCTAGATATGACATTGCTTCATTTTAGATGCTCACACAGGTCTGTGGGCAGGAATGGTTTAGCAGAGGCCTCTGTTGCGGGCTGTAGGAAGGCGCCCGGGCAGTCTGAGGTGGGGATGCTCCTGTTAGCACCGAGTTTCTGACTCTTCTCTTTCTGCTTTCCAGTGCGAAGCTGCCGGAGATGCTCAGTGCCGACCGGCTGCTGGCTCCACAGAGCCAGGGCCCCTCCAGTGCTGAAGGGAAGGACGTTGCTTTTCACCCCACGGTGTACCCTGCAGCCATCCTGCTGGTGTGCAACAACTGCACAGCATACCGCAGGCTGCTGGAGGCGCAGGCGCCCGGCGTGCGCAAGTGGGCTCTGCGGCGGCAGAACGAGCCCCTGGAGGTGCGGCTGCAGCGGCTGGAGCGTGAGCGCACGGCCAAGAAGAGCCGGCGGGACAACGAGACGCCTGAAGAGCGGGAAGTAAGGCGCATGCGGGATCGGGAAGCCAAGCGCCTGCAGCGCATGCAGGAGACGGACGAGCAGCGGGCACGGCGGCTGCAGAGGGACCGGGAAGCCATGAGACTGAAACGCGCCAATGAGACCCCAGAGAAACGCCAGGCCCGGCTCATCCGGGAGCGTGAGGCCAAGAGGCTCAAGCGGCGCCTGGAGAAAATGGACATGATGCTCCGGGCACAGTTTGGCCAAGACCCCTCTGCCATGGCTGCTCTGGCAGCTGAAATGAACTTCTTTCAGCTACCAGTGAGCAGTGTGGAGCTGGAGAGCCAGCTGCTGGGCAAAATGACCTTTGAGGAGCAAAGCAACAGTGCGCTGCATTAAGCTACAGCCAAGGACCGTTCCACCTCTTGTATGGGCACACATGCATTGGTAGCTTCTCCTCTCATGAGGCTGCTGTGTGTCCCTGGCTAACACCCTGACAGACAGTTCTGGCTTTCTCCTGAGCACAGGAGGGGAAGAGCTGAGGGGTGCCTGCCAAAGTATCCCTGGTGGGAGCAGATTCCGAGGATACATTCTGCTCTGCGGACCAAGTCACTGCTTGTGAGCAGAGGGAAAATAAATTAATGCTCATGTTTATTTAGTTCCCTTCTTTACCTTTTGTGCTTTGTCCTGTTCTTGCATCCTTGCCCCATTAAATGGGTTTGGGCTGCTGCAGCTCTTGCAGTTCTGCTGTAGGTGAAAGCCTACAAAGTGCGAATTACGGAGCTGAGACTTTGGTAGTCCACAACTCCTCCAGAAGTAAATTCCTTGCAGTTTGTGCCCATAAAGACAAAGCAAAGGAGGATGTTGTCTCCCTGGAAATGGCTGTGCACACCCTTTTTCTTAACACTATTATTATGTGCCTTTTTGCAGTATCATTCATGGAAAAAACTAAATGGAAACTAAGTTCCTGTTCTAAGATACCCCATATAAATGCTAATAGAAAGGTTGTCTGAGGTAAGCAGACAAGTTTGGTTTACTCCCAAGTTCATTTTCACTTAAACAGCATTTCAGGTTTGCAAGGGAAAGAGTTGATTGAATGGTAAACAGTAAGGGTAAGTCAGTACTCTGGTACTGTATGGATTTATTTTTCCCTTTATTCAGCAGTGGTGAGGCCACACCTGAGTGTTGTGTCCAGTACGGGGCAAGAGTGCACAGTGTACACTGTGTACAGTGCAAGAGAGGCACAGATGTACCAGAGAGTCCAGCAAAGGGCCAGTAAGAGGGTGAACTGGAACGTCTCCTGTGAGGAAACGCTGAGAGCTGGGCCTGTTCAGCCGACAGAAGAGTGGGCTTGATTTTGTCAATGTGCATAAATACCTGAGGGGAACATGTGAAGAAAATGGAGCCAGGCTGCTTTCAGTGATGCCTAGTGACAGGACAAGAGGTGATGGGCACAGACTGAAGCACAGGAAGTTCCCTCTGAACATCAGGAAACACTTCTCACTGCCCAGGGAAGTTGTGGAGTCTCCCAGCTTGGAGATGCTCCAGAGACACTGTTCTGGGCAGCTGGATGTAGGTGGCCCTGCTGGAGCAGGGGGTTGGACTGGATGAACCTCCAGAGGTCCATTCCCACCACAACCCTTCTGTGATTTCATAGTAAGCTGACCTTGTTCAACCAATTCAGTACAGTCACATGTATTGATACACAGCCCATGTAGGACCACGGATCACACTCAGGTTATTAATTCTCATAGTGACCAATAGTGACTTTCAGTGGTCACTGCAGGTCACACTGTGGGGTGAGTGGGGACCACTGGCAAGAAGAAACACATGGGTCGAAAGTTGCTTTTGCTCCCACACTCAGCAGCAAAACTACTGTGAGGAATGTGGAAAAGCGGTGAGCTAGGGAGGAGCTGTGGAAAGCTCAGTAACCAAGTCTGGAAAAACCTGCTGGATGGCAGGGAATGTAAGCCATTTACGTCATTCATCACATACAACTGTCATCTGTGAGCTTGGGAAAACACCAGATCTGGAAAGGATCTATTCAGATCCTTTGTTCTCTGAGCTGATCTCTCACTTCTGTTCTGAGCTCTGTCTGGTTTCATGCTCAAACGGACAGAGGTTGCTTCTCACAGTGTTTGCTGGTGCTGTGTCTGTATTGCTTTGCTAGCACACATGCAGCTTCACTGCCACCTGCAGCTGGGACCCCCCCTGCAGTGTTACCGGCACCTGATCATTATTGCAAGGGGTTCAAGAAAAAACATAAACCCAGAAGTATCTGAGCACGGAATTATGGCTGTAATCCATCTGTCATGCAGCCTGTACCCTGCCCTCATCACAATCTGCAGATCACTGTGTAAGACCAGAGAAGCCACATCCTCATGATCACTGATGCTACAGATGAGCAAGAAGTCTCAAACACCAAAGGAAAAGCTATTGGTTTATATATAGATATATATATATAGATATATACTGTGTTTACAGAGTCAACAAGTTAAATGCAATATTCATAAGAGCATTAACAATAAAAATACAATCTGTGTGTAGCCAAGTACAGACTTAAAATGGTAAAACAGGAAAAAGGATCTCACCAAAAGTACAAATATACAGTACAAATTGATTTATTTAAAACAGTTACAAAAAAAGCACAACAAAATAGAGATTATCCTTATAATTATTAATGCTTTGTTAAAGATCAGGTAGAGGAGAGGGGCAGGAGCAAGGTTGGAGTGGAGCACCTGACTAGTTCTAAGGCTTTAGATACAATGCGGTCGGTTACATGTTAATACAGCCATTACATAACTGGGATTATAGTTGAGGGATCAGCACTTATCTACAAAGACCTCCCTGCCTCGGCAGCCCGGCCCCTTCCCCAGGGCCACGTCTCTGCTCTGCTTTGCTGGGGCAGACCCTCCCTGGTGCCTTGGAACAACCAGAGCATGCACGGTGTGCTTGCAAGGGGCCCACAGCAGCCTAGAAGGATGTTAGGGGCAAGTCCTGTCCTCCATGGACAGATGTGAAGATCATGGAAGGGCCTTGACCATCAGCATTTTAAGTCATACATGGAACACACCCTGGGCCAAACTCTGTACAGAGTGTGCATTCGGAGCCATCTTAGCAGGTTCTGCAAGGTTTCAGGCCCTAGGACAGCCTGAAAGACAAAGAGCAGTTGTGAGTGACGCTGGGGAAAGGCACGTGTGCTGCTGTGGGCAGGAACTAGCACGTGGGCTACTCAAGCTGCTGTCATTTCTGTTACAGTATTTTCTGAGTAACAAGGGGTGTTAGTTCTCTACTGGGCAAAGTGACTTCAAGTGTGGGGTGGGGACCGGGGGACGGGGACACTTAATGTGAAAAGTGCATTATACTTGCGCTCCTGCTGGAAAGGGGAGGCAGAGGGGCCCCTGCAGCTTTCCTTCTTTCCAGGCAGAGCTTCCTCTGCATAGTCTGCTCGTGATGAGCGCTTGTCGCAAGCCTCGTGTTCCTGGAGCTGCAGTGATGCAGAGCCTAGAACCAGGCCTGGCCTCTGCTGGGCAGCGGGCCCCAGGAGTGGCTTGTGAGATGGGACAGACGGATACAGACACCCATTATTGCATCCTACAGATTCTTGCCATGGAATGTCAGCTGGGTAAGGCCAGGAGGCCTCTTCCACAGCTCCCTCCCCTTCACAATAGCAGCAGGAAAACAGTATATTTCTCCAAAAAGCCTATCACATCTCTGCCAGCAGAAAGGCCCAGATAACCATCTCATTCCACAATGTTTTCCTGGCTTTACCTCCTCCATTCCCTGTAAACCTAAAAAATAAAAGCCTCCTCCATGGGCTCATTTACAGCATTTCTGCCTGCAGCAGTGCCTGCCTCACAATCCCCTATCTCAGGAGAGCCTCAACGCTCAGCACAACAGCCACCAAGGGCTGAGCAGCACAGGCCAGCCGAGCCAGGACAAATTCCAGCAATCACGGGCACTGCCAACCTGGGTCGGATGGCAGCCAGTGGCCCCTCCTGCCTGCCACCTCTGGGGCAAGCAGTGATGCCCAGATCCCTCATGTCACTGCCCTGCCACGAGATGTGCCCGACCACTGCCTCCATAGGAGAGCTGGCAGCAGTGCTCAGCAGTGGGACTGACAGGGAGTCTGGGTAGAAGCACCGAGGTCAAATTCACCCTGGCCTGTTTCACAGAGCTCAGAACCATGCTCAAGAGATGAGCAGCAACCCAAAGTTCAGGCCAATGGCCAGGTAAACACCGGGGCAAGCACCAGAGCAAGCACCTTCACAGCCCTTCAGCTGCCTACAGTACAAAGCTATTTTAGCCACACAGCATCTCGCCTCATGCACCAGTGTCTGCCCTTTCAGACCACTGTTCAGTGCTGCTGGGATCTAGAAGTAGTTACAGTAGTTACATGAGTAACTGATCTAGGAGTAATTACATGAGATAGCGCAGGCCCTCCAACCCTCCCTCTGAAAGACAGAGACTCCTGTGTTCAGGGAGGCACGCAAGGGGCCCTGCACCCCTCAGCTGCTCAGGCATCCCCTCCATGCGTGCAACCAGCCCGGCTACATTCACACACTGTGCGTGTGCAAGATCCTTTTAGCTGCCTGCCACAGCTCTGAACTCCTCTCATGCACCATGCAAAGCACAGGCAAGAGAGCTCTGGCTCTTCTGCCTTTGGCCACAGACACCCTGGGTATCCTGAGCATTAAGTACTAACCAACATTAATCGAGGTCTTTGCGTAGGAGAGTCCAATGAACAGCAACTGTAAAACACACACAGGGATGAGGCTGGGCTCCTGGGCCCAGACAGTACATTTCAGTGACACATGAAAACAGCATCTGTTCCCGCAGCTGCTGCGTCCAGGGAGGCAGTATCTTCACATGACAGCATCACCACGACAGCATACACTGCACATGCAGCTGATGAGATCAGAAGCAGTGTGGCATCTGGGGGAAGCTACATATGATACAGGCAGCATCCTCACCCTGGAGAAATCCCCATGAGGCACAAACACTGAAGGCATGAGTAGCACATATCTCACCTAAGGCCTGAAAAGAAACTGTCCTGGTGCAAGCGTTTCAAAGGCAACAGAAATGGCTAGCAATGTGCTAGGAAAACAACTGGTGGCCTGGATGGAAGGGACATTCTGATGACTCTAATTTGCCTATACCCAGGCAGAGCACGCCCTTGTCACACAGTCAGCTGAAGCCAACCAATTACAGGACACATTCCTGGGGTGTGCAGCACAGCCCCGAGACACCAGCACTGCCACTGTGCCAAGGAGAGGGACTGACACAGAAGCTGCTCAGCAAAAGAAAGGAGCAGTGCCCCGGCAGCCAGGCAGACCCCACGGAACACGTGAGGAGAGAAGGGAGACAGAAAACAGAATGCTGAACATCAGGAGCAGCACCAGCACACAGCAGGGACCTGCACATGGAGAGAAACTCTCTCATAAGCCTCGTCCTAGCACAGAAATGGGCATCTTAATACAAGGAACACTTAATCCAAGTTAAGTCAGGGAAGACTCTTTTCATCAACATGATAGTCACTACTTCCTATTGTAGATAAGTAGTTAGAGCTGGTGTGATAACACACCATCAGAGAGGGCAAATTAGTGTAACTACAGGAGTCTTCACTTGAAAAGAGTGTTATTACCATAACGAGGTATTAATATACATTTGTATTAAATCTCACCATGACAAAAGACTACTCTTGATTTTGCCTTGTTGTTCTACAGAGGAACTCCAAAGTGAAGTATCAGAAAAACTAACACAAAACCACCCCAAAATGCCCCATGGTGCTGTGGTATTTTTAGAGTCCCTACATTAATCAGAGAACCGTACTTAGCAGAAACTTTGTACCTTGCCCGCACATGCACTAACACTCCTCTTTTGTCTAGAGCTTATCCAGGAAAATGCCTGCAGGGAAGAATTAGCCATCTGGAAAGTGTTCTTCTGATTTAATTACAAAATAGTCTTGGTCTCCTTAAAGGATGTTTCCATCCCTCTCTGGTGAATGCTTAGTATGTTTTACTTCAGCTTTAAAAAAAAAACAACCAAAACACCAAAATCCAAACAAACCCCCATCCATCCACAGGCTAAGCCTCTGCAAAAGCTGTAAGCCCAAGAGATCTATTTTTTTTTTAATGTTATTACGATGGAAAGATTTCATTTGATGACAAATGATTAAATGTATTTTATAGAAGAAAACTGACATCTCCCATGCTAACTCGTGTCCTATTCCAAGTGCTCAAGTTTCCTGTTTACCTACACCTAAACCCATCCTTTTGGTCCTTCCCCTTGAATTTCTGTGATTCATTCACATCTGTACATTCCTTGCAAGAAGAAAGAACAGTTGGATTCAGTGGAAGAGACATTGAACAGAACCACCACAGATGCATCTCTGTCCTGCCCTCAAGAGCTCCATCGGTGAACGGTCCTTTTAAAGTGCATGTGTGAAGAAAAGGGATACTGGGAGTAGAGCCCCCTAAACTCCAGTGGGGACACATTTCTCCCCATCATGAGAAAAGAGGAATAAAATCTTCAGTAATTTTATCTGCTACCTTAAGCCGTGTCTGCCCTCCTCATCTCTCCACCTACCCTGAATGCTTGGACCCTGCTCTGCAGGGAACCAGTTATTCAGGGAGGTGTGAGAAAACCCCAGCCTCCAGAACACTCTCGTCTCAGGCTCATGAGCACATCCCTGGTCTCTACCCCATCTAGCCTGCTGCTGCTCCCTGAGGCACTGGAGTCCTCCTGATTCCCCAAGAGGAACTGGTCAGCCACTCAACTGGAACAAATCCAGTCCCGCAGGGCAGAAAGCAGCCTTGCTGGTGAACCTGCCACAAAGTCTGTGCAATTTCTCCATCCGACGGTGAGGCTCACCTAAAAGGGATGCCCTAGCTCACAGCCTCCGAGGGATCACTTCCCTGCATTAGAACGCCCTTCAATAGACAGCTTGACCTCCTGGGGAATGAAAGAGGGACGGAGCAGAGAGGGCCGCAGCTCCTCTGCCTGCACACTGTATCTTTGGAAGGCTGGGGCTGTCCAGCTGTGCTGACTGCTGGTCTCAGGCTGAGAGGGTTCCGCATGAGAGCTCTGGGCTGTGCTGTTCCTATCTGTGTGGCTCTTTCTTTCAGCAGCTCTGTCAGACGCTTCTCTGGACCCCTGAGCTGTTCTTTCAGCTGTCTCTCTAGTAGATAGCAACTGATCTGTGGGAGTGTAGTTAGCCTGAGAAGTGGAGTTGCCATTCACGCTCTGTAAACTGATTGATATACAGACATCCCCCACCTGCAGCCTGTGACAGGGCAAAGCAAAAAGCTGAGCAGTCCGCCCTGGGCTACAGGAGGACCAGCCCTGGCCATACACAAAGAAGGGATGCTCTGGGGGCACATCAATGCTCACTTTACTTTGTTGCTCCCCAACCACAAAATGCAGTGCAACTAGCCCAGGCCACTGGCTTTCCTGAATATCCACCACGGTGCTGGAGTCGATCTTCAGGCCCCCGCTCACCTCTGCACTGCGAACGAAGTCTTGAGTCTGCAGGTCCTCTACCCGCTTCAGCTCTCCTGTAGCCAGCTGGATGATGGCTCCTTTCATGAAATGAGAGGGCAAGTGTGAGGAGCTGGGTTGCTGCAGCTGGGCAGGATCCTTTTCCAGCACGCTTCCTCGAGCCTGTGCATCCGAGCTCCGCCCCACCAGGGCTTCTGAAATGGAAGGCCTGAGGGGCTCGGATCCAGCGGAAACCAGGACTGGCTTGCCGTTGGCTATTACCATTCCTTTGGTTAAGTGTCTTTGTCTAACCGGCTCTTCAG
Source organism: Pezoporus wallicus (assembly GCF_028554395.1). NCBI lineage: Eukaryota > Metazoa > Chordata > Aves > Psittaciformes > Psittacidae > Pezoporus > Pezoporus wallicus. The sequence continues at coordinate 2,103 of NW_026636279.1, read as the reverse complement.
GGGACATTACATACGCACTCCTGGACTGGCTTTTCTCAGCAGCGGTCCTTTCCACTGTGTTCCTCAGCACATCTTTTGACTCCCCCTGCTGATCAGGGATATTATGGCAAAGGTTTAAAGGGCTCGGGTCATCTTTCCTCTGGGCTGCCAGAATATGATAATCCTGAGATGCCAACGCCCCCACCACCCTCTGAACCTCCAGATCAGCATCTGGGGTGCTTCTGTGAGCTGGCACAGAGTCCTCTGTTCCCACCGTCTGGTAACCTGAAAGGAATTGTCCATCAACCACACATCCTGCTGCAGACCCTGGCAGACAGTCGTCAGCTTTACTACTGGCAGAGTCCACAGCCTCACTGGTCCTCCTTGAAACATTATGCTCCAGATGTCTCTGTCCACCATTGGCAGCAGCTGCCTCTGAATTCAGCTGACTGTCTTGCTGAGGAGACTCTGGGCTTCTACCTGCTGCAGGTGTCTCATATGCTGAATACCCTGGTGGGAGGCGGGACATCTGATAATAAACAGGAATTCTACCTGGTGCAGTATCTAACGGCTGGGTCCCAGCATGGTGCTGCATCTGGCCAGAAGGAGAGACCGCAGAAGTGGATTTGCTGAACGTGTGGGTAGGAGAGGTAGTCTGGGGGGAAGGAGTGGCTTCTTCCGTGAAGAGAGAGGCATATGGCACAAAGTGGGGGACATGAGAGGCGGTGAGGTTGGTGGAAGGAGACAGGAGTGGACTAGGCAGGAAGCCAGAAGGGACAGCATAGGGCACTGTGTAATGCGAGCCGATGAACTGCAGGGACGTTGGTGTGATCTGCGCGTAGTGAACGGGAGGGTAGGGCACCCCCGGGTGCTGGATGATGGGCGAGCTCACACTGAAGGCAGGGGGCAGGGGGCTCACGTTCACCACGGAGTGCAGACCCGGAGGGGAGAAGGTGGCGGGCGGCGCTGCCACTTTGTAAAGCATCCCGTACTGGTCCACCGTCAGCCCCGCCACTGCTTCCGCGGCCTCGCCCGGGCCATAGCGCAGGGCTGCCGGCACCGGCCCCGCTGTCCGGGCCCACTCGGTGCCCTCGCCCGAGGCCTGGACATCCCCCGCCCGTCCCGCCTCGGTGCCAGCGCTGGCGGCGGGAAGGTCCCGCTTCTTTGGCGGGAGGCACTCCTGGCTCCGCTCGTGGCCCGCTCTCATGGTGCCCCACGCTGTCCCGGCAGCCCCGGCCGCGACGCTCGTTCATGGGGGCACCCGCAGGGGCTGCCACACGCCGGCTCCCAGATCCCCGCCGCCGGCCGCCGCCTCACCTGTGCCAGGAACAGAGGGAGCTGTGAGTCCCGGCCCTGCCACCGAAAACACCGGGAACGGCGGGAGCCCCGAGCGCCGGCCCTGCCCACAAGCGGGGCGATGGCCCCCAGCCCTAGTCCGGGACCCCGGGGACGGAGGGCGCCCGAGCCCGCTCAGCGGCCTCACAGTCCCGGCAGCGCCGCGCCCCGCCCCGCCGAGCTCGCAGCGTCGCAGCGGCCGCTCCCCGCCCGGCTCCGGGGCTCACCCGCCATCACCCGGCTCCTCCTCCGCGGCCCGCAGCAGCCCCGGCGCCGCCCGCGGCCGCCTCCGGACCGACCCCTCCCCGCGCCGCGGCGCACGGCGATGACGCAGCGCCCCGCGCCAGGGAAGCGCCTCACCCATCGGTCGGGGGCGGCGGGCCCACGGCACCCAGGGCTGACGTCACGGAGCGGCCGCTGCGCCGGTTGTCCTGGCAACCGGGACCGGCAGTGGAGGCCGCGCGGTGCGTGTCCCGCCTCCTGCCGGGAGTGCGAACGGGGGCTGCGGGGGGCGCGCCGGGCACCCGCGGGTGTTCGAAGCGGTGAGGTTCGGGGAGCTCAGGGAGAAAAGAGGCATGGGGCGGAAGCCCACCCCGTCTTGTACCCCCGGCTTGGGCACTGCCTCCCGGCCCGCCTCACGGCCACTGCCCGCACCAGCCGCTCTGCTTCGCGCCTGCCGGCCGCGGGGAAGGCGCCGGGCCGAGCCCCCGGTGCCAGCGGAGCGCGGCGCTGTGCCCGCATCCGCCGTGCCCGCTCGGCAGAAGCGGCCCCCGGAACCTTGGTTGCGGG